>NC_080076.1:87580719-88180719 GCF_949987535.1 Balaenoptera acutorostrata | reverse complement strand
GGGTTCTGCAATTCAAAACGCTGCTCCATTAACGCCCCAGGGCTGGGCTTCCTGTGTGAAAGGGCCGGAGCCTGGCGGGGGCCCAGCACCACTCACTGTTCCACGATGGGGGAGGGGGATGGAAGGAAAGCCTGCAGCTGAAAGATACCCAAATCATTTGGCCCAAAGCCCTGGATTCACGGCTGGGCGCACGGGGAGACGGGGCGACCTGCCCCTGGTCGCACGTCAGCGCTCCCTCCCGTGTCCGCGTCGGGTCCCGGGGCTCTGGCACCAGGGGAGCAGCAGGGCCTGGGCCTCGACCTCCCAGGTTAGGAAGATGCCTCAGCATTCTGCTTCCTTGAAAACTCAGAACGCAATTGTCATGCAGGAAAGGGAGCTAAGTTGCTCTGGAGCCTCTTGATGTTTGCGGTCTTGGAAAAAGCTGATTTTGAGTTTTCTTCCCTTGGGATAAAGAGCACTTCCTTCCGCTTGTTAACCTTTCACCTTCCAGGGTTCAGCAGGGTCAGAAACACCCCCAGCGCCTTGAGCTCAAGCTTTGGTTTGATGACCCTGCTCCACGCTAAACCACGTGAAGGGCTGGAAGCAGGGCCACCTCCGTCCTGGGGGCAGGAGAGCGGGCCTCCCGCCGGCGCTGCAGTACAGCTGCGGCTCTCGTCTGGCCGCGCAGCCGCCCGCAGGCCCCGCCTGGTCTCGCGCCTGGATCCCCAGCCATGGAAGTAACTGCTCGAGCCGCCCTGCACGCCCTTCCTCTCGCTGCTGTAAACAACGGCCACAAACCCAGTGGCCTAAATGTACTGTCTGAGAGTTCTGAAGGTCGGGTGTCCAAAATCAGGTGTCAGCGGGGCTGGGAGTTCCTTCGGGAGGCTCCAGGGGAGGGTCTTTCTTTGCCTTTTCCAGCTTCGAGGGGCCCCCGCGTTCCTTGGCTCATGGTCCCACCGCGCTCCGGCCTCTGCTCTGTCGTCCTCCCCCTCTGGCGCCACCATTCCTGCCTCCCTCGTGTAAGGACCCTGGTGATCACCCTGGGCCCCGGATAACGCAGGACACTCTCCCGGGCTCCGGAGCCGCCGCAGCCGAATCACATCTGCAGAGCCCCTTTGCCGCATCAGGTGACACGCACAGGCTCCGGGAGTGAGGACATGGCACCTTTGGGGCCATTATTCTGCCTCTCAGCACGCCGCCCCACGGCCTTCCAGTAAATTCCTTTTCCGCCTCAACTGGTCAGAGCCCCTTTACTATTGCACACGACCAAGAACTGACCGTCCTCGTGGCATCTCTGGTAAGTTCCTGTCGCCCTGGTTGAGCTGCAGATTTCCGTCAGGTGACACTCATCCCCACCTCTACAGGCTCAAGAGACTGAATTAACAGTCTCCTTGGTTCCTCTAGATTTCCCCAGGGCTCCAGGGCTCCAGGGCTCCCTGCGGCAACCGAGGTCAACACAGGGGGACGGGCCAAGCTGGCGCTCGACCTCGGTGCCGAGACTCAAGTGGGCAGCCGCCGGGAGGGAGGGAAAGAGAGCAAGAGTGAAGGGTCCCACAGAAGGGGCTGCTCGTGCACGCTGCCCGGGGTCTGGCGCACGCGGCCCGGGGTCTGGCGCACGCGGCCCGGGGTCTCGCGCACACGGCCTGGGGTCTGGTGCACACTGCCTGCTGCTCGAGCTGCACTTCTGGCTACTGACATGTGCAAAGGTGGAGAGGCAAAAAGAAGAGTAAGGATGAAGGCCTCCCTACCTGAATGAACCAAAGCCCGTCCTGGGAGGGGCACGGAGGAGGGGGAGGGCACCCATCTCAGCACAGCACCCGCACTCACCGTGGTGTAATACAGGATGATGTCACTGCTGGTCATGTTGCCGTGAAGAATGTGTTCCTTCAGGTGCTGGATGAGGGTTCCCTGGGGAGAAGCGGGGGAATGCCGTGTGAACCGGGCTGCTTCCTCCGAGGGCGCAGAGGCGCGCGCGCAGCCCGGACGCTCGGCCCCGGGGCAGGAGAGGCCAGGGAAGAGGCAGAGCTCTGAGCATCCTCGCCGTGACGAGCAGTGCTCCCGTCCCTCTGCCACCTGACCCGAGACTCGCCGGGGACACGAGAGGAAAGCCTCATCCGACCCTGCCAGCCTGCAGGCTCTGGGCGCCAGGTGATCAGGGGCACAGGAGACCCACCAACCTCAGGCAGAGAGGAGTGAAGATCACGGAGCGGAGAGTCACAAAGATGAGGGCAAAAGGCTGGGTGCAGGGACACCTGCACCTCCAGCCCAGGGCACTACAGGCCAGCCTTGCTCCCTCGTGGTGGACGGGGAAGGTGGATGCCTGAGCAAGAATGTCCCCGGGGCGCACAGCCGCTGCTGGGTCTGCAGCTCCGAGAGCCTCGGATCCGAGCTCAGGGACTCCTTGGCCGAGGGGTGGCTCGAGACCCTGCTTTCAGCTCAAACGCCCAGTCAGACCTCTCTCTCCCAACCCCGACATGTGATCTATTACTTTTTATTTTAATGTTTACTGGGCAGTATCTTCGCTTGGACCGAAACTCGAAAGCATACACCATGACAAGCCCCCCGCCCCCTTCTGCAACCAGTAACCATATACGTTTCCGGTGTATATTTCCAGGTATGCTTCTTGCCGATCTGCATGTATGTATTTATGCTGGTTTTTTATTTGGACGCACTGTCCTGCAGTTTGCTTTTTCCATTTATCAATACAGGGAGCGTCCCTCACGGTTTTTCATGCAGCTGTAGAGTATTCCGCTGTCCAGAGCCCAGAGTTCCAAATGACTCTGTGTCGTCTGTGGCTCACAGGGAGGACCGGAAGCTTCCCGGCCCCAAGCACAATGCAGAGAGCACAGCAAGGGGACCCTGAACCAGCTGTTTCATCTCTCGGCTTTCCCATCCTTTCAATGCATCTCACACAAGATCTTAAGGCTACATCAGGGACGTGGCCCCTCCGAAGCCCCTGAAAAGGCCAGACCGCTGCGCTCAGTGTGGCCACAGACGGGAGCCGCCGGCTGATGGCAACGGTGGCCCTGGTTGTTTAGGAACTACCGGGACCCACGTATTAAAACCAGCCCTGATGACCCTCATTGTACCCAAGAGAAATAAAAAACAAGCCAGTAGGAGGAGATGGTCCCTTTCAGAGCTCAACAGAAACAATCCTACCCAACAAATTCTCCAACTCAAGAGGCAGCGCTCCTATTCCCGAGTCTGTCCTGGATGGTACCCCGTCACCAGGCCCGCAGCGGGGACGCCTGCCCTGGGGACGGACCACGCGGGGGTGGGAGAGACAGCGGTAGAAAGGCTGCTGGGAGGGAGAGCCCCTTCTGAGGGTTCCCCGAGGCCCCCCTGGGTCTGCGCGCGGGAGCCAAGAGCCCAGTGGCTTCACCGTGCGTGCACTGCGGGGTCCAGGACAGCACGCCCGCGCCCACCCAGGACAGTCACGGGCTTCCGCGCAAAGTCCCTCAACGCACACCGCTCTCGCTCAGAGTCGGCGGGCGACCACGTGGGGACAACAAACATGTCAGGAACCCTTTCGATGAACGCCAAGTGTTCACGTGGCAAATCCACAGAAAGGACGGGGAGCTCCTGGATTACAGGAACCCGCGGCAAATCCCCCGCCCATTTCCCTTTTCACTTAGATTGGCCTTTAAACTGCACCTTCACCTGTACGGTCTGCCTCTGTCAGCCCGGCCTATTCACAACCCGCCACGCACGCACCGGCTCAGTACCCTCACTCTCTCGATGGCACAGAACTCTCCTTGGCTTCTCTCCGTATGAACCTTAACGAGTCGCGTCAATAGCACGTCCCTTCATTTCTAAATATTTATGGCAAGTCTGAATGCTTTCCCTGAGCGTCAGGAAGTAGAAGCAGCGTGGCTTCTGGATCTCAAGCAAGAAGAGTAATTTAAAAGAAGGAAGAGGGAAGCTGTTTTCTGGGCTCTTTTGTGGGCCTAGAAAACACAAACCAGCAAACGAGGATCACAACCTCCCAACCCAACCCTGCCCCTGCTGCCAGCCCCAGGGGCGCTATCGGCGGTCCCACCGTGCTGTTTTCATGTTTCCTCTCGAGATAACTCTTGAAAACAGGCAAGATGCTCAGTCACTTCTCTGGAGATGCAAGAGCCCAGTGAAGCCAGAATTAATATAATTTTTCCTGACTTTTCCATATTCTAAATATACCAAGCACGATGATTTTATGAGCAAACTACATTTTATCTAATACATTTTTATGTTCCACTCCTAAAAAGGGGACATTCACTAGGCAAAGAGCACTAAAAATAAAAGTACAGTTGGGCATTTCAGTTTTTCCTAAAATGTGCTGTTTTCCCACACACACCCCCCCAACGCCCTCGCCTGCAAGGTTTCTAAAAACACTCATCTCTGCGGCCGGATATCGGGCCTCCGACCAGGCACACCAGGGCTCCCCCTGCAGGCAAAGCACGAGGCCAGCAGGCACACCTCAGGCCCTGAACACGCCCGACTCAGTGTGATAAAACCGGACGGTGCGCGACAAGAACTCGCTCCTCCAGGGAGGCCGCTCGGCTCGGCCAGCGTTGCTCCCAGAAATCAAGCCTCTGGCCCCCAGTGTCCCCTCCCTCCCACTCCGTGGTTCCGGAGAAGTCACCCACTGCTTGTGAACAGGCTCGTGTGTATCTGGCAGTTATAATTCCCAACCTGCCATCGGATCTCCCCTGGATCCAAATCCAGGTAATGACAAAGTTGTGTTAACTCCTTTCCACGTTCTGATGAAAACACTGGGTAAAGAGCTGTATAAAGGCGTTAGAGTGATTCTACAGCAGGGGTTCAAACAGCTTCTAGATGCTCTAGCAGAGAACAGCTGTAAAAGCTAAATGAGCTGGAATAGGAGAAATTTTATATTTCATGTTCAAATACCGCCCCCTGGCCAAGCAATAGCTAGAAGGCTGTTTGGCAATGTGAGGTTTCTCCACTCAGATAAGCCTCGGGCCTCCACGAGGGGAGGAGGCTGAAACGAGGCCTTAGGGTGGGCGCGCGTCCACCGCGATGGGTGTCCTTACGAAGAGAGGAAGATTAGACCCCAAAGAGACGCCGGGAATGCGCGTGCAGAGAGGAAAGAGCACGTGAGGACACAGCGAGAAGGCAGCCCCTGCGAGCCGATGACAGAGGCTCCGAGGGAACCAGCCCTGCCCACACCCCAGTCTTGGACACCCAGCCTCCAGAGCCGCAAGGAAGTAAATCTTCGTTGTTTAAGACCCCCCAGCCCGTGCTATTTTGCTACGGCAGCCCGAGCTCACTGACACAGCAAGGTAAGTCCTCCCTCAGTTAACTGCACTTTATAACATAAACTGGCGGCTTTCAAACTTTTTGACCCCAACCCACGACAAGCCGGCACCTCCTCCCCTTACATGACAGTTTTGAGAAACCACACCAGCACCTCTTATGACCCTTGATGCGCTGATATTTTCTATTCTCACCTAACCTGTTTCCTTCTGTTTAAAATGCCGGCAGATGGCCAAAAAACACATGAAAAGATGTTCACCATCACTAATTAGAGAAATGCAAATCAAAACTACAACGAGGGGGGCTTCCCTGGTGGCGCAGTGGTTGAGAATCTGCCTGCCAATGCAGGGGACACGGGTTCGAGCCCTGGTCTGGGAAGATCCCACATGCCGCGGAGCAACTAGGCCCGTGAGCCACAATTACTGAGCCTGCGCGTCTGGAGCCTGTGCTCCGCAACAAGAGAGGCCGCGATAGTGAGAGGCCCGCGCATCGCGATGAAGAGTGGCCCCCGCTTGCCGCAACTGGAGAAAGCCCTCGCACAGAAACGAAGACCCAACACAGCCATAAATAAATAAATAAATAAATAAATAAAAATTTAAAAAAAAAAAAAAAAAACTACAACGAGGTATCACCTCACATGGTCATAATGGCGATCACCACAAAATCTACAAACAACAAATGCTGGACAGGGTGTGGAGAAAAGGGAACCCTCCTGCACTGTTGGTGGGAATGTAAATTGATACAGCCACTATGGAGAACAGTATGGACGTTCCTTAAAAAACTAAAAATAGAGCTACCATATGACCCAGCCATCCCACTCCTGGGCATATACCCTGAGAAAACCATAATTCAAAAAGACACATGCACCCCAATGTTCATTGCAGCACTATTTACAATAGCCAGGTCATGGAAGCAACCTAAATGCCCATCGATAGACGAATGGATAAAGAAGATGTGGTACATATATACAACAGAATATCACTAGGCCATAAAAAGAAATGAACTGGGTCATTAGTAGAGACGTGGATGGACCTAGAGACTGTCATACAGAGTGAAGTAAGGCACAAAGAGAAAAACAAATATCGTATATTAACGCATATATGTGGAATCTAGAAAAATAGTATAGATGATCTTGATCACAAAGCAGAAATAGAGACACAGACATAGAGAACAAATGTATGGACACCAAGGGGGAAAGGGGGGCGGGGGGTGGGAGGAATTGGGAGATTGGGACTGACACACACACACTATTGATACCATGTATAAAACAGATAACTGATGAGAACCTACTGTATAGCACAGGGAACTCTACTCAGTGCTCTGTGGTGACCTAAATGGGAAGGAAATCCAAAAGAGAGGGGATATATGTGTACATATAGCTGGTTCACTTTGCTGTACAGCAGAAACTAACACAACATTGTAAAGCAACTCTACTCCAAGAAAAATTAATTAAAAAATAAATAAATAAAATAAAATGCGGCAGGGCCCCTCTGTTGAACTCACAATACCCTGAGGGGTCATGGCGTGCGGCACGACTGTCACCGGCTCGCCCGGCGCTGTGGAGTCCCGGCACCCCGTGGCGACGGGGCCACGGCAGCTGGGCCAGCAGTCCCCCCACTGCCCGGCTCGAGGCCGGATCGCGGCGCAGCACCCCACCTGGAGAGCGGGGACGGGGTGCCGCCCTAGCCAGCAGGAAGCCCCCAGGCAGGGACGGGGTGCAGACCTACCCCGGCCGAGTGCACCATGCACTTGGGCGCTCCGGTCGTGCCCGACGAAAACATGATGAAGAGCGGATGGCTGAAGGGCAGCTGCTCGAACTCCAGCTGGGGGGCTTGCGCACCTTGCCCGGTGGCCAGGAAGTCCTCCAGGAACACGCTGTGGGCAAAAAGGCGCAGGAGACAAACGGTGAAGGTTCTAGAACGCCTGGTGGGGCGGGGGTGCGGAAATCTGTCGAGTCCTCCCGTTCGCCCCCCTCCACGTCTACCTGGGTGACAACCTACATTCCAGGGACCTGCCTTGTCTGGAAGCTTCCCAAGAGAGAAGGGAGAAGTCGGGGCTCATGGATTCATGCTAATTGAATACAAAGTAACTTGAGTGAAAGTTTCCGGTTGCTTTTTCTTTTTTTTTTTTTTTTTAACATTTATTTATTTATTTTGGGTGCTCTGGGTCTTAGTTGTGGCAGGCATGCGGGATCTAGTTCCCCGACCAGGAATCAAACCCGGGCCCCCTGCATTGGGAGCTCGGAGTCTTACCCACTGGACCACCAGGGAAGTCCCGAAAATTTCCGGTTGCTTTATTAGCACCGCTGATGGGGCCAAGGGCTGTCTCTCCAGAGAATCTAAGCGCTTTAATAAACACCGTGGAGAAGGATCCCTTGCAATTAACACACTGGCTGTTTGTATGCAGACTCCGCGGAGGGGGTCTGAAGCGACGCTCAAATCCTCGGAGCCCAGGCGCACCTCCTGTTTGCTACGAACTGTCTGATTAGCAGACGCCTGGTTTCCCCAGGTTCCCCAAAGGCAAGCTGGAGTCCAGGGAGTCTGAATTCTTCCCCTTCCCCCCAGGAGAAGGGAGGGGAGGAGGTGTCGGCTTGTAAGCTCTTCTGACACCTGAAGGGCACAGCCAGAAAGTGGTGCCAAGGTCCCAACTCGAGAGTTTCTGTGACAGAAAACCTGCGGGGCAATTGTTCTCACTATCTTCCTGTATCCTGAGGTTTACAATGGCCAGATGCAAATATCTGTCCAGGAACAAATAAAATTAAGCCCAGCTATCGGCTCCAGCCTAAACAGCCTGCCCCTACCCTGCCCCCAAAGCTGCCATAAAGCACCACTGCATGTCACCAAGAACCACCGAAGGGGCTGTTTTCTGAGCAGAAACAGGGTAGCGGAAGCCACGAAGCCACCCTGGGAGAGACGTGGTTTCTCTATTCTGAGATTGGCGGAAACATCGATTCCAAAACCCCGGCCCTGTTCTTCCACTGGTTTAGAAGGGAGAAGAAAGGGAAAAAATCGAAACTACCGTTTTGTCAAATGGAACTTTCTTTCAAGGAAGGGGGAGAAGTCAGCTAAACTTGGCCTGCAGCAAACTGCCAAGGAGAATTACTCTGAAATACAAACGAATGCACACGACAGTGAAGAAGTGTGCTGTCTCACATGGAAAGGCTCCCTTAAAGATGAGGATGTGGGACTTCCCTGGTGGTCCAGTGGGTAAGACTCCGCACTCCCAATGCAGGGGGCCTGCGTTCAATCCCTGGTCGGGGAACTAGATCCCGCATGCATGCCGCAACTGAAAGATCCCAAATGCCTCAACGAAGATCCCACACGCTGCATCTAAGACCCGGCGCAGCAAAAATAAATAAATACATAAAAATAAATCTTTAAACAAAGAAAAAAAAGATGAGGATGCCTCCTGGGGGAGGTGCGGCCATTTGAAACGGGCACCCCAAATAATTCTGAGCGGTAAACAAGCAGACCCTTCCTCTCCAGAGTGTCAGGAAGATTATTCACTGTGGAACCTTCCAGCCAATGAAAGACCCATTCCGCCTCCACCTCCCATCCAAATCCCATTTACACAAAGGGCCCAACTGAATCGGATGCTCCACACAGAGAAAAACGTTTTCTTTCCATCGGTCTATAAATCACAGTAAATAGCGATTACTTTTGTTGCTTCTTCTACAAAGGAAAAGCCCAAAGGGCAGGCCCCCCACAGAGGCGCAGACACGCTTTCGGTTTATCTGCGGCACCCAGCAATCAAAGGCTGGAGAGCGCTGGGGGCCTGCTTCCCGGGGGGACGGGGGCTGTGGAGCTCTCCGCACTGCCCGAAGTTAAACGAAGTGATTAATGTTACTTCTGGATGCTCTCACTTTCTATCAATCACCAATAAACACATTCAGAAAAATAAAAGCTGGGCCACCGCGGGGCCAGCAAACCGTCCTGTTTTCCTCCTGGCCTTTGCGCATACGGCCCCATCAATAAAACCAGGGGAGCTATATTCACGGCGGGGGTGTAATTTATCAAGGTCGGCAGGGTTCCCACAGTCTAGGGGACAGTCCAAGCCCCCGGGCCTGCCTGTAAGGACCTGCACATCCTGACCCGGAAGCTCCAGAGGACACAGCCCACTCTGGCCTGCAGCTGTCACCTGCCCACAATGACAGACGACGTTACTGAGAGCTAACTTCATGCACACTGCTAAGCCTGCGAGGAAGGTACTGTTATCCCCGTTTTACAGATGCGGAAAACAAGGGACAGAGAGATTGATCACTGGCCCAGGGCCACACAGCTGAGATCTGACCCGAGCAGTGTGGCTCGAGACCATGGCCTTAAGGGACCAGTCACTTTGCTGCAGCTCCCTTCAGCCTCTGGAACCCTGGTACTGCCGCTGTCCCCAGACCCTGCTCACCTCTCAAGGTCCCTCAGGTGTCACCTCCCCCAGGCCCCACAGAGAAGCAACCACGCCCTTCTCTCACCTCCTGGGCACTTCCTGTCCCCCAACTCAGTGAGCATGGCTGTGTCTACTGGGCCGAGTGGTCACAGCTCCCCCTTCCTGCAGGTGTGTCTTGTCCCCCCAGCTCGACTGGAAACTTGGGGGACAGCACATGAGCTTTAGCCCTCTCAGTGCCCCCCCAGAGGGCGCCTGCAGAGAACCACTGAGCCACACGTCCACCCCAGCTGCCTGAATAGCAAGGCCTCCCCCACCATGGCACACACAGGATCCCCACCCACGGCTCTGCCGCCGCTTCTCATGGGGCTTGAGGCCACTCAGAGACTCCTGCCTGCAGCCCAGACGCAAGGCTAAATGGACAGGTTTACCTGCACAGGTAAACACACCTGATCTCAGAACTCTCTCCTCTATGATGGCTTAAAGAGAGATGAAAGGTGTATAACAAGAACTTTGGGAAGAATCTCAACTTGGACCAAATCATAATCCATTTTCTTAACTTCTGTGCAGAATTAAGGTGCTCACCATTCTATTCCACGTCAAGGCCTGTGGTCTATTGGCTTATAAATGTCAGAAAAGCAAAGGAAGATGCCATCAGCAATGGCAACAAAAAATAGGTTTTAAAATGAAAAAAAAAAAAACATATTATGTATGTGTACACCTTTGTGTGGATGCATGTGTGTATATATACATGCATACAAAGATACATACATATGAACCACATACACAGAGGTGTACATATGTGTGTGCACATATGCACATCCACACACACATGCACCTGTGGATACACATTAGTCACCGTTCAGCACTGCTGTGGCCAATCCAGGGAGCCAGCCTGGCCCCATCCAAGCCCACCACTTCCAAGGGACACGAGACAGGAAGAGTTAGGATGCCTGGGACAGTCTCTGTTCTGCCACTAAGTTACCACGTGGCCCCAGGGGATTCCCCCTGGGGTCCTCGGGTCCCCACCTACAGAAGGACGATTTTTAACTAAGACATCTTGCACCTCTAAAACACTCCAACTCCAGGTGCAAAGATCCAGAGAACCTGCAGCCCGGTGGGACTCTGAGTGGGTTTCACATGCAACCAGTGACCAGCATGTGGCTGGCTTACCTATTTGGAATCTTGGAAATGTCTATCTTCTCTCTGGAGGAAACGTAAGGAATCACCACCACTTTTTTCAGGTCTGCGAGTCCTGAAAGCAGCGGGGAGGAGAAAACACAAGCTTACAGGACACAACATCCCTAGTCGCTCATCTTTTTCTTTTTTGCTGAAACGTAACACAACCTAGGACTGAGACTGCTCCGTTGTTGCAGGGCTCCTGGGACGCCCGGGGGGCTCTCACCCCTGCCCCCTGCCCCCTGCCCCCCGCCCCCCACGCACCTTTAACGACCTGCTGCAGCTTGTCTATGTGGTCGTGCTCTTTGCCATTGTACACGACGGCCTCCACGGAGAAGATGAGCTTTGGCTGAATCTGAGAAAACCGGTCCAGAACGCCCTAGAGTGGAAGGAAAGAGTCGTCATTGTTCATCCAAAAGGCAAAATCCTCCAGCAGCCAACGGGACGGCTGCATCTCCAGGGAAAGAAAAAGCAGCGTGTCCAGCGCTCTAGCCACGTCCCTGCGTCCCCGTCACCCAGGGGCCAAGAAAGACAGCCAAGCAAACGGGACATGCACCCGAGCCAGGACCGTCACTTCAAAGAAAGCATCGGTACAAAGAAACACCGGACGGACTTACAGACATACACTGAGCCTATCAAATGGGAAAACACAGGGTGAGTATTTGCACGACCACAGAGATCCCCCTTTCTACAGCAAGAGCCTCCCAACACTGCGCCTCTGGCATATGTAAGTGGAGACTCACCTTCCCAGAAGGCAGCTCTGCATGCCAAGTGGCGCCGTATTTAGGCCCTCCTTTCATCTTCAGTCCAAGAGGTGCCTGAATCCCCCGAACGATACTTCTTGCCAAGCAAATGCATGAACTCACAAATGTGTACACTCATAAACAAGCCCCAGGAGAAAAAGCAGGCTCTCCACGCCCAGCTGTCTGTCTGCACACATGGAATCACCGTCCCGCCAAGCACACCCCCTCTCCCTGAGAGAAGGCGCAGCCCCCGTGCACATGCGGAACTTGTTTCTGGAACTGCTGTGAACTGCCGCACGCCACCTCATGATGCACTGATACGACCTGCGTGTGACACCGAGGGCGACAGGTACAGGCCCTCTCGGATGGGCTCCCCTCCCGCTCCCCTCCCAGCCGGCCAGGTGCACACCGTGGTGGAGCCATTTCCATCCACAAGAACAGCACCCGGAAGGCATCGCCCAGATGGCGCTCCTGATCCCTCGGTCCAATGCAGCGGCTCAAGGTCAGTGCCTGGGCTGCTCCAAGGGCACCAGCAGTGATGCCAGAGCCCCCGTGTGAGGACCGGATGGGCAGGGTCTCCACCCTGGCTGCAGGTTACAGCCATCTGTGGCGTGACGACTAATTAAATTCATAAGGTAGCTAATTAACTGGCCTGGAGCGGGCCAGGCACCGCTTCTCAGAGCTCCCAGGAGTCAGCAAAGCACACGCCTAAGACAAGGGGAGGCCAGGGCCCCTCGGAGGGGTCCTGGCGACCACAGCATCACTCGGGGCCACCGACCTACTGAACTGGAAGGTCTGGGGGTGGCCCAGCAATCTGTGTTTTCACAAGCGCTTCGGGCGCGATTCTAATGCACAGTAAAATTTGAGACTCTCTGGGCTAAAGATTCAAGGACTGATTCTATTTTCAATGCCGTCGGATTTTCAAGACCAGAAGCTGAATTAACAGAGAAGAGCTGCGGGCGGAGAGGGGCAGGAAGCATTTGCGTATTCCATCTACTGTGCCAGGCAACCAAACAGAGTTCTTTCTCCTTGGAACCTATAATCTATCGGGGGGGGGGGGGGGGGGGGGAGTAGCAAAGCAATTATAAATGTTTTTGTTTCCAGTTTCTAATTGTTTTCAGTGAACTATACCCATGGTTTAGGTAGCCAGGAAAAGGAAAAGAAGGAAGGCAAGAAGGGAGGGAGGGAGGGAAGGAGGGAGGGAGGGGGGAAAGGAAGGAATTAAAGCCATAAGGAAAAATTAATGATGGACTTGATCAATAAAACCAAAATCTTTTTTGCAAAAAGATCAATAAAATAAGCCTCTTGACAAATCTGACCAAGAAGACAGATATTTCTAGCTAACACTTACACAGTACTTATTACATATCAGGCACTGTCCTAGGCAATTTACTGATATTCACTCACTTAATGCTCTGACATAGAATTATTATTCCCATATTCCAGATGGATAAACTGAGGCATACAACCATACAAAATCGAAAACCACACTTTACTACAGAAACAGGGAATAATAAATGACAAAGCACTATGTTCAATTTTGTTAATAAATTCATGAAAGCCAGATGAAATGGATGATTCCCGAAGATGATATAAATTTATCAAAAATGATTCAAGAAGCAGCAGAACACCTGAAGAGACAATAACCACGGGTGAAAAAGCAGTCAAAAGTCTACCCCCCCTTTTTTTTTCTGTTTTTATTGGCTGCGCTGTGTCTTCATTGCTGCGCGCAGGCTCTCTCTAGTTGTGGCGGGCAGGTTTCTCATTGTGGTGGCTTCTCTTGTTGCAGAGCACGGGCTCTAGGTGCTCGGGCTTCAGTAGTTGTGGCACGTGGGCTCAGTAGCTGTGGCTCGTGGGCTCTGGAGCGCAGGCTCAGTAGTTGTGGTGCACGGGCTTAGATGCTCCGCAGCATGGGGGATCTTCCCGGACCAGGGCTCGAACCCGTGTTCCCTGCACTGGCAGGCGGATTCCTAACCACTGCACCACCAGGGAAGTCCCCAAAGGTCACCTCTTAACACAGACACCAGGGAGGTACAGAACTGCAGGCAAGTGCCACCAAATCCTCACACACTAGGACATTCCTTTTCTATAAACCATTACAGAAGACAGAAAGAGACAGAGCACACAAGCCGAAAAAGAGATTAGACCAATGTAATTTACTACATTAACAGATTAAAGGAGAAAAATCTTTTGATTATCTTAAAAGCTTTCAATAAAATGCAACACGCTTTCCTCCCAAAAAGCTTTAATAAGCTGGAAACTTCCTCACTGACAAATGGTGTCTTGCAGAAATCTATGGCAAACACATCACTCTTGATGGTAAAGATAAGAGTCCTGGTGGGAATTCCCTGGAGGACCAGTGATTAAGGACTCTGTGTGCTTCCACTGCAGGGGGCACGGATTCGATCCCTGATCAGGAATTAAGATCCCGTATGCCGCAGTGCGGCCACAAAAAAAAAAAAAAAGAGTCCTGGTAAAGAACAGACACTAGCTTCCGTGCGCGGACTTCCACGCTCTCCTGGCGCCCCCGTCTAGCAAGGAGCCTGGAGCTGGCAGGAGGGAACCAAGCAGCGGACGATAGGAAGGGCTACGAAGAAAGCCGGTGAGACCCGCCAGGAGAACCATTAGGACCGGGTTCGGCAAGGTGGCCATGTACAAACTCCACACAGCAAAATAAACAGTATGCCTGGACCCCAGGATTCGAAGAGGGACAGAGAGTCCGCGCTTTAGCCGGGAGGAACGTTTCTGCCAGTAAAAACCCCTACATGCACTGGGCGCTCACCGCGCGCCTCTCCAGCTGGGGACGGGCACTCACACATCTGAGGTCAGGCCCCCAGGAGCGGGCGGGGCTGTGATCGCCCCCACATCCTTGGTGAGACAGGACCAGGGTAAGTCATTTGCCCAAAGCTTCACAACCTGCCGGTGGCAGAGCTGGAGCTACAGCCTGCTCGCTGTGCCACGGGGGCTGACGCTCTTAACCACAGCGCTGACTCCGCACAGGAAAGACTAGCCCTGGGGACAGGGAACCAAAGGGCGGCAGAAGAGAGCCAGGACTGGGGTCCCCGAACACCGAATCGGGAGGAGGACGCGAGAACCACGGCCAGCGCATCACAGGAAGACCCCGGAGAGCACCTCTGCCCAGGGGCATCAAGGCGAGCAGCCTCGGCAGCCAGTCGGGAGGGGGAGGCTGTTCCGATCAGAGGGCACCAAGAGAAGAGCCCCGGGCAAGGGGAGCTGGCCCAGGGAAGAGCAAGAATTTCTAGAAAGCCTGGAGCCAGGGAGGAGCTGGATGAGGCCAGACTGGAGAGCCCTGGAAGGCGGCAGAGATTTCTCCATGACACCCAGCGTCCCTGCTGGTGGGCTAGCCCACACAGGTGGGAGGACCAGACAGCAGTGACCTGGGGCTCAGACATCACAGAGGTGGCCCTTCCTCACAGAGAGAGAGAACAGACAGCAAAGACGACAAGTGTTTCACAACCAGAGGTCAGAACTTGGCACCATGGAAAGACTCTGGAGACCCCACGACACGGTGGCAGTGTTCCTGGTGGGTCAAGAGCCGGTCAGGAGCTCTGAGCGTCAGAAACCAGCTGCTGGCCTGCTCTGGTCCAGGAGAGGGCTGCTCAGTCGAGAACTGCTTTCATGTCACGATGAAATGAACACACCTGTAATTGTGCAGCTGCCCCAAATACGACGCTGAGCAACCAGTCAGGCCCTGAAACCAAGAGCCCAGCCGATGCGGGATCAAGTGGACGGCCACCCAGTGCGAGAAGAACAGCTGTCCTATTTATGTGCACAAATGCACACGTGTGCATGTGTACACACACACACGCGCGCGTGCAGCGACCTGAAAGTGCTCTGTGAGGGGGAGGGCTCCAGGCTGCCCTCTGAGATGTGTGGATATCAGAGGTTGGATTCCCCCTATGTCTCTAAAAAAGCCCCCCACTCAAAGGTAAACAGTGAAACACAGAAAAAACCAAACGTCAAAGCACACAGGACCTGGAGGTCTTGGTGAGGCTGGCAGGTTGGGGACCCAAAGAACAAGCAGCCCTGCACCTGGAGATGCCCACGAGCCCAATGCGGGCGGGAAGTCCAAGCAGATAGGGTGGGAGACGTGGGAGAGGTGGAGGAAGGGGCACGCGGTGAGGAGAGAGGCAGGGGCAGGGTAGACGCAGAGCCAAGGGGCTTCAAGAGAAGTGAGGAATGGTCCCCAGCATCCTCGAGCAAAGGCGGTGTCCCCACCCCTCCTTGGGGCAGCCTGAACAGACAGGCATACGGCCTGCCAACAGACGGGGTCCTTTCATCACCAGCCTGGCAAGGCGAGGGGAGGTCACCACCGCATTTGTGGGCAGGTGAATCCACGTGTATGGAGACCCCGCCCCCATACCTGTAAACTGCCTGGTAACCATCCCACACGCGTGCGCCACGGGGCTAGAACTTACTTCACAGTCAGTAATGATATGACCCCATTGTAAAAGAACCAAATAATTAAAATCAGGATTTGCAAGAGAGTGGCAATTTTCCCTTTATTATAGAGAAAATTCTTCAGTGATTTGCAGCAAACAATTCAAAGTAGGAAAAACATTCGTGTTTCACCGCAAATTTCAGAAACATACCCTTTACTGAAACCGGGAGACCATCTAAAGTATAAAATGGTGATGTCGGAAATTAAGAACATGAGCCTATTTCTTTTTTTTTCTTTTTGGCTGCGTGGCATGCAGGGTCTCAGTTCCCCGACCTGGTGTCGAATCCCTGCCCCCTGCAGTGGAAGTTCAGAGTCCCAACCACTGGACCGCCAGGGAAGTCCCAGGAGCCTCTTTTTAAAGCAGAGATTTGCAAACCACTGAAGAGGACCGTCCTGGGCCCCCGGGACCCCTCTGTCCCGCCCCAGGCCGCACCTCGTCATTAACTCTAGATGCTTCCCTGCAGATTTTAGCTACTGGAAAAGAACAGAAGACATCTGAGGCTCTGGAGTCATTGCTTTGTCCCAGGTCCTTAGCACACAGGTACCGGTGCCCACGTGAGCAAGCGCTGTGTCTCGTGACCCAGACCAGGCCTTCCCGGCCGGGAGGGCTCACCCTTGGGAGCTGGCAGGTGGTGCCAGCAGCCGGGGGCCCTGAAGTCACCAGGCTGATACATTAACCGTCATTCACTGCTCAACCATCACTCCAAAGGACCGTGCACATGGCTACCTGCCTCTGGCTCTACACCAGGGTCCCAGCAAAATGAGGACCGCTTCCCGGAACTCAGGGCAGAGCGAAGCATCTTAGCAGAACGGCGTTTGGCCCTGTCACTTTCTGACCGAATAGAGGGCTCTCCTGAGGCTCAGGCCATCACGCCCACAAAGATCTCCCGCAAGCACCTGTGCTGAAGGTCGTGGCCGGGGCGGAGCCAGACTGCCGTCTAGTGCGCATGCGCTTCCAGCGAGAGCCGCCACCCCGGAAAACACGAGCCAGCCTCAAACCAGGGAAGGAACGCCGGGTTGCCGCTCCAGAGCCACCCGCTGGCTGCATCCTCTGCACAGCAGGACCTGGGACCAAAGTCAGCCAGAGTGGCCCGCGGTGGTGACATTTGCACAAGACAGACCCACGAGGATGGGCGCAGGGTCAAGGCCAGCTGCTGCTACAGGCAAGCAGGAGGTGCCTGGGCCCCAGCCCGTCCCCTGAGCCTCCCGCCCTGCACCAGGTGGCTCAGACCCACCACCCGAGGCCAGCCCAGGAGCTCTGCTCGCTGTGAAGTCCTCGGGCAGGGGCTTCGTTCCGGCCCTAGAAGGCCACGCCCACGCCCCCACGCTGCACAATGCTTCTCCAACATCACACCTGCTTACAAGTTCCAATTCACTCGAAAACGCCCACTCCCTACTCACTAGGAACAGCTGACATTCACTGAGCTTGGGGGGTAGGTCGAGCGCTGTCCCAACCCTAGGTGGGTGTCAATGGTGCTGTCCTCACAAGCCCTCCTACGGTGTGTCCCCGAGGACACAGAGACAGGAAGCAGCAGAGGGGGATTCAAACCCAGGCAAGAGCCTGTCTGCTGGTAACCTCCTCGCCACATGCCTTCTCCAGCCCCGAGGCTCCTTCACCACTTCCCGGCAGCACAGCTCAAGGCCTGCTGAGGGATCCAAGGACAACAGTGCCCAGGGACGGGGTCCCAACCCTCCAGGACCCCCCACGAGGACGGCCTGGTCCCAAGCAGCTCACACGGCCTCACAGAGGGCCTTGGGGACCAAGAGGCCCCCTGGAGCTCCGGGCTCAGGTCAGTCCTGGCTGCCCTGGGTGGTCCGGGGTGGAGGCGATCTGCGAGAGGCCCAGCAAAGCCCCAGGAGGCACAACCATGGCCACCAGCAGTGAGGTCTGGGGTGACCACCCCCTCCCCGAACTCAGCGGGACCCAGTCCTCATCCCACGGGGCCAGGGCCGGCCTCAGCCAATCGCCTCACTGCTCCAGGCCTCTGTGTCGCAGAAGCATGTCTGTCCCTCCTCCGCACGGGGTGGGGGGAGATGAGAAATACCTTGAGAGACCTCCCTGGTGGTCCAGCAGTTAAGACTCCGCACTCCCAATGCAGGGGGCCCAGGTTCGATCCCTGGTCAGGGAACTAGATCCCGCATGCCGCAACTAAAAAGATCGCGCGTGCTACAACGAAGATCCCGCGTGCCGCAACTAAGACCCGGTGCAGCCAAATAAATAAACAAATATTTTAAAAAAAGCAAAGAAATACCTTGAAAACCTTTTCCAGAAGAGCAAGCCTCAAGGCAGAGGCTGAGTATCAAGCTCACACCCAAAATGCCCAGCCTGTGGACAAGGCACGTGGGCTGCAGAGCACGGAGCTGGAAGAGCGCTGTCCCCGCACCTGTGTCCTAAGTGTATCAATCCTCCCGCGTCAATCACAGGCCCACGCAGTCTACGCTCGTATCATGAGGCTCTCTCTTCCTGATGCCTCTGCTTTGCACGTGAGGATAAATAACTCACCCAGGGATGCACGGCCAGCAAAGCCAGGCCAGCCCTTAGCCCCTGGGCTGCACTGACCGGTGCCCAGCACAGGGCCCACGCCCAGAGCAGAGGAAGAACGGTCAGGGACGTGGATGCCCGGCATGTCCTCTAACGGGCCTGGCCTCGTGGCTCCTGAGGGTCCCTCATCCCCGAGGTTCTGCAGCCAGGAAAGGTCCCTGATCAGGAAGTGGGGGTCCCAGCAAGTCCCACTCTGCCGCTTCTTCCTTCCCTATGGTGGGGCTCTGTGTGTGCTTCCTGCCCCCACCTGGGCCACTCTGCAGCTGGCGCACCCTGGCCCCTGGTGCCCTGGGGGTCTACGGGCATAAAGAAGCCCGCCACCCTCCCGCACAGAGCACAAAGCTCAGCCTCAAAGTAAGAGATCAGAAATGGCAATTATGGAGCAAATTTTCCGTAAGCCAATCTTCCATGAGCAAATCTGCAGAGGATAAACATCAGAAAACCTCACGTGGTCATGAAGTCACAGGAGCCGTGACCGGGCATCTCCCGCTGGATACTCACAACACCGCCTGTCGGGTGTAACACACACTAACGCAGCCAATACACACGGCTGGGCGTGAGGAACATTGGAAAGGAAGGAAGGACCGTTTACTTTTAGACTTAAAGAGAGATTCAGCTACTTCTGGCTCCTTCTCTCCTGCTGATCTCCAGTCACCAGCCGGGGAGACGGGAGGCCATCGTGACACCGTTTCCTCCCAGCCTTGCCGGTCCTGCCCCACGGCTGCCCACACCCCGACCCAAGATGTCATGGGGAAATCACACGGAATGTTCCCCCGCGGGGGCCGCACACCCAGGGCACTTGAGGGGACCCCGACTCACGTTCACGCCGAAGTCTGGGGACGTGGAGCTCCAGATGGCGCCAATGCTCGTGGCCGCCAGCATGGCCTCCACGGCGTGCCCACTGTTGGGTAAATAACCTGTGGAGGGGATACAGGGAGAAAGCCTGGTTCAGGGTGTGAGGATGCCGCGGACTTCCACAAGCACCTCCCAGAGTCACGGTGGGAGTGGGGAGAGGGGCTGGCTGTGAGCGGCTCACAGAGCAGGGCCAGGCCCAACCCACCCGCCTTAACATCTCCTGCTCGGATGACCCAATCGCTGCCGCCAGCCTGACCACTTCCCGTCATCACCCCATCCAACGCATTCTGATCAGGGATCCCTGCACGATGCCGGCCTCTTCTGCTCCGCTCCGCCTCCCACTCTGGGCTCAGTCACAACAGCCTCCCTTCAGTTCTAAGCTCCCCCTGCCTCAGGGCCTTTGCACAAGCTGCCTGCGTTGCCTGGACACTTCCACCCACACCAGCCTTCCCTACTCATCCTTCAGCTCTGAAAGCAAATGGAACTCCCTCAGGGAAGCCTTCTCCAAGGCCACCCCATGAACTCAGGTCCCCTGGCCAGTCGCCCACAAAGCACACCGGATTTCTCCCTCACCAGATCTAGCATAATAATCACCTAAGTATAACCATCATAACTGGCAACTTCGTATCTGGTTCTCCCGTGAGGGCAGGGACGTTGCCTGTCTTGCTCCCCGCTTTACCAAATGCCTTTTGGTACACCCTGCCGATCAAGGTCCGCAGATATTGGTCTACTGGCCGGCTGGTGGGTGGATGTTTGGACGGAGGGAGGGAAGGAGAGGCTGCAGGGGAACGAAGACTGAGCAGAGCCGTCAAGACGTCTACAATCCTGCCAGGGACTCAGCCCTCCATCTAGTAGTAGGAAGCTGAGCTTTTTTTTTTTTTTTTTTTTTTTGGCCACACCACGCGGCCTGCGGGATCCTAATTTCCCGACCAGGGATCGAACCCAGGCCCCCTGCAGTGGAAGCGTGGAGTCTTAACCACTGGACCTCCAGGGAAGTCCTCTGGGCTTTTATGATAATAGAGGCAGAGACTCTTTATGGACGAGAAGACTACGATCAATTAAACAGATCGTCCTAAACGCTCCAGAGAAAAGGATCTGTGCACGAGGCACCAGGGAGAAGAAGGTCCAGGGCCTCCCCTGAGCACGGCTCCCGGGGTGACACAGAAGCCCTCTGGGCTCCAGCACCCCGAGGTGCCCGGGACAGCTCTCCCGCTGCCCTTTCTCCCATGGCTCTGACCTGCCTACTTGACCACAGTGGTGGGTACTTCGTTTCTTTGGGTTCACTGCATCTCCCCTGCTGGGTGTCCCATGGGGCAGGGGTCGTGCATTGCTCACTCGGCCCCCGGGCTCCGCCCAGCCCTGCCACGCAGCAGGCCCACTGACGGACGTCGGCTGCCGCCGAGAAGAGACTTGGCTGTGAGTGTACTGAGGTGCCCCCACGGTGCCGTCGCCCAGGCGGGGCGGGACTCACCACCCGGGGGCCGGGTGGCCTGCTGGCTGTGGGGCCTGACACGCAGCCAGCAGATGGCCGCTTCACAGACGAGGAACAGCGCCGTGAGCAGCTGTAACTACACCTTTGAAGGCCTCCAAGCATCTCCCCATTCAGTCCCCCTCTGCACTCTTCCCTAGCGCTCTCTTCTGGGAAACACAGTCCCCTGTCCTAGTAACTGTGATCAGGTCAAATTAGAATCCAAGATGTGACACTCAGGAAGGTGGTGTCACCAAGCACCAGCCTGATTCTGAGGAGTCAAGGGCAACGGAGCAGGCGTCCCCCAAGTAAGCACGGCCAAGCGGGGGCCCCAGTATAGCCTGTTCTCCGTTTCTCCTTCTCAAGAAACGTTTGCTTCAAAGGGAGATTTTTAAAAATGAAAATTGAAAAAAAAAAAAGAAAATTGGAGGGAAGAAAAATTACTGGAAGGTAGAAGAACCTTTTGAATTCCTTTTCTAGACAAATTAAATTGGACCAAGAAGAACCCAAGATATTGAGGTTTCAACCGCAAAAATGCCTGCTCTGACCCAGCACTCTCATGCATTCATCCAATAAACACTCATTATACACCTACTATGCGCCAGGTACCACGGACTGAGATGCAGCAGTGAAGAGAAGACAAAGCCCCATCCTCTGGTACTGGAGGACAGAAAGACATGCGCGCGCGCGCGCACACACACACACACACACACACACACACACACACACACAATCCTGTGACTTCAAGGAGGCAGTAAGGCGACAAAGGAAAATAAAGCGGGGTGCAGAGAGAGTGGTGATGGATTTTTCCACAGGACAGCACGGACGGCTTCTGAGCAGAGACCTCAATGAACCAGGGTAAACCCTTGGATCTGCAGGAGAACATTCCATCCAGGGCTGAGACAGGCGATAATGCGGCACGTCCCTTACACATCCTTTACTATTCGTTCCTCTCCAGTCAAGTAACACAGCGAGCGGTCGCTCCATGCCCAGCTCCATCATCGGAGAAGGAGACTCGGGGTCTGGCCCCTTCACGTGGTTTACACAGGGTAAGGCTGCCCTCTTTGCAAACACACGCCGAGCGCCCACTTGCAGTGAGTCCCCCGGGAGAGGCACGGTCACGCCAACAAGCCCGGTGGCTTCTCCTGCTGACACCCCAGCCTGCAGCCCTGTCCCATGGTCCCCGGAGGTGGGGAGGGCAGCCCAGCAGCCAGATCCCCAGGCCTCGTGGGTTTTAGAGCCAAACAAAGGAGACTGATACTCAAATAATCACAAAACCAAACAGATAACTACCAATGACGCACCCTTTGAAGAATGAGAACACGATGCCGACGGAGGGTCCAACAGGAGGGCCTAGCTCAGGGGCAACCAGGGGGCTTCCCTGAGTGAGGCCATCTGGGGACAGAGCTGGGGGCAGGTGGGGCGGAGGCCGGCTTCCCAACAAAGGCTCTGTCGGACACTCTTAGGAGGACAGGGGCCAGGAGGGGAGTGCGGAGGCGGGAAGGAAGCGAGCGCGCGGGGCCGCCGACCCGGCTCCAGGTTCTTGTTCCCAACCTAGAGGCAGCGGGGGTCAGCGAGCCTCCAAGCAGGGGACGGACACCAGCGATGCCACTGGGGTTGGTGCCACGAGTGAAGTCGTGTGGCCAGGGGACAGAGAAGCCCTCTTCTTTGGTTTAAGAATAAGATCTGATGCCTGATCCCGGAAGGAGCAATTTAAACTCTGACCCCAGCACTGCAGCAAAAAGCACACAGAACCCCAGCCGGACCCAGACTGGGAACCGCCCCTGGACACATCCGTCATTGTCACCAGCCCCTCCCGGGGTGCGTGTGGATGGGCAGGGGCAAGAAAGCCCACCTAACTTCTCTGCCCACGAGAGACTCTGCATAACAAGCCTCTCAGCCTCTCTGCTGCCCAGTTTAAAGATGCCGAAACTCGAGGTCCAGGGAGGAGAAAGTCCTCATCCAAACCCACAGGCCCAAAGGCAGCGCCAGGCACCGAGGGAAGGTCTCCTGGCTCCAGGGAGCGGATGCTGCTAAACAAATTCTCACCAGGAAGAACTACGTGGGAGAAGCCGCGCTGAGCGAGGAGGCCCAGGCGGGGACCCCAAGGAACAGCGCGGCCTAGCGCCACCAGCCAGGCACCAGGAAACGTGGGCCCAGGCGCACGCTGCCATATCGCGGCACCAAATAATTACAATCCATCGTTCAACAGATGTGTGATGAAGCGTCCTGGCTGTCAGATTTCACGCCTCACTAACTCTCAGGGAATTTCCTGGCAGTCGAGTGGTTAGGGCTCTGCGCTCTCACTGCCGAGGGCCCGGGTTCAATCCCTGGTCGGGGAACTAAGATCCCACAAGTGGCTCGGCCAAAAAAAAGTAACTCTCTATTTATTATCTCCAGAGGCTGAGTATATCCACATACTTTCAGTTAACGACCTTATGAACTGAAATTGTCTATAGTGTTTAAATCAACACCTGTTTTTTTAATAAAATCCTTTCCAAATTAAAAAAAAAAAATGGTTAGTTTACTTTTCTCTTCTGGGCCTCGGTTTTTCATCTGGGAAACAAGCAGGCTGGCGGCACCTGCCCTGGCGTCTGTGGGTCAGAGGACATCAGTCTAGTGAGTCTCTCCACCGATAAAACTCCCTCTGCTGGGTTTTGGGGATTAGGAATCAGTCTACAATCGTGTCAGCACAGACGGCGAAAATCACAGAATGGAAACCAGCCCTCAGGAATGCCTCAGGAAAGCATCAAGTTGGAGGTGGGCAGGCCCAGAAACTGCAGCAGCTTTTCCCGACCTTGGAAGGGGTCCTGGCTCTGTCATCAAGGACCTGATGAACTTTCTGGTTTGTGTTTAGTTTAAGGTCCACATTTCATTAAAAAAAAATAATAAATAATGCATTAAAAAATTATTATTAATAATAATAGTAGACGTCTGTGAGCACTGGCTCAGGAGGACATGCCCACGTGGAGGCCGGGAGCCGGGGACCCTCACAGCCCAGCTCACTGTGGCTGGGCCGCCCTTGCAACGATCGTCCCTCTTCGTCTGGTTTGTGCCGCACGTGTACACACGCGAAGCCGTGTGCGTGCAATCTGACCCGACGCCACCTCCTTCCTTCCAAGCCACCCCCCTGCCCCCACTGTGACAGGCGCCAGAAGTACCCACCGATGACCCGGTCTCCTCTCCTCACGCCCATCTTCCTCATCGCCGCGGCGTACAAAGCCACCTGTCGCCGCAGCTCTTCAAAACTCACCTTCTTGATCTCCTCCCTGCCTTCCCCTGGGAAGAGAAAAAGGACAGGTCATCCTCGGACCATCCTAAAAAGAGAGGTTCTGAGTCACAGACACGGATGAAAACTCACACCTGTTCAAACACAGGTTAGAGATACGCGCCCGGGAGACGCTACACAGGTGCAGGGGCCGCAAACCAGATGCAGGTTTACCCGACGTTCCAGAAAAGAAAGGCTTGGGAAAGGGCGTCCTTGAGACACACGCCCAGAATTTGCCATTTAAAGATTCTTTTTTTACTACTGGGAATGTTTTTATTAAGTGAAGAATCCTTTGATTTGGTTGTGATTTTTTTAATATAATTTTCCAAGGGCTGGGGGAGGAGGAGGGGAAATCAGTGTTTAGTGGAAAAGTTCCACTAAACACTTTGGAAAGTTGTTTCAGTGAAAAGGTTCCAGGGATCTACTGCACAACAATGTGAATATACTTAGCACCACTGAATTGTACATTTAAAAATGGTTAAGATGGTAAAGTTAGTATTTTGTGTTTTTCACCATAAAAAAAAAAAAAAAAAAAAGGTGCCAAGCTATTGTTTGGAAATCATACGCTGCAGGTTCTGAGTGCTTCGGAGCCTCTCTGGACACGTGGCCCCGTCACACCACGAGAGGAAAATCCGAGCAGCTGTCGGGACTCACGTGCCACGTAAAGGGCCACTCCGTCATTTTCCCCGTGTTGCAGGAGGTTTTCCGCATAGTTGAGGCGACTGCCTTTGAACCACTCAGGGACGTCCGCAATCCCTTTGGACGTGTCCACGACCTACAGAGGACGACAGCAAACCGAGACACGCACGTGCGTGAGAGCAACACCAGATACCTAGAAGCAATTCCGCGTCACAGCAGGCCAGCTAACTCGCCGGCCCAAGGCATCACTAGATCGCTGTATAGACTGAACGCTGACCTGGCCCAAAGGCTTGAAACTGAAAACAGAAATGAATGCAGAACAGAAATGTGAACCTGACAGTTGCTGAGAGTAGATCTTAAGCATTCTCACCACAAAAAAAAAAAAAGAAAAAGAGAAAGAAAAAGAAAAAGGTAACTGTGTGAGGTGATGGATGTCAGTTATCTTGGTACTCCTTCCACAAGGCACATGTATATCAAATCATTCACGTGTACACTTGAAATAGATACAATTATATGTATCAGGACTTCCCTGGTGGTCCAGTGGTTAAGACTCCATGCTCCCTACGCAGCAGGCCCGGGTTCAATCCCTGGTCAGGGAACTAGATCCCACACGCATGCCACAACTAAGAGTTCGCATGCCGCAACTAAGGAGCACGCCTGCTGTTACTAAGACCCAGCACAACCAAAAAAAAAAAACAAACAAATTATATGTATCAATTATTCCTCACTAAAGTTAAAAGAAAATTAATGCCAAGGGAAAACACCGCCCCACTAATTTAGTCTGTTAATTATTAAGCACCTACTTTATGAGCGATGCTGATGAGAAAAGGACAGAGAGAGACAGACACGGCAGCTGCCGCATGTTCCAGGGCTGACCAGAGCGTGGAAGCCAGGAGATCAAAGTGCACGGCCCACCGGACACCCCGCCACAGTTTTTAGGAATCTGGATCCGTGCCTCCTCCCTCAGGGCTGGAACCTTGGTTTCTTCTCCAGGTGAACCTTTCAGAATGGCTCATCCCATAATCAAACCAAACACACAACAGACTTCTTATTCCCTGGATATTTATTGAGGGAATAAATAAAAATCTCTAAAATCCAGGTAAATAACAAAACTACTGATAGTTTAAAAAACAATTACAGGGGGCTTCCCTGGTGGCGCAGTGGTTGAGAATTCGCCTGCCAATGCAGGGGACATGGGTTCGAGCCCTGGTCCGGGAAGATCCCACATGCCGCGGAGCAACTAAGCCCTTACGCCACAACTACTGAGCCTGAGCTCTAGAGCCCGTGAGCCGCAACTACTGAGCCCGCGTGCCTAGAGCCCGTACTCTGCAACAAGAGAAGCCACCACAATGAGAAGCCCACGCACCACAACAAAGAGTAGCCCCCGCTCGCCGCAACTAGAGAAAGCCCGCGCGCAGCAATGAAGACCCAACGCAGCCAAAAATAAATAAATAAATAAATTTAAAAAAGAAAAAACAATTACAGTATGGGGACTTCCCTGGTGGTCCAGTGGTTAGGACTCCACACTTCCACGGTGGGGGGCCCAGGTTCCATCCCTGGTCAGGGAACTAAGATCCCGCATGCCGCACAGTGCAGCCAAAAATAAATAAATAAAACAAATAAATTTTTAAAACATGAATGTATGGAATATCACTGAACTGTACACTTTAAAATGGATAAAATGGTAAATTTTGTGTTATGTGTATTTTACTGCAATTCTAAAAAATTTCAATAAAATAAAAATACAGCAATGCCCTACTCTTCGGATCACTCAGATTCCCAGGACAAGGGCTGGGTCCACACGCATCGGGGGGCCCGGAGCCTGCAGAGTCCCCAAGAGGTCCGTGACCCCAACACAATTTCCTGCCAACTCTCTACGGCAATGACTTTTTCCCGCTGATGTGGGGATTTAAAAGAAGATATGATTTAGTCTTCCTCAAAATTAACACTTCATTTTGGATCAGAACCACGAAAAGATAATGTGTAAGCAAAATCTCTACTTACCTCATCATATGTGTGTGAGAAGACAATTCCACTGAATTTCCAGAACTCTGCCCAGAAGTCCGAATATGACTCAACTGACCAATGATATAAGTCATCGTAATTTTCTGAAACAAAAAAGAAAGGAAAAAAAGGCACATAACTCCGACAAATCTTAGGAGGAAAGTCTTGGTTCAGTGATAAGATGGATACACCTGAGGAGTTATGTGTGTCTGAGGGGTTCAAAGGCACCTGATGAGAGACGGTCTTGGGAGCGCAGGGCATCTTAGTTTCTGTTAAAGCAAACCCACCACCGCTAGTCCCCAAATGAACAAAAGTCACGAGGCGGTGATTTTATATCTTAACCAGCATGCCTAAAACCATGGACTCTGGACCCAGAAGGCCTGGGTTCAAATCCTGGCTTGGCCATTTATTAGCTGCGAGGCCTCAGGCAATCTATGTAAGTGCTTTTTAAGTCACCTTGGTCCTCACAAATTGCCAAGAGCTCCAGCACCAAAAACTCCTCTGGGCTGACACAAGAGATGGAGCAGGGCCTCCCCTGAAGACCTGGAAAGCCCATCATCACACAGGGCACCACCACCGCATCCAGGAGGGCAGAGGATGTAACCAGCCTGCCGACCCGGGGAGCGAGCAGTCACAGCGGCATCTCAGCATCGCGAGGATCCCAGTGGACCGCGGAGAAGCGGGTGGGCTTTGAGCGGACACTTTCCCACCGTCCACGACTCAGCCAAGGGATCGACACGATTCTCCAGCCGAGCAGGGGCTCCTGGGGCTTCTGCCCACACGTGTCCCCCGCCATCCCCCCCCAGCTCAGAGGCTGCGATCTGGAAGCCCGGGGGACGGACCACAGGCACGTTTAGTTCAGTCTGCGCGATGCTTAGGAACTGAACGGGATGATGTTAAATTCGGTTTCCAAATGAAGTGCAGGATTTCTGGCTTCTCCTGAGAAGACAGGACATCTGGCCATGGAAGCCGGCCAACGAGTGTCACCTCCTGGTATTTACGTCCCTGTGTCGTCCCCTCCCCCAGCTGAGCCGGACTGTTAAGGAAATGACCGAGTGCACCTTGTGAGGCTGGGTCATAAGGTCCTAAGGACACTGCAGCTTCTGCCTTGATCACTTGCTCTGCAGGAAGCCGGTGGCCATGTTGTGAGGACACTCAAGCAGTCCTAGGCGGCGTGAAACGGAGGCCTCCCGCCCACGACCAGCACTGACTCACTGCCACGGGAGCCGGCCCCTGGGAAGCAGGCCTCCAGCCCCAGCCCACGGGTGGATGCAGCCGCGGGAGACCCAGAGCCAGAACCACCAGCTAAGCCACTCCCGGAAGCCTGGCCCGCGGAAACTCAGAAATACTAAACATTTACCGTTGTTTCATGTCACCAAGTCTTGGGGTGATCTGCAATGCAGCAAGAGGTAGCTAATGCCCTGTCACTCCACACGGTGACAATCAGCTCAAGCAGGTAACAGCTGCCCCACCTGGCCCTTCACACACATGCGAGAGGCAACCTAACACAGCAGTGACGAGCACTAAGCCCAGCTCCACCGCTCACAGCTGCGAGCTCTCACCCAAGACTTTGAGCTTCCACTTTCTCAGCTGGGAAATGAGATCAAAGCCGCAGCTCCTTGGCAAGGTTACTGAGGATTAAGTTAATTAATCCACATCAAGTTCCCGAATGGGGCCTGGCGTGCAGGAAGTGCTAACTATTAGCTGTTATTAATACCCCTGTCACCTGCCGGGTCCCTGCAGGCACCCGAGTTTGTAAGCCTTGCCTGCCACTTCACCTGCTTCCTCCTCTCCAGCTGTGAGAATGAATCCTGACAAGCCTACACCTTCAAGTCTCAGCTCAAGATCCTGCCAGCGCCCTTCAACAGCATCCTGAGAGACCCAGCGCTCAGCAGGCGGACAGCACCCACCCCTACGCCCGGGGCTCAGTGCTGCTACCTCTGCACGAGCCTTCTCCCCGCAAGTACACCTGAGCTGCTCGAGAACAGAGACCAAGCCTTCTATTTGTCAGCCAGCTCTGTCCCAGACGCTGGCATGCAGAGGCGAGCTGCAGTTTGTGGTATAAAGACACTTGGGGACTTCCCTGGCGGTCCAGTGGTTAAGACTCCGCGCTTCCACTGCAGGGGGCACAGGCTCGATCCCCGGTCAGGGAACTAAGATCCCGCACGCTGCTCAGCCAAAAAAAAAACATGCTCACAAATAAATGAACAGGCAAGACAGGCTGAAAGTCCAAATTACATGCACTTGGAGAGCAGAGGAAAGGAGAAAACAGAGAGAATAATCAGAGAGAATGCAGCATTTGAGTTGGCTCTTAAAGCAAAGACCAAAACGTCCAGGGCCAGGCCCACGGAAAGGAGAGAAGCAGGGTGGGTTAACCATCAGGCGTGGGAGAGGAGGAAAAGAAAAAAACCAAGGTCTAAGCCACCCCCAGACCAAGAGAGGAGCCCCACGCAGCTCAGCTGATGCCGTCATGTGAGGACACAGACCCAGCATCACGGGCCTTTGGGTTTTCAAAAGAAGTTGCAAATCTTACTTTTCCTATGCGGTCTTTCAGCGTGTGAGCCGCCCGAACTAAGTCTGCAGGCCCGACATGGCCCGCAGGCCACCAGTCCCAGCCTTGAAGGGCAGAGAGGAGCTGGGCAGGCAGACTGGGAGCAACTGGTGCCTCTGCCAGTGTCTACTGAGCAAACCCCCCAGGCCAGGTGCGGGTGGGCGCTCGGCCCGATCATCTGTCACCCAGCGATACGGGTCCTCTCATTACGCCCATTTTACACGTGAGGAAACCAAGGCTCGGGAGATCGGGTGACTTCCTTCTGATCACACAGCTAGGAAGTGGTAGAGCCACTTCAAAATCCCGGCAGTCGGATTACAGCGCGGTCTCACGCACCTCACAGGACTGCCCTTCTGTGAAATCATCCTGTAAAGCAGCAGGGGGAACAGCTGGCAGAGGAAAGAGAGGCGGAACCAAGGCACGGTAACACAGAACAAGAATGCAGTTCCACTCCTGGCTCTTCCTAGGAATCAAGTCGGTCCCCCAGGGACTTCCCTGGCGGTCCAGTGGTTAGGACTCCGCGCTTTCACTGCCGAGGGCCTGGGTTCAATCTCTGGTCCGGGAACTAAGATGTCACAAGCTGCGCAGCGCGGCAAAATAAAAAAGTCTATCCCCCAATCCAACACACATTACCAACTACTACCTGAAAGAAGGCCCGGCGAGTAATAAGCCACACCTGTCTACAGGGGGCTCACTGCCCAGGGAGCAGGAGGGCGGGAGAGGGATGCAGCTGGGCCAGCCAAGGGACGGGACTCCGTGGAAGCTATGACACCCCCGTGCTGTGGAGGACTTGGAAGCTGCCAGGCGGCAGGGTTTGCAAATCTACGGTCAACAAGGAGTCACTGTAAGCCCTGGAGCCCAGGCGTGACAAAGTCAGACGTGTGCATCAAGACTGCTCTGGCAAAGCCCGCACGCAGGCGGTACTGAAGCGCAGCGGGAGGAGAAGCAGGAAGCAGGAAAACCTACCAGTTCAGGGAAGAGGAAACGAGGGCCCCAGGGGAGATGCTGACACTGGGCTGGAAAGGGGACGATGTAAGAAGTCAGACGACCCATGTCTCCATTTCTGTGAGGCTCCCTGAGAACTGTGATGCCACCAACAGAAACACAGGAGTCCCTGCGGCCAGCGGAGGGGGCCAGAAGAGGAGGGAAAGGGCCATAATGAGTTGAAAACCCCTGGGGCGGGGAGGGTGCAGAAGGTAGGTGGACCAGCCAGGTAGATACAGGGGGAGAGCGTCTCATCCGGAAAAGGGCCTCCTCGCCCAGGTCCACACCCAGCCAGGTGGCTCGTGAGGCCAGGGCGGCAGCTGGAAAGGGGGCCCTTGACTAGGTTCGGTTTGGGGCTGGGAGTGTAAACACGTGAGGGGATGGAGTTCGGCCCCAGTCCCAGAGGCAGGCTCCTACCTGACCATCCTTCTCCCCAGTGCCCAGAATCCATGCTGGCCTCTAGCAGGGTCAGCCTGGGGCGGGGGATGAGGGGGCAGCACGAGGTACTACTGGCCGACAAGTGACTCCCCACCAACAGAAAGGAAGAGCTAAGAGTCAGAAAGGCCCTGGGTCGGGGAGGAAGCCCCCAAGGCTGGAGGGCAAGACCCCAGGGAGCACACCTCACAGGTAGGAACGCCTAGCAAGGGACCCCTCAGTCCACAGGGGCTCCAAGACCAGATGGGGACCCCTCTCCGGGAGATGGATGCCGCAGTGAAGAGGAGACCGGCTCCCTGAAAGCAGAGAAGGTGACAACCCGCACAGAGAAGGGGACAAAAACGCACAGTCAGATGTCCCACCCCTGGGGAGGGGCCCCCCGTCCAGTGGCTCGTCCAACCCCCAGAGGAGGGAAACTGGAAATCAGGAGACCGTTCCAACAACTAGAAGGGACCCTGACACCAACGCCCAGGAAAAGGCGGCGCCCGGGACCCCAGGAGGAGGGTCCCTCTGTCGGGTGGTCCCTCGGACCCCCAAGGGGGGAGCCCGATTTCTGGAAGCTCCTGGCCCCGGGAGGTGGCCGGGGAGCCCCCAGGACGCGCGCCCCGCACTCACCCAGCGCCAGGCCGTAGGCGGCGCCCACGACCGCCCGGAAGCGGTCCATCTGCGTGTTCTTCTTGCTGTCAGGCTCCCACATCACCTGGCACTCCAGGATCTCCTCCCGCCCAGCCCGCGGCTCCTTGGACATGGCTGCGACGGGGACGACCGGCGGGAAGGCCGGGGCTGCGCGGGGATGGGGACCGGGCCGCGGGCAGCGGCGGAGGCCGGGGCGCGGGACACGAGGCCGAGTGGAGCGGCCGACGTGGAGCAACTGCAAGAGGAGATGCAGCCCTAACTGTACTCTCAGCAAGCCCCACCCCCGAAGGCCCCGCCTATCGGAGGCCCTGCCCCGCCCCGAGTGTAACCCTCCGCGGGCGCCGCGCCTCGCAAAGGAGTGCTGCCGCCGCCGGGACTAGACCCTGAGCCCGCCGGCCGGGTGGGGCTGCGCAGGCGCGTTGGGCCCGGGCTCCCCGACCTCACCTGGAGAGCGAAGGGGTTAAAGCAGCGCAGGAGGGCGAGAGCCAGAGGCCGCCGGCTCGTTCACGTGTTCATTCATTCCCGATTGATTTATTCTTCCTGCCCTTATTTACCGAGCGCCTGCTGGGTACCGGACACTGTGCGGGCTTTGCAGATACAGCACAGAGCGAAGCAAAATTCCTGCCCTCTGTCAACAAGAGATAAGGGGTGAGGGACAGGTGTGGGGAGAAGCGGAGTCAATCAACAAATATTATACATTATATATATGTCATACATAGTATAATATATACAATAGAAAACAGTATACCAATGAGTATCATACATAATAGAGTAATATGTAGATTATCACTCATATAATAAAAGGTAATAAGTGCTATGAAAAATCAGGGGAGGGTAGAAAACATGGGAGGAGTGTTTCTATTTAAAAAAGATTGTCAGGAAGTGAGAGAGTGGCATGGACATATATACACTACCAAACGTAAAATAGATAGCTAGTGGGAAGCAGCCGCATAGCACAGGGAGATCAGCTCGGTGGTTTGTGACCACCTAGAGGGGTGGGATAGGGAGGGTGGGAGGGAGGGAGACGCAAGAGGGAAGAGATATGGGAACATATGTATATGTATAACTGATTCACTTTGTTATAAAGCAGAAATTAGCACACCATTGTAAAGCAATTATACTCCAATAAATATGTTAAAAAAAAAAAAGGTCAGGGAAGGTCCCATTAGAAAGGGTACTTCTATCAATAACTTGAAGAAGGAGTGAGCTATTTAGTATCTGGGAGAAAAGTTTCCAGGCAGAGGGAACAGCAGGTGCTAGGGTCCTGAGGCAGGAGAGTGTTGGACGTGGTTAGTGAACTAGCAGGGAGGCCAATGTCTTTCACTAGAGAGACCTAGAGTAGAAAACAAGGTCAATAAAGGAAGAGGTGGAAGCTCAGGTGGGTCCTGGAGACCGTTGAGGACTTTGGTTTTACCCTGGGTGACATGAGACCATTGGAAGGTGGTGAACAGAAGGACATGCTCTGACTATAGCTGTCGTAGGAATCCCTCTGGCTGCTGTGTTGAGAATAGCCTTCAGGAAGTAAGGACATAAGCAGGGGGGCTGGTTACGATGATGTTGCAAGAGATGATGGTGGCTGTGGAGATGGAGAGAAAAATGGGATGGGATGTATTTTGAAGTTTTATTTACTGTAATCTTACTGCACGCTGGCACTGTGCTAGGGACCTTCCCATATTCCTCGTCGTTCTTTATTCTAACAGCAACCCAATCAGCTTCCCCCAAGTACAGTTTTTTGCAGTGTTGGAGTTGTAGGAAACAACCCCCTACCTCCACCACTTAATCTTAAATAGTGTCCATCTCCCAGTCACGACCAAGAAACATAGATTCTAACTTAAGACAGGGTGCTTCCAGAATATCCCCCTCCCCTGACCTCCAAGTTCTGGACCAATTCTAGCTCCGTCTGCAAGTCATCTCCTTTGTGAAAGCATGAGTCCATCTCAACCCAGAAGAAGACTCATCTACGAGGGATTAATGTATATATGTTCATCCCTTTAACACTGGAATGCACATTCCGCGGGAGCAAAAACCCTGTCTAACTGGTCACCACAAGGTCCCCAGAGCCCGATCCATAGTAGGAACTCAAGAAACATTCATTCATTCAGAAATGCCCAGTGAGTAAATCCTGTGGGCTAGCAAGGGCGGGGAGCAGGGGGTGTGAGGAGTTCCACGGTGTAAAGCATAGACCCAGCCCTCATGGGGCATGGAATTCCAGAGTTTCACCAGCGGGCCGACAATTTCTCTTGGAACAGGAGGAGGGCTGGACTTATACACCTGACAGCCGCTTGGTTCATTCTTAATTCCTTCACCTCGGCACCCCCCAACCAGGCACAGCACCTATAGGAGAACCCAAGGAGAAGTAAGCTATAGTCAAAATAACTGGCTAAGCCGAGGTCTCCTGGGGTCCCAGGCTCAGCCGATGTTCTTTCTGCTTGCCCCACGTTGGCCACCAATGTTTCCGTTGAACTCAATGGTCTTGAAATGGGTTTGTCCACATACGCCTCAAAATAATTTTGAAAAATTGTGTTCTCTCTTGCATAATCTCTAGTGGACATTTAACATTTTTCATCATAAATACAAATATTAAATTCTGAAAACTTAAAAAAAAAATTAACAGGCTATTTGCCATCACCCCTTGACACTCTCACCCTTTTCAGGCCCCTCCTCACTACCCCATATCCTTCTTAGCAAGCTCAGAGAGGAGGAAAAGGAAGAGATTCAAGAAAGTTCTTCCCGTTTAAAATGAAACAGGGCTTCCCTGGTGGCACAGTGGTTGAGAATCTGCCTGCCAATGCAGGGGACACGGGTTCGAGCCCTGGTCTGGGAAGATCCCACATGCCGCGGAGCAGCTGGGCCCGTGAGCCACAATTACTGAGCCTGCGCGTCTGGAGCCTGTGCTCCGCAACAAGAGAAGCCGCGATAGTGAGAGGCCCGCGCACCGCGATGACACCGCGATGAAGTGTGGCCCCCGCTCGCCGCAACTAGAGAAAGCCCTCGCGCAGAAACGAAGACCCAACACAGCCAATAAATAAATAAATAAATAAATAAATAAAAGAACGTGAATTTCTTTAAAAAAAAAAAAATGAAACAGAGTTGGGGAGGGATAAATTAGGAGTTTGGGATTAACATATACAGACTACTATATATAAAATAGATAACCAACAAGGGCGTACTGTAGAGCACAAGGAACTCTACTCAATATTCGATAATAACCTCTATGGGAAAAGAATCTGAAAAAGAATGGATAGATGTATATGTACCACAATCATGTTGCTGTACACCTGAAACTGACACAACATTGTAAATCAACTATACTCCAATAGAAAATAAAAATTAAATTAAAAATAAATAAATAAAATGGGAACAGAGCTGAAAGGACTTTCCTTTACCAAGAACCTTAAACTGTCTGTGGGTGACCTCCCTTGGGTCTCTACAATTCCCATCTTCCCGATGTACCAGTAGCTTATTTATTTATTTTTGTTAATTCTTGGCTCTGCTTTTTTAAAATATTTATTTATTTTTATTTATTTATTTGTTTGTGCCAGGTCTTAGTTGCGGCACATGGGATCGTCATTGTAGCAGGGGGCTCTGAGTTGTGGCTTGCGGAATCTAGTTCCCCAACCGGGGATTGAACCCGGGCCCCCTGCATCGGGAGCACGGAGTCTTAACCACTGGACCGCCAGGGAAGTCCCACCAGTTGCTTATTTTTGGTTTAACGATTCAAATGGATACTATTGAGACACCACACGCCTGATCTGTAATTCCCCAGGGTATGCTAGCTGCTTCCAAAAAAAATGTTAAAGGATATAGAAATTTGCCAGACCAAATGCACTTACATTGTTATCAGAGGGCTGACCTCCCAGTCACTTCTTTGGAATCTCCCCTCCACGTATAAGGTCCCCTATGTTCCTTTTTATTTCTCCCACTGTCGAATGCGTTAAGTTAGATTTTCCATGTTTCAAAGTCCTCACTATTATACACTTGACCGTTAACCAATAGAGTGAATTATGCATCCATATTGAGTCCTCTGGAATATGTTGAAGCAGTTTCATGTGAAAGGCATGAGTATTTGCAAATACCAAGGAATTTTTTTTTTTAAGGCCCAAACTGAGGGTCTAGAAGAGGAGCGGCACCCACACTTGACATAGAAGCCAAGATGAAAACAGGTTTCGACAACATGAATTTCATGTTTCTCTTATCCCTTTCACTTCCCACCCCGAGAGGCCTCTGTTCACTCTGGTACTTTCATCACGCATGTGCGCTGGGCTAGACCACCTGATCTGAAGCCATGAGTAATGTGAAGCCATCAGTAATAACTAGGGGGGGGTCAGATCCCCAGGCCAGAACCCCTCTGTCACCACTCCTGTGTCTCAGGGGTCCACGACGACAGGGAAGACAAGAACTGAAGATTCTCCACCTAAATAAAGCATCCAGCCCAGTGCTGACCTTTGGGAAGAACCTCCCAGTCAGAAGGCATAGCAAGTGCAAAGGCCCTGAGTCAAATGGTAGCGACCATGCAGGGCCTTGGAAGGCCACGGGGTCAGGACTTCAGATTTTATTCAAAGTGTGATGAGAAGCCACCTGGAAAGTGTTGAGCAGGGGAGTGATGTGACCTACATTTCCAAAGGATTATTCTAGCTGCTATGTGGTAACAGAGTGAATGGGATTGGGTTTGAGGGGGTGGGACGGAGTGCAAGCAGAGAGGCCTGTTAGGGGGATGTTGCTGGACAGGTGGAGACGCTGAAAGGAGGAGACTGTATATATGTATCATAGATAGGAACACTGCAGACAAGATTACAGCGTCTTTCCACATCTGCTCCATGGATTCCATTGCATGACTATCCCATCATTTACTTACCCCTATGCATATGTGTATGATATATATATGATATAATGTGAATATATACAGGTATCATATATATCTGATGTGTATATGACATATGATACCTATCTATAGGTCTATATACTTATATATAAACATAAGCTTCTATAGGTACACATCTTTATTTTATTATTATTATTATTTTTGACCGCGTTGGGTCTTCGTTGCTATGTGTGGGCTAGCTCTCGTGGCAGCGAGAGGGGACTACTCTTCATTGTGGTGCGTGGGCTTCTCATTGCGGTGGCTTCTCTTGTTGCGGAGCACGGGCTTCAGGCATGCGGGCTCAGTAGTTGTGGCACGCGGGCTCAGTAGTTGTGGCACATGGGCTTAATTGCTCCTCAGCGTGTGAGATCTTTCCAGACCAGGGCTTGAACCCATGTCCCCTGCCTTGGCAGGCAGATTCTTAACCACTGCCCCACCAGGGACGTCCCCACATCTTTAAATGTCTATATATAGAGAGAGATAGTTTGGAAGGTAAAACAAGCAGTCCTTGGAGCCCAGACAAGGTGAAAGTAAGTTGCAGCAGAAAACTGATTTCCCCCAAGTCCTAACTAAAGGAGTCATGAAGTGGGACTCAAGGAAGAAGAGAGAAGACCTCCTGGGGCAAGAAGCCGGCATATTTTCATTTCCAGCAGCTAGTGCCTAAGAGGTTCTCCCGGGCTTCTCCAGAAGAAAGGGGAAAGGGTTATTCCAATCAGGGACTCAGCCAAGTTCCCCGAGTTTACCAGGTCAAAGGGTTGTTTGAAAATTTGTTTTTCTGGCCTCCATGGTGTGGTTGCCTCAACCCGCCCCGCCCACCCATGGGGCTGTGGAAATCGGGAGGATGGTACCCAGGCCAGATGTGCCTGAACTGATGGCCCAAAGTTCAACCTCTCCACCTCCTCTGCAGACCCAAGGGGAGAGCGGAGGAGAAGACGTGGCCACAGCCCAAGGTCCTCACCAGGAAGAGGGGTAAATAAATAGCGAGAGAGTCACCCGATGGAATCCATGGAGCAGATGTCGAAAGACGCTGTAATCTTGTCTGCTGTGTTCCTTTTTATTGGCTGCCCTGTGTGGCATGCTAGATCTTAGCTCCCCGACCAGGGATCAAACCTGTGCCCCCTGCAAGGGAAGGGCGGAGTCTTAACCACTCAACCACCAGGGAAGTCCCTGTGTTCCTATTTTTTATAAGGGGAATGTATTCGGTTATTCCTGGCAGTGTTAAAGCTTATTATCTTGGTTCACCTGTCCATGCTCTGGCTCCCCCTTAGAATGTCAGCTCCACGAGATCTGGGTCTCTGTCAGTTTCGTTTCATAGCCTAGAGCACAGCCTGGCGCCCCAAGGATGCTCCGTAAAGATACGCAGAATAAATAAATAAAGGATCACAGTGTATGTAAATACTTCCAAATGTCCATCCACGCTCAGAGGCCCCCACTTCAAGCCTTCTCTTTCCTGGAGCCTAGAAAGAACGATTTCCATGGGCACGGTTTGGACATGGAACTCAATCACTCAACAAATTGTTTTTGATGGATACAAAAGCCTAGAATGGCTCAGAGGCTACAGGAGGGAACAAGACAGTCACAGCACGCCCTTTCCCCACATACACAAGAGCTTATGAATCAGGGACAGACAGAACAAGATAGAACCCTCAAGGTTAACACTCAAAGTCCTCTGGCTGGATGCTGTTCAATAGACTGAATAAGGGCTTCCCTCGTGGCGCAGTGGTTAAGAATCCACCTGCCGATGCAGGGAACACGGGTTCGAGCCCTGGTCCAGGAAGATCCCACATGCCGCGGAGCAACTAAGCCCCTGCACCACAACTACTGAGCCTGTGCTCTAGAGTCCGCGAGCCACAACTACTCAGCCCGCGTGCCACAACCACTGAGCCCGCGAGCCTAGAGCCCATGCTCCACAACAAGAGAAGCCACCACAATGAGAAGCCCGCGCACTGCAGCAAACAGCAGCCCCCGCTCGCCACAACTAGAGAAAGCCCGCGCGCAGCAACGAAGACGCAACACAGACAAAAATAAATAAATTACATAAATGAATTTAAAAGAAAAAGACTGAATAAGAATAGATTCATGAAGCATATTTTCTGTATTCAAGGAAAAATCAGAAGACTACATTCTTACTCACCAAATCTAATTCAAGAAGATGAAGCCATAAAACCTATTGCGTTTTGTTTGTTTGTTTAAGGCTCTTGACTGCTTTTAATTATTTACGAAATTTCATGACAATTTACCATCCCAGAATATTAAATCTGCATGCAAAGAATGATTATTTGCTATGATTAATGATTTAAAAAACAATACATTGGTATTTATTAAAAACTTTCATACCTGTTCCAAAATATTTTTTATTAACTGCATTATAGCTGGATTAAGTCACTGTTTTGAAAGTGATCACAGCGATTGTGAATGAGGTCAGATGAAGCACAAATTTTTTGAAAACCAGTAATATTACTTCACAGTGATGATCTCGGAGAGGCAGCAGTGAGTGGTGGCGAGAAGCGAGATCTTAATTCCCTGCCCGGGACTTGAACCTGGGGAGCCGGGATGAAAACCAGGAATCCCAGCCAGCACACCCCCTGGCTCTTGCCCCCAGTGAAAAATGCATTTCTCATGGAGGCAAAACTGTAAAAACAGGTACAAAGTGTATTATTAGAGACACAGCACAACAACAAGTGGGAGAGCACACAGAGAAACAGTTTCTTTAGTTAAGACAGAAGCAAGGCAGAGATGCACACCCGGAGAGGAAGGGTGTGGGCGTCCCCATAACGAGGAGGACCCCAGTAAAGAGGCGGTTAAGTCATGCATATAGGGCAGCTCTTCCGGGTCTCTGTTCATCTCTGGCCAATTATCTGGTTTCTTTCTCCACACCTGCCCTGCCCTAGGACCCTCCCTAACATGCGTGTACAACTTCTTTCCAACATGGATTACAGCCCAGACGCCTATGGGACGGCCTTAGCATCACCTATTATGGGGTGGTGCTCCCTCCTTTTTGACCCCCAAGGGGCCTTCCTGCACATGTGCAATGTCTCCCTTGCCCCAAGGATCGGAGATGTATGACCTCTTGATCTTTTAACAGGAGTTACTCCCACTCTGTTCCTGCCATAAAAATGTCCAATGTCCGGTTATTTACCCTATTTCTATTGCTGGTTTTTATATCGAGGTGCAGGTCTCTAAATATAGACAGGAGTCCGGTCATAAATATGTAGTCCTGGAGCCTGTTTGTCTCTTGCTTCAGCAAATGTAAACAGGGGGCTGGTAATGAATGTCTGGCCTGGAGCCCATCTTCTTCTCCCCGCAGGAAGTGGGAACAGGAGGCCAGTTGTAAATGTCTAGCCTGGAGCCCATCTACCTCCTGCCTCAGTGTGATCTCCTATGAAACTGCCAAGTAAGTACTTTTCTCATGATTTCATTCAGAACTGAAAGCTTTCATGGATATGTTGAATTTGACATACATTTTGATGAAGGGCAAATACATATAAAAGAGATGAAAGGTGGATGAATATTTTCTGTGGCATACAGAGGCATGAGCTGAGGCATGGGAAAATGCAAGGCTCATTCGGTTAGAAAAAGCATGAGTAGGAGAATGGGATGAAATTTTATTAGTGGCTTTCACATAAAACCTGTTTTTTCATAAATTGGTAAATCTGGCCAATTCTGCTACCCCAGTGAATTGGTTTTTTGGCACACTGCATTTGGCAAATTGGTTTTGGATGAATTGGACCACTTCTGGGATCACCTGACATAGACATTTGTTATCAGTTCAACTGTCATCCCCTCCCTTAGGCCTTCCCCAGCCAGCCAACAATTAGATACACCTTCCTTCCCCTTCCCTAGGCTAAAAGTATTTCACTCTGCTTCCCTCATAGTCTAAGTCTAAATCATTCTGATTATTAATTTCTTTACTTTTTTCTATTCTGTCTTCTCCCACTGCCATGAAATTTCAGGAAAGCAGGGCCCCTTCTCCTTGTGGTGGCACATGGCAGGCAGAAAATAGGTGTCACATGAATGCAAATGTCCCCTACAGCTCACTGATCTCTACCACTTGATAAATGGAATATTTATAAATGGAATATTTCCTGCCATATCAATAAACAAAGGATGTCACAGTCATCAAAGATTGCAACCCTCCACGTGAGCCCGTGAGCCCTGAGGAAACTCAGAATGTGAAAACACAGGATACTGGCCCCAGAGCTGAGGTGCATCTCAGAGGAATGATTTCAGTGAGCCCACACTCTTGCATCTTCCCATACATAGAAAAGCGCTAAATCCCTTAACTTGAGATGTCTGGTTTTCTTTAATTAACAAGAATCTTTTGACATTCCCGGCTACCCGCCCTTTGTTGCAAAACTCCTGTACATCCTGGCTCCCCCCTCGCCTCCTCGGAGCAGGTTCTCAGAGCTATCTGAGACGCTGTCTCCCGGGCTGCAGTCCTCATTTTGCCCCAAATAAAACTTAACTCGCAACTCTTACGTTGTGCATTTTTTGAAGGCGAACACCCAGAGGGCACAGGCCACTTTCTTGTGCTTTCTGTACGACACTCAGCCACTCAAGATCACCTGCAACTCGGTGATACACTACGTACTGGGTTTTAAGACAGCCCGACTCCTTCTTAGCCAAGTGCTTCTGGTGAAAGAGGTGTTCCTGCCAGCAGAGGCCTCATTTAATCCTACAGATTTAAACCAGCCATACAAGTCATCTAAGGCTGGCCATGGTTTCCTCTCTATATTGTTTTTAACAGGGCAAGAAACGGTCACCAGATGATACGACTTGCCACCCTCTGGCTTGATTTGGCTTCTTATGTATTTGCAAAGTTCATTCTTCAGAAGCCAGGCTCCCAGGAGAAGGACTCTATTTCCTGAAAAATTGTCTCTAGTGCAGTCAGGGGGCACAAATGGTGAAGGAGGGGGTAGATGGTGTAATAAGATGCAGAGAAATCTTATTTACACACACACAGCTTCCCCCACCCCCATTTCATTGTAGGTGGTTACAATTCAAAATACTGCCCAGACTCTCCACCCTAATGGCCGTTTTTCTTCACCCACCGCGCTAATCACCATCTGACACTAACTCCTTGGTGTGCCTCCAGGGCAGCACTTGGTTCTTGCCCATCGGCTGCCGGGACAAAGTAGCAGCTCAATAAATACTTCTGGGGAGATGAAAGATACTGAGGGTTCAGAATTTGGCTGTCTGTATTATAAGTCTCTATTAGGCATTTCTTTTGAAAATTTCGGGCAATTGAAATCTTCCTTTTATTTTTATTAGCGTTCTTTTACTTATTGTGTGCATTTGTACTCGAGATTCTTTTGTTTTTGTTCTTTAAACTGTTAGGATGCCACGAAAGAGTCTGAATTTGCTGGAGGGGGGTCCTTAGAGGGAGGGAAAGGGCACTCTGGACAAAGCCGCCGGGCTCTGTCCCTTTCTCCTCCAGCTGGCACGACGGCACTCTCTGCGACTCCCAAGATACCGGACCCCGCCCCGACCCTAACGGAAGCCTAGCCGGGTACAACCAGCCCAGACAGGAGCCCGCGCCACGGTGGCGGCGGCGGCGGAGGGATCCGGGCCGCACGGTCGAACCACACTCAGACCGCACACTGATTGGCTGGCAGGGAATTGGCCTCGCATCAGCCCAGGCCGTCGCACCGAGGAACGCGGGACACAGCGCCACCAATCGCAAGGCGTTGCGGTGCATCGAGGACGCGCCTCTTAGCCAATCGAGAAGGGGATTCGGAAAAAGCCGTGCCCAATTGGCGCTGGGCCGCGGGGCGGGGTCATCCTTCGGCCTCTGAGGCGGAGTGCTGTCACCTTGACAACTCAGTCCTGCTGCAACTGTTTGTCTCCCCCAATCCCAGGATATTCACCGTTGACCTCACTGAGTCACAGCCTCGAGCTCGACTCCTGTGGGGCTTAAAGGGGGGATTTGCGTCTGAAGTGTCCGGGACATGCTTAGGCTTTCATGTGGATGTTCAGATGTGTACAGTGGGCTCCTAGCATGTGCGAGACTCAATGCACTGGGGGAATCAGAGGGAACCCGACAAAGTCCGGTGGGAAGAAAGTGAACAAATTCATCAGATCACTCAAGTTAGTGAGAGGTGCCCGAAGATAATAAAGTCACAGAATAGAGACTGGCGGGGGTGGAGGTGAGGAGGGAGCTACTTTTGATGTGGGCATGGTCTGAGTTAACCTTTGGGCTCTTTAGAAGTACAGATGTGATCCGTGCCGGAGGCATTTTTCCACCATCCCCTCTACTTGGCTTTGGCGCAAGCAGAGGTGTGGGACCCGCAGACTGGATGCCGCAAACGCAGGTGCCTCCAAGGGGATCTGAAGCTCTCCCTGTCCCAATTGGTCCGACCACACTCATTCCCCCTCCTGAAGACAAAATGGGCTTGAGAAGCTATCAGCTTGCCTCTTTAGGGCAGGACCAGGATATGTTTGTGTTTCGTACACACACATATCGTAGGTTTCCGAGGTTGTGCTGCCTTGGAGTGAGGTCTGAGGAGCTGAGGGATCTTGCAAAGGTGACTCTGGTCGGATCCCATGACACGACAAAGCGATGCAGGCATTTCAAGGCAGCCCTGTGTTTTGTTGGAGACTTAGATCTTCACTGCCTTGCAGAATGTCCCACCTCCCCCAGGACAAAACCTTAGAAAAATGACTCTGCTTTTCCTTACAGGAATTCAATCTTTCAACATTTATGGAGCATTTCTTCTCTAAATAGTAATACACTACCTACCCAAACTCAGAGGCTGAGAAAGAGGAACAAGCCACTTACACTTTTTTGCATATAGGATAAAAAAAGTGAAGACATGCTGGAACTGGGTTATGAGTTAAATGTCTCTCTTTTTTTCTTTTTGCCACCCAGCTTGTGGGATCTCAGTTCAATGACCAGGGATTGAACCCATTCGAGGGCAGTGAAAGCACTGAATCTTAACCACTAGACCACCAGGGAACTCCCAGAAATGCCTATTGTAAATGTTTATATTTAATAAAGTAATGCTTTCAATTAATGCTAATTATTTTAATACAATGTTGGAATATATACACAGTGCAATGCTTTGTGCTATTCGGGGGAAATTTTTAGGATTTATTAAAGATTTTGATTATTATGTACTTACAACAGAGGGTGTGTTTAAAGTCGTGTGATGAAAATGGTATACTTGCAAAACAGTGAATCTGTGACTGTAGAAATAATCTCTCTTAGAGATAAGTTCACAGGCTAACTTGAGACTTTTGTGAAGGTGGGCGCCAGAGCCAAATTAAAATGAATATATACATGTGACTGAAAATACTAAAGAAGAAGGAGGAAAGTGACACTCCAGTCATATAACTCTAGAAATAAAAAGATAATTTAACCTGTGTTTATAGCTTCTAGCTCTGGTAAGGTTCCATAATGATCTGTTTCCTTTTCTGTTATTTTCTCCAGTTCGGTTCTTTGTCTTTTTTTTTTTTTTTTTCATTTTTTGGCCATGCCGCGCCGCTTGCAGGATCTCAGTTCCCTGACCAGAGATTGAACCCAGGCCCTTGGCAGTGATAGCGTCCAGTCCTAACCGCTGGACCACCAGGGAATTCCCATCCAGTTCTGTTCTCTGAAACATTTTCTAAACATACACATATGTATAGAATATGTATGTATAGCTTATATTCGCATTCTCAGATTTCTAAAATCAGCTCTTTTTAATGGTGGTATTATTTTCTGAGCAGCCTTAGAAACAGAGACTTGCAATCATTGAAATAAAACACTTCCAGAAGAATTTTGACACAGAAAAACAGACATAAGAGAGGAGAGAATTCATTGTCATAATGCAGGGCAAACTGTAGGCACTCAATACGTATTTATTCACAGATGCATTTTTACCCATAATCTGATAGGGGCCTTTCTGACTTTTGTCTAGACCTGAACAGGATTCATCATTTCATCCTTTCTTTAGATTCCTTTTCTTTCTCCAATTGGTTGACACCTAAAGGCTGATTTCATTCTCTTTTATAAGATAACTTCTGTTGGTTTTTGTTTTTGTTTTTGTTTTAAATGAAAGCTTCTTTCTTTACTTATTTTTGGTCGTGTTGGGTCTTCGTTTCTGTGCGAGGGCTTTCTCTAGTTGCGGCGAGCGGGGGCCACTCTTCGTCGTGGTGCGCGGGCCTCTCACTGTCGCGGCCTCTCTTGTTGCGGAGCACAGGCTCCAGACGCGCAGGCTCAGTAGTTGTGGCTCACGGGCCTAGTTGCTCCGCGGCATGTGGGATCTTCCCAGACCAGGGCTCGAACCCGTGTCGCCTGCATTGGCAGGCAGATTCTCAACCACTGTGCCACCAGGGAAGCCCTGTTGGTTTTTTAAAATAAATGTATTTATTTTTTTAATTTTTGGCTGCGTTGGGTCTTCATTGCTGCACGCAGGCTTTCTCTAGTTGTGGTGAGCGGGGGCTACTCTTCGTTGCAGTGCGTGGGCTTCTCCTTGCGGTGGCTTCTCTTGTTGCGGAGCACGGGCTCTAGGTGCGTGGGCTTCAGTAGTTGTGGCTCGCGGGCTCAGTAGTTGTGGCTCACGGGCTTAGTTGCTCCGCGGCATGTGGGATCTTCCCGGACCAGGGCTTGAACCCATGTCCCCTGCATTGGCAGACAGATTCTTAACCACTACACCACCAGGGACGTCCCCACATCTTTAAATGTCTATATATAGAGAGAGATAGTTTGGAAGGTAAAACAAGCAGTCCTTGGAGCCCAGACAAGGTGAAAGTAAGTTGCAGCAGAAAACTGATTTCCCCCAAGTCCTAACTAAAGGAGTCATGAAGTGGGACTCAAGGAAGAAGAGAGAAGACCTCCTGGGGCAAGAAGCCGGCATATTTTCATTTCCAGCAGCTAGTGCCTAAGAGGTTCTCCCGGGCTTCTCCAGAAGAAAGGGGAAAGGGTTATTCCAATCAGGGACTCAGCCAAGTTCCCCGAGTTTACCAGGTCAAAGGGTTGTTTGAAAATTTGTTTTTCTGGCCTCCATGGTGTGGTTGCCTCAACCCGCCCCGCCCACCCATGGGGCTGTGGAAATCGGGAGGATGGTACCCAGGCCAGATGTGCCTGAACTGATGGCCCAAAGTTCAACCTCTCCACCTCCTCTGCAGACCCAAGGGGAGAGCGGAGGAGAAGACGTGGCCACAGCCCAAGGTCCTCACCAGGAAGAGGGGTAAATAAATAGCGAGAGAGTCACCCGATGGAATCCATGGAGCAGATGTCGAAAGACGCTGTAATCTTGTCTGCTGTGTTCCTTTTTATTGGCTGCCCTGTGTGGCATGCTAGATCTTAGCTCCCCGACCAGGGATCAAACCTGTGCCCCCTGCAAGGGAAGGGTGGAGTCTTAACCACTCAACCACCAGGGAAGTCCCTGTGTTCCTATTTTTTATAAGGGGAATGTATTCGGTTATTCCTTGCAGTGTTAAAGCTTATTATCTTGGTTCACCTTTCCATGCTCTGGCTCCCCCTTAGAATGTCAGCTCCACGAGATCTGGGTCTCTGTCAGTTTCGTTTCATAGCCTAGAGCACAGCCTGGCACCCCAAGGATGATCCGCAAAGATACGCAGAATAAATAAATAAAGGATCACAGTGTATGTAAATACTTCCAAATGTCCATCCACGCTCAGAGGCCCCCACTTCAAGCCTTCTCTTTCCTGGAGCCTAGAAAGAACGATTTCCATGGGCACGGTTTGGACATGGAACTCAATCACTCAACAAATTGTTTTTGATGGATACAAAAGCCTAGAATGGCTCAGAGGCTACAGGAGGGAAAAAGACAATCACAGCACGCCCTTTCCTCACATACACAAGAGCTTATGAATCAGGGACAGACAGAACAAGATAGAACCCTCAAGGTTAACACTCAAGGTCCTCTGGCTGGATGATCCTCAATAGACTGAATAAGAATACACTCATGGGGCTTCCCTGGTGGCGCAGTGGTTGAGAATACGCCTGCCAATGCAGGGGACACGGGTTCGAGCCCTGGTCTGGGAAGATCTCACGTGCCGCGGAGCAACTAAGCCCGTGCGCCACAACTACTGAGCCTGCGCGTCTGGAGCCTGTGCCCCGCAACGGGAGGGGCCGTGATAGTGAGAGGCCCGCGCACCGCGATGAAGAGTGGCCCCCGCTCGCCCCAACTGGAGAAAGCCCTCGCACAGAAACGAAGTCCCAACACAGCCATAAATAAATAAATAAATAAATAAATAAAAGAATAGACTCATGAAGCATATTTTCTATATTCAAGGAAAAATCAGAAGACTATATTCTTACCAAATCTAATTCAAGAAGAAAAAGCCATAAAACCTGTTGTGTTTTTTGTTTGTTTGTTTGTTTAAGGATCTTGATTACTTTTTTATTATTTACAAATTTTCATGACAATTTTCCATTCCCAGAATATTAAATCTGCATGCAAAGAATGATTATTTGCTATGATTAATGATTTTAAAAACAATACATTGGTATTTATTAAAAACTTTCATACCTGTTCCAAAATATTTTTTATTAACTGCATTATAGCTGGATTAAGTCACTGTTTTGAAAGTGACCACAGCGATTGTGAATGAGGTCAGATGAAGCACCAATTTTTTTAAAACCAGTAATATTACTTCACAGTGATGATCTCGGAGAGGCAGCAGTGAGTGGTGGCATGAAGCGACATCTAATTCCCTGCCCGGGACTTGAACCTGGGGAGCCGGGATGAAAACCAGGAATCCCAGCCACCACACACCCTGGCTCTTGCCCCCAGTGAAAAATGCATTTCTCACGGAGGCAAAACTATAAAAACAGGTACAAAGTGTATTATTAGAGACACAGCACAACAACAAGTGGGAGAGCACACAGAGAAACAGTTTCTTTAGTTAAGACAGAAGCAAGGCAGAGATGCACACCCGGAGAGGAAGGGTGTGGGCGTCCCCATAACGAGGAGGACCCCAGTAAAGAGGCGGTTAAGTCATGCATATAGGGCAGCTCTTCCGGGTCTCTGTTCATCTCTGGCCAATTATCTGGTTTCTTTCTCCACACCTGCCCTGCCCTAGGACCCTCCCTAACATGCGTGTACAACTTCTTTCCAACATGGATTACAGCCCAGACGCCTATGGGACGGCCTTAGCATCACCTATTATGGGGTGGTGCTCCCTCCTTTTTGACCCCCAAGGGGCCTTCCTGCACATGTGCAATGTCTCCCTTGCCCCAAGGATCGGAGATGTATGACCTCTTGATCTTTTAACAGGAGTTACTCCCACTCTGTTCCTGCCATAAAAATGTCCAATGTCCGGTTATTTACCCTATTTCTATTGCTGGTTTTTATATCGAGGTGCAGGTCTCTAAACATAGACAGGAGTCCGGTCATAAATATGTAGTCCTGGAGCCTGTTTGTCTCTTGCTTCAGCAAATGTAAACAGGGGGCTGGTAATGAATGTCTGGCCTGGAGCCCATCTTCTTCTCCCCGCAGGAAGTGGGAACAGGAGGCCAGTTGTAAATGTCTAGCCTGGAGCCCATCTACCTCCTGCCTCAGTGTGATCTCCTATGAAAGTGCCAAATAAGTACTTTCCTCATGATTTCATTCAGAACTGAAAGCTTTCATGGATATGTTGAATTTGACATACATTTTGATGAAGGGCAAATACATATAAAAGAGATGAAAAGTGGGTGAATATTTTCTGTGGCATACAGAGGCATGAGCTGAGGCATGGGAAAATGCAAGGCTCATTCGGTTAGAAAAAGCATGAGTAGGAGAATGGGATGAAATTTTATCAGTGGCTTTCACATAAAACCTGTTTTTTCATAAATTGGTAAATCTGGCCAATTCTGCTAACCCAGTGAATTGCTTATTTGGCACATTGGCATTTGGCAAATTGGTTTTGGATGAATTGGACCACTTCTGGGATTACCTGACATAGACATTTGTTATCAGTTCAACTGTCATCCCCTCCCTTAGGCCTTCCCCAGCCAGCCAACAATTAGATACACCTTCCTTCCCCTTCCCCAGGCTACAAGTATTTCACTCTGCTTCCCTCCTAGTCTAAGTCTAAATCATTCTGATTATTAATTTCTTTACTTTTTTCTATTCTGTCTTCTCCCACTGCCATGAAATTTCAGGAAAGCAGGGCCTCTTCTCCTTGTGGTGGCACATGGCAGGCAGAAAATAGGTGTCACATGAATGCAAATGTCCCCTACAGCTCACTGATCTCTACCACTTGATAAGTGGAATATTTCCTGCCATATCAATAAACAAAGGATGTCACAGTCATCAACGACTGCAACCCTCCGTGAGCTCGTGAGCCCTGAGGAAACTCAGAATGTGAAAACACAGGATACTGGCCCCAGAGCTGAGGTGCATCTCAGAGGAATGATTTCAGTGAGCCCACACTCTTGCATCTTCCCATACATAGAAAAGCGCTAAATCCCTTAACTTGAGATGTCTGGTTTTCTTTAATTAACAAGAATCTTTTGACATTCCCGGCTACCCGCCCTTTGTTGCAAAACTCCTGTACATCCTGGCTCCCCCCTCGCCTCCTCGGAGCAGGTTCTCAGAGCTATCTGAGACGCTGTCTCCCGGGCTGCAGTCCTCATTTTGCCCCAAATAAAACTTAACTCGCAACTCTTACGTTGTGCATTTTTTGAAGGCGAACACCCAGAGGGCACAGGCCACTTTCTTGTGCTTTCTGTACGACACTCAGCCACTCAAGATCACCTGCAACTCGGTGATACACTACGTACTGGGTTTTAAGACAGCCCGACTCCTTCTTAGCCAAGTGCTTCTGGTGAAAGAGGTGTTCCTGCCAGCAGAGGCCTCATTTAATCCTACAGATTTAAACCAGCCATACAAGTCATCTAAGGCTGGCCATGGTTTCCTCTCTATATTGTTTTTAACAGGGCAAGAAACGGTCACCAGATGATACGACTTGCCACCCTCTGGCTTGATTTGGCTTCTTATGTATTTGCAAAGTTCATTCTTCAGAAGCCAGGCTCCCAGGAGAAGGACTCTATTTCCTGAAAAATTGTCTCTAGTGCAGTCAGGGGGCACAAATGGTGAAGGAGGGGGTAGATGGTGTAATAAGATGCAGAGAAATCTTATTTACACACACACAGCTTCCCCCACCCCCATTTCATTGTAGGTGGTTACAATTCAAAATACTGCCCAGACTCTCCACCCTAATGGCCGTTTTTCTTCACCCACCGCGCTAATCACCATCTGACACTAACTCCTTGGTGTGCCTCCAGGGCAGCACTTGGTTCTTGCCCATCGGCTGCCGGGACAAAGTAGCAGCTCAATAAATACTTCTGGGGAGATGAAAGATACTGAGGGTTCAGAATTTGGCTGTCTGTATTATAAGTCTCTATTAGGCATTTCTTTTGAAAATTTCGGGCAATTGAAATCTTCCTTTTATTTTTATTAGCGTTCTTTTACTTATTGTGTGCATTTGTACTCGAGATTCTTTTGTTTTTGTTCTTTAAACTGTTAGGATGCCACGAAAGAGTCTGAATTTGCTGGAGGGGGGTCCTTAGAGGGAGGGAAAGGGCACTCTGGACAAAGCCGCCGGGCTCTGTCCCTTTCTCCTCCAGCTGGCACGACGGCACTCTCTGCGACTCCCAAGATACCGGACCCCGCCCCGACCCTAACGGAAGCCTAGCCGGGTACAACCAGCCCAGACAGGAGCCCGCGCCACGGTGGCGGCGGCGGCGGAGGGATCCGGGCCGCACGGTCGAACCACACTCAGACCGCACACTGATTGGCTGGCAGGGAATTGGCCTCGCATCAGCCCAGGCCGTCGCACCGAGGAACGCGGGACACAGCGCCACCAATCGCAAGGCGTTGCGGTGCATCGAGGACGCGCCTCTTAGCCAATCGAGAAGGGGATTCGGAAAAAGCCGTGCCCAATTGGCGCTGGGCCGCGGGGCGGGGTCATCCTTCGGCCTCTGAGGCGGAGTGCTGTCACCTTGACAACTCAGTCCTGCTGCAACTGTTTGTCTCCCCCAATCCCAGGATATTCACCGTTGACCTCACTGAGTCACAGCCTCGAGCTCGACTCCTGTGGGGCTTAAAGGGGGGATTTGCGTCTGAAGTGTCCGGGACATGCTTAGGCTTTCATGTGGATGTTCAGATGTGTACAGTGGGCTCCTAGCATGTGCGAGACTCAATGCACTGGGGGAATCAGAGGGAACCCGACAAAGTCCGGTGGGAAGAAAGTGAACAAATTCATCAGATCACTCAAGTTAGTGAGAGGTGCCCGAAGATAATAAAGTCACAGAATAGAGACTGGCGGGGGTGGAGGTGAGGAGGGAGCTACTTTTGATGTGGGCATGGTCTGAGTTAACCTTTGGGCTCTTTAGAAGTACAGATGTGATCCGTGCCGGAGGCATTTTTCCACCATCCCCTCTACTTGGCTTTGGCGCAAGCAGAGGTGTGGGACCCGCAGACTGGATGCCGCAAACGCAGGTGCCTCCAAGGGGATCTGAAGCTCTCCCTGTCCCAATTGGTCCGACCACACTCATTCCCCCTCCTGAAGACAAAATGGGCTTGAGAAGCTATCAGCTTGCCTCTTTAGGGCAGGACCAGGATATGTTTGTGTTTCGTACACACACATATCGTAGGTTTCCGAGGTTGTGCTGCCTTGGAGTGAGGTCTGAGGAGCTGAGGGATCTTGCAAAGGTGACTCTGGTCGGATCCCATGACACGACAAAGCGATGCAGGCATTTCAAGGCAGCCCTGTGTTTTGTTGGAGACTTAGATCTTCACTGCCTTGCAGAATGTCCCACCTCCCCCAGGACAAAACCTTAGAAAAATGACTCTGCTTTTCCTTACAGGAATTCAATCTTTCAACATTTATGGAGCATTTCTTCTCTAAATAGTAATACACTACCTACCCAAACTCAGAGGCTGAGAAAGAGGAACAAGCCACTTACACTTTTTTGCATATAGGATAAAAAAAGTGAAGACATGCTGGAACTGGGTTATGAGTTAAATGTCTCTCTTTTTTTCTTTTTGCCACCCAGCTTGTGGGATCTCAGTTCAATGACCAGGGATTGAACCCATTCGAGGGCAGTGAAAGCACTGAATCTTAACCACTAGACCACCAGGGAACTCCCAGAAATGCCTATTGTAAATGTTTATATTTAATAAAGTAATGCTTTCAATTAATGCTAATTATTTTAATACAATGTTGGAATATATACACAGTGCAATGCTTTGTGCTATTCGGGGGAAATTTTTAGGATTTATTAAAGATTTTGATTATTATGTACTTACAACAGAGGGTGTGTTTAAAGTCGTGTGATGAAAATGGTATACTTGCAAAACAGTGAATCTGTGACTGTAGAAATAATCTCTCTTAGAGATAAGTTCACAGGCTAACTTGAGACTTTTGTGAAGGTGGGCGCCAGAGCCAAATTAAAATGAATATATACATGTGACTGAAAATACTAAAGAAGAAGGAGGAAAGTGACACTCTAGTCATATAACTCTAGAAATAAAAAGATAATTTAACCTGTGTTTATAGCTTCTAGCTCTGGTAAGGCTCCATAATGATCTGTTTCCTTTTCTGTTATTTTCTCCAGTTCGGTTCTTTGTCTTTTTTTTTTTTTTTTTCATTTTTTGGCCATGCCGCGCCGCTTGCAGGATCTCAGTTCCCTGACCAGAGATTGAACCCAGGCCCTTGGCAGTGATAGCGTCCAGTCCTAACCGCTGGACCACCAGGGAATTCCCATCCAGTTCTGTTCTCTGAAACATTTTCTAAACATACACATATGTATAGAATATGTATGTATAGCTTATATTCGCATTCTCAGATTTCTAAAATCAGCTCTTTTTAATGGTGGTATTATTTTCTGAGCAGCCTTAGAAACAGAGACTTGCAATCATTGAAATAAAACACTTCCAGAAGAATTTTGACACAGAAAAACAGACATAAGAGAGGAGAGAATTCATTGTCATAATGCAGGGCAAACTGTAGGCACTCAATATGTATTTATTCACAGATGCATTTTTACCCATAATCTGACAGGGGCCTTTTTGACTTTTGTCTAGACCTGAACAGGATTCATCACTTCATCCTTTCTTTAGATTCCTTTTCTTTCTCCAATTGGTTGACACCGAAATGCTGATTTCATTCTCTTTTATAAGATAACTTCTGTTGGGTTTTTTTTATAAATTTATTTTTTTAATTTTTGGCTGCGTTGGGTCTTCATTGCTGCACGCAGGCTTTGTCTAGTTGTGGTGAGCGGGGGCTACTCTTCGTTGCGGTGTGTGGGCTTCTCTTTGCGGTGGCTTCTCTTGTTGCAGAGCACGGGCTCTAGGTGTGTGGGCTTCAGTAGTTGTGGCTCAAGGGCTCAGTAGTTGTGGCTCACGGGCTCTAGAGCGCAGGCTCAGTAGTGGTGGCGCATGGGCTTAGTTGCTCCGCGGCATGTGGGATCTTCCCAGTCCCGGGCTCGAACGGGTTTCCCCTGCATTGGCAGGCGGATTCTTAACCACTGCCCACCAGGGAAGCCCTATGAGATAACTTCTTTGCAGAAGTTTCTCTTCCTAATTTTGTTAATTTTTTTTTTTCCACGCCATGTGGCATGTGGGATCTTCGTTCCCAGACCAGGGATCAAACCCACGCCCCATGTAGTGGAAGTGTGGAGTCTTAACCATTGGACCGCCAGGGAAGTCCCTAATTCTGTTAATTTTTTATTTCATGGCCTGTAATTTACATTTTCCCAATGCTTACATTTTATGATTTAATCAACATCCAATTCACAGCAGCCTGCCAATGTTGAAGTCAAGTATAGATTTAAGAATGAGAAAAAATATCTGACTTCAGCAGTAATTGGAAGTAATTGGCATTACGTCTTTAGTGACTGTAAGGATAGAAGTCATAGCTGGCTATGGGTGAGTGTTTTGAATATGAAATCCAGTTGTTGAAACTCTTAAATTATAAGATGCTGTTTCTGTCCTGTACCTGCTGCTAAATTATAAGACCTAATGCAAACATGATCAAGGTGTGTTCCAGACTTGTAAACTTGCCTGTTGTGAGAAAGTTATCTTTAAAAAGTGTTTGGAGCCTGTCGGTCATGGCAGAATGTCCAGTGGTTCCACAGGACAAGAAAATAGAGCGCTGAATACTTAGCATACTTTTGAGACTCTGGAGGAGATGCAGAGCTGTGGGCATAGCTGCAGACACTCAGCCAGCGCCAGGACATGGGCCTGCACACCTCTGCCACAGAACACACTAAATCTTAGTGCATATACACCACTGAAGAATAACCTCAAATCCCTGGGTCCCGAGTGAAATTGGCCTGCCTTAAGGAGCCCTAGGATTAAATACTACCACTCTTATTTCACTCTGGTTAATAATGCTAAGCCTCATTGTGTTACAACTGGAATAGATGGGACAAATGACATGTTTAGGGGGGAAAAAAAAGCAAGCTTATCCATTAGACCAGGGGTCCCCAAGCCCTGGGCCGCGGACCGGTACTGGTCCTCGGGCTGTTAGGAACCGGGCCGCATAGCAGGAGGTGAGCGGAGAGCGAGCGAAGCTTCATCTGGAGCTCCCCATCGGTCCCCATGGCTTGATTTACTGCCTGAACCATCCCTCCACCCCCTTGCCTTTTGTGGAAAAACTGTCTTCGATGAAATCGGTCCCTGGTGACAAAAAGGTTGGGGACCGCTGCATTAGACTAAAGATATAAATGCACCTTTTTGCTCGATCACCATAGATTGGTTTCCGATTTTCTGCACCAAGGGAAAGATGGGTAAAATGAAATTAACAGCCTAGTTCCTAGAAGACTATCTGGCAAAACTAAACACTCAATAACATTATATTGTGTTATGTCATATAACAGTGTTATATTGTGTTATATAATAAAGTTACATAGTTTTATATTTGCACTAAGTGCAACCACTTGCATAAAAATCACAGAAACATAATGGGCACTTAAGGTAAATAAGTCAATTTAGGAAGTGCACCCATTGATCAGAACAAATTTACCAATATCCTTAATAAAGGAATAAAGGAATGGTTAAAGAAATTGTGGTATATCCATAAAATGGGGTACTATCAGCCAAAGAATGGTACAGCAAACTGAGGTGTATGTACAAAGAAACAAAAACAAACAAAAGAACGGGGTCCAGAAAAGTGTGTAGAATATACTATTATTTGTTAAATAATGGTATATGCATACCTACTACTGCAGGCATTGGTCATCCCTAGCAGGAGTCATAAGAAATTGATTAAGGGGTCGCCTTCGGGAGGAGAATGTGGTGGTCGGGGGCAGGGCAGGAGCAAGACCTGGTGTTCACCCAACACCCTTTTGTTCCTCTGAACTGTGTACTATGTGATCACTTATCTTTGCCAGCAGGTCTCGAACTTTTTGGTTTCAGGACTGCTATAGATGGAATGTCTGTGTTCCCCCAAATTCACATATTGAAACCCAACCCCCAACGTGATTGTATTTGGCGATGAAGCCTTTGGGAGGTGAATTGGTCATGCACGTGGAGCCCTCATTAATGGGATTAATGCCCTTACGAGAAAAACTAGCTCTCTTTTTCTGCCATGTGAAGACACAGAGAGAGGACAGCTGCCTCTGAAGCAGGAAACGGGTCCTCACCAGACACCAAATCCGAGGCTGCCTTGATCTTGGACTTCCCAGCCTCCAGAATTGTGAGAAATAAATGTTTAAGCCACCCAACTGATGGTATTTTCATTATAGAAGTCCAAACAGACTAAGGTGAGGAACTTTATATATTCTTTGACTTACTGAAGACCCCAAAAGCTTTTGTTTCTGTGGCTTATCAATTAGAATTAGAATCTATCAATTAGAATTAACAGTCAAGTTAGAAATAATTACCAAATTAGAAATAAAAACTGAGAACCAATATATAGGTATGTGTGTGTATATATATATATATATATATATATATATACACACATATATTCATTTAAAAATAATAAAAAGTTCATTATATAGTACCATAAACAACATATTTTTGGAAAAATAACTATACTTCTCAAAACAAAAAAAAAATTAGTGAAAAAAAAATTAGTGAGAAGAGTGGCATCGTTTTCTGTTTTTACAAATCTCTAACATCTCACTTAACGAAAACAGCTGAATCCTCATCTCGGATGCAGCACTCCGTCTATTACGATATCACACGTCTTGTAGCCTCTGGAAAACTCCACTGTACATTTGTGAGAAAATGAGAGTGAAAAATGCAAACAACTTACAACTAATAGTATTTTATGTAATTAGAACCCAGACCACACTCTGAGAACCGCAGGCCTAGCTAGGCCAATGAATGAATAAAGGAATAAATGAGTGAACACTTCTTCCCCCTCCACCTCCCACCCAGCCACACAGCGCAGCTTGTGGGATCGACCCCGGGCTCCCTGCTTTGGGAGCATGGAGTCTTAACCACTGGACCACCAGGGAAGTCCCTTCTTTTTTTTTGTTTTTTGTTTTTTGTTGTTTTGAGTGAACTTTTTTAAGCATCCAAGTCTTCCTCCATGTGCGAAAAAAAAATATGTGTCTATATATACATACATATATATGTATCTATACATATACACACACACATATATATATATACACATGCTTGTGGGATAACATTCAAATAATTCACACAGGGTGTTCTAAACAATATAAGGAAAGGATTTAAAAACTAAGCCAAGGCAAGGGAAAAGCAACAAATAACATACAAGGGAATCCCCATAACGTTAACAGCTGATTTTTCAGCAGAACCTCTGCAAGCCAGAAGGGAGTGACAGGATATATCTAAAGTGCTGAAAGGGAAAAATCTACAACCAACATTACTCTACCCAACAAGGATCTCATTCAGATTCAATGGAGAAATTAAAACCTTTACAGATAAGCAAAAGTTAAGACAATTCAGCACCAGCAAACCAGCTTTACAACAAATGCTAAAGGAACTTCTCCTTGCAGGAAACACAAGAGAAGGAAAAGACCTACAAAAACAAACCCAAAACAATTAAGAAGATGGTAATAGGAACATACATATCGATAATTACCTTAAATGTAAATGGATTAAATGCTCCAACCAAAAGACATAGACTGGCTGAATGGATACAAAAACAAGACCTGTACATATGCTGTCTACAAGAGACCCACTTCAGACCTAGGGACACATACAGACTGAAAGTGACGGGATGGAAAAAGATATTTCATGCAAATGGAAGTCAAAAGAAAGCTGGAGTAGCAATTCTCATATCAGACAAAATAGACTTTAAAATAAAGACTATTACAAGAGACAAAGAAGGACACTCCATAATGATCAAGGGATCAATCCAAGAAGAAGATATAACAATTGTAAATATTTATGCACCCAACAAAGGAGCACCTCAATACATAAGGCAAATGCTAACAACCATAAAAGGGGAAATCGACAGTAACACAATCATAGTAGGGAACTTTAACACCCCACTTTCACCAATGGACAGATCATCCAAAATGAAAATAAATAAGGAAACACAAGCTTTAAATGACACATTAAACAAGATGGACTTAATTGATATTTATAGGACAGTCCATCCAAAAACAACAGAATACACTTTCTTCTCAAGTGCTCATGGAACATTCTCCAGGATAGATCATATCTTGGGTCACAAATCAAGCCTTGGTAAATTTAAGAAAACTGAAATCGTATCAAGTATCTTTTCCGACCACAACGCTATGAGACTATATATCAATTACAGGAAAAAAAACTGTAAAAAATACACACACATGGCAGCTAAACAATATGCTACTAAATAACCAAGAGATCACTGAAGAAATCAAAGAGGAAATCAAAAAATACCAGAAACAAATGACAATGAAAACAGGACGACCCAAAACCTATGGGATGCAGCAAAAGCAGTTCTAAGAAGGAAGTTTACAGCAATACAATCCTACCTCAAGAAACAAGAAACATCTCAAATAAAGAACCTAACCTTACACTTAAAGCAATTAGAGAAAGAAGAACAACAAAACCCCAAAGTTAGCAGAAGGAAAGAAATCATAAAGATCAGATCAGAAATAAATGAAAAAGAAATGAAGGAAACAGTAGCAAAGATCAATAAAACTAAAAGCTGGTTCTTTGAGAAGATAAACAAAATTGATAAACCATTAGCCAGACTCATCAAGAAAAAAAGGGAGAAGACTCAAATCAACAGAATTAGAAATGAAAAAGGAGAAGTAACAACTGACACTGCAGAAATACAAAGGATCATGAGAGATTACTACAAGCAACTCTATGCCAATAAAATGGACAACCTGGAAGAAATGGACAAATTCTTAGAAAAGCACAACCTTCCGAGACTGAACCAGGAAGAAATAGAAAATATAAACAGACAAATCACAAGCACTGAAATTGAAACTGTGATTAAAAATCTTCCAACAAACGAAAGCCCAGGACCAGATGGCTTCACAGGCAAACTCTATTAAACATTTAGAGAAGAGGTAACACCTATCCTTCTCAAACTCTTTCAAAATATAGCAGAGGGAGGAATACTCCCAAACTCATTCTACGAGGCCGCCATCACCCTGATACCAAAACCAGACAAAGATGTCACAGAAAAAGAAAACTACAGGCCAATATCTGTGATGAACACAGATGCAAAAATCCTCAACAAAATACTAGCAAACAGAATCCAAAAGCACATTAAAAGGATCATACACCATGATCAATTGGGGTTTATCCCAGGAATGCAAGGATTCTTCAATATATGCAAATCAATCAATGTGATACACCATATTAACAAATTGAAGGAGAAAAACTATGTGATCATCTCAATAGATGCAGAAAAAGCTTTTGACAAAATTCAACACCCATTTATGATAAAAACTCTCCAGAAAGTAGGCATAGAGGGAACCTACCTCAACATAATAAAAGCCGTAAATGACAAACCCACAGCCAACATCGTTCTCAATGGGGAAAAACTGAAACCATTTCCTCTAAGATCAGGAACAAGACAAGGTTGCTCACTCTCACCACTATTATTCAACATAGTTTTGGAAGTTTTAGCCACAGCAATCAGAGACGAAAAAGAAATAAAAGGAATCCAAATCAGAAAAGAAGTAAAACTGTCACTGTTTGCAGATGACATGATACTATACATAGAGAATCCGAAAGATGCTACCAGAAAACTACTAGAGCTAATCAATGAATTTGGTAGAGTAGCAGGATACAAAATTAATGCACAGAAATCTGTTGCATTCCTATACACTAATGATGAAAAATCTGAAAGAGAAATTAAGGAAACACTCCCATTTACCATTGCAACAAAAAGAATAAAATACCTAGGAATAAACCTACCTAAGGAGACAAAAGACCTTATAGTTTCTGTATGCAGAAAACTATAAGACACTGATGAAAGAAATTAAAGATGATACAAACAGATAGAGAGATATATTATGTTCTTGGATTGGGAGAATCAACATTGTGAAAATGACTCTACTACCCAAAGCAATCTACAGATTCAATGCAATCCCTATCAAACTACCAACGACATTTTTCACAGAACTAGAACAAAAAATTTCACAATTTGTATGGAAACACAAAAGACCCCGAATAGTCAAAGCAATCTTGAGAAAGAAAAATGGAGCTGGAGGAATCAGGCTCTGGGACTTCAGACTATATAACAAAGCTACAGTAATCAAGACAGTATGGTACTGGCACAAAAACAGAAATAGATCAATGGAACAGTATAAAGCCCAGAGATAAACCTATGTGCATACGGTCACCATATGTTTGATAAAGGAGGCAAGAGTATACAATGGAGAAAAAAAAGCCTCTGCAGTAAGTGGTGCTGGGAAAACTGGACAGCTACATGTAAAAGAATGAAATTAGAACACTCCCTAATGCCATACACAAAAATAAACTCAAAATGGATTAAAGACCTAAATGTAAGGCCAGACAATATAAAACTCTTAAAGGAAAATATAGGAAGAACACTCTATGACATAAATCACAGCAAGATCCTTTTTGACCCACCTCCTAGAGAAATGGAAATAAAAACAAAAATAAACAAATGGGACCTAATGAAACTTAAAAGCTTTTGCACAGCAAAGGAAACCATAAAAAACAAAAAGACAACCCTTAGAATGGGAGAAAATATTTGCAAACGAAGCATCTGACAAAGGATTAATCTCCAAAATATACAAGCAGCTCATGAAGCTCAATATCAAAAAAACAAACAACCCAATCCAAAAATGGGCAGAAGATCTAAATAGACATTTCTCCAAAGAAGATACACAGATTGCCAACAAACACATGAAAAGATGCTCAACATCACTAATCATTAGAGAAATGCAAATCAAAACTACAATGAAGTATCACCTCACACCATTCAGAATGGCCGTCATCAAAAAATCTACAAACAATAAATGCTGGAGAGGGTGTGGAGAAAAGGGAACCCTCTTGCACTGTTGGTGGGAATGTAAATTGATACAGCCACTATGGAGAACAGTATGGAGGTTCCTTAAAAAACTAAAAATAGAACTACCATACGACCCAGCAATCCCACTACTGGGCATATACCCTGAGAAAACCATCATTCAAAAAGAGACATGTACCACAACGTTCCTTACAGCACTATTTACAATAGCCAGGACATGGAAGCAACCTAAGTGTCCATCGACAGATGAATGGATAAAGAAGATGTGGCACATATATACAATGGAATATTACTCAGCCATAAAAAGAAATGAAATTGAGTTATTTGTAGCCAGGTGGATGGACCTAGAGTCTATCATACAGAGTGAAGTAAATCAGAAAGAGAAAAACAAATACTGTATGCTAACACATATATATGGAATCTAAAAAACAAACAAACAAACAAAATGGTCATGAAGAACCTAGGGGCAAGATGGGAATAAAGACGCAGACCTACTAGAGAATGGACTTGAAGACATGGGGAGGGGGAAGGGTAAGCTGGGACAAAGTGAGAGAGTGGCATGGACATATATACACAACCAAATGTAAACTAGATAGCTAGTGGGAAGCAGCCGCATAGCACAGGGAGATCAGCTTGGTGCTTTGTGTCCACCTAAAGGGGAGGGATAGGGAGGGTGGGAGGGAGACGCAAGAGGGAGGGGATATGGGGATATATGTATGTGTATAGCTGATTCACCTTGTTATACAGCAGAAACTAACACACTATTGTAAAGCAATTATACTCCAATAAAGATGTTAAAAAACAACAACAACAACTAAGCCAAGGCAACTCTGCAGTCTTTCAAAATCTAAGTTGATGGGAGTACACTTGGTACCCTGGTTTTGTCCGATTCATGAGGCAAGAACTATTTCACTCCACCGGACCAAGATCCTAAATCCTAGTAACATAACCTCTTGGAATAGGATGACCCGAGACCCCTGAAAGCCAAAAAGTGTCCAGAAAAAAATCAATCCGAACTGAGATTCTCCTGAATGTCTAAAAAGCTGTGAAGGTACATTAAGCTCCTTCTTTCCCGGCATGGCTGCAGATTGGTTTAATGGAGGGAGAATGACCAAATGCATGCATTTATACGTTTTCCAACTGTCAGGAGAAAAGCTTGTTATACGTAAACTTTGATGATACAGAGGACACACTCTATGCCTCTGCACACTCCATCCAGTGGAAAACTGGATGTGGTGTCTGCAGTGCTGGGTTTCAGTCCTGGTTCCCCACACTTTTTTTTTTTTTTTAAATTTTATTGGAGCATAGTTGATTTACAATGTTGTGTTAATTTCAGGTGTACAGCAAAGTGAATCAGATATATGTATTTCTCCACTGTATCGTCAACATGAATCAGTTATACATATATCCACTCTTTTTTAGATTCTTTTTCCATATAGGTTATTACAGAATGTTGAGTAGAGTTCCCTGTGCTCTGCGGTAGGTCCTTGTTGGTTATCTGTCTTATGTCTAGTAGTGTGTGTATGTTCATCCCAAGCTCCTAATTTATCTGACCTCCCCACCACGTTTCCCCTTTGGTAACCATAAGTTAGTTTTTGAAATCTGTGAGTCTGTTTCTGCTTTGTAAATAAGTTCATTTATATCATTTTTTAAAAAAAATTAGATTCCACGTGAGTGATATCATATGAGATTTGTCTTTCTTTGTCTGACTTAACTTCACTTAGTATGATAATCTCTAGGTCCATCCATGTTGCTGCAAATGGCATTATTTCGTTCTTTTTTTATGGCTGAGTAATATTCTCCCCACACTTCTTATTAGCTGTGCCATTTTGTCCAAGGAGCTTAACCTCTCTGAGCTACATACGAAACAAGAATTTGTTGTAAGTCTTAAATTTTCTCAAAAAATGGTAAACTGTAAAACAACAAAAACTATCTATCATTACTCCCAGCTGCCACTCTTCAGCATAGAGAAGATGGTAGTTATTTGAGCTTTCTGATTGTCATCTTTTATAGTCATTGTTTTGGTGACTAATGAATATCTTTACTGATACAAGTTTGGAAAAAACCCTCGAAAGCCACAACTTCACCAGGAGAGAGCCCATAAAGGGTATAGTGATTTCTGCCATTTGATGTGGGGCAGTATTCCTCAACGTCTCTGAGCCTGGGTTTTCTCGTTTGTATTACAGAGATAATCCCTTCTTGGCAAAGAGAGTGGGTAGCTTCAACAAGCCAGGGCAGGTAGAGCAGAGCTGACACACAGAAGGCTCTGTTTATGAGAATTACTGCTGTCACTTAATGTAATGTAATGTCACTTACATGCTGGCCATGTAATCACCATACCTCTCCTCCTGTTACCTTTCTTTTTTTTTTTTTGGCCACGTGTGAGGCTGTAAGGCTTGCAGAATCTTAGTTCCCTGACCAGGGATGGAACCCACGCCCTCAGCAGTGAGAGTGTGGAGTCCTAACCACTGGACCACCGGGGCAGTCCCTCCTGTTACCTTTCATGTCAAACCTGTGGGACCCTTGGTCTTAAAACTCATCTAAGGGAAAACTATTGAACACTCTGACCACCAAATGCGTGGAGTTTTCCCTCACATTAAGTATTCCTGACACCAACTACCAGAAGTTAGTGCAGACCCCAGCGGTTAAAGGGTCAGTCCCACAAGACTGCCCCCCCCAACTTCAGATGCGGATCAAAAGTAGGTGGGTCCCCAGGTTGCCCACACTTCTGTCCAACCTGGCTACGAATCAGAGTTTCCATGACACCCTCCTCAGGTTCAATAATTCGCTAGAAGGGCTCAGAGTACTTGGGGAAACAGCTTTATTTACTATTACTAGTTTATTATGGAGGATGTGACAAAGGATAAAGATGAACAGCCAGCGGTAGATAGGGCGAGATCTGGAAGGCTCCCAAGTATAGGAGCTCTTGTCCAAGTGGAGATGGGGGTGCACCATCCTCCTGGTACAAGGATGCCTTCCCCAACCTGGAAGCTAGGGGCCGGGGAGCTGAAAATTCCAATCCCCTAATTGCATTGTTGGTTCTTCTGGCAGCCAGCCCCCATCCTGGGGCCCACCGAGAGCCACCTCATTAGCATAAACTCCAGTAAGGTTGAAGGGGCGTGTTACGAATAGCGAAAGACGCTCCTTTCGCCCCCATCACTCAGGAAATTCCAAGGATTTTAGGAGCTCTGTGTCAGGAACCAGGAATGAAGACCAAATATATATTTCTTATTGTATCATAAAATCACATCATCGCTCCCTAGGACCACCCCGCCCCCGCCCCGCATTCCTCTAATTCCAGCTCGATAAATGGACATCCTCCAGCCTCATCTTTATCTGATGCTCTGGCCTTTCCGCAATGGTGTGCAGGACAGAGGACCACTGTCAAGCTGGAACTGATTTACCTGAGGGTTATCAGGGTAGATTATCCTAGGATGAGACAATTTCTAGGCCCAGACTCAAGTATACTTTGTATTGTGCAGATGAATTACTGTCCCGAGTTACAAGATTCATATGTTTCCCAACAAATATGCAATGAGCCCCTGCTGGGCATAACGATCCCTAAAGTCACACTTGTTCCCTCCCCAGGGGCCACATAAGCCCGCAGAGCCAGCCATTACCACCACTAAGCTTCAATGTAATAAGCACCTGAGTGATTGAAGTTGGCCCTGTTCCAGCGCTGTTTATATTATTCAATGAGGTCTGGTAAAAATATAATGAAAGCCACAAATGCAAACCACATGTGTAATTTAAAATTTCCTAGTAGGGACTTCCCTGGCGGTCCAGTGGCTAAGACTCCGCACTTCCACTGCAGGGGGTGCCGGTTCTATCCCTGGTCTGGGAACTAAGATCCCACATGCTGTGCGGCAGGGCCAAAAAAAAATAAGTAAATAAAATAAAATTTCCTAGTAGCCACATTTTATTATTTTTATTATTATTTTTTAAAAATTTTTATTGGAGCATAGTTGATGCACAATGCCGTGTTTCAGGTGCACAGCAAAGTGAATCAGCCATACACATACTCATATCCATCCTTTTTCAGATTCTTTTCCCATATAGGTTATTACAGAATATTGAGTAGAGTTCCCTGTGCTATACGGCAGGTCCTTATTAGTTACCTATTTTATTTTTTGGCCACCGCCGCAAGGCATGTGGGATCTCAGTTCCCCAACCAGGGACTGAACCCTGGCCACAGCAGTGAAAGCACCAAACCCTAACCACTCCCTATCTATTTTATATATAGTAATGTGTATACGTTAATCCCGATCTACTAATTTATCACTTCCCACCCCCGTTTCCCCTTTGGTAACCATAAGTTTGATTTCGAGATCTGTGAGTCTGTTTCTGCTTTGTAAATAAGTTCATCTGTATAATTTTTTATTAGATTCCACATATAAGTGATATGAATCATGTATTTGTCTCTGACTTACTTCACTTAGTATGATAATCTCTAGGTCCATCCATGTAGCTGCAAATGGCATTATTTCATTCTTTTTTATGGCTGAGCAATATTCCATGGTACCTATGTACCACATCTTCTTTATCCATTCATCTGTCAATGGACATTTAGGTTGTTTCCATGTCTCGGCTATCGCAAGTAGTGCGGCTAAGAACATTGGAGTGCATGAATATTTCTTTTTTTTTAATGTACTCTTGCAAAATGATTAACCAGATGTATTTAACTCACTCAAATGGGCAATGCTGTCGTTTCTCCTTCCGGTCCCCACTTTCTCACCCAGCACTGATGCTGTTACTCACTGCTGCATCGTCCTCCATGGTGTGAGGTCCCTGCTTTTGACCTGTTCGCTCTCCCAGTGCTGGGCCAGCCAGGGGGCCTCCAGATAACGTCACCATGACTGGCCTCAAACTGTCCCCTGGAGACCCCTGTGAGATTTTCTTTGCAATATAAATATTCCCAGGAGCAATACTCTCAGGTCATAAGTGTATTTAACGTCTCCGTTCTCCTTTTACATTTGTTCCTGAACGTTTGCTAAGGCTAGGAAACAATTTTTAGTACCCACAAAAGCATTCCAGTTCAGGGTGGGGTGGAGGGGTGTACATCAGTTGCTATACCCTGCTAGGATTGCCTGAATTAGCAAATAAAAATATACAATGCCCAGTTGAATTTCAGATAAGCAACAACTCTTTTTTGTTTTCCTTTGGTGTGTGTCCCAAATATTGCATGGGACATATTTACACTAAACAAGCATTTGTTGTTTATCTGAAACTCAGATTTAACTGGGTGTCCTGTATTTTATGTGGCAACACTACCTCCAATCAAACAATTAAATTCAAGATTGTATGACTCTCCTTGGACAGGGGAACAGAATCATGGAATCAGCATTACAGGTCAAGATTGGGAAAACTCCACAAATGCTTGGTTGGAAGTAATGAAATATATTTAGGAAGTCTGTACAACAAAATTACCATAAACATTTATTAAGCTGTAATTTTCACAATATTTTAATTCTGTTCTGAAATCGGTCTACAAATATCTCTACGTAACACCAAAGCCAGTGATTTAATAAATAAGAGGGATGTACGGATCGCTCTGCCAAAAAAATAAGCCTTATACATTTATGTCTATTTATGATATTTGTAGAATCAGTTTCCCAAGGCTCATGAAACTAAAGTGCGCACACACCACATACACGCACACACACACCACTATATTAAAATCAAGTGGATTTATAGTATCAAATTAAATGCTACGTAAAATTTATAACCAGATACACAAAATACAAATTTGACTCATGAATACACTGTGGATGATGGGTACCATACCTCACAAATATGATTTCCAGTTAAGAGGGAAATAATTGTTTCGCTGGATTTTAAGTGAGAGCTAATCACCACCACAAGAAATCAATTTAATTACAGTATTCAAAGATTTAACACACATGCGGATATTAAAACTGACACAATAAAACCTTTAAATATGCAAAAAGACATTAGAACATATGGTTCATAACAACATTAGCTGCCGCAGATCTTCAGTAGACGGTGCAAAGGACAATCAGCTTTTTATGCCACCACCAGGGAAAAACTGGTCCTGGGGTATCTCCTACATATCAAGGAATCAATAAGAGCAGAGTACAGAATTGACGACAAGGTTTGTTTATCCCAGATACTATACATCATATTGATGGTTATCCAATACTAATTTTAAGGGTACTGTGTTAGAGCCTGCAAAAATATATACTTCTATTATTCACAAGTGAGGAGGAAAGGTTCAACTACTCAAATGGCCATAAACAAAAATGATGATGTATTATTTTAAAAAGTTGGGGGAGCAGGTTGACACCTTTAGGGCCTTAAAGAATTCCTTTTATTTTTTTTGGCCCCGCCGAGCAGCTTGCGGGATCTTAGTTCCCCAACCAGGGATTGAACCCGGGCCACGGCAGTGAAAGCACTGAGTCCTCACCACTGGACCGCCAGGGAACTCCCAGGAATTCCTTTTAAAGTGAGCTAGCTGGATGGGAGAGCTGGTTTTTTTTATTAAATCAGCCAATTCAAAACCCATCAGGGAGAAGTGCTCAGGTGTCACATTGTAAGACAGGTATCATTCCTCAAAAACATCTTAAGAAGCAGCCGGAAGCATGGAGATGAAGCAAAGCAGGATTCCCACTAGTGAGAAGGTGTCTTTGCAATGTTTTAGATTCTGCACTTGACATCTGACATGTTATTCCTAACCAGAAGGCTGCTGAATCACAGGGCCAGACTAACGACCAAAGTGATTTTCATCTTCCCTGCGAGCCAGCCCTCGTGGGTGTGCAAAAGCCCTATTATAACCCTCCCAAGCACTGACCCCATCCTGCATGTTCACCCTTAGTTCCAACAGGTGATATCCCCAACTAGCTACTTCCCACCACAGTCAGAAGAGCATAGATCCAGTTCCCCTCTGTCTGCTTCCTGACCCTGTGTGTTATCAGGCTTCCTGTGGTCCCACGTGGCATGGTATGCTTGTCGTCTCCAGGAAACTGTGGGTATTAAAAACCTTCTTTCAACGGCACTAACCTCTCTCCGTGCTGTCACTCGGTCACCTTCATAAGTTAAGACCCCTGGCATAATTCACAAGGCTAGCTTTCAGGAAATTCTGTTGTTGCACTTTGCTACCAGAAATGATATGGGGTACAAAAACAAAAACGAGCAAACCAAAAAACCCAGAAGGCAGGTAATGCTGATTGGTACTGGAAAATATATTTACAGAAGGCTGATGTACCACTCAAGCATCTTTGCTAGGATGTCATGGAAGAGATTGCTCCAAACATTACCCCCAAACATCCACAGAAATCCAGCAATCTGGAGATAGCTGGTCCTTTTTCTTTTCTGGACTATTTTCTGTTCTTGGTATTTACTGTGATACTGAAGCACTGGGAAATTAACATTGATGAACTTGAAGATATCTAAAAAACTGGGTCTTAACTAAAACAGAGATCCACAGTAGTTCTCGTCAGGATGTTTTCATGTCACGTTGAATGATGTGTTACACTAATATATTCTACAGCCCTGAAGATATAAAAAAGGTTTCTCTTCAAGGTATGAGATATGGTACAAAAATACATTTCTCCATGTACAAAAGAGAGAAAAAAGGAAGAGATGAGGGGGCATGGGGGAGGCCAGATATCCTACAAGCTTCCATGGAATGGAGAAAGAAAAAAAAAAAAACCCAAACTATTTGGGGTTAAGAACACGCCCAAGCAAAAGTCAAATTTACGCATTAAAGAGCAGGCGTTATTCAGATCAATCATCCATGATTTCTACCAGAATTTCAAGGACTGTTCTACCCTGAAGTGATACTTCTAGTGAACTAATTAACTATTTAACTTTTGTTAAAAATAAAGACATCATTCCTTTGAGTATATTGAACTATACAACTGGCTTCATAGCCTACACTTAGCCAATTTGGAAAACCAGGTGCATATTCTCGACAGCAACTTCCAGTTGATGCTGTGGCCCGAGTCCACCAGCACCCAGACATGTGAGCCTTCCTCGATCTACTACAAGTTAACATAGTTTTCCTGCCTGGATCTCAATACAGCACAGTGCCCATCAGGTTTCCATGTGTGAGAGAACAGAGTGGATATTATACCCAGACCAGTAATTTAAGACTTCAAAGCTTTGTGCAGAGAATGTCAATTTCCCTTCTGGCTAACAGGAGCAAAGCAGATACCTAAACATGCCAAATACACAGAAGCCAAATGCACAAAAGGAAGGAAGGCAAAGATGACCTCCCTGGAGTTCTTCATACCCTGTGCTAAAACAGATTTGTCTGTAAATATCTAACTGACAAAACTGGAACGGTTTCAATGCAGAAAACACGGGGGTCAAATGCCCACGGGTAAAGATTTGCCCAAGCAAATTCTAGGGAACATGCATGTGTTTCAGGAAGCGAACTGAATGCAGGAGAGTTTGGGTCCCGTTATCGTGCACCTTAAAAACAGAAGTTTCATAAACATCCTCAGAAAACGTTTGCTTCCGTTTTCCAGGTACTTGTAACCCCAAGTAAAACGTCACAGAAAAGCGGCACACGAGGAGTTGTCAGGCAGCTGCGTTTTCCCCAAAATGATACCTGGACCAAAAGGTCTTGGTTCTACCTGATCTGACAGGGGTCTCTGCAAACCTGCATAGAGGGGCTCCTGTGAGGGGGCTCTAGGGCATGACGCAGGTGGGTAAGGAAAGACAGTCATGACCCCTGGCAGCAAAACCTGGGGAATTCTTTCCTTGCTCTCCTGTGTTTGTTGGTACCCAGAAAGGGGCATCTCCACTAGTCCCTGATTCAAGCCTTGCAAAGTCCCCTTTGTCAAGGACCCCACAGCTGTCTGCCCTGCACATACCTCTCTCTGCCCCTAGGGACCATCTAAAAATGAGGTCACCCCAGACTCCAGGCAAAAAGCACCTAACACATGTACTGTAAAAATTTCAGGAAAAATAATTCAGATCTTCTCCAAGTCTGGCTTATTCCTGCTTATTGTTCCTGAGAATGCTTTATAAGCAGCAACAGACTTGAAAATGTTATTAGCTGCTATGGTTGGTTTTCCTTCTAAGGTCCTGAGTCACCCAAAACCAAGATGAAACAAATAAACAAAAAACCCTAGAGAGTGTATCTTTCCTGTATCAACCTAGCTGGCAAATGACGAAATTAGGACATCAAATAGATTCCTAAATGAGCTTACCCAGGCAGCTCCCAGCATCGAACCCCAAAGACATTTCTTTGCCTGGTCCTTGAATTTCCCTTTACAAAATGTTGAGGTTAAAATACATTGAAGTACAGAAGGGGGAAAAAAATCTTAGGTTTTCTACAAATAATGATTTCTTCATTTAGAAATAGGATTGAAGGGGGCTTGGCTAGGGTCACTAGGATCCAAAAGATGTTTAGTTTCATCCTTGAAACCCAATAGCCCACATTCAGAAGCGACAACATTCATCAAATCGACATCAATGAAAAACAACATGAAATGAAGGTCACAGCTTTGGAACCTGAAAAGAATGCACACAGACCTCACCCACCAATCCCTACGCTGCAAAAACAAACGCTTGCCTTGAAACTCTTCCAAAAGGTCGAATTAGCAATGTCTTCCCCTCCATGTAAAGTTTTAAGTCTATTAAAACTTAACTCGATCTGCCTGTGTTAAAAAACCTTACAAAAGGTGTATTTAAATGCTTGAAAAAATTAACTTTATGCTCTATGCACAGATAAACTTCTCTTCCTGTACAGCTAATATGGTTATATCCTTTGTTTAAAAAAGATTTTTTTCCACTAATGACACTTGGTGGGTAGTTCTACATCAACGATCTTGTCCCATTCTTCCCGGAAGATGTCCTAAGAGTTGACACGTGGCCGGAAACACCCTCGCAAAGCGCCACTCTCTTGCTCAGACATGTTTATTAAGACTGTTTGGGGTTTGGCGTTCTTTTTTTTCTTCTTCTCTTTTGTTTCCGGAGAGAGGGCGCTGGGAGGAGGGGACCCGGCCGGCTGGCTGGTTGTCACTTGCCGTTGGAGCGGTCAAGACTCTCCAGCACTCGGTTGAGACGGATGTTGAGCAGCCGGACCTGGCTCTCCAGCTGTTCCAGCTTCTCCTCCACGCTGGGGCCACTGGGGCTGCTGCGCCAGTAGAAGCCCATGGGCCCGGCCATGAAGTAGACGGCCACCACGAAGCACAGCGGCAGCACGGCGTTCTCGGGCTCGCCCTCGTACTTGTGCAAGATGTACACGCACGACATGGAGAACAGGATGACCCGCACCGCCCAGAAGAAGCGGCCGAACACCACGTGCAGGACGCTGAAGGTGAAGCCCAGGGTCAGAGACAAGAACCAGTAGGCCAGGAGGACGACGCCCACCAGCAGGAGGGCACGTGTGGGGCTGTTGGCCACCGAGCTCGGATTGAAGTACTGGGACAGGTTCGAGACTGCAGGACAGAACAGAGGGACAGCGGCCAGTTACACGGGGTCAGGGGGTTCTCTGCAAGCTGGGGGTGGGCAGCTCAGCTCACTGGCCGCGCCTCTGCTACATCCCAAGGAACTAAAGTCGGCTGCCTCGTTAGCCTTTATACTAAGTCCTGGGAAAAGACAGGGCAACGCTGTCATATCGTGGGTTTGAAACACCTTTCAGGTGGGGCAGAGCCTGAAAACTGGCCTTCAATTTCCTTCCTTCCTGTCTTCCATAGTAACAAATGCCCAGTGTTAGGCTGGGCACACGGCTGCCTAGGATAAGGGCGTTTCCCAGCCTCCCTTGCAGCTACATAACTAAGCTTTGGTCAAGGAGAGGTAAGCAGAAATGTTTTGGGGTGGCTTCCTAGAAGTAGTGGGAATATGCCCTTTACCTCTTCTTCTTCTGCCTGCTGGAATGTGGATGTGATGGCTGGAATAGGAGCAGCTGTCTTGTGTCATGAGGGAAGGGAGGTCAACTATTGGGGAGCAATAATATGGAAGGGGCCTCGGACCCGAGGAGAATGTGCTACAAAGCCACCTACCTGCCTAACCACCTACCTGTGAACTTTCACATAAGAGAAATAAGCTTCCATCTTGTTTAAGCTGCTGTTATTTGGGGTCTCTGTTACTCACAGTCAAACCTAATTGTAACTGGTACCCACACATGAAGTTCCATCTATCTATCCTATAACTGCAAATTTGTACCTTTTGACCATCTTCCTCCAATTCCCCTGCCTCCCACTTGCTGTCTCTGGCAACCACAAATCTGATCTCTCATTTTATGAGTTTTTTTTTTTTAATTCCACAAATAAGTGAGATCCTACAGTATTTGCCTTTCTCTTATTTCACTTAGCTTAATGCCCTCCAGGTCCATCCACGTTGTTTCAAACGGCAGGATTTCCTTCGTTTTATGGTTGAATAATACTCCATTGTATATATACACACACCAAAATTTCTTTTTTTTTTTAAATTTTATTTATTTTTGGCTGCGTTGGGTCTTCACTGCTGCGCACGGGCTTTCTCTCGTTGCGGTTCCTCACACAGGAGCAAGCGGGGACTCCTCTTCGTTGTGGTGCACGGGCTTCTCATTGCGGTGGCTTCTCTTGTTGTGGAGCACGGGCTCCAGGCGCGTGGGCTTCAGTAGTTGTGGCTCGCGGGTTCTAGAGCGCAGGCTCAGTAGTTGTGGTGCACAGGCTTAACTGCTCCGTGGCATGTGGGATCTTCCCGGACCAGGGATCGAACCCGTGTCCCCTCAACTGGCAGACAGAGTCTTAACCACTGTGCCACCAGGGAAGCCCACACCAAAATTTCTTTATCCATTCATCTGTCAATGAACACTTAGGTTGTTCCCATGTCTTGGCTATTGTAAATAGTGCTGCAATGAATATGGGGGTGCAGTTATCTCTGTGACAGGGTGTTTTTGTTTCCTTCAGATATATTCACAGAAGTGGAATTGCTGGATCATATGGTAGGTCTATTTTTATTTTTTCTTTGTTTTTGGCCACGCTGCATGGCTTCTGGGATATTAGTTCCCAGACCAGGGACTGAACCCGTGCCCTCGGCAGTGAAAGCGTGAAGTCCTAACCACTGGACCACCAGGGAATTCCCTATTTTTAGTTTTTTGAGGAACCTCCACACTGTTTTCCATAGTGGCTGCACCAATTTACATTCCCACCAACAGTGTACCAGGGTTCCAATTTCTCCACATCCTCACCAGCATTTGTTATCTCTTATCTTTTTGATAATAGCCATGCTAATAGGCATGAGGTAATTAATATCTCATTGTGGTTTTGATTTGTATTTCCCTAATGACTAGTAATGTTGTACCACTAGTAATGTAGCATTGATACATTTTCTTGTACCTGTTGGCCATTCATATATCTTTTTTAAATAATTAATTAATTAATTAATTAATTAATTTTGTGCTGCGTTGGGTCTTTGTTGCTGCACCCGGGCTTTTTCTAGTTGCGGTGAGCGGGGGCTACTCTTTGTTGCGGTGCGCGGGCTTCTCATTGCGGTGGCTTCTCTTGTTGCAGAGCACGGGCTCTAGGAGTACGGGCTTCAGTAGTTGTGGCACGCAGGCTCAGTAGTTGTGGCTCACGGGCTTAGTTGCTCCACGGCATGTGGGATCCTCCCAGACCAGGGCTCGAACCTGTGTCCCCTGCATTGGCAGGCAGATTCTTTTTTTTTTTTTTTTTAATTTTATTTTTATTTATTTATTTTTGGTTGCATTAAGTCTTCGTTGCTGCGCACGGGCTCTCTCTAGTTGTGGCGAGCGGGGGCTACTCTTTGTTGTGGTGCGCGGGTTTCTCATTGCGGTGGCTTCTCTTGTTGTGGAGCATGGGCTCCAGGTGCGCGGGCTTCAGTAGTTGTGGCACATGGGCTCGGTAGTTGTGGCTCACGGGCTCTAGAGCGCAGGCTCAGCAGTTGTGGCGCACGTGCTTAGCTGCTTTGCAGCATGTGGGATCTTCCCGGACCAGGGCTCGAACCCGTGTCCCCTGCACTGGCAGGCAGATTCTTAACCACTGCGCCACCAGGGAAGTCCCGGCAGGCAGATTCTTAACCACTGCACCACCAGGGAAGCCCAGGCCTCCAATTCATATTAACGATGGGCCCCTTTGTGCCAGGGCAGAGCCAGGGCCGAGGCTGCAGTCTGGAGGAGGTGGGCAAGACCCCACTCACGGGATCTCAGAAGGCAGATGCGTAACACACACACGGGAGGGAGATGTTACAGCTGAGGGTGAGAACTGCGGACAAGGTTCCTCCCACAGGGTAGTCAGGAGGGGCCTCTTGAAGGAGGTGTCACGTACCAGAGACCCAAGCATGGGGAAGATGGGAGCAGGCAAAGGGCCGGGAGGATCACCCCCAGCAGGGAACACCTGGAGGGACTGTAAAGTGTCAAAGACCCCAGCGTGTCCCAGAACAGGGTGGGGGCTGGGCAGATCCCTGCTGCTCGCAGTGTCCTGGGTGGGAACCTGGTCGATTCCAAGTGCAGCAAGAAGGCACTGGGCAGCTTTAAGGAGAGTGGCTTGACCTGACTTGTTTGTTTTGTTTTGTTTTTAAATCACTACTATAAAAGTAGTAATAAAAAAAATTGCTCTGGCTGATTTGTTGAGAAGGGACCCTAGTTAGGAGCTGTGCAGGGAAGAGTTCACCCAGCAGGCCTGAGGCCACTCTTTAGAAACACCTGCTGGCAAGGTGGGCCCTTGGCTGGCATCCGGGAACTCGGATTTCTGGAGTGTGAGGTTGTGATGCATAATAAGAAACATGTATTTGGTGTCCATCCCCATTTCTGGCATAGACTCCTAAGACCCTTGGAATTTCCTAAGTGACAAGTGCAATACAAGTGTCTTGATAATTCATAGCCCCTTTCACCCACACCTGTGCTTGTTAATCAGGTGATTCTGGAAAGCCTCTCAGGATGTAGGCTGGTTGCCAGGGGAACCAACCAGATGATTAGAGGGCTGGGCCCTCTAACCTCCAGGAGGGGCTAAAGGTTGAATCCATCACCAATAGTCAATGAGACAACAGAACTCAGAACGTGGAAGCTCCGAGTCCCTGCCCACAAACCCTGCCCCATGCATCCTTCACCTGGCTGTTCCTGAGTTATATCCTTTCATAATAAACCAGTAATCTAGTGAGTGAGTAAACAGACAGTGAGTAAACTTTCCTGAGTTCTGCAAGCGGCTCTAGCAAATTAATTGAACCCATGGTGCGGAGGGGTCGTGGGAACCTCTGATCTATACTAGTCTGTCAGAAGCATGGGTGACAACCCGGATCTGTGACTGGTGTCTGAAGTGGGGCCGACTGTGGGACTGAGCCCTTGACCTGTGGGATCAGATGCTACCTCCAAGGAGATAGGGTTAGAATTGAGTTCAACTTGGGGCACGTGGTCAGAGTCCTGGAGAGCTGAGTGAACTGCACACACATTGCAGTGAGGGCTCCCTGGCTTGGAGGTTTTTACAATCAGTGTGGTTCACGCTGACACCTGCTTTCCTTCGGGGAGTCGGGAATTTGGAAGGTGCAGGCAGAGGGCGCCTACATGAGCAGCCACCAAGAAACACCCTGGAAGCTGAGCCTCTATTGGGCGTCCCTGGTACAGGACACCTCACTCGGGGAATAAAGGGTGTCCTGTGTGACCCCCCTGGGAGAGGGCTCTGGGGGCCTGTGCCTGGTTGCCCCAGACTTCACCCCGTGAGCCTTTTCCCTTTGTTGACTGTGCTTTGTGTCCTTCACTGTAATACACCACAGCTGTGAGTACGACCACATACTGGGTCCCGGGAGTCCTCCTGGAGATGCACGGAACCTGAGGATGGTCTAGGGGACCCCGACACAGACTGCTGCAGGCTTCCTGGAGACAGGCAGCAGCCTGGACCAGGGCTGTGAGCTTGAATTCAAAGGGTTCCAGCAGCTGCCTTCCAATTCCTGGACCAGGGCAGCAACCGCCTGGGGGGTCACACATCGCTCCTTCAGCCCTTGTGATGACTGTGTGAGCGCCGCATTCCCTGTACTAAATCCCTTTCTGTCTAAGTAACTGGAGTAGTTGGTTACGGACCCCAACAACCTAGAGACTCCACCTCCAGTCCCCGAGGTTTGCCTGGGGGCAGACAAGTTGGCACTGCCCACCTGCACCTTGTCCTAAATAGCATCTGGGAATCTCAGCTCTTTACACACGCAACAATGACAATAAAAAAGGTTCTCTCGCATCCTCACTGCCCCCCTCGTTTTCTCTTGTGCCACCCGTCCTGGGTACCACTCCCATAATTTGACAAGCACCAGAATGAAACAGTGCCTTCAAATGAATGCCCCCCACACCTACCGTCAAGTCCAAGGACGTCCAAGAGCTCCGCCCAGACTTTCCACAGGGTTTCCACAAACATGTCCACTCCCAACACGAACCTCTCGGTCAGCCTCGTCAGGAACTGCAGAAACGAGAGAGAGATCATTACCGACAGGGCCAAAGCTCCCTCTTTCCTAGTCCGGCCAAGCTTACACTTGGACGAGAAAACACAGCCGGCCGATGACAAAGGCCGCCCCAGGACTGGCCGAGTAGCCCAGGGGACTGACGGAGCTCGGGACTAACTGTCCAGGTGCCAAGAACCAAGCGAATCCAGACAAATCTCCCTCCTACGGGGGGAGGAATGCATCGGGGGAGCCGGGAGCTCTCTGCAAAGCTGCTCACTCCACCTCCGATTCCTCCCGGAGCCCTTCTAGGCCGACTCTTTTGTCAAAGTCTCTGCCTGATTTCTCATTTTCAAACAGTGGGAGGCGCTGCAACCAACCTATTTCACCCGGGACGCTGCCGCATGGGAGCAACTCTGAAGGGCGAGAACTTCCTCTGGTTCTCACACTTGAGTCCCATCAGCATCTCCCTAGCGTGTGCAAACACTAGAGACCCACATCCATCCCGGCTTTAAGGACCCGGGGTTACTGAAGCGCTCCGAGGATGAATATGAGCTGCAGCTTCATTTCACTGTATTTAAAAAAAATATTTATTTATCTTTTTGGCTGTGTTGGGTCTTAGTTGCGACACGTGGGATCTTTCGCTGTGATGCCCGGGCTTAGTTGCCCCCACGGCCTGTGGGATCGAACCGGAGTCCCCTGCATTGCAAGACGGATTCTTAACCACTGGACCACCAGGGAAGTCCCATTTTGCTCTATTTTTTTAAAAAATAAGTGATATTCTCGGACTTCTCTGGCAGTCCAATGGTTAGGACTCGGCGCTTTCACTGCTGAGGGCCCGGGTTCAATCCCTGGTCAGTGGACTAACATCCTGCATGCCGTGCAGTGCGGCCAAATTAAAAAAAAAGTGATATTCTATCCACATGGTATAAAGTCTCACTCCCCGCAACCCAAACCCCCTTCCGGCGGCAGCACTGTCACCACTCGCTTGCGGATCCTCTCTTAGATGCACCGGGTGAAGAATGGCACAAATATTTCCCCCATAAACGGCAGCATATGTGTACAGTCCTGCCGTGTTTCTCATGGAACACTCTGCCTTGATTATTCAACTGCAGGCAGGACAGAGCGGCCTCAGTCTTTGCAAAGACGGCACACCTGCAGCTGCTTACCCAGTCCCCTATGGATGGGCGCCTAGGTTATTCCCAGCTTCCCAGGGGGACCGGAGTGTTGTAACGCTCACGTGTAGAGGTTAAATGCCTCGAAGTGAATTGGTTACAGCATTTAAAACTGGATACCCTGGTTGGAGCCATCCTCCAGGACAGAGGAAAGAGGAGTAGTGTTGCATCAGTGGCCAGGAGAGCAAAGGATGCCAGTAACCTCCGTGCTACTGCTGTCCGCTTGGCTGAGAGCATGCGGGGTTGGGAGCTTAACCGCCTGGGTTCAAGTCCCAGGTCTGCCCCTTATTTGCTGGGTGGCCATGGGTAGATTATATGTGTGCTATATACCAGGGCTCCAGCTGACAAGTGGAGTTATTAATAGTACCCATCGCAGCTGGTTGTTGTGAGCGTTAAATGAGATTTGTGTGAAATGCTTTGACGCACCCAACAGAAGTTCCAAATGTCTACTGACATCCGATTTTTTTAAAATTTTATTTATTTATTTATTTATTTATTTATTTAGGCTGCACTGGGTCTTAGTTGCGGCATGCGGACTCTTTAGTTGCAGCGTGCATGCGGGATCTAGCTCCCTGACCAAGGATTGAACCCAGGCCCCCTCCATTAGGGAGCGCGGAGTCTTACCCACTGGACCACCACGGAAGTCCCCAATCTTCTAACAGAAGCTCTGGCCCCAAGACCCTTCTGCGAGGACATCATCCTTTTAGCCTTAAATTTCCTAGCTGCAAGCACCAAAGGGATTTGTAGATTTAAAGACCACGTGGCCATCAGCTGATGAATGAATAAGCCTGGCATATCCACACAATGGGATATTATTTGGCCATAAAAACCAATGATGTGGAAAAAAAAAAAGAAAAAAAAAAAAAAACCAATGATGTACTGACACATGCTTCGACAAGGATGAAACTTGAAAACTTTACACTAAGGACAAGAAGCCAGACGCAAAAGACCCTGAATTGTGATTCCATGTATAGGAAATATCCAGAATAGGCAAATCCATAGAGACAGAAAGTAAATTAGCAGTTGCTAGGGGTTAGGGAGAGAGGTTGATAGCTAAAGGATTTCTCTGAGCAGATGAAAATGTTCCACTGTTGACTGTGGTGATGGTTACACAACCCTGTGAAGATACGAAAATTATATATGAAGGATATACTTTAAATGGATGAAATGTATGGTATGTGAATTATACCTCAATAAGCTGCTATTTAAAAACTGGAAGGGTACTAACATAACATTGTAAATCAACTGTACTCCTATCTAAAAAGTTTTTTTTTTAACTGGAAGAGTAAAAAAAAAATAATGGATGGGTTGACGTTAAAAAAAAAAAAAAAAGGGGCTTCCCTGGTGGCGCAGTGGTTGAGAGTCTGCCTGCTAATGCAGGGGACACGGGTTCGAGCCCTGGCCTGGGAAGATCCCACATGCCGCGGAGCGGCTGGGCCCGTGAGCCACAACTGCTGAGCCTGCGCGTTTGGAGCCTGTGCTCCGCAACGAGAGAGGCCCGCGCATCGCGATGAAGAGTGGCCCCCGCTTGCCACAACTGGAGAAAGCCCTCGCACAGAAACGAAGACGCAACACAGCCAAAATCAATCAATCAATCAAAACATACGCATCTGATTCAAGATCCTCATTAAAAATAAATAAATAAATAAATAAATAAATAAATAAATAAAAAAGGAGGAAGTATGTGTGTCTGAGAGAAGAGAGGGTCACGGTCCCTCTCTTTGGTAGGCGTAGGTGGGTGAGGGGATTTCGGAGAATGTATCATCACCTGGAGAGAAGGCACACTGGTGTTGGTTTAGTTATAATTCTTTTTTGGTTAGAGATTTACTGACATATCATTTACATACATACCATAAAGTTCCCGTTTTTAAAAGGCACGATTCACAGCTTTTTTTTAGAAATTCCCCATAATCTAACGTTAGAACATTTTCATCACCCCAAAAGGAGTCTTGTCCCCATCAGCAGTCGCCACTCCCCATTGCCTCCCACCCCCCAACCTAGGCAACCACTAATCTCCTTTCCATCTCCATGGATTTGCCTTTCCTGGACTTTCCATACCAGTGGAATCAGGCAATCCGTGACCTTTTGTGCCTGGCTCCTTGCACTCAAAACAACATTGCCAAGGTTCACCCGTGTTGCAGCATGAATCGGTACTTAATTCCTCTTTCTTGCCAAAGAGCATTCCCTTTCAGGGATCTACCGCGTTTTGTTTCTCCTGTCATAATTCTTTAAAGCACGCGTGATTTGTACACGTTTGCCAATAGGTAGCAACTTGTACATTTTGTTCAAGTGGAGGAAAGAGGAAAGAGCTCCACACCAAAAGCTATAGGGCTTTTCAAGGGCACCAGCTCTCCTAGAAAGGGTGTAAGGAAGTACTTATTTGGGGAGGAAGAGACAACAGCAGCTGCTGCTGCTGTGACCCTCTCTGTGCCTCCACTTTCTCAGCTGTAAAATGGGACTAAGATGAGACAGCCATAAGAACCTGTAAAGGCCTCAGGACATGGGAGCTGCTTAGGTTGCTTGTGTCAGACCCGAGGATCTGCTGGGTGGCAACCCAGCGCTCCCAGCAAGGACGGAGGTCCGGCCCTCTCTCCAAACGGAGCCATCCCCTTCCCACCTAACAAACGCCTTCAAGCAGGTGCTCAGAAACCCACAGGCCCAACCAGGGTCTGGCCTTGCTCAGAGGAAAGTCAGGCCCACCCTGGCAACCGGCCGGGGCAGGAGAGGGTGTCGCAGGGACAGACCCATCGTGGGCCTTTTGGACTGAGCGGTGGGAACCACACTCGCTCTCTGCCCCGGGGGCCTGGTACCACTCACTGTGGCTTCCGCTTGGGCAATGTGACTGCCTTGTCTGTGGGAAGACACAGGCGCCCTCAGGGGGTGCTGCGGGCTGCGCTGTGTTCCTCCCAATCTCAGCGAGGGTGAAATGGGATCAATATGAGGCACCCTGATCCAACAGGACTGGTGGCCCTACAAGAAGAGATGGGGACATAGACACACACAGAGGAAAGACCTAGGACCACAGGGAGAAGCCGGCCATCTGCCAGCCAAGGAGAGAGGCCTCAGGAGAAACCAACCCTGCCAGCACCTCGATCTCAGGTTTCCAGCCTCCAGAACTTCCAGACGATACATTTCTGTGTGAGCTGCCCAGGCTGTGGTCCTTCCTCATGGCAGCCCTGCAGACTAAGACGGGGGTTCAGCGGAGCCCAGAGCCTGAAGCAGTTCATAGAAATCAGGTGAAAAGCTGAACCTACGGCACAGGTTGTATGTTTTCTACAACCTATAAAATATGGCCAATATCTTATAATAACGATCAATGGAGTATAACCTGTAAGAATTGTGAATCACTATGTTGTACCCCTGAAATTTATATAATATTGTACAATTTGTATAATACTGTACATCAAGTATACCTCAATAAAAATTTTAATAATAAATAAAAAATTTAATAAAATTAAAACAAAACAAAACAAAACAAAACTTGGGAGTTCTGTGGTGCCCTAGTGGTTAGGATTCTGCACTTTCACTGCAGAAGCCCAGGCTCAATCCTTGGTTGGGGAACTAGGGAACTAAGATCCCACATGTGCGCAGCAAGGCCAAAAAAATAAATAAATAAAAATGAAGAGAGAAAGAGAGAGAGAGACTTAAAAGACATATCAGTGAAATGCAAGTGTAGACTTTGTTTGGATCCCAATTCAAACAAAGCAGTTTTGCGTAAAGACGTTTTGAGTCGATCAGGGAAATTGGAAAATGGACTTGGGTTGGTTATTAAAGAATTGTCAGGGCTTCCCTGGTGGCGCAGTGGTTAAGAATCCGCCTGCCAAAGCAGGGAACATGGGTTTGAGCCCTGGTCCCGGAAGATCCCACATGCCACGGAGCAACTAAGCCTGTGCGCCACAACTACTGAGTCTGCACTCTAGACCTTGCGAGCCACAACTACTGAAGCCCGCAGGCCTAGAGCCCGTGCCCCGCAACAAGAGAAGCCACCGCAATGAGAAGCCCGTGCACCGCAACAAAGAGTAGCCCCCGCTCGCTGCAACTAGAGAAAAATCCGCACAGCAATGAAGACCCAATGCAGCCAATAAATAAATAAATAAATAATTTTAAAAAATAAATAAATTAAAAAAAAAAAGAATTGTCATGAGCTGTGACGATGGTACTATGGCTACGATCTTTGCAAAATGTTCACCTGTTAAAGACGCAGACTGAAGTATTCAAAAGTAAACCATTATGTCTTGGATTAGCTTTAAAATACTATGCCAGGCTTCAAAAACTTTTTCGATGGGGAGAGCAATGTAACAAAAATGGCAAAACTGAGTGTTGGGTACAGGGGTTCATTATACATTTCTTTCCCCCTTTGTGTCTGTTGGACAATTTTCAGGATGAAAAGTTAAAACGAGGGAGATTCAGGTGAACCAACTCAGGAGGCCTGCGGCCGTGGCCACGGCTATGGGAGAAAACACGATTACTCCAGCTCAGGCTTTCATCACCCTCCTCCTAAATCTGGAGGACGTCCCGCATCCTAAGCTCTCCTCAACCCTATCACCCCCAGGCACGTGCAAACTGGCTCCCAGGAAATCAGGCTGTAAGGGCACATGTGTCTTCATGAGCAAGGTAGAGAAGGGGCGAGTTTCTGCAGTTCAGAGGCTGCCCAAGCATCTGAGGAACACAGTGAGAGACAAAGGTTACGTGAACTGAAGGTGCTGGAACACACGTGCAGACCACCTGCACGAATGAATTACAAAGGGGAAAAGGCACCTCCCGGATGGAAGGCCTCAACTGAAGATCAAAGTCATGGGACAAGGCGACACCCTGTGCCCTGATCTGCTGCCCCAGCAAGGACACAGACCCTCACCTAGAATTCCTGCTGGAATTGTAATTCCTCAATCTAACCCTGAGGATGCAATCAGGTAAGATGCATCAGGCGACAATTCAAAAGTCAACTGGCCTCTCCCAACCCCACCGAGATACCATGTCAGCCCCACTAAAGTGGATACGCTAAAAGAGACAACTATCAACAGATGAATGGAGAAAGATGTGGTTCACGGACACACACCACCCACACACACATACCCCGGAATACTACTCGGCCATAAAAAAGAATGAAATTTTGCCATTTGTAACAGCTTGGATGGACCTGGAGCATACTACGCTTAGTGAAATAAGTCAGACAGAGAAAGACAAAAACTGGGGCTCCCCTGGAGGGTCAGTGGTTGAGACTCCGCGCTTCCTGCCAAGCAGAAATAGAGACGTAGATGGAGAGAACAAATGTATGGATACCAAGGGGGAAAGGGGTGGGGTGGGAGGAACTGGGACTGACACATATACACTATTGATACTATCTACAAAACAGACAACTGATGGGAACATACTGTATAGCACAGGGAACTCTACTTAACGCACTGTAGTGTCCTAAATGGAGGGGCTATGTGTATATGCATGGCTGATTCATTTTGCTGTGCAGTAGACGCTAACGTAACATCGTAAAGCAACTCTACTCCAATAAAAATTAATTATTAAAAAAAAAAAAACCTCCGTGCTTCCACTGTAGGGGGTGCAAGTTCGATCCCTGGTCCAGGAACTAAGATCCTGCACGCCGGGCGGCTAAAAAGTTAAAAAGAAAGAAAGAAGAAAAGACAAATACTGTGTGATAACTGTTATATGTGGAATCTAAAAAATACAACAGTGAATATAACAAAAAAGAAGCAGACTCACAGATACAGAGAACAAACTACTGGTTACCAGTGGGGAGAGGGAAGGGCGGAGGGGCAAGATAGGGGTAGGGGTTTAAGAGGTACAAACTACTGTGTATAAAATACATAAGTTACAAGGATATACTGTACAGCACAAGGAATACATCCAATATTCTAAAATAACTATAAATGAAGTATAGTCCAAAAAGATATTGAATCACTATGTTGTACACCTGAAACTAATATAATATTGCAAATCAACTATATTTCAATTAAAAAATAAATTAAATAAAATGTATCCAAGGGGTGGGGGGAAGACAAGAACATGTGTTGGCGAGGATGGGGAGAAAGGAATCCTCATACACTGCTAGTGGGAACGTAAAATAGTACAGCTGTACAGAGGTTCCTTGAAATGTGAGAGCTGCCATATGACCCAGCAATTCCACTCCTAGGTACATACTCCAAAATACAGAAGACATACACTCACATAAAAACTTGCACATGAATGTTCAGAACAGCACCATTCATAGAAGCCAAAAAGTGGGAACAACCCAAATGACCATCAACTGATAAATGGATAAATAAAAAGCCATAAGAAGGTATGAAATACTGACACAGGTTACAAAAGGGATGAACCTTAAAAACATGATGCTGAGTGAGAAAGAAGCCAGATGCAAAAGACCACACTGTATGATTCCATTTATAGGAAATGCGCAGAATAGGCAAATCCATAAAGACAAAGAAGATGATGGGTTGTCAGGGGCTGGGGGAGGTGGGGTGACTGCTAATGAATATAGGGTTTCTTTGGAGGGGGGATGAAAATGTTCTAGAATTGACTGTGGTGATGGTTGCACAACCCTGTGAATATAATAAAAATCACTGAACTTTCAATGAATGAATTGTATAGTATCTGAATTACAGCTCAATAAAGCTACTAAAAAAAAAAAAAGACATAAATGTCAGTCATAAAAGCCCCCCTTACCCCCAAATGGGTGAAGGGACTTTGACAGACTAAAGGGAACTAAAGAGACATGAAAACCAAATGCGATGAGCAATCGTTGATTGGGTGCTGGATTTTTTTAAAAAAGCTATAAAGGAAATGCAAATATGGGCTGTATATTACAAAATATTATTGTACTAAATTTAAGTTTTGGGGTGGAGGGGCCATGGTATTATGGTTTTGTAGGAGAAAGTGTCATGATGTCTGCAATTTACTTTCAAAAAAAGTGTGTGTATGTGTGTGCTTGTAGTGAAAAAGAAACAGTTTGGGGGGGGGAAATGGTGAACCCAGGTGGAGTTTCTAGTTGTTCCTTATTCAATTCTTTCAGCTTTTCAAAATAAAAAGGAAATATTATTTTGATTGTGGTGATGTTTTCAGGGGTATATCCATACGTCAAAATTTACCAACGTGTACACTTTTGTCCCACTTTAAATATATGCAGTCTATGTCGATTACACCTCAATAAAGCTGTTAAAATGTTGGTGGGGAAAAAAAAAGACTGGAAAGTGTCAAAGTTACTCTGCTCAAAATATTTTTCTTACAAAGCAAAACAATGTAAGCCTCGGGGCTTCCTTGGTGGTGCAGTGGTTGAGAATCCGCCTGCCAATGCAGGGGACACGGGTTCAAGCCCTGGTCTGGGAAGATCCCACATGCCGCGGAGCAACTGGGCCCATGAGCCACAATTACTGAGCCTGCGCGTCTGGAGCCTGTGCTCCGCAACAAGAGAGGCCGTGATAGTGAGAGGCCCGCGCACCGCGATGAAGAGTGGTCCCCGCTTGCCGCAACTAGAGAAGCCCTCACACAGTAACAAAGACCCAACACAGCCAAAAATAAAAAAAAAATTAAAAAAAAAAAGAATGTAAGCCTCTTAAAAAAAAAAAAAGACCAACAGTTCAATAATGGCAAAGGAAAACAAAAAGCAGTTCCCAGAAAAGAAGACGCCAACCGATTCTGGAAAAGTGAAAAGACCATCTATCTCACAGTAAAATAATAAAACCAAAAAGTTTACTGACACTTCGTTGGAGAGGGTTTGGGAAGCAGCCCTCGCACGTATGATGGGAGTACAACTGGAAAACAATTCAGTAATATCTCTCAGTACTAAAAAAGTATATGAACTGGAACTGTGGATAAAGGACACGGCAATCAAAACTAATTTATGCTGTCAGAGTCAGGAGAGGGGTTGTCTTGGGGCAGGGGGATTGCGACCACCCATTTCTAGAGCTACATGCTGGTCACATGGGCGGGTCTGGTGTGTGACAATTCATTATGCTGTATAACTTATACAGAAAAGTGCACCAATTATATTTCAATTAAAAATTTTAAAACGCACAGATCCTTTGGCTCAGCAATTACATTTCTAACAATTTACAGATGAACTTGTCTAAGTGCACTCCAAAAAATTTATATACAAGGGCCTTGACTGCAGCCAGGATTCAAGTGGCAAAAGACAGGAAACTAACAAAACACTGACCACCAGGAGTAGGTTGAACGACGGTACTTCCTTACACTAAATTACACCAGGCGAATCCTTCTCATATAAATATCTTCTACCATTTACTAAATGCTTATTAAGTGCCTGGTATTGTACAACCTGACTAATCACATTCAACCCTCCAATTTACCTCCTTTGCACAAATGAGACACACAGAGGTCAAGCAACCGGCCCAAGGTCACAGAGCTAGTGAGACGCAGAGCTGGGACTCGAACCCATGTCTGTTGGAGAGCAAGGCCCATGCTCCAAACCAGAAGAAGGTCAGGGGTTAATTTTAGACAAGTCCTAGATAGAACATGGAGTTTTTCATTAAACGCCCTCAACCTTCACAACCCACTAAGCAGGTCTGCCTCGCTGAAAACTACGGTTGCTAGCAGATCCAGTTTTCTTTTAATTAAGATTAACAAAACAATCTCCCCCAGGCCTGGCCGGTCTAGGCTACACTTGGCAGGAAATATCAGGGCAGCCTCATTCTAGATGTCACAATGATTAGGGGAATCAGGAAGGGTCATGAGGCCGGAAGACCAGTGAGGGTACCAGTGTGGACCCCTGACCCACTGTGCCTGGGTTCAAATCCTGGCTCTTCCACCCAGTCTGACCTGAAGCCAGTCACTTCACCACTCTGTGCCTCAGTTTCCCTATGTGTAAAATGGAAACATTAACAGTACCTACCTCATAGGCCTGTTCTAAGGATTAAGTGAGTTACTCTACCTATAAAAGGACTTAGAACATGGACCACTTATTTGCTAGAAGGGATGCTGCCCAGTTCATGAATTGCTGAATAAAACCAATTAGATCTTTTTTAAAAAGGTGCATTTGGGGACTTCCCTGGCAGTCCAGTGGTTAAGACTCTGTGCTTCCACTGCAGGGGGCTCAGGTACAATCCCTGGTCGATCCCTGGTCAGGGAACTAAGATCCTGCATGCCGCTTGGCCAAAAAAAAAGGAAAAAACATGCATCCTAAACAAATAACAAATTAGTATTATTGCCATCTCTATTGAAGGCACAAAACTTCATTTACCACAAAACTGCAGTTCTGACCTCGAGATTCTCGGATTCTTTGCCAGAATACAGCTGTCTTATTGGCACCAACCCATATTTAAACTCTTAAGTATCTATTATTGTATTTCACGTCCGTGGACCTTATATTCTCAGATAGGACCGTCGGCCAAGACATGGGTTACGTGTGCTTATTCTCCTCAAAAAAAGTCAAGACTTCTTTTTGCTGTAAAAGAAATGATTCCTGCCTTCAAATGGCTCAGGCACATGGCAGGAGGGAGGTGCAGATTCACCCTTTACACTCAGGCAGACTGGATGGCCACCTTTCTGCACTCTGGTGTTTTTGTTTTCTCCCTCCGTGGCCACCTACAAAGAGATCCCGCCAGAACCCACACCCTCTACGGGGGCTCAGAACACCTATAGGAGATGGTGGTCAGAAGTTAGTTTTCCCAACAGATTAACTTGTATTTCATCTCATCCCATCAGAATATCCAGCCAATCTGATTTGGGCTTTAATGTTCTTTTCTTTCCCCTCCACCTCAAGCACAAGAAAACTTTTTTTAAACCCTGAAAGCCCTTTCAGCGGGGCTACGCAATGTTGATTTGCGCCTTGGCCAGGATATAACTAACAACGGTAGCTCACACTGATTCTGCCATTACTCTGGGCCAAGAACGTACCAACGATTCATAATTACAAACTCATAACCAAGAGGATATTATCATTAGCCCCATTTAAGGAATAAAGAAACGGAGGCTCAAAAAAGGGAAGCCACTTGCCCAAAGCCATCCAGTAAGAGCTGGAACTTAAACCCCAACTTCCCTCCGCTCCAAAACCCCAGGACTGGCGCAGAGCAAAGGAATTAAGAGGACGAACAGTAAGGGCTGTACTCAAGGAACCGCCTGACCACAGGTAACTGTCCGCCTATTCACTTCCCTTTTCTCGGTGGACTTTTACCCCGAATGGCTCACCCGGCTACCGAGGGCAGAGCAGGGAGAAAGAACTCCCTGCGCTTCTCCGGAGCGCTCAACACCATCCCCAGGGGTCTGAAGCTCCTCAACAGCTCCAAAGTGAACAAAACGATCCAAGTGGAAGGCCCAGCACACAGTAGGTGCTTAAAAGGGTTGTTACGGTGCCAGGTTGCCAAAGCAACAGAGCAGACTGCATTACTCCCATTCTTAAAAAATAATAAAAAAAAATAAAAAGTAAAAAGCCGAAATATCTTCAAAGCAGAAGAAGGAGGGCCTCAGGTGCTCAGGGGAAGCGGGTCGGGTGCAAGGCTACAGGAAATTCGGGGTTGCTGGGGAGAGCGCAGCAGCGTGGCGAGAGGGCGCGGGCGCTGGCGGGCAGGGCACCCCCCCGCCCCCCCCCCCCACCCCCGGGCAGCCGCCACGGTGCCTGGCTCACAGTAGGCGCTCATTCAAACGTGTTGAATGAATGAATGAGAGGCGCGGCGGCGTCAGCGCCGCCCAGCGGAGGCCCGGGCCGCGCACCCCCGGGGGCAAGGTCCAAGGAGAAGTACCGCATGGCACAGAGGGCGCCCCGAGGCCCTGCGCCGGAACCGGCCCCCAGACCCGACGCTGGCTGGGCAGGGCCTGGGCCGCAGGCGGAAGGCCCCGGGGCTCAGGCCCGGCTCCCCCGCCCCAGACCCGGGCCCCCCTCTTCCCGCGCCCCGGCCGGCCTGCAGCCCCGGAGGCCGCGCACGGCCCAGGCGGGCCCCGGGCGCCAGGTGCGCGGCGGCTGCGGCAAGGTGACCGCGGGCGCGGGCGCGGCGCCCACCTTCTGAGCGGCGCGCACGTTGTCCTCGCCGAACAGGCTGCTGACGCTCTGCGAGAAGGTGTTGACCGTGCGGCGGTAGCTGTTCTTCTCGGTGCCGCCGCGGCCCCGCGCCCCTTGCACGCCCGGGGCCAGCAGCCCGAGCAGCAGCAACAGCAGCAGGAACCCAGTCTGGGTCCGGGGTCCGCCCGAAGCGCGCGCGCCCATCCTGGGGCCGGTGGGATGCGGGGTCCGTGAGAAGGGTGAGAGCCGCACGGTGGGACGCCGCGGCTCCGGTGGAGACCCCGTTGGCACGCTCGGTGGCCGAGCGCCGCACCTCTGACCGCGCCGCCGCCGCCGCCGCCTCGCCACCTGCCCCGCCCCGCGCGCAAAGGCTCGAAGGCCCTGCCCACGCCGCGCTCCGCCCCCGGACGCGGGACCCGCTGGCGACCTGGCGGGAGCGCGAGAGGCGGCTGTGAAGTTGATGATCTCCCCGCCCCCACCCCCCGGAAGTCTTCCCTGACCTGGTGGGGCTTTAACCTTTTCTCTTTTGAAAAATAATTTTTATTTTTAACTTTTCTATAAAAAGCAACCCAAGCTTGTAAAAGTGGAAACAGCCCCAACAAGGACATTGACTGCAATTGATTGGAAAATATGAACTGTATACATTTTATATGTCGCTGAATTTCTAATGACACCCCAAAATTGGCCACCGTTGCCGATGGCATGGGCACGAGCTTATTCATTCATTCTGAAATGTTTAAAAGAAACCCATTAAGCATCCCTCCTGCCCTTCTTCAGAGAACTCTATTTTCAGAGTCACAAAATAGTCGAGGACCGAAAGTTCTTTTTAGGAAAGTCCCGCTAGTAAATGAGGAGGGAGTTAAAGAGATTAGAAAATTAGAAATTAGAAAATCCGTTTGCACTCCTTAATGAAATGACGGGTCCAGGCCACGATCATCAAGACACTAAATCCAAAAGGTGGCAGGTCGGTGGGGAACTTAAAAAAGGAGGGGCCAGGTGGTCAGGACCTGGACCCGCCAGTCTTAGTGACAGAAGTACCAGCGCCACCTATGATGGATTCTTGCCAAACACTTTGGACCGTAACTTGATGTGGACTCCACATCTAACCAACAGTTTACAGGAAATATGGGGGATGGAGGAAAAAAATTAGAAGCAGCAGAAGCAATCAGCTAAAGCCAGAATGTGGAGCATTCAACAGGATTAACGACCCAGTTTCCTCAATAAGTAAGTGACATAAAAAATGAAGGCAGGGGAGATTTATTGGTTTTAAAAGACTTCAGAGCTATTATAACCAAATACAACGCAAGGGCCTTGTTTGCATCCTAAATCAAACAAACCATGACATTTTTTGAGACAACCAGGAAAATAAAACAACTTTTGTCAACCCTAAGAGTGAAAAATTGCCTCTTTTTGAACTTACATTTTTCTAGATTCCTGGTGACGTTTTCGTATATTCACTGGCCTTATATTTCTTCTTTATTTTTAAGTAAATTTTTTTTATATTGAAGTATAGCATACAAACAGAAAAATACACAAATCATAAGGTGCCTCTCCATGAATTTAAACGACACACAAGGTGACCAGCATGCAGGTTGAGAAAAGGAACATTACCAGCTTTGCAAAAAGGCTCCCTTTGCCCTCTCCCATTCACTACGCCCCCTCCAAAATTTAGGGGATTCATTTTGCCTGATTTTGAACTTTATGTGAATTGGATCATAAAGTATGATCTTTTGTGATTGGCTTCTTTTCAACATTATATTAATGAGATCCATGCTGTTGTGTATTTGCCTTTTCTCCTTTTGCTTTATAGAATGTTCTTTATAACTTCTGGAGATAATACTTTGGTATATAATATTTTAGAAGAAAATATAAGAGAATGTTCTATTACCTACCTAATAATTTGAAGATGAACACACTTTTTATTTACTTAAATAAACATATTTAAAGAAAAAACTGTAGATCACTATCATCCTAAGCAATAAAACCCATGAAAACACAGGTTTGATTTGCTCATTATAACTTTTTCCCCCAAATCCTTTTTAATTAATTAAAAGCATGTTCATATGTATACCATCTAAATCCTCTCACGCACCACCTGTGTGTTTGTGGGGTTTTTTTTTTCACACACACACACTGTATTTTATTTTTACAAGAGATAAATAAACTGACAGTAAGCATTGTAAATGGATGACCACAACAAAAGGGGGGTTTGTTTTTGCTTTTGCTTTTCGGGGGAAGAGGGGAGCTTATCCACATTAATCACACTCTTCATTCATTCATTCATTCCAATCAACAACAATTTATTGCTTACCTGCTCTGCAGCCAGATCTTGTTCTGGGTTATTCAAATGTTTTTCCTGGGGCAGTAACTTTAAATAAGTCTTTAAAATAACTTTATCCTTTCTAAAATTCTAAAATAACGCCTAGTGCCTTCACTATTTTTGTGATATAATTTAAATGTTTGCCCTTAACCAATTAATGCTTTTAACAGAAAAAAGGAGACACAATATAGATGTCCTAGTCGCAAGATAATTACAGGATTCAGAAAATACATTATTTCCCAGTGCGCTACAGACAATGGGATGTGGTCATGAGAATTCAAAGTTGTCTAATAGATGCCTTCTTTTAGTTCTACCTGTCACTGTAATGGAAATATTTAGGGCCGTTTTATTACACAACTGTTTCTTGTAGGAATATCAGAAAATGCAGATAAGCAAAAAAGAGAGGGAAGAAGATTGTATTGGGGCAGGGTTATATTTTTAAAAGTGACAGAACACTCCCATTCCCAAATAGCCAAATCAATATTAGTATTTAGAGACTCAGACCACACCTCTGTGAGAACAGCCCTGGGCTTAAACTGAGCCCTCCGTAGCCCCGCCCCCTCCTCTAACTTGGTCCCGCCTCCGCCGCCGGCCGGCCCTGGCTTTCAGCGTGGCGCCGCCTCCAGCCCCGCCCCCAGGTGCTCCGTTAGTTTCAGCTCTCGCGAGAGCGCAACCCGGAAATTTTCCGGCCGGAACGCTTGGTGGGAGCCCACGTGGGTTGGGCTTCGTGGTGCGCTGGTCGTAGGACCTCCGGGAGCAGGACAGGAGCCGGGCGCCATGGGGAAGCTGCGCCGGAGGTACAACATCAAGGGGCGTCAGCAGGCGGCCCCCGGCCCCTCGAAGGGCCCTCCCGAGCCGCCCCCTGTGCGGCTGGAACTGGAGGGTAAGTAAGGCGCCCCCGGACGAGGGCTGGGATTCGGGGGAGGGACCAACCAGGGCCTCGGGGCCAGGGCTGGCCAATGGGGGCCGAAGGGCTTCCGGACTATGCCCTGCCTCCGCGACTCGGGCGGGAGACCCGGAGAGACAGCCCCCCCCCGCCCAGATGATACAAAGGAAGGGGGAGTAGTGACAGTTTTGTTTTAACTGAATTTGGAACAATACCTGGAGTTTCTCTCCAGTGGGGACCAGCCCTAGTATAGCTATAGGGGGAGTTTGGGCAAGGAATTACAAGGTAATTCCATCCATTCTGATGGCTTCGATTATAACCTCCCTACCAGCGACCCTTAAGTTTGTATTTTTCAGCCCAGACCTGTCTGCTTAGCTCCAGGCTGCTTAACATTTCTGCCCCGACTCCTCCGTTTTGTTAGGAATGGCTACCATGTGCCAGGCACTATTCTAGGAGAGTAACAGAAGAGGAGATTAAGGGAAAAAAATCCCTGCCCTGCAGAGTTCAGATGCTTCTGGGAAGAGACAAGCAAAGATAAACGCAAAGTACATAAGACGTTTTGCATACATTCATACAAAAGAGATAAAGCACAAGAGGTTTGGGCAGGTTGCAGTGTTTCATGGCGGGGTGGGGGGGGGGGAAGGCCCCACTGAGAAAGCATTGAATCCTTGTTTAAGACCTGAAGGCAGTCAGAATGGCTGAGTGGAGATGAAATTTAAAATGGGGTCAGGATCTTGTAGGGCCTGGTGGGTCATGGTGAGGATGGTGGCCCTGCAGAGTTGAGAGCAGAGGAGGGACACAGGGTGGGCTTAGGTTTCTTTTGTTTTTGTTTTTTAATAAATTTATTTATTTATTTTTGGCTGCGTGGGGTCTTCGTTGCTGCAAACGGGCTTTCTCTAGTTGCTGCGAGCGGGGGCTACTCTTCGTTGTGGTGCGTGGGCTTCTCATTGTGGTGGCTTCGCTTGTTGCAAAGCATGGGCTCTAGGCATGCAGGCTTCAGTAGGTGCAGCACGCTGGCTCAGTAGTTGTGGCTCGCGGGCTCTAGAGCACAGGCTCAGTAGTTGTGGCGCACGGGCTTAGTTGCTCCGCGGCACGTGGAAGATCTTCCTGGACCAGGGCTCGAACCTGTGTCCCCTGCATTGGCAGGCAGATTCTCAACCACTGCACCACCAGGGAAGCCCAGGGCTTAGGTTTTAACAGCATCACTTTGCTGTGTTGAGGAAAAGCAGTAGAGGGCAGAGAATCTGAGTGATCTGATAGGAGGCTGCTGAGTACATTGACTCTGGCAGGAGTTGTTGCTTGGACCAGGGAGGCAGCAGTAGAGGTGGTGAGAGGTGGTTGGATTCAAGATGTATTTGGAAGATGGAGCTTAGTTCTGGCTGTGCGCAAGAACAAAGGACATGTCAAGAACGAATCCCAGGTGTGCAGCTGGAGGCTGGAGAAAGCAGGCATGGGCAGCTTGTGGGGAGGCCAGCAGCTTGGCTTTGGATGAGTGGTTTGGGGGGGCCTGTCAGATATCCAAGTAGAAGGGTCAGCAGCCAGCTGCTGAATCGGACCCTTGAGAGAGGCAAATCTAGGGGAGATAGCAGTTTGGAATCATCTGTGTATAGATGATATTTATTTGAAGTCTGAAGACCAGACTGGCTCGCTGAGGCAATGAGTCCGGTCCAGTGAGGTGGGAGGAGAACCCTGGGAGAGTGTGGTTGTCCGGGGACCAAGAGGAAGACCCGCCGTCTGTGTCAGATGTGGCCGTGGGATCAGGCAGGGAGAGAAAGGACCGTGGATGTAACACTGGGGAGGCCATCGGCGACCATGATGGGTCCAGTTTCGGGGGAGAGTTGGGCTGAAGTGATTGAGTGGGTTCAGCCGTCTTGCAGGCCCCTGAGACTGAACACATTTCAAAGTTGGACTCATCCAGCTGCTTGTATAGCATCCCTGAGGTCCAAGCAGATATAGGTGTTAGGGAAGAGTGAGTCTAGATTCAGGAGGTGGAGGGAGGGAGAGAGAGCCGGGGCCGCTGGGGAAGCCTGCTTCCCTCGACCCACTAATCGGCCTCTTCTTCCACACTCTCCTCTTGGACCCGGAAGGCAGTGAGGTTATAGGAAAGATTGTCAGAGTGGGAATCTGGAGTCCGAATTCCCTCCTCGGCAGTTGCAGGGATAGGCTGGGAGTTGAAGCAAATCGCCTGACATCTCTGTGCCTCAGTGTTCTCAGCTGTCAAATGGGTCCAGCAGTAACAGTCATCCTACCTGATCTCAGAGTCATGGAGGTGGTATTTTGGGAGAATATGTTTGTGACTGAAACGAGAATGCTTTGAAAAGTAAAGACAAGCTGTCGAGATGTGCTGTTGTCCTGTGATGGGCGTCATCCATCGTAACAGCAGTGACAGCTCAGGAAGTGAGATGGCAGCTCTAAGAGGGCAGAAGACCCCTGGACTGACAGTTGGGTGAGAGCAGAGGGACCCGAGGTCTCTTAGACTCAAAGATTTGGGGAAAGTTGTTTCTCACCCCAGAGCAAGACATCTCTGTCTATCCCCGCCTTTCTCAGGGGCCAGAGGGATCTTACAAGACTATAAAGCAGGTGACCTTCTTCAAAGAGCTTTCCCCGATCCAATATCATCACCCTTTTTCTTATTTTTATTTTTAGCACATCTCCCCCGCCCCCCTTTTTTTCCATAACACAGTGGTTCTCAAATTTTTGGCACCAAGAACCCTTTCACGTTCCTAAAAATTGAGGACCCCAGAGTGCTTTTGTTAGTGTGGGTCGTGTCTGTCGATATTTACCGTACTAGAAATTAAAACCGAGAGATTTTGAGACACAAGCGCGTACAAGCACACACTCCTTTAGCTGTCACCGCGTCACACGATTTGGAGCCTTTGGAAAATGCTGCTGTACACTCTTCTTTTTTTCCCTCTGCTTTTAATTCTGTTTGAGACCTGCAGAATGGATGGCTAGCATTGCTTAAAATAGTCTCGTTCTTCTTACTGAGGAGCACACAACCTCTCCTACGCTTGGTAATGTCATAAAGATGTACAAAGCCTGAGCAGTTAATAAAAGTCAGACACTGCCCGTACGGGGACTCCAGCGTTGGGTGTGAGGCAGAAATAGGTGCTCCCCAAGCCCCCTCCTCCCCATGGTGCTGCCGTAGGTTTGAGTTGAAGAGTGATAAGGGAGCTGGATTTTGGTCTGAAACGTATACTTTCAAACTCCGACTTTTTTTTTTTTTTTCGGCCACGCCACGTGGCTTTCGGGATCTTAGTTCCCCGACCAGGGTTTGAACCCGTGCCCCTGGCGGTGGAAACGTGGAGTCCTAACCACTGGACCGGCAGGGATGTCCCAAACTCCACCATTTAAAAATAGATGTGATGCAAGCTTGGTACTCAGTCCACTGTACACGCGTGAGAGAGCGTCTTTCAGAGTTATTGTAAAGATGGTTTTGATCCCACAGTCCCGCTGAACGCAGGGCGCCGCTGGGAGGGAGGCACTGTTGCAGCCTGTTCCCTCCTTGCTGCGCCCCCATCCCTGTCCCCGCAACGCGAGGACGGCTGACCCGGGGCGGGTGCTGGGTGGACCGGTGGAATGAAGGCGTGACGGGCCTGCGCCCCCGTTCCTATGCGGGTGCTCGGGTGGCTCTCACTGTGGGCAGGAGGGTCAGCCCGGAGGAAACGGCGTTAACGCAGCATCTTGGGACTCGCGGGCGTCCGCGCTCTCCGTCCTCCAGGGCTGTGGGTCAGGCGAGCGTGTCTTTTCAGATAAGGGCACGTTGAAAGGAGTCGATGCAAGCAACGCGCTCGTCCTGCCCGGCAAGAAGAAGAAGAAGACCAAAGCCCCTCCCCTGTCCAAGAAGGAGAAGAAGCCCCTGACCAAGAAAGAGCGGAAGATGCTGCAGAGAATCTTAGACCAGAAGGAGAAGAAGCGCCAGGTATGCACGCTCTGTCTGTGCGGCGAGGGATGGGTCGGTGTGTCTGTGACCCCCGACGTGATCCCTGTGGCTGGACTGTCGGATAGAACTTTCCAGAAGGAGGGGCAAGTTCTGTGTCTGCAGTGTCCAGTACAGTGGTCACCAGCCACACGTGGCTGTTGAGCACTTGAGATGTGGCCAGTGTGGCCGAGGAATTGGATTTTTAATGTGATTTGGTTTTAATTAACTTAAATGCAAATAGCCACGTGTGACTAGTGCCCCGTATGGGACACACAGATCCAGAACCTTTCCAGTCCTTGGGGGACGTGCTACTTGGGTGTCTGTCAGTCTGGGACGGGTCCAGCTTTGTGGAGGCCACATGTTTGTTGAACCAGGAGTTGGTCGATCAACGTGCTCACTTTTTATTTTCCCCCCTCATTCATTTTGTTGTTTATTTTTTAACTTCATTCTGGAGAATTTTAACCTTTTTTGCTTAATTTGCTTGTTTTTAAGGAGAAAATTTTGTAATGAGAAATTCAAACATACATAAAGGTAGAGACAATAGTGTCATGGGCTCCAGTGTACCTGTCACCAGCTCCAACAGTTGTCAGGCTCATGGTCAACCTTGGTCATCTCCACGGCCGGTCACTTTCCCACCCCCTGGGTCAGAGCCCAGGCAGCGTCAATCTGTACTAGTTTCTGTGGGTGCCTTGACAAGTGACCACGAACTGGGCGGCGTACAACAATGGAGATGTGTTCTCTCACTGATCTGGAAGCCGGAAGTCTGAAATCGAGGTGTCAGCAGGGCCGTGCCCCTTCTGAAGTTTCCCGGGGACGGTCCTACCTGGCCTCTTCCAGCTCCTGTGGCCCCAGGTTTCCTCGGCTCATGGCCACGTTGCTCCAGTCTCTGCCTCTGTCTTTATGTGGCCTGCTCCCCTGTGTGTCCCTCCTCTGTGTATCTCTGATAAGGACACTTGTCTTTTTCTTTTTCTTTTTTTTTTTTTTAAATGTTTTGGCTGCACCATGTGGCATGCAGGATCTTAGTTCCCAACCAGGGATGGAACCTGTGCCGCCTGCAGTGGAAGCGCAGGGTCTTAACCACTGGACCGCCAGGGAAGTCCCAAGGACACTTGTCTTTGAATTTAGGACTCACCTGGATAATTCAGGATTTCATCTTGAGATCCTTAAGCTAATTACCCTTAACTTAAAAAGGCCCTTTTTCTGAATAAGATCCCATTCTGGGACATGGATATATCTTTTCAGAGGGCCACCATTCAACCCATATACATATCCCTGAATATTTCAGTTTGCATCTCTAAAATAAGGACCAAATCAAATTACCACAGTGCCATTAGCATGTCTAAATGTTTTCAAAATACCATTAGATATCCAGTAAATAGTCCAATTTCTAATTGTTTCATAGATGCTCTCCACCTGCATCTCTTGTCTTTCCCCCTTATATTTGTTGGAGAGATTGGTTTGTCTGTCTCAGAGACTTTCCCACGGTCTGGATGAAAAACTTTTCATCTCTGATATAAACATGTTCTTCCACCCTCCGAATTCCCTATAAATTGGTATTTGGGTCTGGGGCAGTGACTCTCCACTGGGACAGTTTTGCCCCCCCCCCCATCCCCGGGAACATTTGGCCAAGTCTGGACATATTTGGGGCTGTGACGATTTGGGGGACGCTGCTGGCATCTGGGGGGTAGAGGTCTGGGATGGTATTAAGCAGCCTGCAGTGCTCATAACATCAAAAAATTATCTGACCCCAAATGCCAGCAGCGTGAAGACCGGGAAACCCTGATCTAGAGGCTTCAGGAGATTCTCTCTCGCTAGTCTTTCTGGCAAGGTGACCACACGGCGCGCTGTGTCCACCAGGGGACACACAGGCCTCCAGTTAGCAGCTCTGACGTGTGGTCCCTGGAGCCCTTCATGCAGGGGAGGCTCACCGTCCTGTGAGTGTGTCCTATTTAAATCCTGTGAGCATCTTTTCTTGCTGTTCTGTACGTTGTTTTTTATCGATTATGAAATATGTGTGTGTGTATATATATATATATATACACATACACGTATAAAAGCAGATATAAAATATCTGAGTAATTTCAAGAATAACAAGACAAACACTCATGAATTGCTCACCCAGGGGAAAGGAACCAACTGGACCCGCCCCCGCTCACTGCTTTATTCAAGGCAGAGTGGGGACCACTTCCTGTCCCACACACACAGCTGTTCCTCCCTGTACTAACTGCCAGGAAGTCTTGCATTATACAAATGGGCCCTACTTTATTTATTCCATCTCCCGTTGATGGGCATCTGGATAGTTGCTGGTCTTCCCTTACGACACACCGTGGTGCAAAGAGAGCCTTGTTTATCCAACCCCAGACTCCGTAAGGGGGCGAAAAGCCACCCTAAGCTCACACGTCTGTCGGCGTTAAGAACTCCGTGAAGGACGGTAATTGCAGTTCGACCTTCGGATTGAAAAAGACTCTAGGTGTTACAGATGGCCAACAGACACATGAAAGAATGCTCAACATCATTAATCATTAGAGAAATGCAAATCAAAACTACAATGAGGTATCATCTCACACCGGTCAGAATGGCCATCATCAAAAAATCTACAAACAATAAATGCTGGAGAGGGTGTGGAGAAAAGGGAACCCTCATACACTGTTGGTGGGAATGTAAATTGATACAGCCACTATGGAGAACAGTATGGAGGTTCCTTAAAAAACTAAAAATAGAACTACCATACGACCCAGCAATCCCACTACTGGGCATATACCCTGAGAAAACCATAATTCAAAAAGAGTCATGTACCAAAATGTTCATTGCAGCTGTATTTACAATAGCCAGGACATGGAAGCAACCTAAGTGCCCATCATCGGATGAATGGATAAAGAAGATGTGGCACATGTATACAATGGAATATTACTCAGCCATAAAAAGAAACGAAATGGAGGTATTTGTAATGAGGTGGATGGAGTTAGAGTCTGTCATACAGAGTGAAGTAAGTCAGAAAGAGAAAAACAAATACAGTATGCTAACACATATATATGGAATCTAAGGAAAAAAAAAAAAAAGGTCATGAAGAACCTAGTGGCAAGATGGGAATAAAGACACAGACCTACTAGAGAATGGACTTGAGGATATGGGGAGGGGGAGGGGTGAGATGTGACAGGGTGAGAGAGTGTCATGGACATATGTACACTACCAAACGTAAAATAGATAGCTAGTGGGAAGCAGCCGCATAGCACAGGGAGATCAGCTCGGTGCTTTGTGACCGCCTGGGGGGGTGGGATGGGGAGGGTGGGAGGGAGGGAGATGCGGGAGGGAGGAGATATGGGAACGTGTGTATATGTGTAGGTGATTCACTTTGTTATAAAGCAGAAACTAACACACCATTGTGAAACAATTATACTTCAATAAAGATGTTTAAAAAAAAAAAAAAAAGACTGTAGGTGTTAGTGATGCTGGAATTTCATCTAGAGTCTCAGCTCCCCTTCTGCAGAGAGGATCGTGATGCCAGATGTGTAACACACGCATTTCCTTCCCCAGCGAGCGGAGATGCTCCAGAAATTGAGCGAAGTCCGGGTTTCGGAGGCTGAAATGAGGCTGTTTTACACCACGTCCAGACTGGGCACTGGGGGCCGCATGTACCGCGCCAAAGAGTGAGTCGGCTGCCTCCTCCCTGAAGCCCGCCCTTCCCGCCAGGGCTCCCGGGGGGTCAAGGGTCATGGCGTCTTCTGGGGCTATGGGAAAATACATTTGCAGTGACCCGTGTGCTAAAATGCCTCAAATGGGTGGAGGCCTCGGATAATGCGAAATATCCTACACTGCACAGGACGGCAAAGTTCTTACTCCAGGATGCTGGTGTCCTCCTGCAACGCCGAGTCCTGCGTTACAGGTCCTTCCAGCTTTTGCAGGGACGAGTAGGCTAGAAGTTGTCATCAAGGAGGTCAAGGGTTTGATTTAGCCGATGAGCAGGTTTTGTTTGGTTCACGTAGCGTCATTAGGCATTTGGATCTTTTGCACACGTATGAGTCTCCTAGGGCTGCGGTAACAGGTCACCACAAACCGGGGACCTTGAAACAAGAGGAATTTGTTCTTGTGGTTCTGACCGCCAGAAGTCCAAAGTCAAGGCGTTGGTGGGGTTGGCTCCTGCTGGAGGCCAGAGAACCTGTCCCAGCCTCTCCCCCAGCTTCTGGTGGCTCCAGCCATCCTGGGCGCTCGCGGCTGGTAAACACGTCACTTCAGTCTCTGCCTCATCGTCACGTGGCATCCTCTGTGTGTCTTCCATGGCCTTCTGTCTGTGTCTGGGTCTCTGTTTTCTTTTCTCTTTTTCTTTTCTGGCCACGCCGCACGCGGGATCCTAGTTCCCCGACCAGAGATTGAACCCGTGCCCCCTGCGTTGGGAGCACGGGGTCTTAACCACTGGGCCGCCAAGGAAGTCCCCTGGGTCTCTGTTTTCTTATGAGGACACCAGTCATTGGATTTAGGGCCCATCCTAATCTAGTATGACCTCATCTTAATGACATCCGGAAGACCCTGGTTCCAAAGAAGGTCACATTCTGAGCATCTGGGTGGCCATGAATTTGGGGGAGACACTATTCAACAGTCAGCATTTAAGAATTAGGAGATTTCACATTAAAATCCAGGGTCCGCCCTGGCCTTGACCAGTTGGATGATATGGCCACACCAGCTGGCCTTCCCACAGAGCAGCCGGCGTTAGATGGGGCCCGTGTGCTGCCCCCAGCCCGGGCCCCTGCCCACTGCTCTCACACTTGGCCCTCTCTGCTCATTTCCAGTCCTGGCCTGTTAAGCCTTGTGCGTTTAACGACTGCTTATCCAGTGCAAACTGCATCTCAGGCTCTCCTGTGGGCCCTAGGAATAGAGCAGTGCACAAAAATTAAATTTCTTCCCTTAAGAAGCTCACATTTTAATGGTGGGGAGATGGGCAGTGATCCAGTGAATACATATATATTTAGTGCTGGTGAGCACTAAGCAGAAAAGAGCAGGTAGAAGAGGATGGAGGCGGGTGGGGGAGGTGATTGAGGCTACACGGTAAGGGAAGGTCTTCCTGAGAGGCGTCCTTGGAATCAAGTAAGGGAGCAGTTGTCTTCAGGGAGCATGGACAGCAGGTGCAAAGGCCCTGCGGCAGGAAGGGGCGTGGCCTTTGCGTCCTGGCCTCTGAGGAGCCTGCAGCAACCCAGAGCTGCTTCAGGTTGACTGGCCCGTCCTAGGGTCTGACTTCTGGCTCTCCCGGCAGGAAGCCCGACGACGTGGCAGCCCAGGGTCTGGAGAAGATCAGCAGCCTCAGCGGGGCCCACCGGAAGCGCCACTACCAGGAGGCAGAAGAGGAGGAGTCTGAGTCCTCAGCGGAGTCTGGACCCGAGGAGGCCCCAGCGGACGGGCCGGCGGAGGCCGGTGCAGCGTCGGCCCCAGCGCATCTGCCACCAGCTCCGCCCGGGGCCAGGGGCCAGAGCCCAGTGCCCAGCGGTCTGGCCGAGACTCCTGCCCCTCCATCAGCTCCTCCTGCGGCAGCCTCTGCCCTGGCCAGGCCCCCAGCAAAGCCCGCCGTCTTCATCCCCGTGAACCGCTCCCCCGAAATGCAGGTTGGCCTCGCTGGTGTTTGATTAAGAGCTTAGGTGCTCAGGTCAGTGCTGTGAGGGGGCTGAGGGTGCAGAGAGAGGGCCTCCCAGGATCTGAGCGGGCTGCGTGGCCTTCTGTGCCTCGGTTTCCTTGCCTGGAAAAGGGGGATGGCTGTACCCACCTTGCAGGGTTGGTGTAGGGCTGACGAGCGGGTGCCCGGCACGTGGTCGGGGCTGCTGAGATGGGTGTCTGCTGCCTTTATCATCGTCTGGTCGCCGTCACCTTCAGCCTCTGACTGCAGGTCCTGGTCCAGGCATCCGCTCACTGGGACAAGAGCTTGGGCTCTGGAGTCAGCTGACCTGGAAAGGAGTACTGGTTCCCCCACCTTCCAGCTCATTCTGGGCCTCGTTTTCGTCTGTAGCATGGGGGTACCCGTCTACTCACAGGGCCTCCGCCTCTGTACACTTCGTATCCTTGTCTGGTAAAATGAGGGTCTCACTGGGTTGTCATGACAACAAGATTCAGGGAGGTGAAGCCCGAGGCCCATGGAACACTTGGGGAGCCATGAGGCTGGTGATGCCGCAGGGTCTGGCCCATCGCGGGTGGTGGTTCCGTCCACACGTTTCCACAGAGCGCGTGCTGTGGGCCAGCACAGGAGGCGGAGCGATCTGCATCTCCGAGCTCTCGGTCCAGCAGGGGAGACCGAGGTCGACCACACGTGGGACAGGAGCCACGGAGGGGAACATCGGGTACCATGAGGGGGGAGCACAGGAGGGCCTGGCCTCATCAGGGGAGGCATCCGGGTCGGGAGCTCAGGGGCCAGATGAGAATAAGGGGGCCGTCCCACACCGAGAAGTGCATGAGCAAAGGCCTGAGGCAGAGGGTTCCTGGGTCTTAGAGCAGCTGTTTAAAACCACAGATTGGATTGTGGAAATGAGGTGATTTCAGTCACAGGTACGTTTGTGTGCTCATGTATAAGCAGTTAGGGTGAGCTGACCGCTCTGACAGACCCTGAAGTGCCACTGGCTTCATGCCACGAAGGTTTCCTCGTAGGTGATGTCAGAGCCCAGTGCCGTCCGCTGCAAGTCGGGGCGTGAGATTCTGCTCCACACGGTCATTCAGGAACCCGGGCTCCGCCATCCAGTGTCCCTGGTGCCCCCTGGGGTTCATCCCCTGCCTTTCTCTGTGGTTTTTCCATGTGCATGTTTTTAAGCCTAGGTTTGCCTGTTTTTATAAGCGGCCTCACATCATATATATTTTTCAGCACTCTGCTTATTTGTTAGTCGGCCTTGTGTTCCTGAGATCTATTTATCCGTGTAGATGTATGTCACCGAGGTCCGTTTGGGTTTTTTTTTTTTTTCACTGCTGCAGAGCATTACATTGCGTGAATAGAGCACAGTTTAAGTACCCTTCTCTGGCTGGGCATTTGGGTTGTTTTAGCTTTTTGCTACCATCTTCACTGCTGATTTAAACACTCTTGCCTTTTTCTCAAAGCCACAGGTACAAAAATTTGGGGGGGAGCAGCGTTTACAAACTGGAAGTCACAGCCATTGTGGGGTCATGAGATGGCCAGCACCTTTTTTTAAAAAAAAAAAACCAACGGAATGGAATAGAGATAGAGAACAGAATTTTTAAAATTAGCGTGCTAGCATGCTTCACACATAATAAGGGCAAGCAGGAGTTCACGAAACTTCTCCTTCACTGAGTAATACTTGTGTGAGCGTGTGTGTGTGTGTGTGTGTGCACGCGCACCCACGTGTGAGCACCTAGGAGAGGAATCGCTGTATCTCACATTCTCGATTTTGGTAAAATTAGCCCCCGGTTGTTTGCCGAAGTGATTGTGCCGTAAGTGTAGGCTCCCACCAGCAGCAGGCAAGAGTTCCTTGTGCCCAGAGGGGCTTCCCTGGACCACGCTGTCCCCGAGGACCCAGCCCATGTCTCTGCCCCTCCCCAGCCGTCAGGGCTTCCGTCCTCCAGCGGGCGCACCTGTTCCCCTTGGCTGGATGCCGGCTGCTGCCTTTATAGGAACCACGTCACCCTACGTAGTCTTGCTTTGAGCAAAGCCCCCCGTCCCCTCCGCCCTTCTGCAGGGGACGACAACCCGCCACCCCCATTCCGTGAGCGCTGACTTCCCCTCTCTCGCCAGGAAGAGCGGCTGAAGCTCCCGATTCTCTCTGAAGAACAAGTGATCATGGAGGCAGTGGCCGAGCACCCCGTTGTCATCGTGTGCGGCGAGACCGGCAGCGGGAAGACCACCCAGGTGCCCCAGTTTCTCTACGAAGCAGGCTACAGCAGGTGGGGGCTGGCCACGGGGTCCCCCGCAGGTCCCTCAGGTGACAGTGAGACGTGGTCCCCGGAAGTTGTTAGGAGCACGGGCTCCTGGGGATCTAATTCCGGCTCTGCCGTTGACATGCTGTGTGACTTGGGGCAAGCTCCTTAACATCTCTGGGCCTCAGTTTCCTCAGCTGTGACATGGGGTTCATCACTGCACCTACTTCACGGGGTTGTTATGTAGATGAAATGACTGAATTTGTGTAAAATGTTTAGGTTGGTCCCTGGTGGGAGGGATGGCCCTTCCGACCCGTGTGTGTCAGGGTCCCCAACACCACCCCCGGGTTCAGCAATTTGCTGGGAACACTCCCAGGACCCAGCATGTAGTTGTACTCATGGCTGTGATATGTTACAGTGAAGGACACAAAGCACAGCCAGCAAAGGGAAAGGCTCACGGGGTGAAGTCTGGGGGAACCAGGCACAGGCCCCCAGAGCCCTCTCCCAGGGCGGGGGTCACACAGGACACGCTTCATTGCCCGTGTGAGGTGTCATCAAACAGGGACGCCCAGTAGAGGCTCAGCGCCCAGGGTTCGTACTGGGGGCTGGTCACACAGGCGCCCTCTGCCTGGTACCTACCCAGTTCTAGACTCCCCAAAGGAAAGCAGGTGTCAGCATGAGCCACCTTGTCTGTACAGACAGTTCAGGCGCAGTGAGCCCCTCTCGTCCGTCAGGGAGAGGCGGGAGCCCTCCTGAAATCCAGGATCCCAGACGCCAGCCAGGGGCTGCCCTGGACGCGGAGCTTTGTAGGGAGAGCAGCCTCGGGCCTGCTGGGTCAGCTCTTTTCCTGCCCAGAATCCACCACCTGTGCCCTGGGTCGGTTCTGTGGAGGCGCGCGTGCTCGGCTGGGTTGGACAGGCCCCCCGGCTGCGGGCTCAGGTCCACCTAGGCCTCGTTCTGTTTGCGGCTGCCCGGATCCCTTCGCCCCGTGACGATCGTAGCGTCTCCCGTAGACTGCCCTGTGGGCCGTTCCCTTTTGCTGCTGTTCAGTGATGCTGCGGTGCCTGGCCGGGCGCGCGTGGCCCGTCGCCCCCAGTGAGGGCCGCGTCTGGAGCCGTGTGTGACTTCGGGGCAGACGGGTGGGGCGGAGCCCTGCTGATGCCTTGTGTTCTCCTCCCCCAGTGACAACTGCATCATTGGCGTCACGGAGCCCCGCCGAGTGGCCGCCGTGGCCATGTCCCAGCGAGTGGCCAAGGAGATGAATCTGTCGCCGCGGTGAGGGCTCTGCCTCCTGTGGGAGGGTTGGGGTGGCCCTCTGGCCCCGCCAGACCTGAGCCACGGTGCAGGCCCTCGTTCCCCCGGGGGGCGCCACGTCTGCATCTAAGCACAGGGCGGTCCCTACATGCCGACGGTAGGACCCTCCTGCCAGGGGCGCCGTGGAGCAGGGACGAGCCAGCCAGGCCCTTAGCGAGGGGACAGAGTGGCCCTTACAGGGCCTTGAGGGCAGAGCAGAGCAGCAGGTGGCCAAAGGCAGGCAGGAGGCGGGCAGCGTGGCCGGGTTAATTTACAACTCAAGTTTCCAAAAGGAAAATCCTCTCCGGCAGTAAGTCTGCAGGACTTGCCTCGGAAAGCAGTTTGCACACAGCATAGCCCTGGCCTGAGGATGGCTCGGCGCCGTGTTTATAGCGCAGACGCCTGGGTCTCAGCCCAGACCGTCCAGTTCAGGCTGGAAGGGGTGGCGTGTCCGGTGGGGTCTGAGACTCAGAAAGCACGGAACTGTAGGGGATACTCCGGCGGTCCAGTGGTTAGGGCTCCGCGCTTCCACTGCCGAGGGCCCGGGTTTGATCCCTGGTCAGGGAACAAAGATCCCACAAGCTGTGCCACGCGGCTGAGGAGAAAGAAAAAAGAAAGCACAGAATCGTATAGAGGCAGAGTGCCCGCCGTCCACGCTGTCATCAGATGTTTACCGAGCAGGACCTGCCATGGGTCAGGCCCGTCCTGGCTCTGGGGACAGAACCCTGCCCCCGCTGGGCCCAGCACGCAAACTGGGGAGCCTTGTTCTGTTTGCATCTTAGGTGGGCGAGGCGCCCCCAGCTCCCCTCCCCCGTGGCAGCCACCACTGCACATTTCCTGTGGATCCTTCTAGACAGTTCTGTGCACAGACAGGCAGTTCTGTGCGTCTCTATTTCTCGCTGTCTGGCGTGAATGGTTCATACTGTTCACGCCTTTCTGTATCTTTTTTGTGCCATTTCAGTGCGTATCTTGAAACCTACAGTACATACAAAGCTGCCCCTTTCTTTCATTCTCTTCAGCTTTTTAGTGTGAAATCTTCAAGCGTATACAAAAGTGGAAAGACTAGTATGATGAGCCCCCATGTACCCGAGACCCAGTTTGGAGCAAGTCTCAGATCTCGCATCATCTCAGCCTCAATATTTGACTGCGGGTCTGAAAGATTATGAGTCTGGGGGTTTTTTGGGTTGTTTGTTTTTTTGGCCGCGCCCCGAGGCTTGGGGAATCTTAGCTCCCTGACCAGGGATCGAGCCCGTGCCCCCTGCAGTGGAAGCGCAGAGTCCTAACCACTGGACCACCAGGGAAGTCCCTGTTGTTGTTTTTTTTTTTTTTTAAGATAAGGACTCTGAAAACATAACTGCAGTACCGTCACCATCACTAGAGTATATCATAACTCCTGAGTGTGCTCCGGTCCGTGTTCCCATCTCCCGGGTTGTCTCCTAAAGAGCTTTTACAGTTGGTTGTTCAAATCGGGCTCCAGCAGGGTCCGTGTGTGTGTTTGATTGACATGCTCTTCACTTGCCCGTGACAGCTCCTGGAGAGGGAGGCGGGGCGGGCCGGTGTCCGGGCCTTGCTGGGGGAGCCGGTGGGCCCTACCCTCGGCCGCCTGCCCAGCGGGGCCAGGCCTGCTCCTCTGCCCACCTTGGAGTGGCCGCACGGCTGCAGCCCCAGGCAGCTGCAGCTCTGGGGGACCGAGCCGTAGCCTGTGCCCACAGGGTCGTCTCCTATCAGATCCGATACGAGGGAAACGTGACCGAAGAGACCAGAATCAAGTTCATGACCGACGGCGTCTTGCTCAAGGAAATCCAGAAGGTTGGTTGCTCATCTGGTGTCACAAAGCAAGGCTGGTAAGCATGGGGGTGGGGGGCTAGGATGTCACCTGAGATGTGAGCAGTGAATGTTGGCGAAGCACTGCGTTTACCACCGTGCTGCTGTGTGACCTTGTGCAAGTTACTTAACCTCTGTGATCCTTGGTTTCTCGATCTGCAAGCTGGTACCTTCCTCCTAATTGCTTTGAAACAAAAATCGTGTGACGCACGAAAGCACCTTAGCACACCACCTCGTAAGTGCTCATTAAACGTGAACTTGTATTTTCATTGTGGTTTGGTTCACAGACTGTGTGTTAGCCAAATGCACACTGCTTCTCTTGGGCTGTATGACGTCCCCCGGGCAGGGGTCACGGGGGAGGGCAGAGGTGACTCCTGCCTCTGCCTTGAGGCCACTGGGACGGTGGCTGTGAGTGTCTTGTGGCGTCCGATGACCCCTTTCTGTATGGCATGTGCTGAGCTCTTGCCCCTGGTCCCCACCCAGCATCCCCTCGTTCCTGTTTCCTGCCTGCCCTCCCCGCCCCACGGGCATCTGCATTTGGTAGCTCAACTCTAATACATCGTAGCTGCCTTTTCTCTAGCGATTTCTCTGCCAGGGCCCGGGCCCCGTGCTGTGTACTTTACAGACAGTAATTGTCATTGAAACTTCACCGTGACCCCATGAGATGGGTCCCATTGTCCCATTTGACAGATGAAGAAAGAGGCCTGGGAGGTGAAGCAACTCGCCCGGGGTCATAGGCCAGGACGCCCCGCAGGCCGAGAGCTCCCGGACCTGTGCCGGCTACCACAGGGGCTCCTTGAGCAGGCACTTTGGGTGCACAGTGACCCTGGGGAGCTCAGGCCCGGCTGGCTGGCCTCATCCCCGGACCTCCCCGCAGGACTTCCTGCTGCCGAAGTACAAGGTGGTGATCATTGACGAAGCGCACGAGAGGAGCGTGTACACCGACATCCTCGTCGGCCTCCTGTCCCGCATAGCGTGTCTGCGGGCGAAGGTAGGTGAGGGCACCGGGGAGCCCCGAGGCCCCGGCCACGTCCACACCCGGGCTGCTGCCGTGAGAGGGTCTCCTGGGACAGGACCCCCGAGGCCCGGTGCTGGGCTGCGGGTCTTGGTGTAAACAGACCCCCCCTGGGTCCAGCCTCATCCGCTGTGACCCCCTCTGGGTCCCCGCCCGGGGTCCAGCCTCATCCGCTGTGACCCTTCCCTCTGTCCAGAGCAAGAGGCTCAAGCAAGGAGACCGTGGTGGGCCAGGCCCCACTGCAGCCGGCCTTAAGACGGCAGCCAGGCCTTTGGAACCCGCAGCGCTGGTGGGGCCACCCAGCCAAGCCCTTGTGCTCCGCGTGCTCTGAGATGCTTGCCCTGCGCCCGGCCTGGGGTCCGCCTCTGCCTGCATCTCCGCCACCCCAGATCAGGCAGAGGCGGAGGTCAGAGGGATGCTGCCCTGGGTGGGAGCTCTGTGGAGCAGTCCTGTTCTGGCCCCCGCCAGTCCCGCGACAGGTTGACACTCTACCACGCCCAGTTCTTAGAAGTGCAGAACCTTTGTCAGATAGACATCAGGTCTGTGTGTGCTGTGTGCCAGGCACCGAGCACATCGCAGTGAACAGGACAGAGGTTCCTGCCTTTCTGGGGTTTCCATTTTCATGAGGGCAACTGACGATAAGCAAACTCAGAAAGCCTGTGAGCTGGTGACGGACAAAGCCGGGGAGAGGGGGCAGTACCAGGCAGAAGGTGGAGGGTTGGTAGTGAGAGAAGACTCACTGGGAGGGTGACCTTTGAGTGGGGGGCTGGAGGAAGTGAGGGAGTGAGGAGGGGTGCCGGTGGGAGGAGATTCTGAGTATTGAGAACAGCCGGTGCAAAGGCCATGGGGCAGGTGTTGGCCTGATATCTGGGGTTTTTTTTTTATGACTTTATTTTACGTAATGGATGCACTTACAGTGTACAATTCAGTGTTTTTTAGCATATTCAGAGTTGTTATATCATCACGACGATCAACTTTAAAATATTTTTATCACCCTGAAAAGAAACCCTGTACCCTTTAGCTGTCACCCCCGTCCTCCTACACTCCCCCCATCTCAAGGCATCCATCAGTGTACTTTCTGTCTCTATGGATTTATCTATTCTGGATATTTCACGTATATGAAATGACACAACATGTGGCCTTTTGTGATTGGCTTTTTTCACTTAGCACATTTTGAAAGTTCATCTCCATTGTAGCCTGTGTCAGTGCTTCATTCCTTTTTATGGCTGAATCATCATGTGTGGAGGGACCACGTTTCATATATCCATTCATCTGTTGGAGGATAGTTGGGCTCTTTCCGCGTTTTGGCTCTCGTGAACGTCTGTGTCCGGGTCTCCGTGTGGACTTGTTTCCTTTCGCTTGGGTCTGTGCCCAGGAGCAGAGCTGCCAGGTCCCATTTTGTTTATTTTTGGCTATGTTGGGTCTTCTTTGCTGTGCGTGGGCTTCCTCTAGCTGCGGCGAGCAGGGCTACTCTTCATTGCGGTGCGCAGGCTTCTCATTGCAGTGGCTTCTCTTGTTGCGGAGCATGGGCTCTAGGTGTGTGGGCTTCAGTAGCTGTGGCACGTGGGCTCAGTAGTTGTGGCTCGTGGGCTCTAGAGTGCGGGCTCAGTAGTTGTGGCTCGTGGGCTCTAGAGTGCGGGCTCAGTAGTTGTGGCTCGTGGGCTCTAGAGTGCGGGCTCAGTAGTTGTGGCGCACAGGCTTAGTTGCTCCACGGCATGTGGGATCTTCCCGGACCAGGGCTCGAACCCATGTCCCCAGCATTGGCAGGCAGATTCTTAACCACTGTGCCACCAGGGAAGTCCCCTCGGGGGGGGGGGATCTTAAGGGCTCCTTTAACAAGACACTGCCGCCCACTTCTTCCACTTTTTCTTAGATCTTTGGCAACCAGAAAGAGGATTGAGGATTGGGGCGGGGTGGGGCTGGAGGGAGGCCGGGAGGGCAGGGCAGGTCTCCCCCAAGGCCCCCCCCCGTCAGTGTTCCTGGCCCCGGGCGGCTGTGGGTCCCCGGGTCTGTCGTCCCCCAGAGGCACTTGCCGCTGAAGCTGCTCATCATGTCGGCCACGCTGCGGGTGGAGGACTTCACCCAGAACCAGCGGCTCTTCGCCCAGCCGCCCCCGGTCATCAAGGTACCGCCCAGGCCGGGGTCTCAGAGCGCCGGGGGAGGCCGGGCCCCTCTGTCAACTGCGACAGAGCGCAGGACGCCTGCTGTGGGGGAGATGGATGGGATCGTAGCACCAAACGGAGACCTTCATGGTCACAGAGTTCAGGGAAGGGGAGGGCCCGGGCCTGGGCTCAGGTCACCCCTGACCCCCGACCCCCGACCCCGTGCTTCCCTGGGCATCCTCGTAGGTTGAGTCCCGGCAGTTCCCGGTGACCGTGCATTTTAACAAGCGGACGCCGCTGGAAGACTACAGTGGGGAGTGCTTCCGGAAGGTCTGCAAGATCCACCGCATGCTGCCCGCAGGTGAGGCCCTGGCCAGGAGGAGGCCGGTCCTCCCCTCCCAGACCCGGGGGTGCAGGCAGCGGGGCTCAGGTGGTCACTTGGCCTCGCTGTGCCTCAGTGTCCTCACTGGTCCCAGAGCGCTCACAGCACCTGCCCTGCCACGTTCCGCCCCAAGGATTGCGAGGCTTCAGGGGCTAACTGGGGAGGGGGTGAGGGGGTGGAGGGTGCCTTTTGTCCCCACAGACACAGGGCAGGCGAACAGGTGTGTCCCACCTGAGTCTCACTCCTGACCCCCTCGCAGTTCTCACCACATCCCCGTGGCACGTGCTCCGTTAGTTCCGTTCACCAGGTGATGGACACTCGGGTTGCTCCCACTTCCCCGGAGCAGAGCTGCTTTCCCCGTCTTTTGGGCTCACACCGGGGGATGGGAGGCCGGCTCCCACAGTAACCGTTTAGCTCCTCGTCCCAGCGCCCTCGGTGTGTGGGCAGCTGCCCGTTGCTCGTTTGGGCCTCTGCAGCCCTGGTTTGATCAGCACTTCCTTGCGCCGCAGCTCTCAGATCAAGGCCAAGGCAGCGTCTGCTGCGTGAACGAGCAGGTCACGGTGGGGCTGGTTCTCCCCGCAGGCGGCATCCTGGTGTTCCTGACGGGGCAGGCAGAGGTGCACGCGCTGTGCCGCAGGCTGAGGAGAGCCTTCCCGGTCGCCAGGCACAGGCCTCCAGGTAACCCCAAGCTGAAGCCCCTCCCCCAAGAGGCTGGGGGCGGTCAGCCTCGGCTTCGGAGCCTCCCCCGGAAGAGCCAGCCCTTTGCGCGCCCCCCCGTCCCCCCAGTGAACGGTGATCGATGCAGTGACCTTACCCTGGACCCTGATGACCTGGTACCAGCCACAAGATGGCTTTCTCCCTAACTTGCTCATCTTTTCCCAGGAAAGGACGATCAGCAAGATTCGGTAGAAGAAACGCGGAGGTTTAAGAAGTCGCAGGCTCGGGCGAGGAAGGCCAAGGCCACGGTGCGTAGAGGCCGGAGGGGGCAGCTCAGCCTCTGCAGCCGCCTGGTCCGTGTGGTGGCCGCTAGCCCCGTGTGCCTGCACAGGTGTAAATTCAATTAAAGCCACAAATAAAATTAACATTCAGCTCCTCAGTCGTGTTAGACGCATTGCAGGTGCCCAGTGGCCACCTGGGGCTGTGGGTGGCCTTGTTGGGCAGCAGGGGGGTCTAGAACCTTCCTGCTGTGGAAGGAGGGGTTGACTGGTGCTGCTCCGGAGGCTGCAGGGTGGGCTGCGACTTAAAACATTCCAGGCTCCCTGTATTGGGGGGCCTGGAGGAAGCTTCTGGAAGGCCCAGCCCCGAGCCCTGAGCAGGGCCTGCATAGATGCCCAGGGAGGGTCGGACAAGGGAAAGGGACCCCTTGTGCTTGCTGAAGAGCTGGGGGGACGGGCCGGCCGGGCGTGGGGGGCATTCACCCCAGGGCGTCTGCACGACATCACTTCTCCTTTTACAGCGTGCCAGGCAGTGGTCTCAGTGCTGCACATGTGTTAGCTCGTAGCGTCCTCATGGCAGCCTTTCGAGAAGTCCCATGATCATCCCCAACTCTTAGATGAGGACACTGAGGCAGGACGTGGTCGAGTGACCTGCCCAGGGTCACGTGGCCGCGGGCTCTGCTCGCAACGCCAGCCTCTACGCAGGGTCCCTCGCAGCCCGCGGTGCTGATGTCTTGTTGACCGTAGATGCTGCCCCAGATCAGTTTGGACAATTACTCGGTGTTGCCAGCGGGCGAAGGTGACGAGGACAGGGACGCGGAAATGGACGAGGAGGACGAGGAGGCCCTGGGCTCCGACCTGGACCTGGACTTAGGGGACGACGGGCCGGACGGAGGTGGGACCCGCTGGGGCCTCTGCTCTCACCGCGTGGGCTTGGGTCGAGCGATGGGCCCTCCAGCAGCGAGCCCCAGGGGAGCTGGGGTTCCTGCTTGCTCTGCCCCCTGCTGTCTCCTGAGCTCCTGGAACCGCCTGACGCAGAGGAGGCCCTCAGGTCTCTGCTGTGCCCGTTGTAATGGGGGCGCCACTCCCGGGCTTGGCTTTGCTGGGTGAACGCAGGCCTTGGGGGTTTGGGGGGGGGGCAGAATCAAGCCCTTAGGGGTCCCCACACAGGGCCTGGGACTCTTCCGAGGAGGAGAGACTGCAGCGTGGCTGGCTTTGCCGACCCTCTCTGCCGGTGCCCAGGGTTGAGCCCTGGCAGCGGGGCTGCAGGGGGGCCTCTCTGGCGGAGCGGCAGGGGCGCTGGGCAGCGGGGGAGCGGGCTGCCGCAGGCCTCTGCCTCCCCTGCAGGTGAGCAGCCCGGCGCCTCGCTGCCCCTCCACGTGCTGCCTCTCTACTCTTTGCTGGCCCCGGAGGAGCAGGCGCAGGTAACTGTGCGGGGCCGGGGGTGGAAGCCCGGTGCGGGGCGCCCACAGGCGTTGAGGTGGGAGCAGGTCCGGCCCCGGTCGCCCTCCCCATCAGCTGTCCGATCGGCGCCCCAGGCTTTTGAGAGGGTATTGGGATCTCCTACTTGGAGGACGGGAACACTTCCCTCATTCAGTTCGGGAGCGGTGGCCCAAGGCGAGGAGAGTCACCTCCAGGCCCGGCCCGCCTGGCTGACTTCTTCTGACCTCTGACCCACGAATTCTTCCCTGGCTCTGGTGGGACAAAGGTCAGTTTTCTTGTTGCTCCTGTCCCCCCATCCTAGGTCTTCCAACCTCCCCCAGAGGGGACACGGCTGTGTGTTGTGGCCACCAATGTGGCCGAGACGTCCCTCACCATCCCAGGCATCAAGTACGTGGTGGACTGTGGGAAGGTCAAGACGCGGCACTACGACCGTGTCACCGGCGTGTCCTCCTTCCGCGTCACCTGGGTCTCCCAGGCCTCGGCCGATCAGCGGGCAGGACGCGCGGGCCGCACGGAGCCCGGCCACTGCTACAGGTGGGGCTCCCAGGGGCCCCTCCGGTGACGTTGGGGCCACTGTGCAGTGGTCACCCCCCCCACGGGCGAGGAAAGGGGGGTCCCGTGTCCTGCTGGCATCCGTCCTTCACACCCCCTTTTCTGTTGGCTTTCAGGCACTTGGCGTTATTTCTTTATTCTGTTACTGACGTCAGGCCCTGTGTTTATTAGCAGCTCGATTTTTGTTTGGTTTTATTAACACCTTTTTGAGGTAAAGTTCACATACCATAAAACTCACCATTTAAAGTGTACAATTCTGTGGGTTTTAGTATATTTTCAGTGTTGTGCAGCCATCACCACTATTAATTTTTAAACGTTCTCTTCACCCCAAAAGAGACCACATGTATCAGTTGTACCGATTAATCAGTTTCTCCCTGCATCTCCCTACCACTCCCAACCCACCAGCGCCCGGCAACCACTCCTCTACTTCCTGTCTCTACAGACGTGCTCATTCTGGACATTTTCTGTAAATGGAATCGGACAGTATGTGACCTTTTGTGTCCGGCTTCTTTCACTCAGCATCACGTTTTCACGGTTCATCCACACTGTTGCCTGTGTCAGCGCTTCATTCCTTCCAGTGGCTGAGTGACGTGCTGTTGCGTGGAGGGACTGCATCTCACTGTCCGTTCATCTGTTGATAGACTCCTGGGTTGCGTCCACACTTTGTCCCCTGTGAATAGTGCTGCTGTGAACATTCATGCACACGTAATTGAACGTCTGTTCCCATGCCTCTCGGGTGTATACCGAGGAGCAGAATTGCTGGGTTGTACGATGACTCTGTGTTTCACGTTTAGAGGAACGACCAGACGGTTTTCCACGGCGGCTACTCCATTTTATCTGTACATTCTCACCAGCGGTGTGTGAAGGTTCTAATTTCTCCACATCTCACCAACGCTTGCTCTTCTCTACTTTATAAAAATGGAAGTACGAGGTGGTATCTCACAGTGGTCTTGGTTTGCATTTCTCTAATGACGTTGAGCATCTTTTCACGTGCTTACGGGCCATTTGTACCTGTTCTCTGGAGGGATGTCTATTCAGATCTATCATTTCTTTTTTTCTTTTTATAGTGTTTGTTATTTTATTTTATTTACTTACTTGGTTGTGCCAGGTCTTAGTTGTGGCAGGCGGGCTCCTTAGTTGCGGCTCGCGGGCTCCATAGTTGTGGCATGTGAACTCTTAGTTGCGGCATGCATGTGGGATCTAGTTCCCTGACCAGGGATCGAACCTGGGTCCCCTGCGTTGGGAGCACAGAGTCTTACCCACTGCGCCAGCAGGGAAGGCCCTATCATTTATTTTTCAGTCAGGTTGTTTGTCTTTTGATGGGTGAGTTGTAAGTGTTCTTTGTATAATCCTTGTGTTGGACCCTTGTCAGAGGCATCACTGGCAAATATTTCCTCCCAGTCTGTGTGCTGGGTTTTGCTGTTTGTTTGTTTTTGTTTTTTTTTTGGCTGTGTTGGGTCTTAGCTGCAGTGTGCAGGATCTTCAGTGAGGCATGTGGGCTTCTCTCTAGCTGTTGCAGGCTCCAGGGCGCGTGGGCTCTGTAGTTTGCGGAACGCGGGCTCTCTCATTGAGGTGCACGAGCTCAGTAGTTGTGGCGTGCGGGCTTAGTTGCTCCGCGGCATGTGGGATCTTCCCCGACCAGGGATCGAACACACGTCCCCTGCATTGGAAGGCAGATTCTTTACCACTGGACCACCAGGGGAGTCCCTGTGTGCTGGGTTTTATTTGTTTGTTTTCAGTAGCTGTATGCTGTTCTTTTCAACGTTGCTTTACATTACAAAAGAAAAGAAAATTGAGAAACTATGCCAAGAAAACTCGTAAGCAATAAAGTAGTTAAAACGTCCCGAGTGCCGTGTGCCAGGCAGTTCTAAGCACTCTATGTGAAGATACCTGAGGTATCCTCACCAATCCCAACGGGGCAGCTGCTGTGTTCGCCCATTTCACAGGTGAGGAAAGTGAGGCAGGAAGAGGGTAAACACCTTGCCTAGTAAGTGGTGGAGTCAAGATTCAATGCCAGGTAGTTTGGCTGAGTTTCTTCCTTTTTTACTTAACATTTCTTAGTCTCTGGTGCTTCCTTTTGCTCAGACTCTATTCATCTGCGGTTTTTGGTGACTTTGAGAAGTTCCCCCCTCCTGAAATCACCCGGAGACCTGTCGAAGACTTGACCCTTCAGATGAAAGCTCTCAACATTGAAAAGGTCAGTTGCAGCCCTAGCCCTGCCATCACCCCACTGATCTGCCAGGGTACCTGTGTCCAGTCTGATGGGCAAGGGCGACCCCAGCCCCTCGTGGGCTGTTCCTCCTTCCCTGCGGCCCAGGAAGCCCTAGGAGCTGAGCCCTGTGGTGCTTGCCCAGCCCCCTGGCGGTTTCTTTTGGGCCCCCCACCTCCCCAGTGCTGCACCCACTGAGTGTGTCCAGGAGTGCCCGCCTCTGCCCTGTTCCGGGAGGGCTGGTGCGGGCAGAGAGAACCGCCCCCCTCAGCAGTCTCTCCCAGCCCTCCCTTCCCCCCAGCCCCTGACAGCCACGAGGCTGCTTTCTTGCTGTCCCTATGGATTTTACATTTTGGATGTTTCATAAAAATGGAATCATATGATATTTGTCCTTTTTTGTCTGGCTTCTTTCACTCAGCATCGTGGTTTGTTTTTTTCGGGTTTTTTTTTTAGCCAATGTAAACTTCATTTATCAGTTCAATACACAGTAAGATAATATAAAAGAGAGGATCATGCTTTTCACTGCTAAAAGTTTTTACATTAGTTATGTTTGGTATTTTATTTTTAGTGTCAAAGAACCTAGCTGACAGTTTGAATCAGAGTCAGTTTATTTCAGCAAATATTATAAATCGATACCTGTTTTATATTTCTGTTGTTTGGATAATCCACGGCTGAACTTAGCAGCGTTGTGTTTTAAAGGTTCGCCCACACTGTAGCTTGTGTCAGAATTTCGTTCCTTTCTATGGCTGAGTCACATTCCATCGTATGGATGGACCCCGGTTTATCCATCTATTGATGGATATTTGGGTTGTTCCCACCTTTTGGCTGCCGTGCCTAGGGGTGCTGTGAACATTTATGTACAGATATTTATTTGAACGCTTGTTTTGAGGTGGTCACTCTAAGGTGCCACCATCCCCGACCCCGGTCACTCCCTGTCCCCTGATCATCTCACTGTCTGGGCACATTTTCTCCTGTGATGACGTTTATTCTCGTGTGTACTCACTGGTCGTCTGCGGCCCCTTCTGGCTGAATGAAAGCTCAGTGGAGGCTGAATCCTTGTCTTGTTTTTCTGTCTCCATCACCAAGAACAGCCTCTGGCGCACACGAGGTGCTCAGTACAGTACGCTTTTGAGTGAGTGGGTGATGTGAATGAATGAAGGAAGAGGGCCTTTGGCGTTCCCCCGGCACGTGGACTTTGCGTGTGTCCAGGCCCCCGTGTCCCATGTTCTGAGCGTGAGTGGTGCTCGGAGGGCAGGCGGTAGGAGCCCCGTCCTCCTGCCAGGCCTGGCCTTGCTCCCTCCTCCGGTCCCCTGCTTCCTCCTCCGCACTCACCTGTCTCCTGCCGTGTCTCCCTGTGTCCCAGGTCATCAACTTCCCCTTCCCGACGCCCCCCTCCGTGGAGGCCCTCATCGCCGCCGAGGAGCTGCTGATTGCACTGGGTGCCCTGCAGGCGCCCCCAAAAACAGAAAGGTAGGGCAGGAGCTCGGGGGAAGTGGGGAGCCCAGGTCCCGCCCCGTTCTCTGCCCCTCCCCTCTCCCGAGCTGACCGAGCACCAGGCCTCTTGGTGCGGAAGGCTTCTCGTGAGGCCTTCCCCGCACCCATCGCAGACCTCCGTCCTCCAGGGTGAAGCAGCTGCAGAGGGCCCGGGGGAGCTGCCCCATCACTGAGCTGGGCAGGACCATGGCCACGTTCCCCGTGGCACCGCGCTACGCCAAGATGCTGGCGCTGAGCAGGCAACACGGCTGCCTGCCGTACGCCATCACCATCGTGGCCGCCATGACTGTCCGGGAGCTGTTTGAGGAGCTGGACAGGTGGGGGCCGGGGGCTGGGCGTTCGGGGGCCGCCTGCCCTCGGCTGAGCGATGGTGTGGAGCCTGGCCTCCTGGGGCATCACTGATTTGTTGAGTGGTCTTGTGCGAGACCCTCGCCCGCCCTGCGCCTGGCAGTCTTCTGATCTCTACAGATCTCTGGTTTTTGTTTTTGTATTTGACCACGCCGTGTACCTTATGGGATCTTAGTTCCCTGACCAGGGATCAAACCCGTGCTCCCTGCAGTGGAAGCGCAAGAGTCCTAACCACCGGACCACCAGGGGATTCCCACGATCCTGGGCATGTTGATCAGTGACCCCACCAGGCATTTTCTGGGCCCACCCTGAGTAACTGGCGTGTTCCCTGCCTCTGCAGCCGTGCGTGGCCAGGGCAACAGCCTGGGTGGTGTGTGTGTTCGCAGGCCAGCCGCCAGCGACGAGGAGCTCGCCAGGCTGAAGGGCAAGCGGGCCCGGGTAGCCCAGATGAAGAGGATCTGGGCGGGGCAGGGAGCCTCTCTGAAACTCGGGGACCTCATGGTGCTGCTGGGTGAGTGCCCTGCGTGGCGTGGAGTGTGGCTGGTGGGGAGGTCACGCGGGGTGGGACGGGGCAGCGAGAATGAGTGACCCCCCCCATCCACAGGCGCCGTGGGAGCCTGCGAGTACGCGGGCTGCTCTCCCCAGTTCTGCGAGGCCAACGGGCTGCGGTATAGGGCCATGATGGAGATCCGGCGCCTGAGGGGCCAGCTGACCGCTGCGGGTATGGCCCTACGCCCTGCAGAGAACTTGACCCTGTTGACATTTAAAGTCGCTTTTGAGTGACGTCATCCACATACTGTCGTTCTCCCTTATTCACAGATTCCACATTTGCAAATTCACCTATTCGCTAAAATCTGTTTTAGAGCTTGGCACTTTTGTGGTCCTTCGAGGACACGCACACGAGCAGGGCAGTGACACGTGCACGCTCTCCTGTCAGGCTGTCTGTCCATCTCATCCTTTCCTTGGTGACATCCCTCTCGTCACCCTTTGTCCCGGCTCTGGCCTGGACCAGCTGCTGGCCGCACCTCCTGCCCAGCAGCCTCATGCAGGGGTCCCTGCTCCCGAGTAGGGTCCGGCCCTGGTTTGTTTCTCCAGCAGTGGGAGGGGCCCCTCTTGCTGGAGTCGGGCAGCAGCTGGCGGTTCAGCCCCTGCTTTCCGCTCCTGTTGGTCTGAGCGGTGGGGACCGGACCTGTTTGAAGCCACGTTAGGGCTGGGCGTGGGTGGCAGGTCTTCCGCGTCCTGTCCCAGTGTTCTGCTTTCTTCCTGTTTCTTTCCTCTTCTCTCTCTTTTTAAGTTAAACAACATAGGTTTCACTGAAGGTTTTGTAGGGAAGACAGATTTACACTGCAGACCTCAGAACAGAAAGCCCTGGACTTCCCCGGCGGTCCAGTGGTTAGGACCCCGTGCTTCCACCGTAGGGCCATGGGTTTGGTCCCCGGTCGGGAGCTAAGATCCGCAAGCCCACTATCCCCACCTGCCTCCCCCGTGCTGCTCCTCTCGTTTTTCCCTGCCGCCTCCTCCCGCCCCAAGCAGCAGGGCCCAAAGCCCCACCTCCTTTCTCCCCACCTGCGAAGTGTTCCAGAGCTTCAGATCCTTCTCATGCAGAAGAAGGAGGCCTCGCCCTGCGGCTCGCGCACGGGCTCAGCAGCGCAGGGCCCTCGAGGAGAGAGGTGGTCTCCACACTTGTCCTGCTCAGAGAGCGTGACTCGTGTGTCATGTCTCCTGGCTGGGCGTGCTCCCTGCGCCAAGGCCGACAGGGAGTCAAGTGCGAGCTCTCGCGGCAGCACGGTCCGCCGCCCGCAAGGGAATTGGGGTTTTGTCCCAAGGACGAGGCAGACGTGGGTGTGGGTGGGCATCCTCGGTGGACGGGGGCCGAGATGCGCAGGTCGCTGAGGCCAGAGCTCCGAGCTGAGCGGCCTGGGGCCTTCCAGAAGGCCGGGCGGAGCCAGCCCCCGCCTCGCCTTCCTCACGCCTGGATCTCCCCCCAGTCAATGCCATGTGCCCCGAGGCCGGGCTCTTCGTGGACCCCAAGATGCAGCCACCTTCCGAGAGCCAGGTGACCTACCTGCGGCAGATTGTGACGGCCGGCCTGGGTGACCACCTGGCCCGCAGGGTCCAGAGTGAGGACCTGCTGGACCACAAGTGGAAGAACGCCTACAAGGTTGGACGCTCTCTGAGTCTCCCCACCCTGTGAATCCGTTTTCTGTCTCTACGGATTTGCTATTCTACGCGTTTCACACGAATGGGATCCTACACTGCGTGGCCTCTTGCACTGGCTTCCTTCGCTCAGTGCTGCGCTTTTTGGCGGGTCACGCTGCAGCCCGTGTCAGTACCTCTCATGGCAGGGTACGCGCTCCGTCGGTGGACACACCCCGCCAGGGTAGCCGTTCGTCGGTTGACGGACGCTCTCCTGCTTTCCTGGCTGAGGGTGTAACTGGATTCAGGGCGTCAGCCTCACCTGGCGCTCATGCATCCCCCAGACTCACGCCCACCCCCCGTCTCTCTCGCAGACCCCCCTCCTCGACGACCCAGTCTTCATCCACCCCAGTTCCGTGCTCTTCAGGGAGCTCCCTGAGTTTGTGGTCTACCAGGAAATTGTGGAGACCACCAAGATGTACATGAAAGGTAGCGCAGCTGGCCGGCCCCTTACCCGACCCGCGTGGCTCTGGTGAGCCGTGTCGCTGGACCCTTGAGGGGAGAACCCGTGAGCCCCTCACCGAGCCCCCATCCCTTCTTTCCCGGCCCCCAGGCATCTCGACTGTGGAGGTGCAGTGGATCCCGGTCCTGCTGCCTTCTTACTGCCAGTTTGACAAGCCCCTTGAGGAGCCGCCCCCCGCCTACTGCCCCGAGAAGGGGCGGATGCTGTGTCACCGGGCCAGCGTGTTCTGTGAGTCGGGGTGACTTCCCGGCGGCCTTGGGCTCCACTGGACACGTGGTCCCGCCTCCCGCGTGCCCTGGGCCGTGTGTGTGTCCTGCGCTGTCATCCCAGGCTGCGGGCCCCCTTGGCGGGCGGGGAGGGCACTGGCGGGGGAGGGTGGCGTGGGGCTCCATCATGGCCCCTGCTCACCGGCTCACGCGCCCCAGGTCGCGTCGGCTGGCCGCTCCCCGCGGTCCAGGTGGATTTTCCGGAAGGCCTTGATTGCTACAAGCACTTTGCCCGGGTTCTGCTGGAGGGGCAGGTAGGCGGCACAGCTCCCTCGGCCCCTTCCTTGGCACCTCGGGTGGGACGTGAGCCCCAGATCTCTCACCCCATCCTGTGGTCTGTCCCCAGGTCTTCCACAAGCTGGCCTCGTACAAGGGCTGTTTGCTGTCCAGCCCCAGCACAATGCTGAAGACATGGGCCAGGTACAGTCTTTCCCGGGGGCGTCAGCTCGGCAGGTGGTGGTGGAGGGAGCTGAGACTAGTGTCCTGGGGCCGCCGTAACAGATCCCCACCCACTGAGGGCCTTAAGACGGCAGGAGTCTCTTCTCTCGTGGCACTCCCGGGGACTCGGGGTGAGGCTGTGGGTCCAGGAGCCCCTGCCAGCCACGTCCTCCAGCCAGCCCTTGGTCCTGAGCATCCGCTCTGTGCCGAGCGCATTCTCGTGTTAGGGTCGAGCCGTGACCCTGTCCCGTGGCATGTTCCAGGGCAGGGAGGCTGTCCCCAAACAGAACAACTGGTACAAGGGGCAGGGGTGGCACAGCTACGAAGGGTCAAAGCAGGATGTGGAGGTGAGGCGTTTTCTGCCCGACTGAGCGGGATCAGGGGAGGCAGGGCTGCGAGCCGGGCAGGAGTCTGGAGGAAGGTTCCAGATGGGACGAGCGCCACGTGCGGGAGCAGCCTGGGTGGGCGGGTCGGAGGCAAGTGGTGGGAGGTGATGGAGTCTGGATCCTTCCATCCGGTCAGCACCCCCAGCCTGATGGAGGGGAGGGGGCTTCCTGCAGTTCCTGGGCAGGCCTGGCAGTGGTGCCAGCGTGTGGGCTTTGTGACGCCCCACGTCCTGCATCCCACCTGCAGGCTGCAGCCCAGGACAGAGAACCTCCTGAGAGCCCTTGTTGCTGAGAAAGCCGACTGCCGAGACGCCTTGCTGGCTGCTTGGAGGAAAAACCCCAAATGTGAGTTTGACCAGGGAGGGTGCCCCGTGGCGAGGGCATTGCGGGGGGACAGGATGGGGCCACCGAGGGAGCCCAGGGTTAGCGGGAGGGTCTGCCCTGCGGCGGGCGGGCGGGTGGGCACAGAGGCGCTCTGACTGTCCTCCCTCCCACCCCTGCAGACCTGCTGGCTGAGTACTGCGAGTGGTTCCCGCAGGCCATGCACGCCAACGTCGAGAAAGCCTGGCCGCCCACTCCTGACCGCTGACCCGGTGCCGGCCTGCGGGGCCGAGGACTGGCCTGCGGACCCAGGGGGCTGGCGGTGGCCGGTGTCCGCCATGGTCACCCTGACCCCCAACTGCGCCCAGGAGGCAGGTGGAGCCCCTGGATACCCTTGGTCATCTTGGCTCGATTCTGGGCACAGCTTGCTGCCGCCCTGGGCAGTCCCACGCGGGGTGACTTTTGTAACTCTTTATTACAGGGTGGGTCATGGTTTTATCTCCCATGCTAGTCCTGCTTTAAACGTGCTCTGTGGACGACATTAGTCCCTTGTAGAGCAGCAGGGCTGGCTGGAGGGTGAAGGCGACCACGGGCCCTTCCTCCGCGCCCTGTTCCCTGCGGGTGTGGTGCACCCTGCCCACAGCCAGCGAGGTTCCCCAAGGCTCCCGCCGGCTCCTGTGGAGTGGGCGTCCCCTCCCCGGCGTCAGCTCCCCGCTGGCTACAGTGCTGTAATAAACCTTAACTGTGACAGCAGGTGTAAACCGCGTCTACTGAGTTCTTTGGGCCAACCTCTGAACGTGGGGGTGGTCCGGGGACATCCTGCACATGCGCACACACACACATACGTGGAAACTAATTTGGATGGATGCTCGTGAATGTGTTAGTGGTAATCCCGTGGCACAGTGAGCCTGTAGAGGTTGATACTTTTTCTCACGTTTACTTAGGTATTTTTCCTGAATCAGTTTGTGTTAATATAAACGCATAGATTCAGTAATTCCCTGGTGGTCCACTGCAGGGGGCACGGGTTCGATCCCTGGTTGGGGAACTAAGATCCTGCAAGCCGCGCAGCACAGCCAGAAAATTAAAAAATAAACACAAATTCTGTAATACAAATACATACGTAAGACAGAACAACAGAGATACGTGTTTAATATTCCAAAACTATTCACTTTCTCCACAGCCTAGCCACTAACCCTACCGTTCCCCCAAACTAGGCGGTCTCCCCTACCCCGCTCCCCCACGTTTAAGCCATCTGCAAGGTCTGTTAGTCACCTCCGGGATTTGTCCAGAACCCCCTCGTGTTCCCCACTTCCACTGCTGTGCCGTCCCCGCCTCCGCTTCCAGCAAGCCTCCAGCAGCTCCCGCTTGGGCCACGGCAGTGGCTTCCTGGCGGGTCTCATGTCCGCCCTGCCCGCCCATGGTGGGCTCCACATGACAGCCAGAGGGAGCTGTTTGAAAACCTGAGTAAATCATGTCCTTCCCCTGCAACAGGCCTTCCAGTGTCTCGAAAGTAAATCATGTCCTTCCCCTGCAACAGGCCTTCCAGTGTCTCGAAAGATTCAACCCTCTCCTTCCCTCATTCATTCAACATGCACAGGGCTTTTTTCTGTCCCTTCAATGCAGATTCCTCCACCTACCCCCCCCTTCAACCTCAGGGCCTTTGCACCTGCCATTTCCTCTTTCTGCAGACAGGCCCCCCTGACGCTTTATCTACGGCAGCCTCCGCGTCCTACCCCTTTAGTCTCCATCTCATCACAATTACCGTATTCATGAAGCTCATTGCTACGTGCTTATTGCTAGTTTCCTAGACTGGAATACTGAGGACAGGAGGGCTGAGAAACCTTGCCTGCGGTATCCGGGGTTACAAGGGTACTTGACACTACCAGAGCACACAGTAGGCGCTCAGTGTCCACATTTCTTGGCAGTAGGCGCTCAGGAGTCACGGAATGTGTGGCCAGTTGCAAAACCCTCCTTAGAAATCCAGTGTTTTCTAACTGCTTGATGACATGAATCACTAGGCGTGTCTGTTTGAAAACGCAGCCCACTGCTGACCTGAATCGCAATCTCCAGGGGAGGGGACGTGGGCATCTGTGATTGAGACCAAGGGCGTTTGACTAGCGCCGCCCTCTCCAACGGAGCTCCCTTCTTAAGCCAGCTGATGCGGGGGATTTGGGTCCTCTTCCCTGCTTTGCCTTCTGGTCGTGTGACTGTGATCCAGAGGGGGAAAAAAATAATTGTAGGTGAAAACGTGGAGATGCCGGGGATTGAACCCGGGGCCTCATACATGCAAAGCATGCGCTCTACCACTGAGCTACATCCCCAGACCCGCGAAGGTGGTTCCTCGAAGTGAGGATATAGGAAGTAGCGACTTTGCTCCTCCACGTTTTTTCCGTTCTGGAGGCTCAGCGCCTTCAGAGACGCAAGTAAGTCTTTCCCGTCCCAGGAAGCCCACCAACCAGGGGCGCCCGGCACTGCGCCCATGGAGACCAGTGTCCGGAGTAGACGGGTATGGCAGCCGGAGAATGGTGTTTCTTTATGGGTGTGGCGGGAGAAGCTGTATCGTAGTTCGTCCTCGTTAGTATAGTGGTGAGTATCCCCGCCTGTCACGCGGGAGACCGGGGTTCGATTCCCCGACGGGGAGGCTGTCTAGTTCGTTTTAACTCACTCCAACACACACACACACACACACACACGGCTTCTCCAAAATGATAGACAGATATGCGTGGAACCGTGTAAATTTGGTTTTCGGAACATGTCCATTTCCTCAAGAAGTTAATGAAAAAGACTGCATACTCAGCCATGAGCACTATAGGCTCCCGTCTATGTAAGAATAAATATACATAGTGAGTATATTCGTGTTTATCTTTCTGGTCGGATTACAGCAACAACTAGAGCGAACGTTATATAGCTCCCATCATGCACCAGGCAGTATTCGTAAGCGCTTTACAGGTGTGCACCCATTTAATCCTCACAATAAGCCTAGTAGGGGCGATTTTATCACATCAGACAGATGAAAGGCAGGCACAGAGCGTGGATCCAGTAACTTGTCCGAGGTCACGTGAATCAGTCTGGTCTAGACCCTGGTTACTTCTGGGGAGAAGGACTGGGATAAGGTGGGAGTGACTCTGCCTTTCCGTTCGGTAGTTTTCTGGACTGTTTGAATTTTATTTTATTTTTTCGCTCTCCCCTTCCTTCCTTCATTTCTTCCTTACTCGATTTTTATCAAATTGGTACACTTAGTTTTTCAAGAACTACTACGCGTTCGTGAAAAGCAGCAGTAGGGTCCCCCGCTGTATCCCCTTGCTCCTGAAGGAATTTAGGACATCCCGTTTTGGTGTACTGTTTATTTTGAGCTGTCAGCACCTCACTGGTCTCCTTGCTGCCACTTGAGCCCCTCCTGTCCGTTCTCCATACAGCAGTCAAGGGAGACTTTAAGAGGTAAATCATATCACTCACTCCCCAGCAGCTTTCCAACACAAAAGAAAGTACAAACCCTTCACCGTGGCTTTCAAGGCCGGCAAAATCTGGCCTCTGCCCACCTCTTTGTCTTTGCCTTCTATCTTCTGTCCCCTCAACCTCTTCACCTCTTCCACGCTGACTTTCTTTTCATTCATATAACTTGCCGGACTCTGTTTCAGCCTCAGGGCCTTTGCATCAGCTGTTGCCTCTGTTCCAGAGGCTCTTCCCCCAGCGGGCTCTTCATTCTCCAAGTCTTCTCAGCACTCTCTCCTTCTCTTACTGCCCCCATCCCAGGTGTTCCATCCCATCACTACCACTTATTTTGCTTCTTAGCATTCCTATTATGACTAACTATTTTGTTACTGTATTTGTGACTGGGTTACAGTGTCATTAGGTGCTTAGCAAACACTTATTAAATGACTTAACATCATGAAGGACGTCCACACTTGTTCATCCTGTCCCAGACAACACTCCCCAGCCACCCGTCTCCCAAAGGGCAGGGAAGCAGAGAGAGCCGAACCTGGATGCCGACCTGTTGATTTCTTCGTGCCTTGAAGCCGAGCAGCTGCCACAGGTGGGGTGGCCATGCTTGGAGGCCGGATCTGAGTCACTGCCCCAAGGAAAGCCCATATGGCCTCCCACATGCCTTGGCGTGGTCAGCCTCCTTGCCATGCCTTGAGCAGCTTGGGGAGCTGCACCCAAGGGGAGACCTTGTTCAGTTGCACAGAGAAGGGAGCTTGAGAAAGCGGAGCTCTGAGCCAGGTAAGATTCGTTCTTTCCTTAATTCAGCAAATATTTTTAAGCACCTATTAAGTGCCAGACACTGTTGTCGGCCTTAAGCGATACAGCAGTGACAGAGGCTGATGTGTTCCCTGCCCGTCGTGGGTCTGTCATTCTAGCCGGGGGGACAGATAATGGACAAGGAAAACAATACCTAAGCTAACAGTAAACAATAAAGGGCTGGGGTCGCATAGGGAGGCGTGATCAGGGAAGGCTTCTCGGAGGCGGTGGCTTTGAAGGACGAGAAGGGGCGGGTGCGGGGCGAGCCTGGCAGGCTTGCGTTCCCGCCGACCCTGGCTCCTCAGCAGCGGATCCCCAGGTCGAGGACCCAGGGCCATTAGACGACGAGGAGGACAGAAGCGGAGGTTGGAGGTGACAGTAGCCGAAATAGCTCAGTTGGGAGAGCGTTAGACTGAAGATCTAAAGGTCCCTGGTTCGATCCCGGGTTTCGGCAGCACAACTTTTCTTCCCATGTGTCGGGGGAAAACAAAAAAGACGAAATGATTCTTTCAAATGAATAAAGGGGTTTCATTTTCTTTGTTTAAAACATCTCCGAGCAGTATCGAAGGGAAGCCAGAGGGTATGGGAACCGCCTCACAACTCCCCAACTGGAAAAATCCGACAAGACCAGGAGTTCCCTAACTCCGTTTCTTTCACTTCATAGACACTTAACCTCTGTTAGATGTCTGTTGGTTAATTTTTGCTGTTTATTAATTTTTGCTCTCTGAACCCTCACGGCTAAATCATGGACCAGGGAGGAAAAGTACTCTTTAAGATGGAATTACATAAAGTGGGATTTTTCCTTCTTTTGTTTTGTAGGAAAAGATGAAATATCTAACCTTTTGGAACACGTGACTAATTAGGGAACACTGAATGTACCTTTAAGGGCAGAGCCGAAGGCGCAGGTGTACAGCTAGTCCTCGTTAGTATAGTGGTGAGTATCCCCGCCTGTCACGCGGGAGACCGGGGTTCGATTCCCCGACGGGGAGGCGGCCTCTTTTCGAGCTTAAGTATATTTTCATTTCTCTTCCAAACGAATAACTTTCATAAAAATTCCTTACTCTTTTAAAGAACCAACCTGGCAGGCAAGCGAGATTTGCACCGGCGGTTGTCTATCATCCGCTTGGTCGCAGTCACGGACGAGCGTCCTCACATCACATTGTTACAAGAAAGAAAAAGACAAAGTTCTTATGTTGAAGTGGAATTTTCCATTTTCTGCATGCCACAGCGCCGCTGTCAAGTGTTTGGTTTATATAATGATCTCCCAGAATAAAACTGTCAACTCCTAAGTCCAGGAAATGCTCATTCTGCTGCAAATATTTCATCTTCTCATGTCTTGCGCCGGCCCAGAGGTTCGCCCTCAGAAAATGTCTATGGATTTGAGACGGGAGGTAGGGTGAGTCTAAACTGGACCGTTTTTTTGGCCTTACTTCTGTTGCAGACTCAGCTTCCTGAATATGACTATCATCCTTCCCGAGCTCCTAGTCTTCATTCATTTATTTGTCTGTTCATGTATTTGTTTTCACATTAATCCCATAAATATTTACTGAGTACTTATTATGTGCCAGGCACTGTTCAAGGCTCAGGGGATAGAGCAGGAAACAAAACAGGCAAGGCTCTGCCCTACTGAGCTTAGGACCAAGGCATGGACACAGGCAATAGGCAAATTGTATAAACACAGGTTCTGAGAGTGATAAATGCTATGGAGAAAAACAAAACAAATCGAAGTGATGCGATAGCGAATGCATGGGATTCACAGGTCCCTTCATTTAAAAAAAAATTTTTTTTTAATTAAAAAAAAAAATCTTGGCCACACCGTGCAGCATGCAGGATCTATTTCCCCGACCAGGGATCAAACCTGCAGCCCCTGCAGTAGAAGGGCAGAGTCTTAACCACTGGACCACCAGGGACGGCCCCACAGGTCCCTTTAGAGAGGTGGCCAGGAAGGCCTTTCTGAGGACCCCAGCAATGAAAAGAAGCCAATCATGAGGAGATCTGGGGAACAGCTTTCCAGACAGCGGGAATGGCAAGTGCAAAGGCCCTGAGGTGCATAGCAGCCTGGTCGCCTGAGGAACAGCTAGGAGGCAGGTGTGGCTAGAGTGCCTGTAGAGAGGAGCAGGGGAGTAAGGGAGGGACGTTAGGGGGGGTCAACAGAGGCAAGATCACCGAGGGCCTTAAAGGCCAGAGTTAGGAGCATGGATTTGATTCTAAGTTTTACACAGAAAGCAAACATAATCGGGTTTGTTTGGAGCAGAACAATCGGGGCACCTGCTGAACTGACTACAACCCCTCAGCTCGCTCCCGAACCACGTCCAAAATACCACCACCTATGTTGCCATCCTTCTTCCGTTCTGTGGCTAAGGTCGCTCTCATGGCCGCCCTCTTGAGCTACAACAATAAGGACAGAGGATGGCTTTCAACGGAGCCCCATTCCGCAACTCACCCCATCGCCCTCCTGCTCTTTTCCTGTTTCACCAAAACAGTATCAGCAAAGTGTCAGTTCACACATGGGGTGAATATGAGAAGTAGTAGCCCTTCGCTGCAGTTCATATAATAACAGCATTTTTAACAATGAGAACTGGCATTTCAGAGCACGGGCCTCGTACCAGGCACTGTTCTACACCTTCTCTGTGTAACTCATTCAATGGTCGCAATCACCCTGTGAAGCAGTTACTATTCAAATCTCCATTTCACAGATGAGGCCCAGAGAGGTGAGGTAATGAAATCACAGCTGCTGGGTCCAGTGTCCCGGGCACCAGCTCATTTGGGCCTTTACTATGAAGGGTTTCAGGTACTGGCAGGCTGTAAGGGAGATGATTAGTTAAGGACTGAGGTGGCAGTGTATTTTTGGGTGCATTCTCCACATCATAGTAAAGTGACTCTATTTCTTGCCAGGAAATCTCAGGTGCAGGTGGAAAGAGGCGTAGCCTCACTTTTCGGTGTTCTCCTTGTCTCTCACCGAACCAGTGAGTGGCACCTTGATGACTTGAAGGACACTCTGTGACTTCTCTCCCCTTGGAGAGCACTCTGGAAAAGAGGTGCTAATTGACAGCTAAGGAATGGCTCTTTTCAGTGAGCTATCACAAAGAGATTCCTTCCTTCCTCAGCATTTTAGTGGGGGTGGATCTGGTTTTTTTAGTTTGCTGGGTTTTTTTTTTTTGAATATATCTTTTTTAAATTGAAGTGTTGTGTTAGTTTCAAGTGTATATATGTATATATTCTTTTTCAGATTCTTTTCCACTGAGGGTTCATGTTAACATTCAGAGCTCTTTTTTTTTTTTTTTTTTTGTCTGCGTTGGGTCTTCGTTTCAGTGCGGGGGCTTCTCACTGCGGTGGCTTCTCTTGTTGCGGAGCTCGGGGTCTAGGCGCGCAGGCTTCAGTAGTTGTGGCTTGCAGGCTCAGTAGTTGTGGCTCGCGGGCTCTAGAGCACAGGCTCAGTAGTTGTGGTGCATGGGTTTAGTTGTTCCGCAGCATGTGGGATCTTCCCGGGCCAGGGCTCAAACCCATATTCCCTGCATTGGCAGGCGGATTCTTTTTTTTTTTTTTTTTTTTTTTAAGGATTTTCTTTTTAATTAATTAATTTATTTATTTTTGTCTGTATTGGGTCTTCGGTTCGTGCGAGGGCTTTCTCCAGTTGCGGCAAGCGGGGGCCACTCTTCATCGCGGTGCGCGGGCCTTTCTCCATCGCGGCCCCTCCCGTTGCGGGGCACAGGCTCCAGACGCGCAGGCTCAGCAATTGTGGCTCACGGGCCCAGCTGCTCCGTGGCATGTGGGATCTTCCCAGACCAGGGCTCGAACCCGTGTCCCCTGCATTAGCAGGCAGATTCTCAACCACTGCGCCACCAGGGAAGCCCTGGCAGGCGGATTCTTAACCACTGCGCCACCAGGTAAGTCCCAATAGTCAGAGTTCTTGTTGGAGAAAAAGAAAAAGGTCTGCAAACCTCACAGTCACCAAAGGTTGGCATGGTTTTAAAGACCAGGAAACCGGAGATTTCTGGGTGGAGGTGCAATGGGGGCAATGTCCTTATTTATTGGAAAGAAACTCTTTTATTTTCTGTTCCTTCTTTTCTGTCTGTGAGGAGCAACCTATTCAAGAATAGGTCTGTCTCCCTTTACTCCTTGGTTCCGGTATCAGCTGGAATTTCAGCTGCAGAGCTATGAAGGACGGGTCTAGTTGGGAAACATAAAACGATTTATTTTGATTTGCTTTAAACTTTAACACCCATTTAAGTATACAACATTTTAATTTAGGGGGAAAAAAACTCTAAAGAATAGACTATAGCAGAGAATTTCAGGAAGCAAAAGGAAAGGGGTGGGGGATGTAGCTCAGCGGTAGAGCGCATGCTTTGCATGTATGAGGCCCCGGGTTCGATCCCCGGCATCTCCACTACATCTCTTCTGGTTTTTTTTTTTTTTTCCCCCCCAAATTTCTGCCCCTGTTCATCATACAAACACCATGGACGTGATTATAACAGGTATTACTCCTCCGGTCACTTCTTGGAAGTGGGATTTTCACAATAGGTGGGATCTGCCCTTCCTGAAGTCCCTAACACTCCAAATGTAATTTTGTTAGAAGAGGCAAAGGGAAGCAGTTACAAGAAACATATAAAGGCAAAACCTGACACGATGACTGAAACCACGGCAAAAGTGAGAACGATCATTTAGGGAATTTACCCTAAGCTTCCTGGCATTGTGACTGCAGTAAAAGGCCTGGAGGCCTGGTGACTCATTCCCGGCCATCAGACGGCAAGCGTGGACGTCGTTCAAAGGTCTGAGCGTCTGTGCGGGCCCTTGCCCTTTATTTGTGCTCTCAATAACTCCCTCTGAAAATGGCTCCATTTCAGCCACCCAAAAGGAAACCAGCAGACGCAGCAGGCGGGATTGTGCTTCCTGCTTCCTCGGCGACAGGCCGCGTCTGAACGCATGAATGGCTGTGGCGCACATACTGTTTAAACCTATGTTTATACACTGTACTGTATCATTAAAAATAAAAGCTATTTTATTAAAAGAAGGGGTCCTGTTGCACTCTGGGTTCGGTGGTTCTTAGTCTGCAGAAATAACGAATTCCTCATCCATCAAATCCTGTCTCTCATTTGATTTGCCCTCATGTTTTAAATCATAAAAACATCTCATCTTAGAGCTGGAGGGATCAGACTCTGTACAGCCTTCGTTTTTTGCGATGAAACAAATTCATGAAATGACTCACCGAGTTGGGGAGTGGAGTACTGGTGACAGCTTCTCTTTGTAATGAACTTCCGTGAAGGTTATTTCTCCCTAAATGTCAACAAGGTTTTAAGAGAACAAAACGTTGAGGTTATCTCTAAAGTTATCAGGGGCTTCCCTGGTGGTGCAGTGGTTGGGAGTCCACCTGCCAATGCAGGGGACACGGGTTCAAGCCCTGGTCCGGGAAGATCCCACATGCCGCGGAGCAGCTGGGCCTGTGAGCCACAACTACTGAGCCCTCGTGCCACAACTACAGAAGCCCACAAGCCTAGAGCCCATGCTCTGCGACAAGAGAGGCCACCGCGATGAGAAGCCCGCGCACCGCATCGAGGAGTGGCCCCCCCTTGCTGCAACTAGAGAAAGCCCACACACAGCAACGAAGACCCAATGCAACCAAAAATAAATTAATTAATTAAAAATAAATAAATAAATAAATAAAGTTATCAGGCCTCACATGAAACGAATCATATGATTCTGTTTTACTTTGTATCTTATGCTTAAAAATTTCTAATAGCACAATGACAAGGGAAAAAAAACACCATAAGGAAAAAAGAACAAGGTATGCTGGGAAATGGAGCTTTCTAGAAAAGATGTCATAAATCTTTGAAAAAAATGTTTCCCAATGATTAGATTTGATTTTACAATTAAAAAAATCAAAGTCCATTATATGAGGTACCAGAGGTAGTCACATTCTTGCGACTTCCCAGCGATCTAGCGGTTAAGCCTCCGTGTTCCCACTGCAGGGGGACCCAGGTTCGATCCTGGTCTAAGATCTAAAATAAAAAAACTAGTCAAATTCATAGAAACAGAAAGAATGATGGTTGCCAAGGACTGGGGGTGAAGGGTTAGTGTCTAATGGGTACAGAGTTTCAGTCTTGCAAGATGAAGAGTGGAGACGGATGGCGATGATGGCTGCACAACAGGGTGAAAGTTGAAAGATAGCAGAACATGCCCCTGACGTTATTTTGAGCTATCGCGCTTGAAAAACAGCAAATGTAAAGCGAGGCTTTCACTGAACTCCCCTTCTCCGCCCAGAGACAGATCCTTCAAAAGGAACTCCATGGTCCTAGATCCCCTCCCCAGGAGTTTCACCAAGCAGGGAAGATTGGCTTCTGACACAGGAGAGACTAAAAGTTGATACCAAACTGTGTCACAAGCTATCATATCTCTATCCATTCTTCTATTCTCCCAGTAAAAATCATTTACTCTCCCTTAAGAGGACTTTCCCCGTTAAGATGGTATTTAAGCCTAAATTCTAAAGTCACATCTTTGAGTGACACATTTTCCCTCCGGGGTATCTCCCATATATTCAAGACGTGTGCATGTTAATAAATTATTGTGCTTTGTTTTGTTTTGTTCCTCTTGTTAATCTGTCTTTCATTACAGGCATCTCAGCTAAGAACTCAGAAGGGTAAAAGGAAAATTATTTTTCCTCCCCTACGAGATATACTTAACACTACTGAACTGTACACTAAAAAATGGTTGAGATGATATATTTTGTGTGTATTTTGCCACAATTTAAAGACAACAAATTAAAACACAAAACAAAGACCCGGTAAGTTAACTAACTTCTTAACGTTCCTATACTAGGCAAAACTGGGGACTGGAGCTTCGGTCTGATTTTCTGACTGGTGGGGGATGAAATGGGTTATTTTGAAGCCAGAGCAGTTTGTTTTCTGCCACACAATGCAAATACACAAATGTAAGCAGGAAAAGGAACAGAGCCTCTAGGGCTTCTTCTTCTTCTTCTTCTTCTTTTTTTTTTCCTCCCCCTAAGCCGCAGATTCCCTTGACTTCCTTTTATGGTTATGTAACTGATGACAACACAAGGCAAACCTTTCCCATCCAGCTCTCCGATTTCACCCTTTCCCTTGGGAGGAAAATGTTTGCTGGTCGTTGTGCGAACAGTCTCATGATGCTGAGTTAAGCCCCATACAAGGTTGTGTGACCTTCAGGGGAGCTGAGTCCTTTGGGGGAAGGAGGAAAGGCAGGCGGACCAGCAGGCAGCAGTCCAGCCCCCTGCAGCCCAACACCCAGGCCCTTTGTGAGCTCAGCTCATCACGTGCTCACGCCTGCTGGGTCTCTGTCACTCTGTCACTCTTCCATTGGTGCCAGCTCTGAAGCAATCCCTTCTGGGGCGCCTGCAAACGATGGGTCAGTGGATGAAGGAGCTGAAAATGGATCCAGTGACTCAAGCGGCTTCTGGCACGTTCTAGCACATTGCATTCTAGGTCAGGGGATTTTAGGAGCGTGACTTGATACCGGATTCCTGAATCCAAGTGGGACATTTAGACTTTGGGAGTCCTTCTCAGCAAATAGAAAAGCAGTTGTAACAACAGCAACAAAAATCCTCTGTACAGCAGGGTTTATCAACCCAATGGATTACTGACATTGGGGACCGGGTAATTCTGTATTATGGGGGACCGTCCATTGAAGGATGTTTAGCAGCAGCCCTGGCCTTTATCACTAGATGCTAGTGGCACCCCTCACCCCCAATACCACAGTATGACAACCAAAAATGTCTCCTGGGAATTCCCTGGCAGTCCAGTGGTTATGACTCGGTGCTTTCACTGCTGTGGCCTGGGTTCAATCCCTGGTCAGGGAACTAAGATCCCGAGAGTGGAGAGGGGGCCAAAAAAAAAAAATGTCTCCAGACATGGCCAAATGTTCACCGATGGGCCAAATCATTCGTGGTTGAGAACCACTGCTCCAAATAAACAGCAGCCACCTGTCTTTGGGGAGGTCATTTTTCCCTCCCCTCCCCCTCACCTCAGTGCCCTTGGACAAATGTTTATTACTATTTGCTTCAACTGAACCCACAGTTAGACTTAAGTTAGGGACCGCAGGGGTGGTGCAGAGAAGTTTTCTGCCAGAGGCAACACAGTGTTCTCAGCTCATAAGAAGGTTGTTTTCTCTTTGAAGATAACCCTGGGCCCATTCCCCACCCTTTGAGCCTCTCTTCTCCCTCCTCTCCCCCTCTTTCTCCTTCTTTCCCTCCCTTGCCTCTGAAATCAGGCCTGTTTTTCTCTGTACCTTTTGGACCATGAAGAAAACTATGTCACAAAGCTCGTGACTCAGCCTTGAAACAACAGGAATCACAAGGCTTGCAGGAAAGGAACAGCCAAAAAGCAAACAGGGTGTGGTTTGAAGCCAGGTCTGGTCACCTGAGAAAGAATCTCAGCTTTTTGTTCCTCTGAAAATTTCTTTCTGAAATTTAGGGAGAAAAAAAGAAAAGAAAACTTTATAAAGAGCCTTGCTGTTCTGTTCCTTTAAACCCCCTTTCCAAAAAGTTAGAAATAACCTTCACGGAGGTCTGTATTGGAAGTCACTGTGAAACGGCAGAAATGCGTCTCGGGGTGGGAGGCTCTGAAGAGCTCCAGTTCTTTATGTCTCAGCGCAGAAAGAATTCAGCGAGAGGCAAAGTGATAGATAAGGAGTGATTTATTAGAATAGGACGCTTGTGAGGTTTCCAAGCGGGTGGGCGAGAGGGGGCTGCACCCCGAGAACTTAGTGGGCTACAGTTTTAGAATCCAACAAAAAGTGGGGAGGGGGAAAGACCACCTTCTTCCTCATTCTTTTTTTTTTTAATTAAGTTTTTTTTTTTTTATCTGTCATCAGTTTTATACATATCAGTGTATACATCCCCACCGCGGTTTTCCCCCCTTGGTGTCCATACGTTTGTTCTCTACATCTGTGTCTCAACTTCTGCCCTGCCTCATTCTTGAGTAGATGTTAAGCTTCCATCATCAGTTCCTCCTCCATGTCAGGGAGGGGAGTTTTCTTGTCCCTCCATCGTCAAGTCAGGACTGTCATGGCACAGTGGAAATGAGCTAAAAGGTGGTAACATATATTACAAATGGTAAATCATCTCAGGTTTCAGTATAATGTCACCCTTTCCTTATATGTTTGTTTTTAGTATGCCCAGAGGAACGTGTCCTGGGAATCATTAAGTTACTGAGCTCACTGGGCAGGATGTGGGTCTCCTTCCAGCGTTGTTTGTTTCGGGGCATGTCTCATGCTTCTGTTGCATGGGGTTTTTTTGCTAAGCAAGCCTGCTGGTTTTGTGGTTAAGTAAACCTGCTTTCTTGAGTGAAAGACCCCTAAACTTACATACTTTTTTCTCTACTTACAATCCCCTAGTGGGATTAACTATAATATTTAATCACCAACTTTGTCTCTTTACTCTCTCCCTGTCAACTGGGGTCTCCTGCTAACCTGAAAAATGACATTTTATTTTTATTATTCATTTTAATTGCCCAGTAATAAATTCATTCTGAAAAATGTTAAAAATGATAGAGGTTAAAGTCTATTTTGAAAATTGCTCAGACCTTCTTCATAAGTACATACACAGGTTACCAAAGAAAATATATAGCAGTTTTGTTCTGATTCACGTTTTAAGTATAATGTTTAAGTAATATAATGTTCATAATTTCAAGCAGGAATGTAGTCTTTTCCTAATGGCAGAACATGTTTTAGTCAGTTGCCCCTTTTTCTATATATATATTTTTGAAGCCTTTAAGGGTAAAAATTAAAAACACCCTCCCCTCATTTGTACAAATAGGGAATATTTCTAGAAGAGTCCAGAAAGAACGGTGGCTGGGGAACTGAAGGCATGAGAAAGATTTTCCACTGTAAACTTCAAAAAAATCTGTTGGCATCATGTTCATATATTTCAAAATACTTTAAAAATCTGCTGGAGAAATGACATAGAGATCATAAAATAGATTGTCATAAAAAAAGGAAAAAGATCTAACTGACGATCTTTTTCTCTTCTTTTACCCAAAGGGAATTTGCCTAGAGAATTAAATTTTATATTTGGGATATTAATTTTTTTTCCCCAGGAATAAACAGAACTTAAGATTCAATAAGTATCTTCTTAAAATCTCGGGCTTAAATAGGTTTGATTTCTGATTTCTGAGCTCAGCTAAATGTCAACAGAATTCAAATTCCAACGCCTCCCTGTTGATAACCAAGCACAAACCAGGAAGGCTGAAGAGCAATCTGGAAAGTTCTGTCACCTTTCAAGTCCAGGGCAAAGAGTTTTACACAGCTGTGTGGAATTTCTGCTTTTCTTTTCAAAACTCAATGTAGACCTGCCATAGGCATGTCTCCCTTGGAAACTTAGTTTTCACTCCTGTGTTCTGAGGAATTCCCGAAGCTCCTGACGACCCGTCTGAGGCGGGCTTGAGGCCGCGGCCCCGGGATTTGTCGAGTCATTCGTCTTGTCCCGGTGCCCGCCCGGTGGGGGATGGGCGCGGCCGCCACAAGTTTGGGGGCTGGACCCCCAGAGAGGCCTCGCGACGGGCTGAGGATGAGGGGGAAGTTCAGGGCAACAGAAACACTACCATTATCTAATGAGACTCACAATAAACACCCCTCTTTATTCGCGGGGGGGAAGGGCAGGGTGGGGTGTGCGCTGGGGAAGCGGGACCCCGACTCGGCGTGAGGCGCTCGGCCGGACGCCTGTCCGCCTAGGGCGGGTCTCGGGAACGGCGGGGCCCGCCCGGGCCGGGGGTAGAGGGCATCGAGGCCGGGGGGGCGGAGACAGCCCGCTCCGGACGCCTGGACGACTCCACGCCTGGTTTTCACGCCGCCCGCTCCGCATTCTCCCTCCCCTCAAGTCGAGCCCCGGGCAAGTCCGCGGACGCAGCGCTCAACGAGCGGGCTGATCCCTCCGCCCGGCCTCTCGGGACGGCGGCCCGCTCCGCGCCAGATTCGGCCCCAAAGCTCCAGTCTTCACAGGAGAGCATTTTATGAGTGGAATTAGTCGAGTCTGGGGTTTCTCTTCAGAGGGCAGGAGGGCTGCGAAAAGTAGTCCCTTCTCGGCGTTTCTGCGGAGGGATCCATCGGAGCGGCGCTACCTGTAACTATAAAAGGAAGCGCCGGGGAGGCGGGGAGCAGGCAGTTTCGTGAAGGCTGAGAGCTGACTTGAGGTTCTTCTGTGTTCGCTGCCGCCACCACCACTTGGTGAGTAGGGGTCCCGGGGGTCTCGCGGCCGCTGTGGGCGCGGGTGGTCGACTTGCCCGCTGTGGCAGAGGGGGCAGCCGAGACCTTCAGTCACCCGGGGCCCGCTAGCAGTAGGGTGAGCCTGAGGGGAAGGAACGCGGCAAAATGGCGGCCGTTCCCCGTCTCTCGGAGGGAGAAGCCGGACTCGCAGCGGGCTGTGAGGTGGGAGAGGGAAGATGGGGGACGGGGGAGGGGACTGCGGCTGGAAAGGAAACGCGAGAGGTCCGTGAGGCCTCCATGGCGGCGGGGCCCAGCTTTTCGGGGAACGGGGTTGGGCAGTGTGTGAGGGAATCGAACATTAGGGCCCGGTTTGACTCGAGCGAGAACTCGGTTTCCCGTCCCAGTAAGGGGACGTTAACTGCCGATGCTACGGAGCCGTCGTGCACGCGCGATGGGGGAGGGGACCCGCTCGCCCCCGCGGTTACGAGACGTCATCCCTTCTGTGGCCTCATAAGCGAGGGTGGGGCCGCCTGCCGGGATGTGTGGAGGGAGAGTTTTTCTCGTCTCGGGGCACAGGGTTTGGGCGTGGGGTGGTCTCTGCGCTGTTGGCAGGGGACACACAGCCAGTGAGGGGGGAGGGTAAGTGAGGCCCGCGCATTGACTTGGGTCAGGTTTCCCTGCTTTTCTTTCTTAAGTGCATGAAACGTTGGTTTTGATCTTATTTGTCAAGCTTTCGAGTTTTTGGGCAGGTTAGTCATTTGGCTAGTACATAGTGACGCATATCTTTGTAGCATTAGGTATGTGTTGACCTCTGAATTACCTGTTAAACGCTGGGGGTTTTTTTTTGTGTTATTTTTTTTTTTGTTCCAACAGACAATGCAGATCTTCGTGAAGACCTTGACTGGTAAGACCATCACCCTGGAGGTGGAGCCCAGTGACACCATCGAGAACGTCAAGGGGAAGATCCAAGAAAAAGAGGGCATCCCCCCAGACCAGCAGAGGTTGATCTTTGCCGGGAAACAGCTGGAAGATGGGCGCACCCTGTCTGACTACAACATCCAGAAAGAGTCCACTCTGCATCTGGTCCTCCGCCTCAGAGGTGGGATGCAGATCTTCGTGAAGACCTTGACCGGTAAGACCATCACCCTGGAGGTGGAGCCCAGTGACACCATCGAGAACGTCAAGGCGAAGATCCAAGACAAGGAGGGCATCCCCCCAGACCAGCAGAGGTTGATCTTTGCCGGGAAACAGCTGGAAGATGGGCGCACCCTGTCTGACTACAACATCCAGAAAGAGTCCACTCTGCATCTGGTCCTCCGCCTCAGAGGTGGGATGCAGATCTTCGTGAAGACCTTGACCGGTAAGACCATCACCCTGGAGGTGGAGCCCAGTGACACCATCGAGAACGTCAAGGCGAAGATCCAAGACAAGGAGGGCATCCCCCCAGACCAGCAGAGGTTGATCTTTGCCGGGAAACAGCTGGAAGATGGGCGCACCCTGTCTGATTACAATATCCAGAAAGAATCCACTCTGCACTTGGTCCTCCGCCTCAGAGGTGGGATGCAGATCTTCGTGAAGACCTTGACCGGTAAGACCATCACCCTGGAGGTGGAGCCCAGTGACACCATCGAGAACGTCAAGGCGAAGATCCAAGACAAGGAGGGCATCCCCCCAGACCAGCAGAGGTTGATCTTTGCCGGGAAACAGCTGGAAGATGGGCGCACCCTGTCTGACTACAACATCCAGAAAGAGTCCACTCTGCATCTGGTCCTCCGCCTCAGAGGTGGGATGCAGATCTTCGTGAAGACCTTGACCGGTAAGACCATCACCCTGGAGGTGGAGCCCAGTGACACCATCGAGAACGTCAAGGCGAAGATCCAAGACAAGGAGGGCATCCCCCCAGACCAGCAGAGGTTGATCTTTGCCGGGAAACAGCTGGAAGATGGGCGCACCCTGTCTGACTACAACATCCAGAAAGAGTCCACTCTGCATCTGGTCCTCCGCCTCAGAGGTGGGATGCAGATCTTCGTGAAGACCTTGACCGGTAAGACCATCACCCTGGAGGTGGAGCCCAGTGACACCATCGAGAACGTCAAGGCGAAGATCCAAGACAAGGAGGGCATCCCCCCAGACCAGCAGAGGTTGATCTTTGCTGGGAAACAGCTGGAAGATGGGCGCACCCTATCTGACTACAACATCCAGAAAGAGTCCACTCTGCACCTTGTCCTCCGCCTCAGAGGTGGGATGCAGATCTTCGTGAAGACCTTGACCGGTAAGACCATCACCTTGGAGGTGGAGCCCAGTGACACCATCGAGAACGTCAAGGCGAAGATCCAAGACAAGGAGGGCATCCCCCCAGACCAGCAGAGGTTGATCTTTGCCGGGAAACAGCTGGAAGATGGGCGCACCCTGTCTGACTACAACATCCAGAAAGAGTCCACTCTGCACCTGGTCCTGCGCTTGAGGGGAGGTGTCTAAGTTCTTCCTTTTAAGCTTTCGACAAATTTCGTTGCACTTTTCTTTCAATAAAGTTGTTGGCATTCTCAAATAGTGTAATTTATTTATTTTTAATAAGTGTTTCCAGAAGATTTTTAATTAGGGGTGGGGTGTGAGGGATCAGTGTTTCGGTCTACCAGATGATTCTGTGGTAACCTGGAGGTAAGAAATGTCAGTAAAAGGTGGCCTTAATATGGAACTGTAGTGGGTGAGTATAAATAAAAACCAGACAAGTTGGAGGTTGCAGTTAGAATTTTCCATGTGGACGCTTAGATGTAGATGTAAAACTACTGACTTTAAAAATACTGAGTTTGGGTGTGGTCCCTGAGAGTGGGAGAGTTTCTGGAATACCAGCAGGGAGGAGCTATTAGAGGGCAGGAGTGGTGGAAGGGAACCTACATAGCTCTGTTTAAATTCACATTGAGCTGCATAGAAAGTCGTTTGACTAGATGTTTTTTTTTAAAAGGATGTGACAATTTTTTTTTGAATTTTATTTTTTATACAGCAGGTTCTTACTATCTATTTTATGCATATTAGTGTATCTGTGTCAATCCCGATCTCCCAATTCATCACACCACCCCCCCCCCGCCACTTTCCCCTCTTGGTGTCCATATGTTTGTTCTCTAGGATGTGGCAGTTTAATTTTTACTAAAGTCTCGTTAGGCGTTATGCTAGAAAGTTTAGTAGGAGTTAGTAGTTAGAGAAAGCTATTGTCATCATTTTTGCTAAGATAAGATTGTCAAGATGCCTTAATTTTATGTGACTAGATGAAAGATTTGTATATAGCTAAATTGGGTGAAGCAGTTGGCTCTTGGGTCTTTTATAGTAGTGACATTTACCCAATCAAATGCTACTGGTAAGTATCTTTGTATGTCATAACTAGAGCCAAAGGTGAAAGTTGCAGGGAAGTTGGTTTAATATAAGGAGCTGGCACTGGTTGGTAGGTACCCCTGAAGTCAGAGGCTTATTTGAAGGACTCGAAATAAGGGATTTTTCTCTCCAAAGAGCATCGTGCCCGCCAGCTTCTCCCTTCCACTCTTCCACTTTTAGGGTATGCATGTGTAACTTCTGATGCAGAGGAAATTTTGTATTACTGCCAGTCCTAAAATACCTGAAGTCAACAGGCTTAAGTCCTCGCTTTAGGGAATCACAACTAGGAAATGCCATTTGAGAAGTTTGTCTTAGGCAAATCTGTTACTTATTGTGGGTTTTCACTTTATTGACACGAGAACATGTATAGTTCACTGGATTTCCATGATTCACCCATGCAAATGAACATACAGGTCGAGAAGCAACACTACAAAAATCCCTGGAACTCTACCAGCACCTGTAACCATGTCCAGTCACTGAATAGTTCTTGTGTAAGTAATTTTATTGCTCATTAAAAGTAAGTGGTCATAGCATAGGAGAAAAACCTCAATAGCATCTTGAAAATGATGTCTCTGCAGGACAGGTTTTGCAAGGTTCCTAAGGCCGTGTTAGTGATGAGTGCTTTTGTCTTTAAGTGTGAGACGGTCAGTGGCTAGTGATGCTTCAGAACGTGGGGCTGGGTCAGCTCATGGGGGGGACCATGTGTGTGACACGCAGAAGGATCTTGGCATTAGAGCATAAAGCTCTGTGGGCGTCCTAGGGGTGGGGATGCTCAATGGAGAACTTGCTGAGGAACACGTGGCTCCTTCCTGTCAAGTTTAATGAAAGGAATTGCTAATTACAGGTGTAAACACTAGAAAAGATTTGAAAAACAATTACAGACATTAAAATCAGTGATGGTACAAACAAAATATATATAAATATATTAAATACTAAAATATGCATAAGATATAGTACAAACATTAAAATCAATGATGAAGTGAAAGTTCCACATAAGCTTACTCCCAGTAAAATGAGTATTATTTGCCTATTACTGTTTCTAATTACAATGTATACATACATGGTGTTTTATAAAGTCAAAGGTAGCCCACCTAAGTTGCTAAGTAGTTAACCATATTCCTTTCCAGTGATAACTAATTTTAAAGTTTGGTATTCCTTTGGGCTTTCCTCCTGTGTAGTAAATACATATAGTTGTATACATAAATACAAATAGGACCATTCACAACAGTGTTTCTCAGCTTTTTTTTTTTTTAAACTAGGTAATTATGGACATCTTTCCATGCCAGCATATCAAGATCTCCATCATTCTTTTTAATACTCTAGTATTTCATTGTATAGATGACCTGTGACTACATCCTTATACACGTATCTGTCATATACTAATATTTTGAAAGGATAACAAAAATACAAGGTTTCTATTTAATAAGGTTCTTGGGGATAATTTTAAAAATCAGCCTTAAAACATTTTTATAAATAATGATTACTGTGTTTGTTACTGTCTCATATTTTCCTACTTTTATTTTTTTGAGTAGATGATACTTTAATGTGTTTCAGACATATAAAAAGTTTAAAACAGTATATAATGAAAAGTCTTCAATTTTGTCTCCCAGCCACTTGGTTCTCCACCTCCCCCAGAATGTGCTTTCAGAGTTTCTCTATGCATGTACAAGCAACTACTAATTACTAATCCCCCTTTATGCAAAAGGTAGCATACTGGCTTGCAGTCTGTCCTGCACCATGCTTTTTCGCTTTGTCTTTTATAGTTTTGACAGAGTTCTAATATCCTTTCATTCTGTATAAAGGAAAAATACCTTTCATGTAATTTTCTCAAGAATAAAGACCACGAGAGCAACACAATCCCTAGTGAACATTTACAGGACCCTTCACCCAACAAATACAAGCATGGCAGGAAAAATAGTGATATAGTGATGAATGAGAAGCGTTTCTATCATCAAGGGATTCTGAGTCTAGTTAAAGAACAGAGATGCTAGACTTGCTCAGTTTCGTTGAATGATCTTAAAGCACCCCAAAGTTTAGTTTCACACTTGAGTTAATACTATGTAAGGATTCATTTACATAGATGTGATTGTGTGAATCTTGAATAAACCAGAAGAAAAATGTGTGGCTCATACTTGTTTAGTGTTCCTTTTTATGTTTTGTCTGAAAGCACAACGAAGTCCTCGTCAAGTTATTATAAATACGGTCCTCAGAGAGGTATGCTGTTTAGAGATTGGCAAGCGCTTTTTAACTCAAGGATGTCAGCCTTAGTGTGCAGTGCTATCTCTGCCGGAAGAGGGAGCTACTGGAACAGACTTTGGTTTAGTCATAAAGCCTGCAGCGCCCCCAAGCGGTGTGGTTGACTAGGCAATATGTGCTTTTACTTTTCTATTTCTCACAGTGGGTTGTTTACTTATTAGTAAAAGTTAATTTACTGTCCTCCCAAATGCCTTTTACTTTATCCTGTTTCTGCCAGTCCTGAAGCCATCTCTTTTTTTTTTTTAATTTATTTTTTGGCTGCGTTGGGTCTTCGTTGCTGCATGCAGGTTTTTCTCTAGTTGCTGCGAGCGGGGCTACTCTTCATTGAGGTGCGCAGGCTTCTCATTGCGGTGGCTTCTCTTGTTGTGGAGCACAGGCTCTAGGCGCACGGGCTTCAGTAGTTGTGGCTCGCGGGCTCAGTAGTTGTGGGTCGCGGGCTCTAGAGCACAGGCTCAGTAGTTGTGACGCACGGGCTTAGTTGCTCCGCGGCATGTGGGATCTTCCCGGACCAGGGATGGAACCCATCCCTGGTTCGATTGCATTGGCAGGTGGATTCTTAACCGCTGCGCCACCAGGGAAGCCCCAAGCCATCTCCTTTCCCATTCCAGCTGGAATGACTCCATAGCATCTAATGTAGCTATTATTCAACGTAGATTCTCTGTTTCTTACAGTATCTCATCAGATCTAACCCCTCAAAATGCCCTTCTCCCTGCTTCTCTTATCTGCTGACCACTTTCTTTTTCCCCATATGCTCCCTGACATTTTCTACTTCCTTGTTTCACTCCAGCTGCTCCCTCTTTCTAAAATACCACCTTTCCCCTATGTCTGACTTAAAAAAAAAAAGTCTATAGCCTTGGCTGCAGTAAGGAAAGAGCTGGGTTCCTGGGAGAGCACAGAGAGGTTATATCACAGCCCAGAGAAGGCGTGTATAGGATGGCAAGAGGTCACTGGCAGAATTTCCTGAGGCAGGAGGCTGGCTGAGCAGCAAGGAACTATCAGCACAGATTTGTGGAAAGTGGAAGCATTCCTCAGAAACCCCCAAAAATATCAGGGAAGGGAAACTGGTAAGTGGACTTCCTAGAGGTGGTCACACACATGCAGAACAGGCGGGTCATATGGGCTTTAAAGGAAATGCTGACTCCTCCACACTGGCCCACACAGATACTGGGTCACAACTCCCTGCCCCCTCCTCCCTATTGGTCATTCCCCTGGCATAGTCCAACCTGATGGGCTTCACTAGAGTTTTCAAAGGTCCCCCCCCCACCCCCGGAAATGCTTGAGATTGTAAAAAATACATTGTATCCAATATATGAAAATTACAAGATTGAATTTAAATATTTTAGAATCTTCAAAAGGTAACACATAAACTGGCACAGACTTCAACGCTGACATAGGGACTTGTATTTAAATGGGGGTACTTTTTAATGCAAGATATAATATGAAATGCTTTATATTTGGCTGTGGCATCCAAAGTAAAAATGTCTAGGGCCTACATTGGTCTTAAAATGGCCCTGTTCTTTTCTTTCATTTAAAAAGAAATTGAAAACAGATTAGACATTTTTTTTTCAAATGTTTCCCTGCCAAAAGAGAATTTTGAAAGTTTTTGGAATAAGTCATCCCAAGAATGTCAGTATAGCTGATTTATTTTTTGATCCAGGATCCAGTAAAGTTTCATGCTTTGCATTGGTTATTATATATCCTTTATGTTTCTCTATCTCTCTCTTTTTTTTTTTTGGTTTGGTTGTGAAATGATTCTTTTTTTACGTGCTCCTTTATTGAAACACTTCCCTTTCTAGTTTTTAACTAACTGGGCATTGCATCGCACCACTGTTGATGTCATCTTTCATGTCGTGATGGTGGTGGCCATCAGCACAACGCCTCACAGACCGGGCAGTCCTCAGGGTCTCTTGATGGTTCCAAGAGAATTCTCTAACCAAAGACCGGTGCTGCATCTGTCGGGCAATGTTGACAATCTTGTCAAAGTGATACTCCCACTGTGCTTAATGTTTTTCTGCTTCTTTCCGTCTCTTGGCCTTTCCTTGAGGACTTTGATGATCAGCGCAGAGGCAAAACGTACCACCTCAGTCTGAGCCTGTTGGTTCTGAATGGTCAGTTTCACTGTCATCCTCAGATGCCTCCAGTCACTGGTTGCCTTGGCGATGTCATCACCAACCTTTTTTTGGAGACAGACCTAGGGGGCAGATCTCAGGGGTCAGGGCAGATGTGGCACTGAATTCCCCACCAGTGTACCTCAGGCACACGACTTTGAGAAACCGTGGGTAGGTGGCCGTACTTTAACCATATCTCTGTTGTCAGGCCTGAGGGCCTCTTCTATCCTAGTCCAGGGGAGAGCTAACCTTCTCTCCCTTCACACAACACCCCTCCTCTGTCTCTCTTGTTTTTTGGCCGTTCAGCGTGGCCTGTGGGATCTTAGTTCCCTGACCAGGGATTGAACCCAGGGCCTCAGCAGTGAGAGGCAAAGTCCTAACCACTAGACTGCCAGGGAATTCCCCACACCCTCTCTTTCTCTTAATCTAGAACAACCCTATGCCTTTTGTATTTCCTAGGACACTGACGTTGAAGAACCAGGCCAGCCGATTTAACAAATGTCTCCCGTTCTGGGTTTGTCTGATCGTCTCCTCGTATATGGGTGCCATTTTGAGAAATATATATAATAGAACACTTTTATTGTCTCCCAATTTGCACTCCACCTGTCTGTCCCTTCATCCTTCCGTCTCAGCTAATGTCTCCTCCGTGTCTTCCTGTTCCAGCCAAAGCCTTTACCTCTCTTTCTTTCACCCATGCAGTCCAATTCATCAGCAAATCCCATCCACTCAGCCTCTAAAACATAGCCAGACTCTTGTGGCTCTTTCTCCAGGCCAGCACCCTGATCCGAGGCACCGATTTCTTTCATCTTAACCCCCCCCCCAACTGGTCTCTGCTCCCACTTGGGCCCTGGATGATCCACCCTCCTCCCAGTAGTGTGGGATGTGCAGATTTCCAGAAAGCTGATGGCTTGAGCCTATGTCCCTCATCCCTCATTTCTGACTCTCTCTTTGGGCAAATACAACAATCTGGAGTGTGTGAAGGGCATGGGGAGGGGGATGAGGCCCAGGGGACCCCCAGAAGGTGACAGTGTGTCAGCACATGGACCGCCGGCCCTCGTGTCCGGGTCTTCCTGCTTGCTGGTTTGCCATCCCAGTTAGTTATTGAAAACAAGACGCCCTCCCCTGCTTAAAAATCCTCAAAGACCAGCCATCCTATCTCTTGGCCTCATTGCTGCTGTTCTGCCCCTATTCATTCTCCCTTAGCTGCACAGTTTTCTTTACGGCTTAGGAACAGCCCGAGGCTTTTCCTGCTTCAGGGCCTTTGCACTCACCTCTGCCTGGAATGCCCTCCCCTAGATCTTCCCATCAGAGGACCCACCTCCTCTCTCAGGTCTCAACTCCAACCTCCCTTCCATGACCACCATTTTAAACTAGTCCTCTGGCTCTCAACTAGTCTCATCCCATGATCCACTCCTAGGTCCTTCGTAGCGCTTCTCAGTATCTGGAATTTTCTGACTGGTTGGATATTTGTCTACTGTTAGTTCCCCTACCTGTTAGCATACTGATAACTCAGTCCTCGTCACGCACGGCACTCACTTCAATGCGAAACTTCTTCGTTGTCCTTTTTTTTAAAAAAATTTTTTTGGCTGCACTGCCTGGCATGTGGGATCTTAGTTCCCCGACCAGGGATCAAACCTGTGCCCCTTGCACTGGAAGCTCAGAGTCTTAACCACTGGGCCGCCAGGGAAGTCCCAATCTGCAACTTCTTAACGACTCTGAGACCAAGGCACGGTGAAAGTCCCGATTTTATTGATGCAGAAACTGAGGCACAGAGAGGTACAGGGAGGGCGCCAGGCAGTCTGGCCCCAGTTCCACACTCTTTTTTTTTTTTTTTAAATGTTATAGAATATATATTTGTATAGATTTTTATTTATTTTTTTGTATTTTTAATTTTTTAATACAATTTTAAAGGTTACCTCCCATTTACAGTTATTACAAAGTATTGGCTCTATTCCCTGTGTTGTACAGTACATCCTTGAGCCTACCTTACACCCAGTAGTTTGTACCTCCCACCTCCTCCCTACTGATAACCACTAGTTTGTTCTCTGTATCTGTGAGTGGGCTTCTTTTTTATGATATTCACTAGTTTGCTGTATTTTTTAGATTCCACATTTAAGTGATATCATACAGTATTTGCCTTTTTCTATCTGACTTATTTCACTTAGCATAATGACTTCCAAGTCCATCCATGTTGCTGCAAATGGCAACATTTTGTTCTTTTTTATGGCTGAGTAGTATTCCACTGTATATATGTACCACATCTTCTTTATCCATTCATCTGTGGATGGACACTCAGGTTGCTTCCATATCTTGGCCATTGTAAACAAGGCTGCTAGGAACACTGGGGTGCATGTATCTTTTTGAATTAGTGTTTTTGTTTTTTCCGGTTATATATCCAAGAGTGGGATTGCCCAGCTCCACGGTCTTAACCACTGTGCTCTCAGATCCCCGTGGAAACACCACGAAAATTGGTTTTTTTTCTGTTTTATTGCTCGGACTGCAGCTCTCGGTGCTTGGAACCCAAAGCGTCTGATTCAGGCTCCGATTCCAAGAAGAAGCCTTTTATCTTCTTGCTGGGCTGGGTGGTAGAGCCATCACAGCAAGCCCAGGGCCTCAAGAATGGTCTGTCGTGTCGCACATTTAGGAGCGGCAGGATGAACGGCTTCACGGAAGTCTCAGGGATGACTCATTGGCGTGGATAAAAGAAAGACAAGGCCAAGTTGTTAGAAGTTCATAGCTCGATTCCAAGAAGCTAACCACACATGGCTATTTACATTTAAATTAATTAAAATTAAATAAAATGTGTTCATCCATTGCACTGGCCACATGTTAAGAGTCTAGTAGTGGGAGAATTCCCTGGTGGTCTGGTGGTTAGGATTCGACCCTTTCATTGCTGTGGCCTGGGTTCAATCCCTGGTCGGGGAACTAAGATCTGGCAAGCTGTGTGGCGAGGCCAAAATTAAAAAAAAAAAAAGTTTAGTAGAAACATGTGACTAGTGGACATGTTTCCATCATGGCAGAAAGTTCCGTTGGATGGTGCTCGTGTAGGTGGACCATCACTTAGTTAAGCATCCTTCTACTGTTGGCTATTCACGTTGCTTCCAATATTTTTCTACTATAATCAGTGGAACAAGATTATGACTATTCTTTTTTTTAATGTGGTTTTCTTTTTTTAAAAAAATTATTTATTTATTTATTTATGGCTGTGTTGGATCTTCGTTTCTGTGTGAGGGCTTTCTCCAGTTGCGGCAAGTGGGGGCCACTCTTCATCGCGGTGTGCGGGCCTCTCACTATCGCGGCCTCTCTTGTTGCGGAGCACAGGCTCCAGACGGGCAGGCTCAGTAATTGTGGCTCACGGGCCCAGCTGCTCCACGGCATGTGGGATCTTCCTAGAGCAGGGCTCAAACCCGTGTCCCCTGCATTGGCAGGCAGATTCTCAACCATTGCGCCACCAGGGAAGCTCCCTATTTTTTTTTTTTAATAAGGTTTTATTTTGTTTTGTTTTGGCTTCACTGCGTGGTTTGTGGGATCTTAGCTCCCCAACCAGGGATTGAACCCAGGCCCTCGGCAGTGAGAGTGCAGAGTCCCAACCACTGGACCGCCAGGAAATTCCCTATATGGCTATTCTTACACATAGATTTTTGCCCATGTGTGCATGTATATCTGATAGATATGCTTCTCAAGGGAACTTGTGGGTCAAAAGGCACATGCTTTTTAAATTTAGACAGACTTTGCCAAGTCCCCCTCCAAAGAGGTTCCACAAATTTACACTCTGCCAACAATAATCAACAGCCCCTGTTTCCCCACACCCTGGACAGCACTGGGGCTTCTCAAACTTTGATCTTTGCTTGTCCGCTAGGTGAATAATGGTATCTTACAATAGTTTTAATTTGAAAATTATTTTAAGTTTCCCCTAACCTCATTCATTATTTCACCGACAAAAGCACTTTCAATATGAAAAACATTTCTCCAAGTTCTTTGTATCTTAGTTGGGGACTTTGTCCTTCAGGGCAGCGTCTACTGTTTATATTGATTGCCTCACCCATCACTGGTGTTGAACTGTGTGCAGCTAATTATTAGCTATGGTGGATTCAGAAGGAAGGGTAGAATTGGATATGGAACGCCCAAAGCTACAACAAATTATAAAAGGGCCCGGCTGTCACTTAAAAGAAAAGTATGATGTTTCTCATAATAGACTCCATTATCAGGTACAGATTGTTCATTTAACTGCACAGGTAAGAGGCTGTCACCTAGTCCTTTTCCTCATGAGTAATTGACTTTTTGCTCTCGGAATGCAAATCTGCAGTGGCAGATACACAGGACTGTTGACTTTTAAACTGTGTAACATTTAAAGATAATTTTGGTACACCCATGTTTGGAGGAGCACTATTCCATAGCCAAAAATGTGGAAAGAATCCAAACGTCTATCAACGGATGAACGGATAAACAAAATGTGGTGTATCTATACATTAGGATATTATTCATCCATGAAAAGGAAGGGAATTCTGACACAGGCTGCAACATGGATGATCTTGAGGACATTATGCTAAGTGAGGTCAGCCAGTCACAAAAGGGCAAATAACGTAGGATTTCAGTTATATGAGGTCCCTAGAGAAGTCAAATTCATGGAGACAGAAAGTAGAATGGGGGTTGCTGCCAGGGGCTGGGGGAGGGAGATGGGGAGTTGTTGTTTAAGTGGGACAGAGTTTCAGTTGGGGAAGATGGAAAAGTTCTGGAGATGGATGGTGGTGATGGTGGCACAAGAATGTGAACGTACTTAATGCCACTGAACTGTACACTTGGAAGATGGTTAAAACGATTAAAGAAAAACAGTGCACACATGGAAAAGTGTTTAGGAAATAGGTGGAGAAACAGAAAATAGTCATAGAGGCTCCCATTTGGGAACTTCTTCTATTAGGGATTGAACCCGCTCCCCCTGCAGTGGAAGCACAGAGTCTTAACCACTGGACTGCCAGGGAGTTCCCTGTTATGTGTCTTTTTATTTTTTTATTTCTTTATTTTAAAAAAATGTATTTATTTATTTTTGGCTGCATTGGGTCTTTGCTGCTGCGCGCGTGCTTTCTCTAGTTGTGGTGAGCGGGGGCTACTCTTCATTGCAGTGCACGGGTTTCTCTTGTTGCAGAGCACGGGCACTAGGTGCGTGGGCTTCAGTAGTTGTGGCACGCAGGCTCAGTAGTTGTGGCGCACGGGCTTAGTTACTCCGCGGCATGTGGGATCTTCCCAGACCAGGGCTCTGAACCCGTGTCCCCTGCATTGGCAGGCGGATTCTTAACCACTGAGCTACAAGGGAAGCCCTCTTATGTGTCTTTTTAAAATCACAATTTAAAATGTTTAAAAAGTATTTTTAAAAAACAAGCGCACCCGTCTGGAGCCTGTGCTCCGCAACAAGAGAGGCCGCGATAGTGAGAGGCCCACGCACCGCGATGAAGAGTGGCCCCCACTTGCCGCAACTAGAGAAAGACCTCGCACAGAAACGAAGACCCAACACAGCCATAAATTAATTAATTAAAAAAAAAAATTAAAAAAAAAAAACAAGCGCACCAAATATGTCATAATATTAAGGTTCAAGAGAGCCGGATGCTGAATATGTTATTCCCTATCCTCTCATGAATGTTTAAAATATTCCACAATCAGGAAAAAATTCTGAAAGTAGTTCTTTAGGGTACATGGGCAAAAAAAAACTGTGATGTAGAATCTTTTTAGACTTTATGCAAATCTTTAGACTTTAAAAGCAGCAATAAGGCTTTGATTATCTTTTTAAAATTATAAATTTATTTATTTACTTATTTATTTATTTGGCTGCGTTGGGTCTTCACTGCTGTGCACAGGCTTTCTCTAGTTGCGCGAGCAGCGAGCGGGGGCTGCTCTTCGTTGCAGTGCGCGGGCTTCTCATTGCGGTGGCTTCTCTTGGTGCAGAGCACGGGCTCTAGGCGCGCGGGCTCAGTAGTCGTGGCTCGCGGGCTCTAGAGCGCAGGCTCAGTGGTTGTGGCGCACGGGCTTAGTTGCTCTGCAGCATGTGGGATCTTCCCAGACCAGGGCTCGAACCCGTGTTTCCTGCATTGGCAGGCAAATTCTTAACCACTGCATCACCAGGGAAGTCCCATATCTTTTTAAAATTAAAAAAATACATATACACGATTTAAAAAAATTCAACAGTATTGCTTTGATTATCTATTGCTGCTTCATAAACCATTCCGAACTTAGCGGTGGAAAACCACTATGATCTATTATGCTGATCTCCCAGGGTTCTGGGGTGAGTGGGCTCAGCAAGGTGGTCGCTGCAGGGATCTCTCATGTGCTTGGGGTCAGAAATGGCTGGAGGAGTCAGGGAGGCTTCCTCCCTCACTCGTTTGGCATCGGGAGCTGGTTTTGGCTGGGACCTCAGTGGGGGCTCTTGCCAGAACTCTACACAGAGCAACTTCATGTGGTCAGAGGTTCCTCCCAGCATGGCAGCTGGTTTCCAAGAGCCAGCAGCCCTTGAGAGCCAGACGAACACTGCATCACTTCTGCCACCTTCTGTGCATTAGAAGCAAGTACAGCTAGAAGGTACAACTTCAAGGTCATGTTATTAAAAAGGAATCTGGTTGTCCTCCACTCACTTTCCCTCTGCCCTTGGGCTTGAATGGGGACAGGGTGCCAGTGAGCCAGCTCTGACCCTCGCGGGCGGGGTAAGTGTGTGGCAGAGCAGCGAGACAGCTGCCTAAACATTCAAGGGGAAGAGAATTAGTTTCTACCTTTTTGTTCTGGTTTTTGCTTTCTTCCCCCCTCCACAATGTGGTTAAAAAACACATAACATATAATGTACCATCTTAACTATTTTTAAGTATGCAGTTCAGTAGTGTTAACTATATGCACATCATTGTACAACAGATGCCCAGAACTTCTGCATCTTGCAAAACTAAAAGTCACTGAATAACAACTTCCCACCCCACTCCACCCAGCCTCTGGCAACCAGAATTCTACTTTCTGTCTCTATGAGTTTTACTACTCTGGGTACCTCATATAAGTGAAATCATACAGTATTTGTCTTTTTTGTGACTGGCTTATTTCACTTAGCATAATCTCGTCAAGGTTCATCCATGTTGTACCATGTGACCGGATTTCCTTCCTAATTTTTAAGGCTGAATAATATTCCATTGTATGTGTATACTACATTTTGTTTATCCATCCATCAGTGGACTCTTGGATTGCTTCGACCTCTTGGCTGTCATAAATAATGCTGCTATTTGCATGGATGTGCAAATATCTCTTTGAGATCCTGCTCTGAATTCTTTCGGGTATATACTCAGAGATGGAATTGGTAGATCATATGGTAGTTCTATTTTAATTTTTTGAGGAATTGCCATACTGTTTTCCATAATGGCTGCACCATTTTACATTCCCACCAACAGTGCCCAAAGGTTCCAATTTCTTCACATCCTTCCCAACACTTGTTATTTTCTGTTTTGTTTGTTTGTGTGTTCATTTTGTTTTGATAGTAGTCATCCTAATGTGTGTAAGGTGATATCTCACTGTGGTTTTGATTTGCATTTCTCTGATGATCAGTGATGTTGAGAATCTTTTCATATGCTGGTTAGCTATTTGTATAACATCTTTGCAGACATTTCTATTCAGGTTCTTTGTCCATTTATAAATCGGGTTATTTGATTATGGGGTTGTGGAGTTGTAAGAGCTCTTTATATATTCTGGATTAACCCCTTAGTAGATATACAATTTGCAAATATTTTCTGCCATTCTGTAGGTTGCCTTTTTGCTCTGTTGACTGTGTCCTTTGGTGCATAACAGGCTTCACCTTTACATGGATAAATGTCAAAGAATTTGCAGGCATGTTTTAAAGCTACCACAAGCATGAAAGGGTTTTGGGGGGGAAAAAATGTCTCCCTCTGCTCTGACTGCCTTCCGCAGAGATAACCTCTGTTACTGGTTTCTTGTGCAGCTTTCCAGAGGTTTTCTTTGAGGATTTGTGATGTAAAGTTTCCATAGAAATTGTGCACAGTTTGTATTTATGCAAAATGAACTACGAGGTGGACCTTGGATCCTCTGGAACAGGTCTCTCAGGACCTCATAACCCTCATTTGTAACATAGGACAGTTGGAGTGGGTGATTTGCAAGGACCCTACATCCTGGATGAACACGGGCCACATGCTGGAAAAGAGCACTTTCCCACATGCTTCTGGAGCCTCCTTTCACTCGGTTTATGGAGGTTTGCTCTTGCCTTGGAAGGTGATTTCTTAAAGGAGAAAGCATTTGCTCTGAGCAGAGTCTGAGTTGTTATTTCACGGGACTCTAAGAGTTTGTGTTTTGTTTCACTTAAATAAGAACACATTTCCTCTTCTCAGTTCTGTGCTGGGCAAAACTCTAATTTCAGTTCTTACTTTTCAGAAATTGCAAAGGATGTGAAACGTAGCACAGGAAGAAACAAATCTGCTGCCTTGGCCTAAGATTCTTCTCCAATCTGAGATTCTTAGTGTTGAATGAAAAAGGTTCTCAGACACCAGTGAGTGTCATGATGGGCTGGATTGTGGATTAACAATGCAGAATTCTTGGAGTTTCAATCCACACCCGCTGAATCAATCTTTGGACTTGGCTATAAATATACAACTTCACTTATCATGGAAGAAAAGATCCAATTTACAATAGCAAACATAATGATGAAATATTTAGCAGCAAACTTCTCAAGGAATGTGGAGGATATAAATATAAAAGGTGTTAAAATTCTACTATTAAATATAAAAGGAAGCTTGGATGAGTGGCGAGATGATCTTTGTTCTTAGAGAAGAAGAATCCATTTTGGAATGATGTCAGAGTTCCCTAAATATAGCCAGAAATCAATGCAATCTCAGTTAAATAACCAACAGGAAATTATGGGGGACTTTGAGAAAATGGTGCTGAAGTACACAGAAAAAAGTGAATACATGAGAATTGTCAAGAAAATTCTGGAAATGGAGACTAGAGAGGGGAGATTAGCTTTACCAAATATTATAATGAATTATAAAGGTGGAGTATTAGATATAGTTGGCCCTAGAGAAGGAATGGCTGGATTGAGCATTGTCATAAGAGAAAAATCCAGAGAGATGAAAGTATATAAAGAAACTGGCTTGTTAAAGATGGTGACTTCGGGCTTCCCTGGTGGCGCAGTGGTTGAGAATCTGCCTGCTAATGCAGGGGACACGGGTTCGAGCCCTGGTCTGGGAAGATCCCACATGCCGCGGAGCAGCTGGGCCCGTGAGCCACAATTGCTGAGCCTGCGCGTCTGGAGCCTGTGCCCCGCAACGGGAGGGGCCGCGATAGAGAAAGGCCCGCGCACCGCGATGAAGAGCGGTCCCCGCACCGCGATGAAGAGTGGCCCCCGCTTGCCGCAACTGGAGAAAGCCCTCGCACGAACCGAAGACCCAACACAGCCAAAGATAAATAAATAAATAAATAAATATTAAAAAAAAAAAAAAAAAAAAAAAAAAAAGATGGTGACTTCATTCAATGGAGAAAGGACTTGTAATACATTGGATTGGCATAACTGGATTCCTTTCTTACTCCATAGCTGAAAACAAATTAATTCCAAATAGAGCAGAGATATAAAAATAGAAACACCTACAAATCACTGGAAGAGAATATAGATTTTTAAAAAATTCTTGGTTTGGGAGACTTTTCTGAATATAACACAAAACTAAGAATTCATAGAAAAAGTAAATCTGATCACGAGAAAATAAAATTTCATCTTTTGCAAAATATTGAAGGCAAAGCTGACTTGGAAAATATATTTGTAACTCTGATGTTAGGCAAAGAATTGGTGTCCTTCATATACAAAGAGCGAGTGCTAACAAACAAGCCAGTAGAAGAAATGATCACAGGAGGTCAATGTGAAGTTCACAAATGGCTGATAACTATATGAAAAAATGTGCGGCCTCATTTGTAATGAAAAGAAGTGCAGAGCCAAGCAATTAGTAATTTTTCACCTCTCCAGTGTGCGAAAATGAAGAGTTTGATAATACCCAACTGTTGAGGATACAGAAAAGGTTCTTGTGTATACTGTCACTGGGAGTATAAATGGTGATACTCTTTTTGGAGACTGGCTTGGAAAAGCTTTTCAAAATGAAAAAGGTGCATACTTTGGATCCAGCGGGCTCAGGGCTGGGTGTTCAATCCCATGGAAATGCAGGTGGCACTGGTGGTTGCCCCGCCAGGATCTTTCTCCTCCTTCGACCTCTGGGGCAGAACCCCCTCCTCTACAACGCATGTGTCCTGCGTGAATGCTGATGGGCCCACCCAGCAAGATGCAGACAGGGCCTCCAATAAGCCCCTAAAATAAGACTTTCTGGTAACTTTTAAACAGAGGCTGAAGTCAAAAGGACGGGGAAGGCACAGCTTGTTGGAGAGTCTTTCCAGGCAGAGGGGACAGCATGTGCAAAGGCTCGTGGCTGGAAGGGGTAGCACCGTAGGGGTGTGGGTTCCTGGGTCATATCACTTTGAGGGCTCTGGGTGGTAAGTAAGGAAAAATCCAATCAAAAGCGACTCGAACAATAGAGACCTTTGTTACGTTGCATAACAAGAAGCCAGAAATGGGGCTGCTCCAGTAGGGGTTAATTTAGTACCTGAACATCGCCACAAGGACCCAGATTCTGGCTTTTCCCGTTGGCTGTCAGAGCACAGAATTGAATGAACTGTAATCCGTGGTTCACACCACAGTCTCATCATTTGGTCCATTCAAGTCCTGCTTATGTTCTTTTTAACAGTTGGATTCCATCTATATGAACTGTGCGAATAAGCAAATCCACAGAGACAGAAAGCAGATTAGTGGTTGTCAGGGGCTGGGGGAGGGGGAGCAGGGAGTGACTTTTTTAAAGAGTATGGGGTTTCTTTTGGGGGAGATAAAAATGTTCTGGAATTAGATGGTGGTGAGAGTTGTACAACATTATGAATGTACTAAAACCCACGGAATCGTACGCCTTCAAAGGCTGAACGTTATGGTGTGTGACTCAATAAAATTATTATTTTTAATAGGAGCACACCGTTTTGGTTTTTTTTGTTTTTTTAAATTTATTTTTGGCTGTGTTGGGTCTTCGTTTCTGTGCAAGGGCTCTCTCTAGTTGCGGCAAGCGGGGGCCACTCTGCATCGCGGTGCGCGGGCCTTTCACTATCACGGCCTCTCTTGTTGCGGAGCACAGGCTCCAGACGCGCAGGCTCAGTAGTTGTGGCTCATGGGCCCAGTTGCTCCGCGGCATGTGGGATCTTCCCAGACCAGGGCTCGAACCCGTGTCCCCTGCAGCGGCAGGCAGATTCTCAATCACTGCGCCACCAGGAAAGCCCTAAAATTGTTTTTTTAAAGAGGAAGTTAAGGGACTTCCCTGGTGATTCAGTGGTTAAGACTCTGCCCTTCTACTGTGGGGGGCCCCGGTTCGATCCCTGGCTGGGGAACTAAGACCCTGCATATCATGTGATGCGGCCAAAAAGGGGGCAGGGGAAAAAAAGTTAATTGGTTAACGAAAAAAAAAATTTTTTTGGCCATACCGCACAGCATGCAGGATCTTAGTTCTCCCACCAGGGCTTGAACCTGTGCCCCCTGCAGTGGAAGCGCAGAGTCCTAACCACTGGACCGCCAGGGAAGTCCCCTTGTTATTTTAAAGTAATCCCTCATCCAAAATAAAAACCAAGACTTTGGCAATGACTGAGATCTGACTTTGTATGGTCCCCCCACCCTATTTTTCCTCACCATCCTCCAAAATCTGTCTTCAACATTGCCTTGTTTTTTCATATGTATGCACAAATATAGAGAGAGATGCAAACTGTGTGTGTGTGTTTGAAAACTTCCGTTGTTTTTAGCAGGGAGGGATAAATTGGAAGTTTGGGATTGACATATGCACACTACTATATTTAAAATAGATAACCGACAAGGATCTACTGTATAGCACAGGGAACTCTACTCAATACTCTGTAATAACCTAAATGGGAAAAGAATTTGAAAAAGAATAGATACATGTATATGTATAACTGAATCACTTTGCTGTACACCTGAAACTAACACAACATTGTTAATTAACTATACTCCAATACAAAAAAAAAAACAACTTCCGTTGTTTTTACCTTGGCATTATAACGATAACATATAATATCATAAGGATGCCAGGTCCTAGGCCTGAGGAGGGCTTTGCAAACTCTGCTGGCCAAGCACAGTCAGGGCTCTGTGAGCTGGGGAGGAGGGCCCGAGGAATGCCTGCTGGGCAGACCTCTGCTGTCGGAGTCTGCGGTGGAGCTTTTGGAGGTTTTCAACTCTGAAAAAAATTATGGTGCCCTCTCCCAAAGAAGTGATTCAAAATAACCACATGGCTCAGCAGTAAAGTGGGTAAAGCAAGTCTAACAGCTTGCTTGTTTAATATTTTGGCCTCACCTCATGGCATGAGGAACTTCTCCGACCAGGGATTGAACCCGTGCCCGCTACAGTGGAAGCCCGGAGTTTTAACCACTGGACCACCAGGGAAGTCCTCTAACAGCTTTCTGATGATCTTCTCACGCTGGCCACTTGGCTGCATTTAAAAAATATTAAATACAAAATCGTTTCAGAATTGTACGAGTGGAACAGGCGGCTGGGGGACAGGCGAGGGAGGGGCCTGACTTCATCAACTAGGCCTTTCTGTTTCTCTTGAATTTTGTAGCTCTTAGGCTCTGAAATCTGAAGACCTGGGTTCAGATTCAGGCTTGGTCACTGTCTGGTTGTGTGACCTTGGACAGGTCACTTCACTGCTCTGTGCCTCAGTTTCCTCATCTGGAAAGTAGGGATATTACGGGTTCTGACTTCAGAGGGTCAGCATGAGGATTCAGTGAGCAAAGATATAAAGCATTCAGAACAGTGCCCGGCACAGTTCAGGGTCCCTAAATGTCAGCTATTATTTTTTTTTTTTTCAGCTATTATTTTTTAAAAATATTTATTTATTTATTTATTTAGGCTGTGCCAGGTCTTAGTTGCGGCACGTGGGATCTTCATCGCGCCATGCGGACTTCTTAGTTGCGGCCTGCGGACTTCTTAGTTGTGGCATGCATGCGGGATCTAGTTCCCCGACCAGGGATTGAACCCCTGCATTGGGGGTGTGGAGTCTTACCCACTGGACCACCAGGGAAATCCTAATGTCAGCTCTTATTATGATCAATATCTGTTATGGTTGAACTGTGTCCTCCAAAAAGGTACACGGAAGCCCTAACCCCCTCAGAACGTGACCTTGTTTGGAAATAGGGTCATTGCAGATTAGTGAAGATGAAGTCATATTGGAATAGGGTGGGCCCCTAATCCAAGATGACTGGTGAGACGCCTTTTTTTTTTTTTTTTAATTTTATTTTATTTATTTATTATTTTTATTTTGGGCTGCATTGGGTCTTCGTTGCTGAGCACGGGCTTTCTCTAGTTGTGGCGAGCGGGGCCTACTCTTCCTTGCGGTGCGCGGGCTTCTCATTGCGGTGGCTTCTCTTGTTGCGGAGCACGGGCTCTTGGTGCGCGCAGGCTTCAGTAGTTGCGGCACATGGGCTCAGTAGTTGTGGCTCACGGGCTTAGTTGCTCCGCGGCATGTGGGATCTTCCCGGACCAGGGCTCGAACCCGGCTCCCCTGCATTGGCAGGCAGATTCCTAACCACTGAGCCACCAGGGAAGCCCGAGACGCCTTTTAATGAGTCTGTGGGTCAGCGATCTGGGTACAGCTTAGCTGGGTGTTCTGTTCAGGGCCTCTGAAGACACACAGGGAGAAGATGGCCACGTGACGAGATGTGTCTACAAGTCAAGGAACACCAAGGAAGCCAGCAACCACCAGAAGCTGGAAGAGGAAAGGAAGGATCCTCCCCTAAGAGCCTTCAGAGGGAGCGTGACCCTGCCCACACCCTGATTCCAGATTTTAGCCCCCAGAATTATCAGAGAATACATCTCTGTATTTTAAGCCACCCCGTTTGTGGTACTTTATTACAGCAGCCCAAAGAGACTAATACAATATCTATTGAAAATTACTTGATAAAGTCAAAGAAAAGCAGTGCTTGAAAGCGATTCTTCCTCTATTTCTTCTTGTGCCCTGGAGCAGGGTGGAGGTGTCAGTTCCGAGTGCCCACAGCTGAGACCAGGCAGTAAGGGTGGCTTGTGAAGGTGTTCGGACTTTGTCCTGCAGGTCCTGAGAAGCTCCTGGAGGTTTGTTTTGTTTTGTTTTTTTAAAGATCTTATGTGGCCAATTTACTAGTTTTTATTTATTTATTTGTTTGTTTATGGCTGTGTTGGGTCTTCATTTCTGTGTGAGGGCTTTCTCTAGTTGCGGCAAGTAGGGGCCACTCTTCATCGCGGTGCGCGGGCCTCTCACTATCGCGGCCTTTCTTGTTGCGGAGCACAGGCTCCAGACGGGCAGGCTCAGTAATTGTGGCTCACGGGCCCAGCTGCTCCGTGGCATGTGGGATCTTCCCAGACCAGGGCCCGAACCCGTGTCCCCTGCATTGGCAGGCAGATTCTCAACCACTGCGCCACCAGGAAAGCCCCTCCTGGAGGTTTTAAATCTGGGACAGACAGTTTCCAAGGTGAGTTTTAAGAGGCTCTGCCTGCCTGCGGGTGGAGGATGGAGAAGACAGTTTAGGCCAGTTGGGGGATGGGTCTGTCGACCAGGCAGGATGATGGTGTTTCAGTGATTCTTAAAGTGTGGTCTCCAAAATAGCAGCATCAGTGTCTCCTGGGAACTCGCTAGAAATGCAAAATTATAAGCCCATCCAGACCTACTGAATCAGGCCCCCTGGTTGGGGGTGGGCAGCTCTTTGGGTCCCCCCTACCCCCATCCCACCAGGTGATTCTGAAGTGCCTCAGGTGTGAGAACCACAGGTCTAACCAAGGCGGTGGAAATGGTGCATTCATTTGCTAGGGCTGCCATAACAAAGTACCACAAACTGGGCGGCTTCAAACAGCAGAAATGTATTTCTCAGAGCTCTGGGGGCCAGAACTTGGAAATCAAGGTGTTGCGTGCTCTCCAAAGCCTCTACCAGAGGAACCTTCCTTGCTTTTTCCAGTTCTGGTGGCGGCCGGCGTTCCTTGGCTTGTAGACCCATCACTCCAGCCTCCCCTGTGTCCCCTCCTCTTATAAGGACACCAGTCATTGGATTTAGGGCCCACCCCAATCCCGGATGACTTCATCTTCACTTGATCACATCCGCAAAGACCCTATTTCCAAATAAGGTCACACTCACAGGTCCTGAGGGTTAAGACTTGAACATATCTTTTTTGGGGGACACAATTCTACCCACTACAGATGGAGAGAAATAAAAGGATTCGAGAAATATCAAGACAAGAGAAATCTTAATGGTTAGCTGGGGGTAGGAGGGAGAGAAAACAGAACGAAGAGGAAAAACGACTCAAATGCTGTTACATCAATAACAAAGCCTGGACTGACACTGGTGTCTTGTTCCTCTCTGAATGAGTTCCTTAGGGTAGAGTTTCAGGAACTTGATTCCAGTATCTTAGGACTGGTAAACACCTTGCTGAAATAAACTCCTTCCCGCCTGAGAACCTGTCTCCCTTCCCCGCGGGGCAGGTCTGGGGAGAGAGGAGCTGGAAGAGAAGATGCCCGTCGCCCATGGAGCCCCCAGCTGATTGCACTGACTTCAATTCAGGCCACACTTGAGGGCCAAAATCAAAATCAAGGTCACAGAGCCCGGGGACATCTGAAGCTGCTGCAGATCTCAGCGGCCTCAAAGGAAAGGATGGAATGGGAGACCATGGGCCTGTCTCCGGGTAGAGGAGCTGGGGGACCCGTCAGCGTGGGATTCCCTCCCTCCCAACCACAGGCTGCATTCAAAGCATTTGTTCTTCTGGAAGATTCTTCTCCTCCCTTCTCGCAGTCCCCAGGAGTTCTGATCCCCTGGAGGGCTTGTGAAGACACAGATCACTGGGCCTCACCCTAGAGTGTCTGATTCAGCAGGTCTGGGGTAAGGACCAAGAATCTGCATTTCAATCCTGTTCCCATCTCTCAGAACGGAGAACCACAGCCCGAGATGAATGGCTCTGAGCCCCCGTTGCACGTGGGGGTCACACGGGGAGTTAAAAACACCAACCCCAGTCCTGGACCCCGGACCCCGAAAATCTCCGAGGATGGGGCATGAGCTCTGACTTTGAAGCCCCCCAGGATTCTAAAGGTCAGCTAAGTTTGAGGTTGACACCATTCCCTCACTATGATTGGCTGAGAAGTGGACACGTGACCAAATTCTGGCCAATAAGACACGGGGGTGGTGTGCTGGGGGACTTCCGGGTTGATGGCTGCCGTCTTGCATTGCAGCAGATGCTGGGGCAGGAAGACAGAAAGAACGTGGGTGCTCAATGATGTCCATCCTTGACCACGGAAACTGAGAACCCCAAAGCTGCTCCATCTCAGGACTTCCCCCTTTTGTGGAAATAATAAATATCTTCATTGTTAAACGGCTCAGGTTGGTGCTTTCTAGTACTTTCAGCCAAAAGCATCTCAATGGCTGCAGATGTGAAACCCTCTGGCAAGTACCCAGCAGCCACAGTCAACAGCTTTATTGATTTACTTATGCAGTGAATGTTCACTGAGTGTCTTCTGTGTGTCAGGATGGTTCTGGGTACTGGAGAGCATGAGAGAGGTCCCTGCTGTCGTAGAGCTGCATTCCAGCGGGTGGAGACAGACACAAACGCAAGTCAACGAATAAACCAACAGAATAATTTCAGACAACGTTCAAGAAGGTAAATAGAGTGGTTTGCTGGAGAGCGAGGGAGGGTGGGGCTTCTCTGGGAAGGTGACATTTGAGCAGAGAACTGAATGAAGAGCCAACTATGTGAAGAGGGGCAGGGGAAGGATTCCAGGCAGAGGGCACAGCAGGTGCAAAGGCCCTGGGGTGGGAGTGAACTTTGTTCAAGGAACTGAAATGTGGAATGTGAAGGTGGCATGATTATGCCAGCAGCCTTCAGGGAAGTATCTAAAAGCACACAAAAGCCCCACAGTCCAACTTTTTCTCTCTCTTTTTCTCAATTTCTTAGGGCTTTTGTTTTCAGGTCCAAAGTGTACTAGCACTGGTTTGTTGAAATCTGAGCGGAGTTTTTCAGGCTTCTCTTCCTAGCTCAAGAGAACCACTTAACCTGTCACCGTGTGTGGCCTGCTGTACACTGGCTTTTTTCAATGAAAGCCAAGTGTTCGTGCTTCAGTCTAACTAAACAGCTCTGTCTGCAGCAGGTCCCCATCTGTTTTGCTGTTTTTCCTGCCAGAACATTTTCTCTCCTGCCCAGAAAACTGCAGCTCCTGTCACGGCCCCTTCCTTTACAACACCCACCTCGTCTGCCTGGGGCCTGCCGACGCCTGGGGACACATCCCACGGCATCAGAACAAGAGGATGGCCGCTGTGCCGCCAGGCAGGAGTGTTGTTGAGGCCAACGTTGGTACAAAGAATCCTTTAGGATAGAAAAGGCCTTTGCCCTTTTAAAAAATTCACTCGACTGTAGAACAGCAAAGTTGCCGTTTTCTTTCCTGCGTGGGGACACTGTCTCTGGGCACTGGGTTGAGGTGTGTGCCGGAGGTGGCTGAAACCCAGGTCCAAGCAGGTTCCAGAAATATTCTTTGGCAAGAAATGGATGGCAACACCATTCTGCACACGGCTGCCAGCAGCAGAAACTCCCGTTTGGGCAGAGATGGGGTGGTGCCCAGAGGGACCACAGTATGCTCACTCACAGGGTTCTTTGTTTAACTGTGTTTACTGCGAGTTTCCTGTGAGCAAGGGGGACACGGTCTCACACAGGTCCCAGACCAGTGGGGACAAAGATATTATTCTCACACCACTGAGTCTATAATGCCACCTGCACCTGAGAAAAATGCTCCCAGGGAAAGGAATCTGCTTCAGGGAGGGTGTATTACAGAGGTCACAGAGTGAACCTTTTTCAAAGCAAATAGGATAGAGTTACTTCCTGCTTAAATCCTGCACTGGCTTTCCGTTGCCCAGGCATAAAGTCCAGACCCCTCCCCGGGGCCCACAAGGCCCTGCAGCTCTGGCGCTGGTCCAGGTCCCCCACTTCTCCCCCTGCCACTCCCTGAGATGCAGCCTCCCTAGCGTCTTGTGGATCTTCTGATGTGTTCAGCCTATGCTCACCCCAAGACCTTGGCACGTGCTGTGCTCACTGCTCTAAGCACTTTTCACAGGTCCCCACGTTCTCCCTCGAAGTCTGGCTCCAATGCCACCTCCTCAGAGAGGCCTCCCCTGGCCGGCCCATCTCAAGTAACTCTCCTTATGACGTCTTCTTGTTTTATTTTCATGGCACTCTAATTTTACCCAGCCTGATTGCTTATGTCTGTCCCCTCCACTGCTATGAAAGCACCACGCGGGCCAAGACCTTGCCTATCTTCACAGCAGGGCCCAGTGCATGCCATGGTTTGTGGAATGAATGAATGAATGATTGAGGGACCTGACCCCATCTGGGCCAGCCAGTGAAGGCTTTCTGAATTGACATATGGTGGACAAGGAGGGCCTCACCTCTGCTTCTTTTGGGGGGCCTCACCGCACGGCATGTGGGATCTTAGTTCCCTGACCAGGGATTGAACCCGCGCCCCCCTGCAGTGGAAGCCAGGAGTCTTAACCACTGGACCACCAGGGAAGTCCCACCTTTGCTTACTTTTTGACCTCACATCTCACATTCTCACCTCTCTCCTCTACCAACCTGAGATCTTCCAGTTTGTTTGTTTTATTAAATAAACACGCTAAGGTTCTAAGGGCTTCACAGATAGGAGCTCACTTGATTCACACCACAGCCCTCTGAAATAGGTATTATTAGCCCCATTTTACAGATGGGGCAATTGAAGTCCAGAGAAGTATCATGCCCACAGGTGAGCCGAGATTTGAACCTGGATTATCTGGCTCCAGACTTGCTGTTTTTAATGACTATTCTTTCTTACCTCCAGGCTTTTGCCCCAGAACGCTGTCTCTAGGATTCTCTTCCTCTTCTCTAATTAATTCCTTTTTCACCACAGAATCAGTTCTCATATCTGTCAGGGTTCAAGCAGGAAGGGGACAGTGCACTAAAACTGGGAGATTTTGAAGAGGGTTTAATACAGGGACTGTTTTAAATGTGTGAGGAAAATAAAGGAGTCGAGAAGCTGTTCTCACTCCTAGGGCTGAAGGTTGGAGGGGAGGGAATGACCTTGGAAGCTGGAAGGAGAGGGGCTGCCTTACTTGGAAAGGGTCATGGCCAGCCTGAGCGTTTCTGTTATCTGTTGCTGCTAAAAAAAAACACCCCAGGGCTTCCCTGGTGGCGCAGTGGTTGAGAATCTGCCTGCCAATGCAGGGGACACGGGTTCGAGCCCTGGTCTGGGAAGATCCCACATGCCGCGGAGCAACTAGGCCCGTGAGCCACAACTACTGAGCCTGCGCATCTGGAGCCTGTGCTCCGCAACAAGAGAGGCCGCGATAGTGAGAGGCCCGTGCACCGCGATGAAGAGTGGCCCCCGCTTGCCACAACTAGAGAAAGCCCTCGCACAGAAACGAAGACCCAACACAGCCATAAATTAAAAAAAAAAAAAAACACCCCAAAAGGTAGTGACTTAAAACAACAAAAATTTAGTATTTCTTATCATCTTCTGGCTTGAATAGTTCTGGAATGCCAGGATACCTGGCAGGTCCACAGATGCTGGCTGCCAGCTGGGAGCTCAGCTGGGCTGGTGGCTGAGGGCATGGTCCTCACTCACATGGCTTCTCCACACAGCTGCCTGGGCTTCCTCACAACATGGTGGCTGAGTTCAGGAAGGAGTGTTTTAGGAGGTGAAAGCAGAGCTGCTGATGGATTAAGGTCCACTCTTGGAGGCTACCCAGGTTCACTTCTGCCACAGTCAACCTGTGGTTGACAGAGGTCACAGTGTCAGCCCAGATTCTGAGGGAAGGAAAATGTATTCTCAATAAGAGGAGTAGCAAAGGAGGATGAACGGTGTCTTTACTAAGAACACACCACCGGAGGAGGCTGGAGAACATCTCATTTCTCCTCACTCAACTTCTTCAGATCTCCTACCTCCCAGTGGCCAGAGCCAGCTAGAAACCAGAGGACATGGGAGGCTGCTTACCTGGTTTCTGAGGGCCACCTTCTTAGGGAAGACATCAAGATGGAGAAGCAGAAGGTGGTTCTTGAGGGACAGGACAATATCCTGGCATAGGACCTCCCACTCTCAAGCTCTGCGAGAACTCTCTCTTTTTCCTTTGTTGTGCAGTTTGTAATTCTAGACCTCTGTGATTATTTATTGTCAGTCTCTCCTTCAGTACTGTGAGCTCCAAGACGGCTGGGACCATGGCTGCTTCGCCCACCACTGGATCCCCCAGCGCAGCACTGTGTCCGGCACAGGGTAGATGCTCAATGAATATGTGTTGAATGACTGAGCCCTTCCTGATATGACACAGATTTCTTCCCTGCCTTCACCCCTCACCCCCGATCCATCCGTCCCAAATACACCTTCCGTCCGTCCAGGTCTCCCTGGCTTCCCCAACCCAAGTCACTACAACCCAGGCTGCTCAGGGCCACCTCATTCTCATCCTAGCTGAGCCACACTTTTTACTCTTGACCCTCAAGCAGCAGTCAGGGAGATGTATTTTTATTCTTTAAAAAAAAAAAAAGGGAAATTGTCTTAGTTCGCTGTGTCTGCTGTAACAGAATACCGCAGATTGGGTGGCTTATAAACAACAGATATTTTTTTTCCTCATGGTTCTGGAGGCTCGAAGTCCAACACCAAGGGGCTGGCAGATTCTGTGTCTGGTGACAGCCCACTTCCTGGTTCATAGATGGTTATAGGTTCCCTGTATTCTCATGTGGCTGAAGGGGTGAGGGAGCTCTCTGGGGTTTCCTTTATACGAGCACGAATTTCATTCAAAATGACTCCAACCTCATGACCTAATCACCACCCAGAGACCCCCCCACCTCCAAATACCATCACGCTGCGGGTTAAGATTTAACATATGAATTTTTTGTGTGTGTGCTGTGTGTGTGGGAGGCACAAACATTCAGTCTATAGTAGGAACAGACACAAAAGTAGAGAAAATCATACCATGAACTTCCATGGACCCATTTTTCAGATTCAACACCTATCAAGTTTTTTTGTTACAGCTGCTTCATCCATCCTTTTCACTTTCTCTTTTAGTGAATTATTATTATTTTTTAATTAATTAATTAATTAATTTATGGCTGTGTTGGGCCTTCGTTTCTGTGCGAGGGCTTTCTCCAGTTGCGGTGTGCGGGGGCCACTCTTCATCGCGGTGCGCGGGCCTCTCACTATCGCGGCCTCTCCTGTTGCGGAGCACACGCTCCAGACGCGCAGGCTCAGTAGTTGTGGCTCACGGGCCTAGTTGCTCCGCGGCATGTGGGATCTTCCCAGACCAGGGCTCGAACCCGTGTCCCCTGCATCGGCAGGCAGACTCTCAACCACTGCGCCACCAGGGAAGCCCCTAGTGAATTATTTTGAAGCTACTCTCAGTTACGATGGCCTTTCTCCCCTGCATCCTGCAGTATGCACCTCGAAAATGCTTCACATAACAGTTATCACCCCTTCAAAATTAGCAATTATTGAAAGATTTGTTTCTTTGGTCGCACCGCGCAGCACGTGGGATCTTAGTTCCCCGACCAGGGCTCGAACCCGCGCCCCCTGCAGTGGAAGCGTGGGGTCTTAACCACTGGACCGCCAAAGAAGTCCCATGTATTTTTTTTTAGTTTTTATTTTTTGGCCGTGCCGCGCAGCTTGTGGGATCTTAGTTCCCCGACTAGGGATTGAACCTGGGCCCCGGCAGTGAAAGCGCAGAGTCCTAACCACTGGACCGCCAGGGAAGTCCCTGAAAGGTATTTTAAAACCTAAATCAGATCACTCTGATTTAGGTTACTCTTCTGCTATGAGATCTCCACGGCTAAAATTGGAATTCTTTACCATGGCCTAAGAAAAACCTAACAATTTATTGCACAAACTTTGAGGGTAAAAGGGGGAGGGTGCTAGCTATAATCATATTGGGACAAGAGATATAAACTGGGCGGTCATGCTATCTGAGGGGCCTTCCCTTCATGCCGCCGTCTCTGCTTATCTGTTCCTTGAACAGATGGGACATCTCCTTGCCACAGGGCCTTTGCACTTACTGGGTATTTTGCCAGAATGTCCTCCCTGGTCTCCCCCTTCTGGTCTCACCCCTCCACCCCCTCATTTCTCTGTGGTGTTACCTCATCTGTTTCTCTCATTGGCACCTTAGCATCATATAAAATCCTTATTTATTTGCTTAGCTGTGTTTTGTTTTGTTTTAAAATCTCTCTCCCCTGCTAAAACGTGAGGCCAGGACAGAGGGGACCTGTCTGTCTTGTTCGCTATTCTATCCCCTGCCCCTAGCACACAGTAGGCCTGGCACAGAGTGGGTTCTGGGTGAATATCTGCTCTGTGAATGGATGGACGGATGTTCATCCCTGCAGGTCCGGCAGGGCCAGGCGACCTCAGAGGAGCCTACTGGGTCCTGGGAGTGGAACCATCCTCACTTCTCCAGCCGTCTGGGCTGTGGGAGCAGGCAGAGGCTTTTCTCCTGTGATCCGGCAGACCCAGAGCAGAGTTATTAGCTCCTGGTTGCCAGCTGAACCCTCCCACACACTTACACCTTTGATCTGGAAGGTGGTTTTGTGTTGGAGACTTAGCTCTTGCCAGAGAGACATACATGTCTCAAGTCCTGAGAGGCGGGGGCAAAGGTGAAGTTCAACTGGCAGCTTTTAACGAAGGAGGACGTCTGGAGACTCCCAAGGTGGTGGATGATTCTGCAGGAAGTCAGCGTTTTGTAGGGGCTTGGCTGAGTCTCCTAGGGGATGTGGTGGTGAGACTCTGGAGACCTCCACCAATATTAATATTCACACAGCTGCAAGGGTCTGTGTGTTTCCAAAGTGGCGGCGGTGATGGATGTGGACCCCTGGGGTGGCACCAGCATCACTGCAGGCAAGAAGCGCTCTGACGTGAAGAGGGGGGAGTGTGGTAGCCCTCTGAGCCTGGGATAGTGTGGTTGGTCACTGTGCCATCTGCAGGAACCACGTTATGAATCTTTGCGTAGAATGTCAAGCTAACCAGGTGTCTGCTATTTCTGAAGATGTGCTGTTGCACGGGGGAGTTTAAGCACTTCCCCTGCATCTCCTGCTGCCTCAAAACACAGTAGGTGTGTCCGCTGGACAACAGAGAGCGGGAATTCCACAAGTGTGGGCATTAGAAAAAAGAGCATTCTTTGATCAAGCTCAACTGTTTTGTTCTTCGTTTAATGACTTGCCCTCCTGTTACTTAATTGTTCAATAGAACTGTGTCTCTCCTGCTTTGTCTTTTCAGTTTGCTCTTCCTGCAGCCCTATTGTACTCTGTGTCAAATAAAATTTACTTTCCTAAATTCTAAAACAGTGTCCTGGGAATTCCCTGGCAGTCCAGTGGTTAGGACTCCGTGCTTCCACTGCAGGGGGCATGGGTTCAATCCTTGGTTGGGGAACTAGGATCCTGCAAGCAAGCCGCCTGGTACGGCCAAAAAAAAAAAAGAGGATTGTGAAAAAAAAATTGCAAGAGTCATTTTCACCTACTGAAGAAAAACAGCTCCTAGGAAGTCATTTGCTTCAATGAGATAGTATAGCATCCTAACGAACATCTATCCAGGCACACTCCTGCCTCAGGACCTTTGCACTGACTTGTTGCCTGGGCCTGGAAAGACCTTCCCCAGATATCTACGTGGCTCGTTCCTGCACTTACTTTAAGCCTTTGCTCAAATGTCATCCTCTCACAAAGGCCCTCCCGCAACCACCCCATTTAAATTGCAACCCTGCCCACTGGGGGCACTTACCCTGTTCTCTTATTTTTCCTGCTAAATCATATATCATCCTCTAACACAGCCCAGTCCAACAGAAATGCAATGGGAGCCACATGTGCAATTAAAAAAAAATTTTAGCAGCAGCATTTTATTTATTTTTTGGCTTGTGGTATCTTAGTTCCCCAACCAGGGATCGAACCCGCATCCTTGGCAGTGAAAGTGTGGAGTCCTAACCACTGGACCACCAGGGAATTCCAGTAGCTGCATTTTAAAAAGTAAAAAGAAACAGGAGAAATTAATCTCAATAGTATATTTTTAATTAGCCCAACATATCCCAACGTTGTCATTTCAACGTGTAATCAACATAAAAATATTGAGATATTTTATGATCTTTATTTCACAGTAAGTCCTTGAAACCTGGCATGTGTAGGACACAGCAGCTTTCACGTGAACATCATTTCGAGTGTCTTGTCGCCGTGCGTGGTCAGTGGCTACCGTATAGGGCAGCGCAGCCCTGGCATGTTATAAAATTTACCAATGATTATGTTTACCATTTATTGATCTTGCTTGTCTGCTGGAATAGAAGATCAGCAAGGCTTTGTAGGTTCACTGCTGGGTCCCCAGCACCTAGCAGAGTGCCTGGCATATAGTAGGTCAATATCGGCTGCATGAATAAAAGCAGAGAATGTGAGTTCTGGGTCTGTCTTCACCCAGTGGCGACCTAGGTGGCAGATGTGGCCAAACGCGATTGCTTCCTCTTCCTCGTTGGCTTTTTCTTTTTTCCCTGTGCTTTCTCTCACTCTCCCCAACTACTTCCTCTTTTCCCTCTCTCCGCTTTTTCTTCAGCAAAGAGAGTAATGATTCATGTCTGGGCTCTGGAGCCAAGTGACTTGATTCCATCCCCGCTCTGCCACTAACCAGCTACGACTCTTCTGAATCGAGCCATTCAGCTTCCATGCAGTACCGCTCATGCATTGCTCCAGGTGGTAATAATAATTCTTCTATTATTATTGGGCTGAGGTGGGGCGGACCACGTGTGGCAGCCTGCACGCAGTCATGACCCCATATAAGGACGGCACCTCGATAAGTGTGTAACCAAGATTAGCTCATTTAATCCCATGACTATGCCAGGAGGTGGGCACTGTTGAGATTACCTCTACTGCACAGATAAGGAAGAAGCCAGGGCACAGAGAAGTTAAGCAACTTGCCCAAGGCCACACAGCTATGTAACCTGGCTGCAGGTTCTTAACCATTGGGCTCTTATAGCTGTTGTTTATCAATGCCTATTGATTAAGGACCTACCGTGTTCCAGGCACTGTTCTAGGAGATGGGGATACAGCAATGAACAAATAGACAGATTCCTGCCCTTGTGGAGACTTTTTCATTCCAGAGGAGGAAGAGAACCAATAAAACAAGCAAATACAGGAATAATGTAGAGTTGGATGGTGGTAAGCATAATGGAGAAAAATAAAGCAGGGCAGGGAGATGGGGGGATTGTGGGTGTGGTTGTAGTTTGAGAAGGTTGATAGGAAGGAAGTCTTTGCTGAGAAGATGACATATAAAGAAGGACTTGAAGGAAGGGAAGGTGATCACATGGAGGTTTGAGAGAAGAGTGGTCCAGCAGAGGGACCAGTAAGTGCAAAGGCCCTGAGGCAGGGGCAAGGCAGCAGGTTTGAGGAACAGCCAGGAGGTGGAGCACAGTGGGTTGGGGGAGAGGGGGACGCGAGGTCAGGGAGATGAGGGTGACCCACAGAGCTCACAGAGTGGGCTGTGGTGAGGACTTGGGCTTTTACTCTGAGTGAGGTGGGAACCACAGGAAATATGCTATACTTCATATAGCATACAACCCACTCATGTAAAATGTACAATTCAATGGGTTTTAGTCTAGTCACAGAGCTGTACAACCATCCCCACAATCGATCTTAGAACATTCCGTCACCCCAAAAAGAGCCCTTAGCAGTCACTCCCGATTCTTTCTGACCCCCAGCCTAGGCAAACACTAACCTGTTTTCTGTCTCTATGGATTTGCCTGTTCTGGACATTTCATGGAAATTGAATCATACTGTATGTGGTCTTTTGTAACTGCCTCTTTCACTTAGGGTAACGTTTTCAAAGTCATCCGTGTTGCAGCATGGATCAGTACTTCATTTTTTAATATTAAATAACATTCCATTGTGGGATATTCCATGTTTTATTTATCCATGTTTCAGTGGGGGATATTTGGGTTGCTTCAACCTTTCGGCTACCGTGAAGAGTGCTGTCGTGTATAAATTTTTGTGCGGACACAGTTTTCATTTCTCTCATGTATACCCAGGAGGGGAACTGCGGGGACTTATGGCAACTCTGTGTTTAGTCTTTCGAGGAGCTGTTTCCAGACTGTTCTCCACAGTGGCCGTGCCATTTTACAGCCCCACCAGCAGTGTATGAGGGTCCCAATTTCTCCACCTCCTTGCCAACACTCCCACTAACTGTCTTTCGATCGTGGGAGGGTTTAGAGCTGAAGAGGAACGTCATCTGACTTGGCGTTTACAGGATCTCTCTGACATGCACGTTGATAATATTTTACTATCATTAATCTTTCTTTTCCTTCTGCATCACTGTCTTGCCTCGTCCTGGCAAAGCCTCTCTCTGAAACATGACGAAGTCTTTTCTCTGGCTTCTTAGGTCACCGCCCCCTACTCCCCCAGTGGATGTGACTCCCCACAGCGAGGTCACGGCTGGTCACGTGTCTCAGACATCCTTTCATCTCTGCTTTCTCTCTTGTCAAGTGACAGTGTGGCGTGACATGAGAACACTCTTGCCGTGGCCTTGGGGGCTCTCTTGGGTAAGCATCACGTACATTTGGACCTTGAAGACTTGAAAGTTAGATTGGGTGAGATGGTCAAGGCGAGCCAGTCCTTGCCGAGGGAAGCTGGGTATCAAAGAAGGGGGTGGCGTCAGGGCGAGCACAGACCCCAGATTTTAGTTAATTAGTTAATTCCCAAGAACTACAAAAGTCAGCAAACATAAAACAATCCCCACAGCTGATGGCCGCTGAAGGCCTTAAGGAATTCAATGAAATTATATTAATTAATGAATGAGTTGATTAATTAAAGATGAATTATTTCAAGCCTTTATTGAGTATGTACTAGTTGCCAGGCATTGTTCCAGGTGCTAGGGATACATCCATTCGCAAAAACAGACCGGCTTCTCTCTCTTGGGAGCTGGGGGGAGAAAGAAGTAAACAGATAAACGAATAAGACAATTTTAGATAAAATGGGGTGATTTGATAGTGACTGGTGGGTGGGACTTTCATTTTGGACAGATTACACAGGGAAGGCCTCTCTAAGGAGCAGGCTTTGAAGTGAGACCTGCAGGAGGAGAAGGCGGCAGGTCTGGGGAAGTGTATTCTAGGCAGAGGGAACAGCAAGTGCAAAGACCCTGTGGCTGGAAAAAGCTGGGGCTGTTTAAGGAACAGAAAGAAGGCCCAGAAGCCTGGGGTAGAGAGAACAAGGGGGAGAGGTTGGGAGATGGGAGCAGAAAGGTGAGCAGAGCCAGGTCAGTTAGGACCTCGGGGCAGCAACAAGAACAGCTAGCTTCATGGTGCTGTCACCTTGGGGCACTGTTCTACGCACTGTCACATCTTCCCAACTCATTTAATCCTCGCAATAGCCCTTGGAGAGAGGCCCTTATTATCCCCATTTGACAGGTGAACAAACTGAGGCACAGAACGGGCCAAGCCACTTTCCCCAGGACTCTAGGGTAGGAAATCCTGCAGCATGGACTTCTTGGAACCTATCCTCATCTGACACCACAGCCGCCTGATCTAGCCACCTTTGCCCCAGCCATCTTAATCTAGGTCAGGGGTTGGGTCCCTGCTCCCGTTACCCTGGACAATGTCGGGTCTCCCAAGGGGAACACGATGCCAGGCAAGGCTCTGATAAATACTGACTCAGGCCAGGCTGTGTTGCTTAAGGGTGGGCCTGGGAGAAGGTTGCTTCCTTCCAGGGTTGAAGAAGAGTTTCAGGCCTCATTCTGAGCCCTCAGGGACCGGCCTGCCTTACCCAGGTGCTGGGGACACTGCCCTCCTATCCCTGCGTGGCCCCAACTAGAGACTGAGGGGACTGGTCTACATCAGGGGTCAAGAAGTCCAGGTGGGGTGGAGGGCTGCAGCGGAGCACGCGCCCAGGTTTCATTTTCTTGGAGCACTTATCTGCAATCCATCGTTCATTTGTTCACTTGCCAATCGTCTGTCTCCCTGTTCGTTAGAAAGCAGGGACTTGGGTTTGTTGACCTAACCCTCTGTGCCTGTTTCCTTATCTGTAGAATGGAGTCGCTGTGGGCCAGGCACTTAGCACAAGGACCCCACCTAGAAGGCCCCTCGCTGATTCATTCTAAAATGTTCCTTGTGAGCAAGTCTTCCCAGCCAGGCAGCGGTCAAGTTTTGTCAAGAGACGAAGCTTCTGCCCGTAGCATTCTAGCGCCTGGCGACGGTCAGAACGCAAGAACATATGAACGTGGAACAGGCCAGGTGGTGGCCCGGTGATAAGGGTGAGGGGTGAGGGGAGAACTGGCCGCTATTTTATTTCACACAGGGTGGCAGGGAAGAGCCTTTCTGATAAGGTGTAGGAGCAGTCGTGAAGGAAGGAGCCGGGCAGATATCTGGGGGGGACAGAATTCCAAGTCGTAGGGGTACAAGGTCCTGAGGCGGGAGTCTGCTGGGCTTGTTCTACGGAGAGAGAGGCTGCAATAGCATGTGCGTGCGCACACGTGGGAAGGTGTGTGTAGCGCCGTGGGGGGGAGAGGAGGTCGCAGAGCTGGGGGCAGGAGCTCTGGAGTCCCTGCCAGAGTTGGGCAATTCCTACTAAATACTAACAGTGACGACGGTCAGGACACAGGAAGTGGGAGGGGAGGAGGGGAGAAGAAGAGGGGAGGAGGAGGGTTTGGGAGGCAGGGGGAGGAGGGAGAGGCAGGGGGAGGATGAGGAGACAGAGGAGGAGGGGGGAGAAGATGGGGAGGCGGGATCAGGGAAAGGGGTGAGCGGGGAACAGCTGGGAGTGAGGAAGGGGAGAAGGGTTAGGAGGTGGAGGGGAGGCAAGCCCAACGTTGCACGCAGGCCACGAGACCTCCGCGTCTCCCTCCCGCGGAAACGGAAGCTAGAGCTTGGGGGCCGGCGGCCGTGGCCCCGCCCCAATCGGACCATCTGCTCCGCACCCCGCCCCGGACACGCCCCTTGCTAACTTAGGCCCCGCCCCGCCTCCCCGCCCGCTGGCGCCCGCCCAGATCCTGGTGCCCAGGGCGTCCCGGGGGCGGTCCGCCCGGGCGATGGCACATAAAACCGCTGGCCACCTGCCGGGCCGCTCCTCCGTGCACTGCGGTCCCGGGCCCGCCGTGCCGCTGCGGCCCGCGTCCGCGGAGTCGCCGCCTCAGTCACCTCCGTCCCCGCCTCGGTCCCTCCACAGGCGCGGAGCCCCGCGAGCAGCGCGCGGGCGCCGGGGCGCGCAGACATGGGCAGCCGCTCTAGAGCGCGCCGGGTGGTCGCGGCGCTGGGCTTCGCCGGGCTGCTGTGCGCCGTGCTGGGCGTTATCATGATCGTGATGGTGCCCTCGATCATCAAGCAGCAGGTCCTCAAGGTGGGTGAGCGGCCCGGCCGGGGGTCAGTGCACGCGGTCCCCTCCGGGGCTGGAGGGCGCTGGGCGCCGAGGAGGGCCGGGTGTCCTGGGCCGGGGCCCCTGAGCACCGGAGAGACCAGAGGGCATGAGGAGGGGCCGCTGGCCACCTTCCCAGGAACCTCCCCGACCCAGGACGCAGGCTGAGTTTGGGGGCCAAGGAGGGCATCCAGGGCTTTTGCTGGAGGCGCAGGCCCGGGTTGGGGAAGCCTGAATTAGAGACCACCTGGGAGCCTGACCTCACCTTAAGGGTCTGGGGTCTGAGGCGGGGCTGGAGTGCGGCCACGTTTCTGGTACTGCCTGGAGGAGCCCAGGAGCCGGTTCACATGCTTCTTGCCTCTTCTACGGCAGCCTGTGACAGTGTGTGGTAAAACTAGGGCTGCACTTTGCTTGTTTCCTGTGAGCACAGGAGGACAGGAACCCTCCATGCACGTGCATGTGAGACTCACATGGGTGCCCAGGCCGGTGGGTGCTCAGGAGAGCGGTCTCTGCTGTCCAGAACCTCCCCAATACAAACCCCTTCTCAGAGGCGGAATGAGCTGCTCTGTCGTTCCCGGACGCTGCCTTCCTGATGCAGATTGGCAGTGATAAGCCGCTTTTCTCCCCAGATCCACACAGAGGCAGGCATAAGCCCAAGGCTGCGTAAGCAGGGTCCTTGGGGAGTCCACAGCCTGAGAGCTTTCCTGCGATCCTAACCTTATACACCACTGCCCTTTCAACCAGGGAGACAAATTAAGGCTGTCAGCTGGCCTTCAGACCGTCAGACTCTGCCCTGGTTGTCTGGCGGCATTTTTGAATGAGCCTGGAGTTACTGAAGGACAGGGAGATTGCAGAGTATCACACTTGAGGTAAAAGCATTCAGCTCTTTGAAGGCAAGGCCAGCACCTGCAGGGCCGGGAGGGGAAACTGAGGCTCACCTTGGCCCAAGATCCAGCCAGACGCAGAGCTGGCAGAAAGAGGTGTCTGTCATCACTTGCTAGTTGATTTCTCTTTTCCCCTTAAGCGGCTTCTTTAGGCGAGTTTCTTGAGAATGGGGACTTGTCCCCATTTCGTATCTGTGCCCCACGCCCAGTGCGGGATGCTTGGGAGATGAATGAATGAGTGAATGAATGAAGGCTGCATCTGCTTGGACCCGGCTGCCATTTTTTGGCTTTAAAGATGGAGCAACGTTTGGTTTTTCTCGAGGTCTCTGGGTGAGCAGTTGTCTGAGTCATCTTGGCCACACTGTGTCCTTTGTTTTGTCGTCAAATCTTGTCCCATTAAATCCTGTAATCTGATTGCAAGGAGATCCTGGCCGATGGTGACATTGAGCTCCAAGTTCCTCTTAGTGGTTTTTTTTTTCTTGCCTGTGAAGTGGCGGGAAAAAGTTTCTTGGGGAAACCTGAGAGCGGCAGAACTGCTTCTTTCTCTCCCATGGTGGCCAACGGGTGTATCTGTTTTGCTTTTCAAAGTAGCTGTGAGAGCTTTATCTCAGTGAAAGCTGGCCGTAAACGCCCGCCAAATTTGTGGTTTCTGTACTGTGTGAGCCCTGGAGAGACCATCACTTGGGTGCTGTAAGTGTGGCGAGCCCGTTGTGATCCCGTGCAGAGAGCCTGTTGTTTTGGGGGTGTGGGGATGAGTGGGATTTATAGCTGGTGCAGAATCTTGTCAGCCCTGTCCTTCTTGGACTTAATTCAGGTGTTTTCTTTTCACGGCTCTCAATCAGATGAAGGCTGTCTGTGTGTGTGTGTGTGTGTGTACATGCACACCCGCATGCCCTACCTAATTTCCCACTCCTCCTCAGGGCTTCCAAAGAGGAAAGCGCCACTGTCCTCAGTTGTCCCGGAGCTAAGATTTCTGGGCTTAAACTTGAGTGAGAGCCACCCAGCATCCTCTGTGAATATCCCAAAGGTGATTGGTTTGTGGCTGAGTGGCATGAAGGCACGGAGGCGAGCCCAGCCTGTGACAGTTTCTTCTTGGACAGCTCAGGCTGAGCCCTGGCCAAGAGCCTTCACTTGGAAGAAGAGCATCTGTGTTCAGGGGACTGAGTGGGTGGGATGCTAGGAGAGGGACGGATGGCCCGCTGGTGTTTTCTTTGGCTGCACGTGTCCACGTACAACTTGAATGGGAGGGCTTGTGCTTTGATTTCTACTTTTTTTTTTTTATGCTTTGGGGTTAAAGAAGTCCGTGTATAGAAAATACATGGATTCTTGTTTGTAAAAAAAAAAAAAAAATTCAAGTGGAGGTAAAAAAAGTTCCCCCCATTTTATTCCCCTCCTGGGATAGTACCACCGTCATCCGAGAGTATCTTTTTAGATTTTTATGGAGATACACATCACGAGCATGGATTTAGACACATTAATATATATATATTTACATATATTGAACTAAACTACGTCGAAATAGCCTGCAGTTTGCTTTTCAATTCACAGATATCGCTTGGGAATTTTTCCATGTCAAAACGTATAAATCGGTCACACTTTTCACTGCTGCATAGTATTCCTTTGAATGGCTGTACACTTAATTACTTACCTGTTTCTCCACTGACTGATAATTTTCTCATACATACCTCTCTGTGTACCTGGATGAACACTTCCACCGGGTACATTTCTAGAAGAGAAGCCTCTAGTCCAGATGGTATGTCCAGTTTGCATTTGGACACAGCCTAATGGCCCTTCTGAAGACTGAGGGCATTTATAGTCCCATCCACAGAGTATGAAACTAGTCACTCCCCCACATCTCTGCCATTATTGGGATTACCGATTTCTTATTATAATTTGGGGGGGGGGTTAATCTGATGTGTGTGATTTACATTTCTCAGGTTACTAATGGGGTTGCATAGGGGTGTGGCTCGTTTTGAAACCGATGTCAGTTTCCAGAGCTCAGGGTTTGCAGACCTGGCTGTGCTATTTGCTGGCTGGGGACCTCAGGCCAGTTACTCCACCTCTGAGCCAGGGCATGTGTCTTCAGCTCTGAGGCAGGGGCTGGATTTAGTTTGTTTCCTGGCAAGATGATAAAGTACAAAGGCGGTGACCTGTGTCTGAAACTGCTCTGGATGTACCCGGTTTACACAGCTCGTGGCAGTTTCGGGCAGGAATCCTGGCCGCCAAATCTGGTCTACATTTCACTAGGGGCATAGGAAGTAAAGCAGGAGCCCTTCATCCAGTGGATTTCTAGGTAAAAGTTAGAGAGAAGGAACTAGATATTTACGTTTGGGCACAGAAAAGTAGAAAAAACACATTACTAATTGAAAAAAAGCTTTGAGGCTACTCGTGTTAAAAAAAACAAAAAAACAAAAAATACTCCACAAAACAATACTCTGTCTTTTCACTGGGTTTCTATCAGTGCATGTAAAAGCACAGAAAAAGGTGTGGAAGGGTGTGTACCAGACTGACAAAAGTGGTTACTCTCAGGGGACTGGGGGTGTGGCAGGGAGAATATTTATGCATTATCTGTAAGGCTCATACTTTTTCTTTGTAAATAAGGAGAATGTATTCACGTATTATGTGTTTAGTTAAAAATTAGTAACGAATCCGTAGCTTTCCCCAAAGAATGGCCAAATGAGTCAGATGCAGAATACAGGAGGCACACAGTGGAGGGGCCCTGGAGATGGAGGTCGCTGGGAGAGGCCTTGGGGGAGAATGAGACTCATTTCTTCTCCTTTCCCCCAGTGGGTAGGGTTGGACAAGAGGTGTTCAGACCGAATGCACTCAGGAGTATAATCGAGGGTGATCGTGTGCTAGGCATCTTTGTAAATGTTGATCATCTCGTTTAGTCCTGGGAGAATTCTGGGACACACATCTCACTGTCATCAACTACAGTTAGGGAAACAGAAGTTTAAGAGAGTAATTTGCCCACGTTACCTTGCTGGTGTGTGTGTGTGTGTATGTGTGTGTGTGAAAAAATCCTGAGGCAAACCCCAGGAGGACGGGCGCTCTTATATCCACAGCCTAGAACAGAGCCTGGCATGCGTGGCCCTCTGTGTTTGCATGGATTAGGAAGTGCAGTCCAGGTCCCTGGGCGTGTATTTCCAAATTACTGGGTGTCTCTGGTCCACCAGGGAAGGCCCCGCTGGGCCACAGGGGAAGGGGTTCGTTTGCTGGGCCACCATGTGCAATGATGGGCCTGGTGGCCTTCTCCACGGCCAGGGGTGGGGTGGGAAGCTGAGTCCCCCTCTGCTGTCTTTTATGTTTTCTAGTTGGAATCAGCCTTGGGTGCTATATCCATGAATTTTTCCAGCTGCCCAAGTCTTCTGCCATCTGTGTCCCCATCTCAATAAGTGATATCTCCATTCGTTCCCTCCAAGAGTAGAGGCAAAAACCTTGGGTCATCCTTGACTGCATGCTTTTTGTGATACCCCTGTATCTGGTCCATCAGCAAATCTTATCGGCTTCCCTTCAAAGGCATATCTGCATTCTGACCCCTTCTCAACGTCTCCACCACTCTGCCCTCCTCCATCCACTGCTTGGACTAGTGCAGTAGTCTCATCTCTGGTCTTCATAGACAACCAGATCACGTGCCCCCTCTGCTCTCAACCCATTGAGGTTTCCTGTCTCACTCTGAGTGAATACCAAGGTCATTTCAGTGGCCTGAAGTCCCCCCGCCACGATGCAGCCCTCCTTTCCTCTCTCACTGCACCCCCTCTTGTCTCCTCTGCTCACCTGCCATGCTTATCTCTTTGAAGTCCTTGAACCCAGCAAGCCTGCTCCCACCAAACTCTGGCTTGCTTTCGCCACCGCCCGGAAGGCTCATCCCCAGATATCTGCACAGTTCGCCCCTCATGTCCCTAAAAGCCACCCCCTTATGTTATATGTTTATTTGTGCATTCTCCCTCTGCCTCATGAGCAGGGGCGCGGGCTGGCCTGTTGCTGTCCCTGCAGCGTCCCCAGGACCAGAGCAGCACTTGGGCTCACAGTAGGATGGTGGGATGGGCAGACGCTGAGCACTTTGAGGTCGGGCTGTTTCCTTAGCCTCTCCCCACCACCACCCCCAGCCTCCGACTCTATTTTGCCCCCTCCTCCCTTGGCGAGGGCCACCCAGAGAGCCTTCAGGAACACTGTGCCCTGCCCCCATGCTTCGTGCCCTCTAGCAAATGTCCTTTGCCCATCAGTTCAGAGGCAGGGGTTGGGGAGAGATAACAGTCAGTGGACATGATTATGCAGTAGACACTGTCCTATGTGTTTTACGTGTATTCAGTCGCTTCATTTAGTGTCTAAATAGCTCCCTCTGCCTCTCTTTTATTGAGGGAAATGGAAGCACAGAGCCGGAAGGACACTTGCCCCAGGTCACACAGCTGAAGTGGCGGAAACAAGATTCCAGCGAGCCCGCCACCTGTGGACCCCGTCCTCCCCACCCTCCGTACAGTATTTCCGAGCAGCTCGACTTGACATTTGGGGCAGGGCAGGCCCTTCCCCTGTTCTCTGCTGGGGTCCACCTTTCCTTGTCTTTTTCCTGCACAGACAGTGGGGCAGTGGGGTCCTTCCCAGGCCTTTCTCCTGATAATCACCTCCCCCAAACTGCGAGTACAGGGTACGTCCTGACATCTTCCCTCTAGGGCTGTCTGCTAGGCCCGGGCAGCTCTAGAATCGCAGATGCCAAGGGACGCTGGGGAGGGCAGCCTCTCCCTGGCCCATGGTCCCAGCGACCCTCAGGGTGACCCCGCCTGTCCTGCAGGGTCTGCTCGGCCAGCTCTGCGCCCTGCCGTCCGTCTGGGCCTCCACAGAGCCCCAGGGTTGCGTCTCAGAGGGCGTCACGGCGTCGCGGGCTGACCGCCTCTGACCACATCAGGCTCCCTCTGGCCGCGCACTTGACCCATGGCCGCGGATGGGGGGGCGGTACTCCCTTCTCGGGGGGCAGTGGGGTCGCAGGTGTGCTCCGATTCTGCTGTGTTTTTCTTCCTCTTTCTTGCCGGGAGCTTCCTATCCCTCCAGAGCCACAGCTGAAAATACGGGCTATTTTTAGTCTCCCCGAGTGTTGGTTATTTTTGTTTCCCTCTTTGCTGCTGACGGATTTGCTCCTCTGGTTTCATGTGTGTGCGCGTGCACATGTGTCGATGTGTGCACACGTGTGCCGGCTGCACACGCTGACTGGTGACACAGGAACATGTGTCGGCATGCGCCCATGCACGCCTGTGTGTGGCCATTTGCCGAAGCACACACACACAGACAAGTGTTGCGTGTCAGCATGTGTCGGCTTGGAGCACAGTGCCCCCGTGATGGCATACATGTGTATGTGCATGAACACACGTGTACACACATGACATGTGCCTGCGTGTGGTAGCCTGACACACACGGGTTCACACGTGCTGTTATGTATGTGTCTATGTGTGGGCTCACACACGTGTGTTGACACCTGTTGAGTGTAGAGTTACACATGGGGACGTGTGGACACACGTGTTAACACGTGTCCATGTGTGTTGGGGTGTGTGCACACACATGTGGCCATGTGTCCCAGGCCCGGCACGGGGCTGTGTTCAGTGCGCCTGGCTCTTCCCATTTCAGGACACGTTCCCCATCCTTTCCTAGAGTGACTCATCCTGGCTGGGCCTCCGCTCCGTGACTCATGGGATTAGCTAAAATTTGGTGACAGCTACCTGGAATCATCCCGTTCTGGCTTCAGCTTCTAGCAAACGGGACAGAAGTGAGTCGGTGTCGAGGACTTGTTTGTTGAAGAGCTTCCCTTGGGCAGTTTGGTCCCGCCAGAGCCCCGGCACAGGCACGTCTGCTCCATCAATGACCGTGGGTCCTCCCGGTGGTCGTGGTGCCCGGAAGGGTGATCCTATGCCCTTGGTCAGCAGCAGAGAGGCCCCTGGGGTCATAAGCCGCCCCCAAGGCTGGTTTCAGCCACAAGGCTCTTTTCTGGCTCATAATCTTAGAACTAGAGAATTCGGTTACGGGGAGTCCACCCTGAGCACCCCCCTCCCTCCCACACCCCCCCCCCCCCTTCTGTGCCGCAGAGATCTAGCAGCTTCGTCCCCATAAACACATTTATGGTGCAAAGAATTCAACTGTAGCAGTCGGCCAGAAATACAAAAGCAAGACAAAAGGTGAAGTCCTTTTATGTGCCTCCTCTCCCTCCCCCTTGGTCAAATGCGACCTTGGCCTCCAAAGGCCCTGGGAGTGGCCACCAGAGCTGAAATGCAAAGAGAAACAAAAACAACACAAAAAAGTTCATTCTCGGCTTTGGAGATTTCCAGGGCCCAGGAGCTGGTGAGTTATAGGTGGTTCTGATTTGAAGCTCAGGATCATTTTGCTCAGAACCTCCCCAAACCCAGACGTCCGGGCCCCTGATGGCCCAGGGCACAGCTGGCTTCATTGTCTTGCTTCCTTCCCCCACCTCCGCCCCACTGTTTCCTCCTGTTCCCCGATTGCTTCGTGCTGGGGGGGGGGAAGGGAGGAAGGAACAGGAGTGGCCTGACCTGTGCTTGCTTCCTGGCATTCTGGGTGAAGTTCCTTCCACCTTTTCTGGAAGCTTCTAGAAGGACTTTTTTTTTTTTTTTTTTATACAGCAGGTTCTTATCAGTTATCCATTTTATACATATCAGTGTATACATATCAATCCCAATCTCCCAGTTCATCCCACCCCCCCAGCACCCCTGCCACGTTCCCCCCCTTGGTGTCCATAAGTTTGTGCTCTACATGTGTCTCTATTTCTGCCCTGCAAACCGGTTCATCTGTACCATTTTTCTAGAAGGACTCTTGAGACGCTTTAACGTGTGCTCTCTTGGGCCGCTCCTGGACTCAGATGCTGGTGTCTCCTTATCTCCCTGACCGCCGGCCATTGGCACGTCCCAGGGCTCAGGCCTTTCCTGGCCGTGCTCACCCGGTCTCACGTGTCAAATGCCATCTCTGTCCTGGCGCCTCCCAAATTGATATCCCAGGCCCGGACCTTTCCCCTTGAACTCCAGCCTCAAGCATCCAATGGCCAACTCCATATCTCAACCTGGGTGGTCAAAGGCAGCTCACGCTTACCCTAGCCAGCGCCTGACTTCCCATCACTCCCTGTGAAACCCACATTCCCATCTCAGGCCGTTGCTTGTCCATTCTCCAGCTACCCAGGCCGAAAGCCTTGGAGTGAGCCTTGACTCTCTCTCACTTCCCACACTGAACCATCAGGATATTTTATGGCTTCATCTTCAAAATATAACCGGAATCCAACTTCTCTCCACACCCACGGCCACTACCCTGGTCCAAGGTGCCATCGGCTCTCACCTGGATTCCTGCAGGATCCCTGCGCCCACCTTTGCTCCCTGGTCAGGTTTTTCAGCACAGCAGCCGAAGGAATCCTATGAAAATTGCACCGTCCTCCTCTGCTTAAAGCCCTGCAGTGAACCTGCCCCATCCCCTCCGAGTCAAGGTGAGCCCTTATGTTGTCCCTTGAGGCCTGTTCCATCTGATCCTGACCCCTTTCTGTCCTCCCCTTCACCTTGACCTTGCACATGGCCCTTCTGGCAGTTCCTCAGACTTACTGGCACATATGCCTTACTAAGTTCTTCCCTCTGCCCACAGCTCTTTCCCTGATGTGACACGTGCGTGATTCACTCTCCCACCTCCTTTAGGCTTTGTTCAGATCTCACTTGCCCACGGATCTCTCTTTTTTAATATTGCAAGTTCCCTTCCCATTCCCTGGTGCTCCAAACCCTCCTTACCCTGCTGTTTTTTTCTGTAGTCCCGTCACCTGCTGAGATACCACCGAATTTACCTATGCATCCTGTTTATCATTTATTGTCTGTTTCTCCCTGTGAGAATGTCAGGCCCATGAGGGCAGGGACCTTAGTTTTTGTTCATCGCTGTGTCCCAAGCACTTGGAACGACACCTAGCACATAATGGTAGGTTCTCAAATAGTTACTGAACGGATGTTTAGAAGACGAGGGTGGTTTCACAGGGAGGTTCGTGATGAGTGTCAGGTTGTCGTCCTGTGCGGGCACCTGGGGACCGCGCCCCTCCCCCTGCACGGCCCCCCCTCCACATCCAGCCGTTCCGCCTCTCACCTGCTGCAGGAGCTTCCTCTCCCGCCTGTCTGCTCCTATTCCTGCCACCCTCTCGGCAATTTCCCCTGCCGCAGCTAGAATGCTCTTTAAAATAATGCACATTGGATCATTTCACAGCCCTGATGAAAACCTTCTTGCGTCCGGTCTGAAACCCGTCTGCCCGCCGTGGCCTGTAAGCCACTTACCTCCACTCCCTGCACTTCCGCCCTGCTACAGCCTCACAGGCCTTTCTTTTCCTCCAATACACTGTGTTCTTTTCTGCCTCAGGACCTTTGCACAGACTGTTCCTTTCTCCTGGCTTTTATGTTTGGTTCCTCTTATGTTTCAGCTCAAATGTGACCTCTTGAAGAAGAGACCCCCCCTCCCCCCATGAACCCCACCCCATCTATGTTATAAGCATTCCGTGTCACTGTCTTCCAAGCCGTCACCATGCTCTGGAATTATATTGTTCACTTGCTTGAGGTTCCATGAGGCAGGGGCCTTGCCTCTCTTGTTCATGACTGTATTGCATGGTTGGGGACCCTGGTCCAGGGCAGAGACCTGGCTGGGGTGGGACGTTGAGTCGAGGCAGTGAGAGGATTCCAATCGGGATCCTCAAAAGCATGGATTTTTTTTTTTTAAAAATTATTTATTTATTTATTTATTTATGGCTGTGTTGGGTCTTCGTTTCTGCGCGAGGGCTTTCTCCAGTTGCGGCAAGCGGGGGCCACTCCTCATCGCGGTGCGTGGGCCTCTCAGTAACGCGGCCTCTCTTGTTGTGGAGCACAGACTCCAGACGCGCAGGCTCAGCAATTGTGGCTCACGGACCTAGTTGCTCCGCGGCATGTGGGATCCTCCCAGACCAGGGCTCGAACCCGTGTCCCCTGCATTGGCAGGCAGATTCTCAACCACTGAGCCACCAAGGAAGCCCCAAGCATGGATTCTTGAAGCCAGACTCCTTGGCTTCCAATACTGGCTCTTCCCCTCCTATCTGTGCGCCCGGCGCCAGGGAGCACCCGGGAGCCAGCTCTCCGTGACGTGTTCGTGGATTCAGGGCCTGCGTCTTAACCAGCCCCGCCTGGATTCCAGAGACTGCTCTCTGACTCCAGTGACTGGGTGTTTCTACTGGCTGAGTGTTGATTGACCCCTCCTCTGTCCCAACGTGAAGGCGGAGTCGCCAGAAGGAAGGGACACAGGTTTACAAAGATGTCATTGGGGCCATCTGGGGGTGGTGGGTAAAGAAAGAGCATCTGTCCTGTCCAAGGGGCCAAGGGAGGCGTGGAGGCTGGTCTGGGGCTGCCTCGCTCTGCCTCTCGGAAGGAGAAGGGATCCCCATGCTGGCATCTTGGCCTCAGCTGGGTGGCTTGGACTGGGGGTGCGGCGGTGTTTCCCTCCTGCTGCATTTAAGCCCAAGTTCAGCCTTAAAGTGGAACCACTTTCGTTTCCTGTCCTTATGAGTGGAAACCTCGTGAGGCTGGAGTTGGGAGACCCAGGTCCAGCTTGCTGGTGATACGTACTTGCTCTGTACGTACAGGATCGCACATCAGCTCAACCAGGCAAAATCTTTTACCTGCACTCAATAAACCACAAGTCGACCGGGTTAGTGTTGGCCTGGAGAGTGCAGAGAGGGTGGGGAGGGAGCTTCTTGTGGCCCTGCTCTTCCTCCTGTGGGGTCCCATAGTGGGTCCAGCTTGAATGCGATCCAAGAGTTAAAAATTCATTTTTTGTATGTGTGCTTTCGTTATCACTGGCCAGCAGCTTTATCTGGGGCTCAGATGGCCGTCTGTACCACATGGGGGAGAAACTGGCTCCTTTGAATTTCCCCGGAGGTCTCCAAAGGGAACCTTATGGAGGGACCTTCAAAGATAATTAGAGAATTTTCCCAGTGGCTGGGAAAAGTTGTGGTGTGAATGCTCATGGGCTCTGATTGGCTGGGCTTGTCTCTCATGCTTATCCCTGAGCCAATCACTGTAGCTTGAGAAATGGACTGCTCCGATTGGTCAGGCTTGGATTACGTGCCCATTCTTGGAGCTGGAGAAGGAGGACTTTTTTTCCCCAAAGCACAGGGACTGAGGTGGGGTGGGGTGGTGCCCTAAAGGAAAAGGTGGGGGGGGGGTCACTGTTAGCAGAAGGAGGAAAGGGTGACAGGCAGCAAAAATGATTGATGTACCCTTTTCCCCAGAGTAGCTTCCTCACTTCATCTCATTGTGTCTTGTTATTATAGTATTAGAGATTCTTTTCTTTGACTTGACCCAAGACCTCTGGAGGGGATGGCAGCTTCTCAGCTAATTGTGTGTATCAGGGAAGGTTTCATAAACTCAGACTGTTAGATCTGGAGCTTGGGTTTTACTCAGTTCCATCTTTTATTTTTTCTCTGGGAAAACCAGAACCCAAAAGGAGCAAAGATTTAAGTAAGGCCACAGAGCAAATTAGCAGTGAGTACTGGCAGGGAAGACTGTCTCAGGTGGGTGGGGGAAGTAGGTGGAAGTCAGATGGGCCCCTGGAACAGGGCTTGGAAGAAGCCAAGTAGTTGTAAAAGCAAGTCATTAGCTAGCATTCTTCAGGCAGAAAGTCCCCAGGGTCCCCTGTCTGCATTCCGGTCCGCACCCACCTCCTGGCAGGATTGGGAAGAGGTGTTTGTTGTAAACTGGGAGAGGTGTCAGGGCTGGGGTGTGCCCAAGTGCAGGCTTTGTCTGCCCCGGGCGGAGGCGCCAGTGCTGTGCCCTGGAGGGGATGGCACAGAGGAGGGATGAGTAAAGACTCTGACCTTTGTCGGAATCCGCCCAGGTACAGGTGCAGAGGAGTTGATCTGGAATCGCTGTCGCCAGCAGGTGTGTTCTGCAATGGGAACCAGCACATCTGTCATCAACAGTCCCCCGGATGAACGGCTGCCAGCTTGTTGGCACTTGCCCCAAACTCTGGGGCAAACCCTTCTTCACCTAGGGCAGCTAGGAGCTGGGTGTGAGAGGGACCTGCCTGGACAGCCAGGCCCCCAGGGCCTCTGGGAGCATCCCTCTGTGTGCTGAGAGAGCCCTGTGTGCCCACATGATAACCTTCCACCTGAGTGAGAGGCATGAGGCAGACTGGAACATGGGGAGCTGGAAGGCAGTGTTGGCATGTCACCGTCGCAAGGTCAGGCATGGGTTCTCAAACCCGCATGACTCTCTCTAGCCCTTGGCCAGGGTTTTGGCATCCAGGAGTTTAGGTGGACCCAAGAGCATAGACTTTGGAGCCAGCCAGCCTGGGTTCAAATCCTGGTTCTGCCCCTTCCCAGCTGTGTGTCTTTGGACAAGTAACTTAACCTCTCTGTGCCTTATTTCCCCCTCTGTAAAATGGCATTAATGGAAGTATCTCCTGTACAGGGCTCTTATGAAGATGGAGGAGTTGGCACATGTAAAGCACTTAGAATAACAGCTTGGCAAGTGTCACATAAGTGTTTGCTGTTTCATCATCTTAACCTTATACACACACCTATAGTAGGATTAGTCTGTCATTTTTCCGAAACGGGACCATACTATGCCCACTTTCCCGCATCTTGCTTTTCTCACTGCGTCTCTTCTCTAAACTTTCCCCGGTTGCTTGGGTAGCTCTGACTGGGTATCTAGATGACTGAACATCCCACGGTGTGGATGTACGAGCCATTCCCAGGAGGGAGGTTTCAAACTTGTGAAATAATCCATAAAGCAGCCGAAAGTGTTCTTTTCCCACCTCGATGTTTCAGTTTGAAAAATTTTATTTTGGAAAAATCGCAAGAACAGTGCAACAAATTCCTGTAAGCCGTTTCCTGAGCTCCACCAATGTTTACAATTTGCTGCATTTTCGTTCTCAGTCTCTGTCTGTCTGTCTGTCTGTCTCTCTCGTTGCCAGACCATGTGAGAGTTGCTTGCAGACGTCAGGACACCTCGCCCCAGAATACTGCAGCGTGCGTGTCTTAAGGACAAGACTATTTTTTTCTGTAACCACAGACCACAGTCACCCTCAGGAAAGCTCGTAATAATTTACTTCTTTGATGCTCAGGTTACATTCAGAGTCTCTTATTGACCCAAGAGCACCCTTTAGAGCAGTTTTTTGGTTTTTATTGTTTAAATCACGTCCTGTGTCCAGCTGCCTTGTTTCTTTCTCCTCCTTTAATCCAGACCAGTCCTCCAGCCATATTCTTTTTACTGGGTCCTTCACAACACTGGCGTTTATTAAGGGACCAGACCAGTTTTTCTGGTGGAATGCCTTTCAATTTGGATTTGTCTAATTGTTTCCTCGTGAGTGCACGTTTTCTTCCGACAGAGTCCTACACAAAAGCCTCCTTGTGTGAGTCAGATGGGGGTAGAGCTCTCCTGGCTGAGTTGGGATGGGCGCCTGGACCCCACCCCCATCCCAGCTGGGTGACCCCATCCTGCAGCAGGCCTGCGCCCCCAGGCGAGTTTGAACCTCCCCTCAGACTGGAAGAAGCCAGTGATTCCATCAGGCCTTGCCTCGCTCAGCCGTCCTTCCATCTGCTTCCTCATTTTCTCAGCTCTGATTCCTTGCCCTCATGCCCAGGCGTGTGGATCCTTCCAGCGGCCCTCGGCCAGCCTGTCTCCTCCCCTCCAGCCCTCCTGGTCTCCCAGTGCCATGGACCTGAGGGCCATGGGCTGGGTCAGATGCCGCCGCATCCTCTGGGCTGGGAAGGCGTTGCAGCCCTGGGGTGTCAGGGCCTGTCTGGTGGAGATGGGATGGCAGGTGTGGGGGCTTCTTACCTCTGCTGCCTGTCCCTCTGAGGCTTGCAGAAATTCTTGTGCCAGGTCCCCCTGGCCCCATCTGGCCTCTTGGCTGGCACAGGAAGGTCACTGTGGCTTTACTCGGCCAGGAGCCCGCTGTAGCTGGAATCCCTTGGCAGCTTTGAAAGACTCTCTAGGCCTCAGGACTTCCTTTGACTGCCTGTTCCCAGGGTCCCCAGATTCCACCTGCTGCAGCCTCCTGCTTTGGACTTTCAACTTTGATTTCTTTTTATTGTGAAATCTTATGCACTTCAAGGAAAGTGCCTAAGACACACGCAATTAAATAAATAACTAAAACGAACGCCAGTGTGATCATCCCCAGATGAAAAAGCAGAACCTCCTCTGCCCTCCAGAAGCCCCTGAAGAGGAGACTTGTTCCCAGCTTGCTTGGCTTTTTATTGTGTTACCCCATCTACATCCCTAAACACTGGGCTTAGTTTTGTCTGGTTTTGAACTTCACTTGAACGGAATCATATTTCTATGGTCTGAATGCCTCAAAATTCATGCGTTGAAATCCTAATGCCCAAAGTGATGGTGTTAGGAGGTGGGGCCTTTGGGAGGTGATTAGGTCATGAGGGTGGAGCCCTCGTGAATAGGATTAGTGCCCTTGTAAAAGAGTCCCCGGAGAGCTCCCTCACCCCTTCCACCATGTGACGACATAGCGAGAAGTCTGCAAGCCAGAAGAGGGCCCTCATTTGACCATGCCAGCACCCTGATCTCAGACTTCCAGCCTCCTGACCGAACGAAACAAATGTCTGTTGTTTATAAGCCACCCAGTCTGTGATGTTTTGTTACAGCAGCCCAGCCCTGACGTAATAAGGCACATACTCTGTATTTTTTTGTTTTGTCTTGTTGTTCTTGCTTCCCATTATGTTTGTGAGACCCATCCGTGTTGTTGCAATAAACCGCACCCCATCTTTTTTTAATTAATTAGTTAATTAATTAATTTATTTGGCTGCATTGGGTCTTCGTTGCGGCGCACAGGCTTCTCTAGTTGTGGCGTGTGGGCTCTGTAGTTGTGGTGCGCGAGCTTAGCTGCCCTGCGGCATGCAGGACCTTAGTTCCCGGACCAGAGTTCAAACCCATGCCCCCTGTGGTGGAAGCGTGAAGTCTTAACCACTGGACTGCCAGGGAAGTCCACAAGTTTTTTAGTTAATAACTTATAGAGATGAAATTCAAAGAACATAAAATTAATCATTTTAAAGTGATCCATTCAGTGGCAATTAGCACATTCACAGTGTGAACCATCACCTCTTTCTGCTTCTAAAATGTTTCTGTCACCCCAAAGTGAAACCCCACTCCCCATCTTTTCTTCCATCCAGCTCCCCTATTCCCTGTCAGCCATTAGTCTGCTTTCTGTATCTGTGGATGTATCTGTTCCGGACATTTCCTATAAATGGAATCCTACCCTGTGTGGTCCTTTGTGCCTGGCTTCTTTCACTCAGCATCCCGTTTTCAAGGTTCTTCAGATTGTAGCTTGTGTCAGTGCTTTACTCCTTCTTATGGCTGAATCATATTTCACTGTGTGGATGGACCACATTCTGTTTACTCATCCATCAGTTGAGGGACACTTGGTTATTTCCACCTTTTGGTCATTGTGAATAGTGCCGCTGTGGATGTGTGCGTACACGTGCCTGTTTATCTCTTTTCCCTTGTCTCCTTCTATTTCCTCTTCTTCCCCTTATCCCTCTCATGTCTCACCCCTCCTTGCCCTGGCACCCATCCCCTGGGTGGTATGTCTTTAAATAGGACACGTGTGTCCTTGTGCCACAGGTGGTGCCAGGAGTCTGCTCACAGAACAGTGGGCTGGAGCTCAATTCTGGAGCCAGGTGGGCATGGGGGCCAATCCTGGCTTTGCCACTTGCCTGCGGGTGACCTGGGGTAGGTTCCTCAGGTCTCGGGTTTAGATAGGCGCCTGTAAAATGGGACAAACCACACCTTCCCGTAGGGTTGAGGTGAGGATTGAGCAGGCTAATAGGTGGTAAGTGCTTTGAGCTGGGCATGGCCGAGCAGGCCCCACGCGCAGCACCTGGGCTGCCAGAGCCTGGGGAGAGGGTGACCTCTGCCCTCAGTACCTGACTCCTGCTCTGAGCCCTACTTTTCTCCCATCACGCTCTTGGAAATCTTTCTATGGTGCTGTATTCTTATCTGGCCCATGGCTTCTTGCTACTGCCTGGGTTTCCGAGTTTACATTCCTCATGTTTTGTTTATTCCTTTCGTGACTAGTACCTGGTTCCGTCCACTCCTGCCCCCCCAGACAGCAAACATCCTGGAACCTTCCATCTTAAAGTTCCCAAGAATTTCCTCGGGATGTGCGGGGAGTGGAGCTGCCAGGTCGAAGGGCACGGGAGGGGGGAGGCAGGGAGCCAGTGTCATCAAATGTGCCTTCCATAAGGGCCGTTGCCGTTCCCTCCCACATCTGCTCCAGCGCCCGATACCGTCTGGCATTCTAGAATGTGTGTGGTTGTGATGGGTGTTGTTTTGATTTGTACTTCTGAGTTGTGTGTTTGAGGCCTCTTCCTTTTCTAAGTCAGTGGTGGGATGGGGTCTGAGGCTCAGAGAGTTTGAGGGGCTTGAGCGGGGGCACACAGCAAACAAGGGATAGATCCCGGGACTTAGACTTGGTTTAATCAGAAATCTTTGGTCCCCGGTGACCGAGGTCAGCTGCAGGGAGAGGAGAGAGGATGTGAGGGGCCTCTCTTCAGCTGAAAAGGCTCAGAGGGAGAGGTCAGCCTTGTGCAGGACGGGGAGGGAATGTGGCCGACCCCGCATACCCCCTTGCTGTCTGCAGCCAGCTTAGGGGTCCCCTTCTGCTGAGGGCGGGCCTGTGGCCTCCTTGCTGTGTAACTGTAATGTGTGTATTACTTTCCGAGGCCTTTGTCCTCACATGGCCGTCCCCTCTGTGTCCTTGCCTCTTCTTATAAGGACACCTGTCATTGGATTTAGGGCCCCCCCTAAATCAAGGATGACGTCATCTCGAGATCCGTAACTTGTTCACATCTCCAAAGACACCATTGCCAAGTAAGGTCAGCTTCTGAGGTTCCAGCTGGACATGAATTCTGGGGGACGCCATTCGACCCACGACCAAGTGTTTGCCTGACCTGCAGACCCGCAGAACTCTGGGTTCAAATCCAGGTCCTAGTTCTTGGGTTCTCTGGGAACTTGATTTTCTTCTAAAAGCCGATGTCCTCTTTTGCAGTTGGGGCTGATTTTCTCAGCTCCCACGGATTAAAATTCAGGTAGAGCAGCCTCGGATGGTCGCGTCACTTATGACAGCTGGATGGGATGTGCTTGGCAGGGCCAGCTCTTGCCCAGACAGCCCCCACTGGCATCAAAAATAAGGAAAGTACAATAGGGGTACAATGAAAAAAGACTGAAAGCGTGCAGAGAGTTACAACCTCAAAAAAAAAAAAAAAAAAAAAAGGCACAATGTGAAAAGTCACCACTGCCTTTCCCCACAGTGGGTCTTGGCTCCAAAGGCAACTTGGGTTAATAGTTCCTTCCTGAAAAACATTGTTTGTGTCCACAGGGACCGGGATATCCTCCTGTCCCAGGCCCACCCTTGAGGACCCTGCATGCCTTTCTCCACCTTGGGTTTGGCACTGAGGGGTGGATCTTGGAGACCTTTGTACTGGCCCAGAACTCACCCTCCTGTGGCCTGTGGGCCTGCCTCTATGCCCTGCGGGCTTCGTACATGGAGCGCTGCAAAGGACGGGGCTGTTTCCCTGTTACTGCCGGACCAGTGATGACGGGCCTGCGTGGGAAGGAGTCCTCTTCCTTGGGACCTGGCAAAGGAAGGTGCAGGTCGGGATCCATTCTAGAAAAAAATCTTCCTGCTGGAGACGCCTATGTGCCTTCTGGAGCTTTCTCAGGGAGCATATGTTTCCTGGGGCTGCCGTAACACGTGATCACAGATGGGTGGTTTTGAATAGAGATGTATTCTCTCCCAGTTCTGGAGGCCAGAAGTCTGAAATCGAGGTGTCGGCCGTGCTCCCACTGAAGGCTCTAGGGGAGGATCCTGCCTTGTCTCTTCTGCTCCCGATGGCTCCAGGCATTCCTTGGCTTGTGGCCGCATCCCTCCAATTTCTGCCTCTGTGTTTTCTCTTCTAAGGATACTCATCGTTGGATTTAGGGTCCACCCGCATAATCCAGGATGATCTCACTTTGAAATCCTTAATTAAATCTGCAAAGACCCTTTTTCTAAATAAGGTCACATTCACAGGTTTTGGGGCAGAACTTAGTATGTGCCAGGCACCAAGCTGCGTGTGGTACAGGTTCATTGTCTTCATAACCCTCTCCGAGCTGTGGTTATGCTTATTTTCTGGCTAGAGTCATGGCGGCTCAGAGAGGTTGAGGCACCTGCCCGAGGTCACACAGCTGGTGGTAGAAGCGGAACCTGGAACCCTCACTTTTGTCCCAAGGTTACAGCCCAGCCTCTCCCAGACCCAGACCTGGCTGGAGAGGTGTTTTGTGTGGTCCACACTGGTATTAAAAAAAATTATATCGGTCGCCAGCATTTAAAGACAGGCAGATTTAGATCCAAATCTACATTTTGAGGCACTCCTGACAGTTTGGGAACTCTATGCGGCAGCTGTCGGCCGGGGGCTGCCCCCGTTGGATGAGGTCTGTTCCTTGGTAGACCTCATTCTCACCAGGTTGATGCTTCCCAGCTCCTTGGCCGTGGGCAAGTGACTTGGCCCCTTCAGACCTTGATTTCCTCATCTGTAAAATGGGGATAATCATAGCCCTGGCCTCATGGCTGTTGCTGCGAGGGATAAGTGGGTTGATAAATGGGAAGTGAGTGAGTGCTACTGCATCAGGCTGGCCTTGTGGCTGTTAATTACCAACCTTCTTTTGGAATAAATTCAGACTTAGTTCATGGAGGCCGTCCAGGGTCCTGGGTGATGGACGTGTTCATCACAGAGGAAAACCAGAGAGTCGGGAGCCCCTCGGGGTTCTGATGCAGCTTCTGGCCTTAGGCTCAGTGTAAGCCTCCTGCCTTAGTTTCCTCATCTCTAGCAACACCTGTTCTTTCTACCTGCTCAAATGAGGGAATAATGAAAAGAATTAAAAAATATAATTTTTGACTGTAATTATTATTTTAATATATGTGGCAGTATATATAGAGTTGAGGATTCAGAAAACTGGCCATACTTGGGCAGTGACCTAATCTTCCCGAGCCTCAGTTTCCCCAACTGTAAGGTGGGATGATGTTAGCATACACCGCCTGGAGCCGTTGTGAGGACTCAGGGAGCAAAGTGCGTCGAGTGTTGCCCACTCCTGGTGAGAGCAGTGGGGATGGTGGTGGGGATAGTGGGGCGGTGGTAATGAAGGGTGTGTCAGGCGCCTGGAGCGTCATGGCCTGGGGAGGTGGGAGTGGAGGTGGCTGCGGCCACAGGCCTGTGTGGGAGCCTGTCCTTGGGGGGCAGCCTGGCCCTCCCTGTCCTCTCCTGCGGGAGAATGACGTCACCTCCGTGCTCCCTTGGGCTCCGGCAGCTTGTGGGTGGCCGGGGAGCCCAGATAAGTGGGGTACAGCTGTCAGCAGTCCTGGCCATCTGTGTCCTTGGCGGGCGAGGGAGAAAGGCCGGGGGCTGGGGCAGCGTCCCGCTGAGGTTTCAGAAGTCCTTCAACCCCGGGGGGCAGGCGTGGGGAGGGTGATCTTTGACTCCTCTCTGTGGTTTGGGACGTAAGCAGCCTTCAGCGCGTGTGTTCTGAGCTCGTACTGTGTGCTGGGCATTGTACCAGGCATGGGAGCTGCAGTCCTGGACACCCCAGGCTGGGTCCTTCTCCTTTGGGTGGGTGGTCAGGAGGGCCTCCCTGAGGAGGGGCTGTTGGAGCTGATGAGGAGTTGGGCGTAGGAACAGCACGTCAGGCACAGGGCACAGCAAGTGCAAAGGCCCGGAGGTGGGAAGTGGCTTATCACATTGGAGTGATAAGCAACTTATCACTCCAATGTGATAAGCAGGCCGGTGGGCTTGGGGAGAAGTGGGTGGTGAGAGGGGAGAGGCAGGCCGGGGCCTTGTAGGACATGGGGAGGAGTTGAGATTTGGGTTTCAATTCCTTGAGATGCCAGTGGAGGGTTCTGAGTGGGGGGCGGGACATGATCTGCTGCGTGTCTTACAGAGCCCTCTGGCTGCTGCAGGGCGGGGAGGCAGTGTTGGGGGGTTGAGAGGAGGCAGGGAAGACGGTGGGTGCCTCGGGCCAGGGCATAGGCAGTATAATTGGAAGGAGGGAACAGAGTCAAGATTCCTCTTGTAGGGAGCGTGAACCAGGTATGCCGATGGATTAGACTTGGGATGGGAGGGGAGGAGAGAAATAAGTCTCTTGAACTTCTGTTTGAGGGACTCAGTGGCTGGTGGAGCTGTTTTCTAAGATGGAAATATCTGGGAGGGCAGTCAAGAGCAGATGAAAAGTGTGGGCCGTAAATCTGGTCCTAAATTCTTGGTGGGACAACTCATTCACAACAGAAACTGACCTGATTAGAAAATGGGCCAAGGACTTCATAGAGATTTCTCCGAAGAAGATATGCAAGTGACCAACAGGCACACGAGGAAGTGCCCCACATCACTCATGGTTAGCGGAATGCAAATCCTAACCGCATTGAACCATCGCCCCGTGCCCACCAGGCTGGCTGCTATCAAAAAACAACAGTGATTAGTCAGGTTGTGGAGAAACTGGAACCCTTGTACAGTGTTGGAGGGCATATAAATGGTGCAGCTGCTGTGGGAAAGTCTGGCAGTTCCTCAAAAAATAGAAACATAGAATTACCATCGGATGCAGCAATTCTACTTCTGGGTACATATCCAAAATAATTGAAAGCAGGGACTTGAAGAGATATTTGCACACTCATGTTCATTGCAGCACTATTCACAATAGCCAAAAGGTGGAAACAACCCAAGAGGCCATCACTAGATGGATGGATGAACAGAATAGGGTCCATCCATACACTGGGATGTGATTCAGCCTTAAAAAGGAAAGAAGTTCTGACACAGGCTATAACATGGATGAACTTTGAGGATATTATGCTAAGTGAAAAAAGCCAGTCACAAAAAGACACATATTGTGTGATTCTGCTTATATGAAGTAGAATATTGTGTGATTCTACTTATATGAAGTCCCTATGGGGGGGGGGCAAATTCATAGAGACAGAGAATAGAGGGTGGGCGCCAGGGGCTGGGGGAGGGGAGTTAGTGTTTAATGGGAATAGAGTTTCAGTTGGGGAAGATGAAAATTTCTGGAGACGGATGGTGGGAATGATTGCACGACAATGTGAATGTACTTAATGCCACTGAACTGTACGCTTAACAATGGTAAAGATGGTACCTGTGCTGTTATGTGTATTTGACCACAATTTTAAAAAGTGATGGGGGAAATTCCCTGGTGGTCCAGTGGTTAGGACTCCACACTTCCACTGCAGGGGGTGTGGGTTTGATCCCTGGTCAGGGAGCTAAGATCCCGCGTGCCGAGTGGCCCAGCCAAAAAAAAAAGAAAAAAAAAAGTCATGATGGGGTTTAACCTGAGGGGGGATCAGTACCGGTCCCCCTACCGCCCCTCCCCCCGCCCCGCCAGTCCGGGTGTCAAGGATCGGGTTCGGGTTTGTAGGTGGTAGACCGGATTGCCCAGCCCCTGGCCGGGGTGATTACAGCACGCTGAGCCTCTTGCAAAAGATTGAGCTTTTGGAGGAGGCAGCCCTGAGCCTCTGATTCCTCCAGGCTCAAACCACCGTTGCACCATCTTACAAGACCTTGGCAAGCTTCCGCACGCGTTCTGGAACCAGGGCCAAGGTGAGTGGCGGAAAGCTCATTTAGCAAGCGTCCTTGTGGCCCGTTTACACCGGGGTGCCTTCTTCAGAGCAGTGCATGTCCTTGTCACTTGATTCTCGGTGCTGCCACGAAGGAGGAAGGGGAGGTACTCACGTCTCCAGGTGGCCGGTCAGGGGACCAAGGGGCAGAGGACAGGGGTTGGCACACTCTCTGTAAAGGACAAATAGTAAATAGTCTCAGCTTTACGGGCCAAACAGGTTCTGTCTCAGCCTCTCACCTCCGCAGCCGTGGTGCAGAAGCTGCGTGGACGATATATCTGTGAGGGGGCTGGCTGAGTGCCACGACAGCTTTATTTGTGGACACCAACATGTGAATTTTATGTAACTTGCATGTGTCTTGAGTTAGTAGCCTTCTGTTTTTTTTTTTTGCAAACATGTAAAAATGTAAAACCGTTGTTAGCTCCCGGGATGAACAGAAACAGGCCAGATGTGGCCCGCAGGCCGTAGTTTGCGGAGCCCTTTCTTGTGTGCAAACAGGCTGCTTTATTATTGGGGTGAAATTGCGGTGTTTGAAGGAAGGGCTGTCCTCTGCCTGAATTATGTGGAGAAAGTGGGGCAGAAGTCAGCCCTGGGGGAGACTGTTCGTCCTAAAGAGCACAGACAGGTAGACTGCCCGGACTTCCCATCATGGTGGTGTAGTTGGTGGGTCCAGATGAGGCCCCGGCTTACGGGTGGAGGGTGAGATTGTGCTTGATTTGCCTGGGAGCCTGGGATCAGAACTGCGTGCACCTTCCAGCAGTCTTCTCCCTTCCCCGTGATCCTTACCTATCCACACCTGCGGTGAGCCTTTATGGAGGCAGTAGAATGTTAGAACTCAGGCTTTGGGGGCAGACTGGAGTTGAGGACCCTCTGTCACTACTGGGTTTGTGCCCTTGAGCAAGTAAGTAGTTTAATCTCTCTGTGCCTCAGTTTCCTCATCAACAAAACAAAGCAAATAATGGTACCTACCTCACGGACTAATTGTCATATTTAGATGAAAGCAAGCATTGCATCGAATGGGATGTTTTGGGCTGCAAGCAACAGAAAAGCTGCTTCCAAGTGGCTGATATAATCCAGAGGTTTATTATTGTGCTTCATGAGAGACTGGAGGTGGTGGATGTCTCCAGATTTATTCAGCTGTTCAGTGATGTCAGGGGACTGGGTCAGTGTCTATGCAACTCTCTCAGCCTTGCCCTCATAGCCTCATGATGGCTGCCACAGCGCTGGACATCACACTGTCACACACATCATTCAAAGCCAGAAGGAGGGATGGTGCAATGGGAGGGCTCTGTTCAGTTCTTCCTCTTATTGGAAGAGGATCTTTTTTTTTCTCAGAAGCTGCCAGCAGACTTCCTTTTCCTTCTCATTGGTTAGACAGGCTTATGGGCCTGGACTACAGTCTGGGCCCATTTTCTCTGAGATTTAGGGCTTTCTCCCCAATACTAGAAGCAAGTCAGGGTTCACTTAGTGGGAGGAGGGGATAAAGGTGGCCTTTGGGCCTGCCATGTCGAATGCTTATTTAGCACATTGCCTGGCACCCAGTAAATGCTGGCATCATTGTCAATGTTAGCCTAGTACATGTCGGGCAGGCAGAACTTTCACAACTGAACATCCCTAAGTAATCAGCAGCACCCCCAGAATCCCCTTGCACTCCCCCCTGTTGCTACCCAGCCCCAAGGGTGACCGCTACCCTGACTTCTTCCAGCATAGCTTAGTTTTACCTGGTTTTGTACTTTATCAAAATGGAATCACCCAGCGGGTACTGTTGTGATCTGGCTTCTTTGCTCAACATTAGGCTTGTGAGATCCATCCACGTTGCACATGGCTGTTCTTTCTCACTGCTATGTGAATATACAGTGATGTCTGGTTTATATTTAGGTTGTTTCTGGTTTGAGGCTACCAGGAGTAAAGCTGCCGGGAACATTTGTGTACAAGTCTTTGTGTGGACATGTGTTTTCATTTCTCTTAGGTAATACCCAGGAATGGAATTACTGGGATGTAGGGCATGGACTTTAGCTTTAGTAGCTCGTGCCCCAACAGTATTCCAAAGTGGTTGTACCTAGTGACAGTCCTGCCAGTGTTAAACGATGTTCTGGTGCTGGCCAGTGGTTGCCAATAAATACACTTGATGAGCTGAGCTCTTCCTATTGCGTGTCTGAGTCATTTGTGAGTAACCTGTCATTTTTCAAATCCCTGCTCAGCTCCTCTCCGATGAACTTTGCCCCCCATAGCACTGAGGACCAGCTTTGAGCATATTAGATGCTCAGGCAGGGTCGGAATGAATGAATGAGTACCATGTTCTCATCCTGTGTTCCTGTAGGACAGGGATTGCAAACTCAGATACCCGTGAGGGCCATGCAGCAACTCCAGTGAGTGAAGCCGCCTGGTGTGAGGCGATAGGGAGCAGTGAGGCCTGTGGTAGCCTGGAGAGCAGATCCCACACCAGGAGCAGCTGCTGCTCAGCTCAGCAGGCTGGGCCACGTGGGGAGGCAGGCCAGAAGCCGGAAATCCAGAATTTATCTGCCATTTTTATTTTTATTTTTTAAAATTATTTATTTATTTATTTTTGGCTGCATTGGGTCTTCGTTGCTGCGCGCAGGCTTTTCTCTGGTTGTGGCGAGCGGGGGCTACTCTTCATTGCGGTGCGCGGGCTTCTCATTGTGGTGGCTTCTCTTGTTGCGGAGCTCGGGCTCTAGGCGTGCGGGCTTCAGTAGTTGTGGCTCGCGGGCTCAGTAGTTGTGGTTCGTGGGCTCTAGAGCGCAGGCTCAGTAGTTGTGGCGCACGGGCTTAGTTGCTCCACGGCATGTGGAATCTTCCCGGACCAGGGCTCGAACCCATGTCCCCTGCATTGGCAGGCGGATTCTTAACCACTGCGCCACCAGGGAAGCCCTATCTGCCGTTTTTAAGATGTTGTCAGCAAATTCAAATATTTTGAAATACCATGTGATCCAAAACTCATCCACTGGCTAAATCGGACAGTTTGTGGAGTTGGCTTCAGGAAGACAGAAGACCTGTCATTTTCTTTGGGGGTGGGGGAGGGGTTCGAATCTTTAAGTGGTTTAAAAAAAACTTGTTATGAAAATTCCAAATGTCCATGAAAAAGAGAGAGAGAACACAGGACTTCCCTGGCGGTCCAGTGGTTAAGATTCCGCGCTTCCACTGCAGGGGGCGTGGGTTTGATCCCTGGTCCACATGCCGCGGGGTGTGGCCAAAAAAAAAAAAAAAAAAAGACAGAGAACAGGATGATTGCCCTGTGCCACTCCCCTGCGTTAATGGACACTGAGTCCCGTGCCCTCCGGTTTCATGTGTACCACCACCTGCATCCATTTCTCCTTCCCCGAGTTATTCTGAAGCATGTATCTGACTTCGGTTCGTCTGAGTCTCTAACACGGTGGTTCTCCTGCAGCAGAAACCCTGGAGGGCTTGTTAAAACCCGGATGTCTGGGCCCCTCCCCCAGCGTTACTGAGTCGGCAGGTCTGAGACGGGGCCTGAGAACCAGCTTTTCTATCAAGTTCCCAGGTGATGCTGGCGTTGCTGGTCCCGGGACCACGCTTTGAGAAGCACTGCTTGAACAGGTGCATGGTAAAGAACGACATGAAGCAGAAGACCCCCTGCCCCTGACGTTGCCCCGATGCTGTTATCCCGTGAAAACGAATTCCAAGGAATAGAGATGAGTGTTTGAACTGATGAACCTGATCAGCTGTTCAGAAGCGCCCTGCGTCCCCACCCCCTGCGGTTGGGTCCCTTTTGGGGGGCTGAGGAAGTGCGGCTCAGTGGTCGATCGGTCCCTGCCCAGCCAGGAAGCTTCCCAAGGCCCCATAGAATCCCGAATCGCTTTGTCCTCTGACCTTTGCTACCCCCAATCTGTCCTGTGGGAACCTGTTGGCTTTTGGAGGTCTGCTTTGGGGAGACCCCCCCCCCGGTTCTGATGTTGCCCCAGGAGAGGGGAGGCTGGCCTTCTAGGGCCCCTCAGTCCCTCCTGCCCCGTGTTCCCAGCTGACACTGCAGCTGGCTGAGCTCTTTGGGGGGGTGTCTCAGTTCCTGTTCTGAGGGACACCCTTGTGTCACCGTGAAGCCAGACTGTCCTTTGGTCTTAGAATTCGGGAGGAGGTAGGGGCCCGTCTGCAGCCCAAAAGGGGCTTCTCTACAGATCCAAGTTTTGACAACAAAGTCCCTCCCAGCCCGCACTGCAGCACTTGCACGAAGTCCCACCCAGACTGTGTTCAGCCCTGTTTCTTTTAAGGAAGCTCGGGCTGCAAATAAAGGGCAGGGATTCAAACAAGGAGGGGCGGACCGAGCATCCTGGGCGTGGGGCTGCACTTCAGGACAGTGGGCTTCCCACGGCGGGACCTGGTCCACTGTGTCCCCGGCAGGGGCCCTGCCTGTTGGCTGCAGACAGGGGTGCTCTGGAAAGGAAGCGGTACATGAGGAACAAATGTCCCTCTGCCGCGGCATTTGTGTGCTCCTGGGTGTGGAGAGGGCTGTATGGGAGGAAGTCCCGCATCTCTGAGTGGGTGTGGCAGGCGGGACGATGGCCCCCCAAAGACATCCTGATCCTGGGACCTGTGAATGTGTTGCCCCACGTGACAAAACAGACTTCGCAGGTGTGATTAAATTAAGGATTTGGGGGATGGGGAGATTGTCCTGGATTATCTGGGTGGGACCAGTGTCATCATAAGGGTAAGAGGGAGGCAGGGGGGTCAGAAAGAGTGTGATGATGAAAGCAGAGGTTGAAGTGATAAGGGCGCCACGAGCCAAGGAATGCGGGAGGATTCTAGAAGCTGGAAAAGGCAGGGACTTGGATTCTCCCCAAGAGCCTCCAGAAGGAACGGGCCCTGCCGACACCTTGATTTTAGCCCTATTTCGGGGTGAGACCTATTTTGGACTTCTGACCTCCAAAACTGTAAGATACTAAATTTGTGATGTTTTTAAGCTGGTACGTTTTCGATAATTTGTTACAGCGGCAATAGGAAACGAATGCAATGAATTTGCTTCCGTTAAAGCCAGGGAAGTAAAATTATAACAAATTCTGCTTCCCATTTAAGTAAAATATTTAAACGTAAAATCATATTCTTTTCATATATCTACTTTTAAACATTTCAGTATTTTTTCAACGACTTTAATGTTCTGGAAAAAAAATGTATCTAGGGGCTCACATTTTTCCTTTGCGTCAAGCTCTGATGTGACTTGGCCAGGCACTGATTTGAACCTCACGGTGGCCCTGTGAGATAGGTCCTGTTTTGTGTTTCAATAGCTTCCTATTTTAGAACAGTTTTAGATTTACAGAAAAATGGAGGAGATAGTACAGAGTGTACCTCACACCTGGCCTTCCCTATTGTTAGCGTCTTTAATTAGTGTGGTCCATTTATTACAGCGAATGAACCAGTGGTGATACATTAGTGTTAACTAAAGTCGGCACTTTGTTGGGATTTCCTTAATTTCTATTTCATCTCGTTTTTCTGTCGCAGGATCCCGTCCGGGACACCAGGTCACACTGAGTCATTGTATCTCCTTAGGCTCCTGTCGGCCGTGCCCGTTTTTTAGACCGTCCTTGGTTTTGGTGACCTGGACGATTTTGAAGAGCGCTGGTCAGGGGTTTTGTCAGATGCCCTTCTACTGGGATTTGTCAGATGTTTCTTCTCTCATGATTCGACTGTGGTTTCTGGGTCTGGGGAGGAAGTGCACAGAGGGCAAGTGCCGTGCTCATCCCGTTATGTCAACATGACGCCCCTGTTGAGGTGGGTCCTGTTTCCAATCCCTTTTTACAGATGAGGAAGCCGAGGCACAGGAAGCTGTGTCGGGCCCCTGCTGGTAGGTGGAGAAGGGCAGGAAGTTAGGAGGTAGGGAGCAGCTCGCTGCAGACGTAGGGCTGGGTCTCCTTGCTTGTAGGGGGGGGCGCTCCCGGCCCCCCCCCCACGCCGTGCCCCCAGCAGTCTCCTCGCTGTTCTTCAGGGGGCAGGCGGAGAGCTTCAGAGGTCAGATTTGATGGAACGCAGCCCCCTTGTTGAGCCTTTGTGGGCTGAGGCGCCCCTTGAGGGAGTGATAAATGGCTTAAAAGCACTCACCTCCATATGAACATTTTTTGCTTTAATTTTCTTTTTCATTTAAAAAAATCTAAATTTAGGGAATTCCCTGGCAGTCCAGTGGTTACAGCTCTGTGCTTCCACTGCAGGGGACACGGGTTTGATCCCTAGTTGGGGTACTAAGATCCCACAAGCTGTGTGGCTCAGCCAAAAAAAAAAAAAAAAAAAAAAAACCATCTAAATTTAACATCCGTACAGGAAAGTGCACAACCTTAGGTGTGGAGGTTGATGAATTTTTACGTGGGTGTGCACACTTGCCATGATCACCTGTAGAAGGCTCTCCTGCACCCCTTTCTGTCAACGCCCACCCCTGTCACCAGAGATTAGCTTTGCCCGTTCCCTGGAACAGCACATAAACGGACTCATACAGCAAGGTCTCCTGGGTGTCGAGCATCTCTTCGTCACGTTGTGCTCGTACGGTTCATCTGTGTCCACTCCCTTTCTTTGCTGGGTGACGTCCCATTGTATGAAGGTGCCCCCATTTGTCATCCATCCACTTGTTTGTGGACATTTGCGTTATTTAGCTTTAGGAGATAATGCCACAGTGCTTTCTATGGTGATTGTACCGAATTACACTTCCACCAGCAGTGTGTGAACATTCTTGGTTGCTTCACATTCTTGCTGACATTTGTTATTGTCAGTCTTTTTCTTATCCTTTTTTTTCTCTGTTATATATATGTATTTAATTATTATTATATGTATATTTTTTTCAGATTATTTTCCATTATAGTTTATTACAAGATATTGAATGTTGTTTCCTGTGTTATACAGTAAATCCTTGTAGCTTATTTATTTTATATATAGTAGTGTGTAACTGTTAATCACATACTCCTTATTTATCCCAATAGGTTTTTTTTTTTTTTTTTGGTCAGTCTTTTTCATGTTAGCCCTTTTGGTGTATGGTGTAGGATCTCCTTGTGAGTCTAATGGACCTTTCTCTGGTGACTACACTGCCCAGGGCTGGTGGGGTGGCTCTGTGAAGTCACGGGGATTGAGCTTCCTGTCTTCCATTCTCAAGACTGCCTCATGATCCAAGGTGGCTGCTGTAGCTTAGTCCATCATGTCTGCAGTCCAGGCAGCGGGAAGGGGGACTTGTCAACAAATACGTAGGAATTGCCGATGTTGATAATGCTGGGAAGACAAAACAGGTGATGGATAGAATGTGATGGGGGAAGGGCTACTTTAGAAAGGGTGGTCTCTTTGTCCATTTCATTCACTGCTAGAGTCCCCAGACCTAGAACAGAGCCTGATATGCAGTGGGAAACCAGTAAATATTGTTGAGGGAAGGTCTCATTGAAAAAGTGACTTCAGACTTGAGAAATGAGGGGGTCACCTATGTGGGCATCGGAGGGAAGATTGCCCTTGGAGGAGCAAACAGTCAGTGCAAAGGCCCTGTGGCAGAATCTTGCCCAGTGGGCTCAGGAACAGTGAGGCCAGTGTGGCTGGATCAGAGTGAGCGAGGTAGACGGCAAAGGGAGCTGCGATTGGCATCGCTGCAGGGAGCCAGATGGTGCAAGACCTCATAGATCACTGTCAGAGATTTGGATTTAATTCCAAGATAAGTAGGGAGCCGTGGGAGGTGTTTGAGCGGGGGAGTACCATGATCAGATGTACCTTTTAAAAGGGTATCTCTGATCTATGCGGGGAATAGACTAGGGACAAAAGCAAAAGTGAGAAAACCAGTGAAGAGGTGACTGCATCTGTCGGAGCAAATGATGATAGGGGCTGGGGTGGTTGGATGGATTTTTGGTGCATCTTAGAGCAAGACTTCCTGATGGATGGTTTTTGGGTGGGAGAGAAATGGAGGAATCAAGCATGACTCAACTTCTTAGCTTAAGCAACTCACCCCACTGTTTCAGCAACGTGCTTGGGTTTTCTATAAAAAACCTTTTCTTTTATTCTTCTTACCTTTAAAATCAAAAGAAGTTGGAACATTAGCCAAGGGTGTGGCGTTCCCAAATTCCAGACTGAATCAGCCCATGCTGCAGTCTCCCCTGCGTTCATGGGCCCCACGGGGCTGGGTACGTCTCTGGAGCCCTCGGATGCAGGGGGTAGGAAGTGACTGATTGGAGTGGGAAGGGTCTGGTCCTGTCCCAGAACCCGGCCTCAGACAGGTGAATCAGCCTCCCGGCTCATCTGGTCAGAGGTGTGTTTCCTCTTATCACAGGGGGAGGGATTGGGTTTTGCAATTCAATGGCCAGGTCAAAATTAATGATTAACTTGTGAAACTCCTGTCCTGTGTGCTCTGAGCCCAGTGGGAGAGAAATGTGAGGACACTGGCCTGCATGTTGATGCAGGACCTGTGGCTTGGTCTCTTCCTGCACCTGTGGCATCGGGGTGATATTTGGCCCTCGATCTTCAGTGTCTGTGTCTGTTCAATGGGCCTTTGAGAATTTAATGAGGTAAGGTAGGTGGAAGTGTTTTGCTACCTGAGCAGTGCTTTACAGATGGTGGATAGGATTCTCCAGCTCCCCGACCCTCCCCCCAGCTTCTCAGGGGCCCCGTCTTGTTCATCTTTAAATTCAGAACATACCATCTAGCACGGGGTGGGTGACTGTCCACAGAATGACCTGGGTCCTAATTAGGTCAGAGCAGGCTCATTGTAGGTAGTTCCCCAAAGGCTTCGTGGAGGAGGTGGCACCTGGAGAGTGGGGTTTTGGATTTGGCAGTCAAGGCCATCCTGGGAGCAGGGAGAGTGCCGTGGGAGGGCAGTGGCCACTTGTGGGTTCAAGCGACACCCTGATCACTTCGCTTTGCCCTGGCTTTTTGCCCCTGGATTGGGCTGAATAGGGTCCCCCCCCCAAAAACGGTATGTCCAAGTCCTAACCCCCGTTACCTGCGAATGTGACCTTATTTGGAAATAGGGTCTTTGCAGATGTGATTAAGGTAAGGGTCAGGTGGGCCCTAAGTCCAACAAGAACGTCCTTATAAGAAGAGGACACACAGCGAGGGGGGATGTGATGACAGAGGAAGAGGTTGGAGGGATGCAGCTACGAGCCTAGGAATGCCTGAGACCACCAGGAGCTGGACGAGCAAGCTAGGAGCCTCCCCTGGAGCCTTCCGAACGAGCACGGCCCTGCCCACACCTTGATTTCGGACTTCTGGCCTCCGGAACTGGGAGAGGATACATGTTTTAAGTCACCCAGTGTGTGACTTTGCTCCAGCGGCCCGAGGGGCCTAACGCAGATGCTTTACTGCTCGGGAGGTGGGCGAGAGGAGGCTTCCTGGTGGGCGGTTTAACGGGGGTCGCGGACTTCCTGGCCCTCGGGACCCGGCAGGAGATGCTTTTTCTGGCCTCTGTGAGCTGAGGTCCCTTGCTCTGGCTGCTGGCTCCTGAGGGTGAGGGTAGAGGTCCCTGGAGTCATGGGGCCCCTCTCAGCCTCTGCCTGCTTCTCTACTCCAAGCTCATCCCATGCGTGTGCAGGAGGTCTGCCTGGCTGGCCTGAGGCCCCTGGAGGGACAGCCACGTGAGGCCTGGGCCTCTCCCCTGCCTTCCGCTGGCCTCTCTGTGAAGCAGAAGCCTGGTCTGGTGTCCCTCACCCCGCATCCTCCGGGCCTCAGGACATCTGCTCTGCCCCTTCCCCGGGCAGGGTCCTCACTGCCTGGCCTGGAAAGGAGATGGGGTCCATTGGAGGTGGGCCCACCCTTGGATGGGATAGTGGTCTGAGTCTCATCATCCGTTTACCCCAGTCCTGAGTCTGTGGCCTGGCCTGTGACGTTGCAGCTCACATTTTTATTAAAATTGTAATTTTTAAGATTTATTTAATTGAAACATAAAATTTTCATTTGTTCCATCACACGTCCACTGAGCTGCTTGGGCCCCAAATGGGCCATGCTCTCTGTGTATTTAAAAAAAAAAAATTATCTCGGGAATTCCCTGGCGGTCCAGTGGTTAGGACTCTGCGCTTTCACTGCTGTGGGCCTGGGTTCGATCCCTGGTCAGGGACCTAAGATCCTGCAAGCCACGAAGCACGCCCGCCTCCCCAAATTCCCTCAAGTATGAGCTTTTTAAAACATACACAAAGGAGAAGGCAGATCACCGCTCCCTAGACGTTTCTAGTTTGATTCTATTTGTTCCCGAGCTCACATTGCTGAGCACCTGCTAAGTGCCAAGCACTGTTCCAGGCCCTGGAGATACAGCTGAGGATCCAGTCCTGGTGGGTTTATGATCTAGAGGGGCAGACAGATGAAGAACAATAGACACAATTAATTATAATTATGCCGGAAGGTGACAAGGACTATGGAAAAACCAGAGCAGGTTGGGGGGTGTTCAGGAATTTGGAGGTGGATGGGGTGGGTCTTCCTGAGAAGGGAGCATGTGAGGAAAGATTAGGAGGGGTGAGAGATTTGGCCATGCTGCTACCTCGGGAAAAACATTGAGGGCAGAGGGAACAGCCCATGCAAAGGCCCTGGGGCAGGCGTGTGCCTGCATATACAAGGGACAGCAAGGAGTCCAGCATGGACGGGCTGAGTGAGTGACAGGGACATGGTAGGATGTGGGGCCTGGAGAGGCCACAGGGGGCCAGACCAGATGGAGGAACTTATAGACCAATGCTGAGCTGGCAGCTTTTAGGTTAATATCATTTTCAAGAAATAAAATATTCCACATTATTTTGTGTGTTTGAAAAATTCATGTGAAGAGCCAATAGTGACTGTTACCCTTCTGCAGCTTGTCTTTTTTTTCTCTCAGGATTCTTTCTCTGAGTCTTATCCAGGTAGACCTGGTCCTTTCATTTTGCCTGATACAGTTGTGTGCAGAAGCCCGATTTATCTCTGGCTGAGAATCTGCTGAACTGTCTGTTCCTTTTCGAGATTCGACGATTCTTTTTTTTTTTTTTTGGCTGCACCGCGAGGCATGCAGGATCTTAGTTCCCCGACCGTGGATCGAACCTGTGCCCCCTGCAGTAGAAGCTAGGAGTCTTAACCTCTGGACTGCCGGGGAAGTCCCTCGACGATTCTTTTGCAGCCCTCTCGCACGCACGTGGGACTGTCTCTAGGGCAGGGTTGTCCAGCTGTGGGCTGTGGTCTGATAGGGGGATGTGAGATGACTGGGGTCAGTGGGGACCAACACTGTGAAAACAGAATGGACCGGGAGAGAATATCTGAGGAGCAAGTAATCCGTTGGGAGTGTAAGTGGCATCATATTGGAAAGGCGGGTGTTCTTTCCTGAAGCTTGTTTCAGTCGCCCCAGGCATGTAGGTCGTGGTCCTGGGCGGGGCCAGCAGTGTCTGAGAGCCAGTGTGCAGAGCAGGGGACCGCAGGGTCATGGGGGCGTGCCGTGCTCACGTTCTGGGGCACCTCCGTTTCCCCACACCTTTACCCGCACTTGGTTTTCTCAGGTGATTTAATTTGTGTCCATCTTTTGGGAAATATCTCATTTTAATTTGCAGTTAATCTTTTTTGTTTTTTTAATTGTGGTAAGATTCACTTAACCTAAAGCTCACCATATAAACCGTTAAAAAGCGTACAATTGAGTGGTATTTAGTACATTCACAATGTTGTGCAGCCATTACCACTGTCTAGTTCCAGAACATCTTCATCACCCCAAAAGGAAACCCTATACCCATTAAGGGGTCACTCCGCATGCTCCCCTGGCAACCACCAGGCTGCCTTCTGTCCCTATGGATTTGCCTATTCTTCTTTTTTTTTTTGACCGCTCTGCGCAGCTTGCAGGATTTCAGTTCCCCGACCAGCAATTGAACCTGGGCCACAGCAGTGAAAACCCGGAATCCTAACCACTAGGCCACCAGGGAACTCCCTTGCTTATTCTAGACACTTCACATACATGGAATCATACAGTGTGTGTCCTTTTGCAACTGGCTTATTTCACTTTGTAATGTTTTCAAAGCTTATCCATGGTATATAGCCTGTGTCAGAATTTCCTTCTTTTTTAAGGCTGAATAACATTGGATACACCACATTGCATTTATCCACTCATCCATCGATGGACACTTGGGTTGCTTCCACCTATTGGCTATTGTGGATAATGCTGCTGTGAACATAGATGTGCTCATATACACCCTTTTAAAAAAGCCTTGATGAAAATGTCCCATCTCTTGATTTTAGTTGCCACACTGGTGAGGTATATACATTGGATAAAGCTCAACAAACTACACATAAAAAGGATGAATGATCAAGACCTTGATAACATTTTGCTAAGTGAAAGAAGACATATGTGGCCTTTAGTGTCTCTGCTTGTTTTTAAGAAATAGAGAATTACGGACACATTTGAAGACTTGTATGATTCTCTTTATCTGAGAAAAGGCAAATCCATAGAGACAGAAAGTAGATTGGTGGTTGCCAGGGGCTGGGGGAGAGAATTGAGTGCTAATGCGGTTTTTGTTTTGGGTGATGAAAATGTTCTGAAATTAGATGGTGGTGATGGCTGCGCAACTCTGAGAATAGACTAGAAACCATTGAGTCGTACGCTTTAAATGGATAAATTGTGTGGTATCTGAATCAGATCTCAATAAAACTGTCAGAAAATCTTAGTGTCGTGTTTTCAAGGTTCATCCATAACATTCATCCTTTTTAAGTGTAGTTTGATGAGCTTTATCAAATGTATACATCTCACCTGTTTGGCAACCAAAATCAAGGGATGGGACATTTTCATCACCCCAAATAGCTTCCTGATGCCCTTTTGCAGTCAGCTAGGAAGCTGAGCCCCTGGCAACCACTGATCTGGTTTCCGTCCCTAGAGTTTTCCCTTTTCCACAATGTCATATAAGTGAAATCATATAGTATGTAGCTTTTTGTATCTGGCTTTTTCAATTTAACATAGGCTTTTTTGTCTAATTTTTTTTTTTTTTTTTTTTTTTTTTGGCCTCGCCGTGCGGCATGGGAGATCTTAGTTCCCCGACCAGGGATTGAACCTGTGCCCCCTGCCTTGGCAGCTCAGAGTCTTAACCACTGAACTGCCAGGGAAGTCCCTAACATAGGTTTTTGAGGTTCATCCATGTGGCATTTATCAGCAGTTGGTTCCTTTTTATTACCGAGCATTTATTCTATTGTGTGGTTGCACAGCAGTTGGTTATCCATTGTGGATGTTTGAGTTGTTTTAAAAACATATTTGTGATTGATGGACATTTAGGTAAGTCATGCTCTTAAAGGCTTCCTAGCCTTTGCAGAGGCTTGGCCCCTGCCAGGACCGCCCTCCCCATCTTCTTTTCCTGGCAAAGCCCAACTCCTTTGTTCAATCCCCAGCTCACATGCCCTCTCTTCCAGGCAGCCCTCCTGACTGTCCAGAATGAGCCTGGAGAATCTGGTTGGATAAAAGGGAGTGGCGTCCAACAAGGGATCACCTTGGCCTTCTCTCTCAGTCTTTGTTTTCGGGCTGTGATCTTTGACCTTAGGGGAGGGGGCAGGGATAGAATCAGATGTTAGTCAAAAGGCCCTGAGCTTGGCCTGTGCACTGTTATCTAATCAGCTGCCTGGTTCTGATGCCTCTGGTCCTGTGGATCAAAGTTATCCTGTGGATCGCAGGCAGTGCAAAGTCCAACCCCCACTGGAGGTGGGGCAGTGACAGGGGGAGGAGGAAGGGCTGGTCACTTCGTGCCAGGTAACTGCATGGCTGACCTTCTGGGTCCCCAGGCTCTACTGGACCCTCTTCTAAGCACTTTACCTCTACACACCCACTTATTTTGGACGCTATCATTATACCCATTTTATGGATGAGGAAACTGAGGTGCAGAGAGGATCAGTGACTTATCCCAGAAGGCAGAGCTGGGTCACAGGAGATTGCCCGATGAACAGGGGTGGGACCCCAGAGCCCCAAAACCCCTTCTGTTGGAGGGAGAGACACATGGCTTCATCTGGTGACTCATCAGTTTGGTGCTGATTTATCCTTGAACCGGGTGGGCAGGCCAGGAGATTAGGAAAGCACAGAGGGATTCCGGAATTCCCAAAAAGCCTTCTCCGGGTCCAGGTACCTTTGCCAAGAAACAGGGCTGGGGGAGGGAGGCAGGAACCGGAAACTTTTAAAAAATTTTAAACCACTTTATTGAGGTATGATTGACATTTTAAAAAGCTATATGTATATAATTATGCAACTCGATGAGTTTGGAGAGAAGTATACACCTGTGAAACCATCACCACGATCTGTGCTGTCAAGACGTCCATCACCTCCGAAAGTTTCCTCCCAACCTCTTTATTTATGTTTGTTATTATTATTAGTAGTAGTAATAGTAGTAGTAGTAACAGTAGTTATGCATGATGAATAAGAGTTAGCAATACTGCATTGTATATTTAAATATTTGCTAAGAGGGTAGATCTCACGTTATATGTTTTTCCTACCGAGTCCAGGCTTGCTCTGCTCGCCGCACGGCAGGCCAATAAATAGGAGACGAGGTGTTGAGGCAGGGAATACGAATTTTTTTTTTTAAACATTTTTATTGGAGTATAATTGCTTTAAATGTTGTGTTAGTTTCTGCTGTATAACAAGGTGAATCAGCTATATGTATACGTATATCCCCATATCCCCTCCCTCTTGCGTCTCCCTCCCACCCTCCCTATCCCACCCCTCTAGGTGGACACAAAGCACCGAGCTGATCTCCCTGTGCTATGCAGCTGCTTCCCACTAGATATCTGTTTTACATTTGGTAGTGTATATATGTCCATGCCACTCTCTCACTTCGTCCCAGCTTACCCTTCCCCCTCCCCGTGTTGTCAGGTCCATTGTCTATACGACTATTCATTCATTCGTATATTCATTCATTCGTGAAGCCAGCAGAGGGAGAAGACAGCCGACTAATGTCTCAAAGTAACCATCTTATCAGGGTTTGGATGCTAGTTTCTTTTATAGCACAGAGAGGGGGAGGAGATGAGGAAGTAAAGTAAAAAGGCCATAAGTTTTGCGAATATCCCCTGGAATGGCCAGCCTCCGGGAGGGGATGTGTTCCTTTCTTCTTCCTTGCAGCCATCCCCAGGTGGACAGGGTCCGGGTGCTTCCCGGAACAAAGGCACTTTGGTTTAACATTCAGGCAGAGGAGCAGGGTTCCCCGAGGCAGGTCATTATGTATAGACAATATCCTTTTAGTGAACAAAAGCAACAGGAAGCAAAGGTTAAAGTAAAAGAAACAGATCCAACAGGTAGTCAGATTTGGCTCTTCCCTGTTACGTTTTATCCCAAACACGTAAAAAGAAGGAAACTGGATTGATGTCGCGTTTTCCCCTGGCCGAGGGCGCTGACTGAAGCCAGGACGGGCGGGCCCCCGCCTACTAGCCCCGTGTGTACCGTTCTGTGGACGGGGGCGGAGAGAGGGCATGATGGCACCGCCCCTCTGTCGCTCCTCCCTGTGGGCCTATCTTGGTTGCTTTGGGTTAAAATTTGAGGATTTCCATCCTGCATGACTGACAACCGCCCCCCGCCCCCGGCCCCGCCCCCCACCTGCAACCCCCCCAGCAGCCTCCAGGCTGACGTTTGAATTCCACTCTCCAAGCCTGTGGCTGGTGGGAGGGAGCGGGGGAATGGCCTCTGGGGTGGGACCTGCTGTGGGCCGGTGGGGAGGGGGAGAGCTACCCAGCCTCGCGGGCCCCAGCCCCGCCCCCGCCGTAACACGGAGAGGTCACCCCCTCCGGGAGATGGTGCAAAGGGGCATCCCGGCGGTCCAGCCGTGGCCTGAAGATGTGCGATCTGCCTGCCGGGTGTGTTTGATTTTGAAAAATAAGTTGCTGCCATTGAAACAACTGGGAGATGCCATAGAAACATCTGGATTTCTGGCAGCTCACAAAACATGGGAGGAGCTGGAAAAACCCAAACCCCGGGGACCTCAGGGCCCCGGAGGGAAGTTGCAGCTGCTGCCTTTGTTTTTGGGGGGGGGTGACCCCTTCCGTTCACCATGTCTCCCCCCACCTCCATGCTCACCCGAATTGCCCTCTTGGTTGTATGTGTCAGGGCTGAGCCGGGGACGGGCCCTCCCTACAGCTGTACACGGGGACTGCCACTCCGTTCCTCCTCCCCTTCTCCTGGCCGGCCCGGGACGTGCCCTCACTGGGCTCTGCAGCTCTAGAGCTGGGGGCTGGGAGGCCCGGATGCTGGCTTCCCCCTCCCTGCCTTAAACTCGGGAGAGGAGCGCTCAGGGCCGGCCCCCACCAGGGTCTTGTGGCCTTTTCCCTCCCACGGAAGAGGTCAGCTGTCACCTGTCACAGTGAACCCAGGCTCCTCCTGCACCCCGCACCGAACACCCTCACTTACGTCTTCATTAAAACTGACAAAGGAAACCAATAATAATAACAGTAATAATAATGATAATAATAATAATAATAATAATAGTGGCTGCCTCGAAGGATCGTGGTGCTAGTCAGGGAGGTGACAATGCAGCGAAGAGTCTAGAACAAGCACCTGACACACAGGCCCGCTTGGGAAATGCTCGTGGTTTTTTTTTTTTTTTAGTTTTATATTGGAGTATAGTTGATTTACACTGTTGTGTTAGTTTCAGGTGTACAACTAAGTGATTTATATATAGTAGTGTCTATATGTTAATCCCAACCTCCTAATTTCCCTTTGGTAACCGTAAATTTGTTTTCTGTGTCTGTGAGTCTGTTTCTGTTTTGTAAATAAGTTCATTTGTATCATTTTTTTTTTAGATTCCACATACAAGTGATATGTATGATATTTGTCTTTCTCTGTCTGACTTACTTCACTTAGTATGATCATCTCTAGGTCCATCCATGTTGCAAATGGCATGATTTCATTCTTTTTTATGGCTGAGTAGTATTCCACTGTATATGTGTACCACATCTTCTTTATCCATTCATCTGTCGATGGACATTTAGGTTGCTTCCATGACTTGGCTATTGTAAATAGTGCTGCAGTGAACACTGAGGTGCATGTATCTTTTCGAATTAGAGTTTTCTACGGATACATGCCCAAGGGTAGGATTGCTGGATCATATGGTAATTCTATTTTTAGTTTTTTGAGGAACCTCCATACTGTTCTCCATAGTGGCTGCACCAATTTACATTCCCACCAACAGTGTAGGAGGGTTCTCTTTTCTCCACACCCTCTCCAGCAGGGAAATACCCTTTTTTGTTGCTTTGTACGAACCATGTTTACTAGTCACCTTTATTTGCAGGTACTGGATGCTCGGGTTATAAAAATGATCCTTGTGACTCCCGTAGCTGGTAGGAAGACGTGTTTATCAATAAAGGATTGTTACACCTGAAGGCAAGTCTCTGATCTCCTGATATTTTCAAGAGAACCCTGAAGTCCAGATTTTATGTTAAATCTCCCAGTTTTTTGTTCTTGGCAATGAGTTCAACTTTTCTTCATTTAAATGCCACGTAGGTCAAATGAGGCACAGCTGAGGCTACAGAGTCACTGGCCCCATTGTACAGATGGGAAAACTGAGGTTCAGGGCCGACTAACTTGCCCGAAGGGCCCTCGGGTCAGACTCCCTCCAAATCTGCTCCTTCCCAGAGCCTGCCAGTTGGGGACATGGGGCCGAGCCTGACCTCCAGCCTTCTGCCTCCTCTGGGGCTGCTGCCCATTGGTTCTGGGACAGTCTGTTTGGGGACAGTGAGGGTGGCTGTCCTTGTCCTGGAAAACCATGTTCAAAGAAAGGGTGAGGGTGACGCAAGCTGCCCAGACATCTAGCTTTGCAACATCGAGCGTCTATCTGATGGGCTGGGTCAGGCTGGGCGGGGGCGGGGTTGGGTGGCACTTGGGGGACCTCCTGTGTCACTGGGACAGGGAGCTCAGAGCTGAGGAGCAAAGCAGGGGTTAGAGGCCAGTGTATCTGACAGACAGACTCGCCGAGTGAGCTTCAGACCTGTTATCTTCCGCCGTTTAAGGAAATCAAGTTTTGGCCAAGCTTTATACATCTGGAGATTTATAGTTTATATAAATTTCTGCCTTGCTGGCTTTTCGTGGAAAACTGCTTCTGTTCTCATCTCCTTCTGCTCTCCCCCTCATAGGCTCTGCTCTGGCCATGCTGGCCTCCTTGCTGTTCCTGAATGCTCTGTCTCAGCTCCTCTCTGCCTCAGGGCCTTTGCACGGGCTGTGGCTTCTACATGGAATTACCCACCACCACCAAATACACGTGTTCCCCTCAGTGCCCTTAGTTTTTAATTTTGGTTTAGTTTTGGTCTTTTGTTTTTCCTTACATTTCACCTGCCTGACTCCTCTGTTTAAAATTGCAGTCTTCTTCCCTGTCCCTGCTGTGTTTTCACTACGCCCTGTCACATAGCATGCACTTTACCCTAATTATTGAAGACCTTTCCCCTACTGGAATAAGAGCCCCACGACATTGGAGATCTGGGTCTGTCTTGTTCGCTCTCCTATCCCCAGCTCTTAGAAGAGGGCCTGACATGTAGTAGGTGCTCAATAAATGTGTGTTGACAGACATAGAAAACAAACTTATGGTCACCAAAGGGGGAAATGGGGTGGGGAGGGCTAAATTAGGAATTTGGGATTAACAGATACACACTACTATATATAAAGTAGGTAAACAAGAAGGACCTACTGTATAGCACGAGGAACTATATTCAATATCTTATAATAACCTATAATAGAAAAGAATCTGAAAAAGAATATATATATGTAAAATTGAATATTTTGCTGTACACCTGGAACATTGTAAATCAATTATACTAAAGTTTTTAAAAAATGTGTGTTGAATGAATGAGTGAATGAATGAATGACGCATTTGGCACACAGAGCCCACTTTCCGCCGGGTGCCAAGTGCTGTGGTCAAGCAGCGGCCACCTCCTGGTCCCCCAATCAGGCTGCCGTTATGAAAACACATTTTAAAAATAACACATAGGGGCTTCCCTGGTGGCGCAGTGGTTAAGAATCCGCCTGCCAATGCAGAGGATACGGGTTTGATCTCTGGTCCAGGAAGATCCCACAAGCCGCGGAGCAACTATACCCATGTGCCACAGCTACTGAAGCTCACGTGCCTAGAACCTGTGCTCGGCAACAAGAGAAGCCACCGCAATGAGAAGCCCGCGCACCGCAACCAACAGTAGCCCCCACGCGCAGCAACAAAGACCCAACGCAGCCAAAAATAAAATAAATAAAAAATAAAATAAATTTATAAAAAAAAAATACCACATAAAATAATATTACCTAGTAACATTAGTTATGTCAACTCCAGAGCAGCATTCCCACCTCCTCCTGCCCCCAGAGCACCCCCCTCCAGGGAGCCCCTTCCCTGATGTGCCTGTGGAGTCTGCAGCACAGGCTGGCACTGGGCAGCTGTTTTGGAGCCGCGTGGTAGGGTGGGTAGGTGGGTGGGCGCCCTGGCCCTCCTCCTAACTGACCTGTTTGTCTCATCCCCCACAGAATGTGCGCATCGACCCCAGCAGCCTGTCCTTCAACATGTGGAAGGAGATCCCCGTCCCCTTCTACCTCTCTGTCTACTTTTTCGATGTCATCAACCCCAGGGACATCCTCCAAGGCCAGAGGCCGCAGGTGCGGGAGCGCGGACCCTACGTGTACAGGTGAGGATGAAGGGGGCTGGGCTGGGACTCAGGTCATCACCCCATTTTACAGATGAGGAAACAGGCCCCTCGCAGTAGTGGGGCTTGTTCAAGGTCACTCTGCTTCTCCCAATCTGGTGCTCTAGCGCTTGAGACTTGGAGAGCGACTGCCTGGCTTTGCCACTCAGCAGCTCTCTGACCGTGGGCATAGGCCTTTCCTTCCCTGTGCCTCAGTTTCCCCCTCTGTAAAATGGGGATGACAGTACGCACTGTGGGTGGTTATGAGGATTGGATAAGATGGTTAGCGGAAAGCCCAGCACAGTGCCTGGCATGTAGTAAGTGCTCAATAAACATGAGCTGTTAACATATTATTGTTACCTGAGTTCAGCTGCTTGCCGCTCAGAAGGCAAGTGTTGGGCCTTCCCTGGCGGTCCAGTGGTTAAGACTCCGAGCTTCCACTGAAGAGGGCACAGTTCCCCTGGTCGGGGAACTAAGATCCTACATGCTGTGAGGTGCGGCCAAAAAGTAAAAAAAAAAAAAAAAAAAAAAAGGCAAGTGTTGGTTGGAAAGGAAAGGTTGCTTTATTCAGGAGGCTGGCAACCTGGGGGGGAAGGCAGACTCATGTCCAAAAACCAATTCCAAAGATTCTGCTTGAGCATGGACGTTTTTAAAGGGAAATCATTTGGGGAGCGGGTCAGAGCCTTCATCATCTTCCACTGTGTGCAAAACTTTCTTCTGATTGGTTGGTGGTGAGGTAACAGGGCGGTGTCCCAGGAATCTTGTGCTCGGCCTGAAGTTACCATCCTCCACCTGGGTGGGGGCCTTAGTTCCTACAGAAGAACTGAAAGATAGTGTTCTGTGTATCCCTCGAGGGGGAACCAGGACCCTGCCCCAAGGTGACACTATTGTCTCCTGACTGCTCCTCCTTTGTTTCTGCATCCCCTCCCTCCCCTGATTAGCAACTGTTTGAATCTACCCTTCGGAACTCAGGGGAGGTCAAGGAAGCTGAATGAAGCCTATTTCCCACAAAGAAAAAATGGGGGACATGGAAGGGATTTGTTGGGGTCCTGCTCCGTTCCATTCTGACCACTGCTGCCGCAGCCTCTTCGTTTGATCGTTTTCTTTGGGAGGGTGCAGATCTCCAGTGGCTACTGGGCTCATTGGATTGGCCCGAGCAGTTTTCCAAGAGGCAGGGAGGCCTGTCGGAATACGAGGCCGGATTTCTTGTTCTGCCCGCCGTGCCCTCAGGAAACTGCGATCCTGGCTTAGCTCACCCGTGAAAGGCTTCTATGTCAGAGCTGAGCCTGGCTTGCCGAAGTTCCTATTTATCCCTTCATTCCGTAAGCGTTTATTGAGTGCCTCCTGTGTGCCAGGCACCGTGCCAGTCGCTGTTTTTGTTTTGTTTTTTAAAATATTTATTTAGTTATTTGGCTGCGCTGGGTCTTAGTTGCGGCAGGCAGGCTCCTTAGTTGCGGCATGCAAACTCTTAGTTGTGGCGTGCATGTGGGATCTAGTTCCTGGACCAGGGATCGAACCCAGGCCCCCTGCGTTGGGGGTGCAGAGTCTTAGCCGCTGGACCCCCAGGGAAGTCCCCCAGTTCACTGTTAAAGGCAGACAAAAGCCCCTGCCTCACAGAGCTGACATTCCGATGGGGAGCGGGGAGGGAATAAACAAGTGGACAAGTAAGGTAAAACCAAGCAGCGTAAATGCTGGCGTGTTAGGAGTGAGGGGGATAGTGGGAGAGAGGAGGCCCGAGAACGAGATGGGGTCAGATGGTGAGGACCCCGGAGGCCACAGTAGGAGCTTGATTTTTTTTTTTAAACATCTTTATTGAAGTATAATTGCCTTACAATGGTGTGTTAGCTTCTGCTTTATAACAAAGTGAATCAGTTATACATATACAATATGTTCCCATTTCTCTTCCCTCTTGCATCTCCCTCCCTCCCACCCTCCCTATCCCACCCCTCCAGGTGATCACAAAGCACCGAGCTGATCTCCCTGTGCTATGAGCTGATCTCCCTGTGCTATGCGGCTGCTTCCCACTAGCTATCTGTTTTACGTTTGGTAGTGTATATATGTCCATGACACTCTCTTACCCTGTCACATCTCACCCCACCCCCTCCCCATATCCTCAAGTCCATTCTCTAGTAGGTCTGTGTCTTTATTGCCGTCTTGCCACTAGGTTCTTCATGGCCTTTTTTTTTTTTTCCTTAGATTCCGTATATATGTGTTAGCATACTGTATTTGTTTTTCTCTTTCTGACTTACTTCACTCTGTATGACAGACTCTAACTCCATCCACCTCATTACAAATACCTCCATTTCATTTCTTTTTATGGCTGAGTAATATTCCATTGTATACATGTGCCACATCTTCTTTATCCATTCATCCGATGATGGACACTTAGGTTGCTTCCATGTCCTGGCTATTGTAAATAGAGCTGCAATGAACATTTTGGTACATGACTCTTTTTGAACTATGGTTTTCTCAGGGTATATGCCCAGTAGTGGGATTGCTGGGTCGTATGGTAGTTCTATCTGTAGTTTTTTAAGGAACCTAGGAGCTTGATTTTATCCTGTGTGCAAAGGAGGGTAGTGGGCGACAGGATGATGTGATCTGATTTCCCCTTTCCAAAGATTCTTCTGGATGCTCTGTGGAGAACAGTTTGCAGAACAAGAGAGAATAATGACAGCATAACAGCAATGAAACTTGCAGCTGATTTGTAATGTTTTCTATGCATCTGACAACCATTTTAATTGCTTGATGTGCATTAACTCACTTAATCCTCACAAGTAGGGACCTAATGAAGTAGGTTTTGTTATTACTCCCATTTTATTTTATTTTATTTTTGGCCTCGCCCTGCGGCATGTGGGGTCTTAGTTCCCGACCGGGGATTGAACCCGTGCCCCCTGCAACGGAAGTGCGGAGTCTTAACCACTGGACCGGCAGGGAAGTCCCATTACTCCCATTTTATAGGTGGGAAAACTGAGGCTGGGGTAGTAAATGGTGGAGACAGGATTCAAGTCCCCACCCTCTGTCTTCAGAGTGCATATTCCTAACCACTATCCTCCCCGCCTACCCCGGAGGAGCAGGGAAGCCCGGGAAGAGACTGATGAGGGACGGCGGCGGCTTGGCCAGGGGGAGGGGGCGTGTTGGGATTTGGTTACAGAGGCTTTGGTGCCGCGTCCTGCAGTGGGCAGGCGGCGGGAGGACAGATGGGAGGAGGCGGCCAAGCTCGGTGCAGACATCCGAGGGCCCCTGGCTCCCAGGCAGCTGACCCACCGGCTTCCTCGCCCACAGGGAGTTCAGACACAAGAGCAACATCACCTTCAATGACAACGACACGGTGTCCTTCCTCGAGTACCGCAGCTTCCAGTTCCAGCCTGACAAGTCCCGCGGCCTGGAGAGCGACAGTATCGTCATGCCCAACATCCTGGTCTTGGTGAGGCGCCCCTTCCGTCTCTCTGTCTGCCCCCTGCACCGGTCGGTCCCTTGAGGGCACAGCCTGTGGCTCCTGCGGTGACATCAAGCCCGGCGGGCTTCCTGGGCGCATCCTGGGCTCTGGTTTGGGGATATTGGCCAAAGTCATGGTCTTCCTCTTTTCAATTCTGCAAATCTAAAATCTCCAAAAGGAGGTACTGGCGGGGGGGGGTGCTGAATGGGGGTCCGTGTCGTCGTCTGTGGTGTTTAGGGGGAGGTGAAGGGCAGGGCGTCCGTTCTCTGCAGGAGAGAGTCATGGTAGTAGCTGGATTTGCTGCCTGCCATGAGTGTCGGGGTCCCCAAGGCCACCCCCAGGTTTGCTGACTCACTAGGAGGGCTCACAGGGCCCAGCAGATGTGGCCCTGCTCTTGGCTATGGCTTGGTAGAGTGGAAGGAGACAGAACAGAATCAGCAGAGGGAAGGGGCGCGTGGGGTGGAGGCCAGACGCAGGCTTCCAGAACCCTCTCCCAGGGGAGTCACACAGCACACGCTGCATTCCTTCAGTGGTGACTTGTGACAACACAGGTGGGTGTCCTCCACCAGGAGCGCCCACTAGAGACTCAGCGTCCAGGGTGTTTATCGGGGGCTGGTCACGTTGGTGCCCTCTGCCTGGCACGGACCCAGATTCCAGGAAAGCAGGTGGTCCGCATAAACCACGTTGGTACAGTCCAGGCGCAGTGAGCCCCTCTTAGTTAGGGGGTGGTGGGAGCCCTCCTAAAGCCAGGGTCTCAGACACCAGCCAAAGGCCAGCCTGGCCAGGATGCCTTTCTAGAGAGCGCAGTCTCAGGCCTGCTGGCTGAGCATCTTGCTAACCCTGCGTGTTAGAACTTGTGTTTAAGGCTGTACACATGTTACCTTGTTTACTTGTCAGCGATCCCATGGTCGTTAGGTACCATTATTTTCTCCATTTGTAGAGGAGGAGAACTGAAGAACAGAGAGGTTAGGTGACTTACCTAAGGTCGCTCAGCTAGTGAGTAGCAGATTAAGGTTTTGAACCTACGAAGTTTGGGCTATGAGTTTGCCCTCTGTGGCACTCAGCCCTCCATTCAATCCTCTGTCCACCCAGTTGAAGGTCATCAGGCGTTTGCTCTGGGCCTGGCCCCGGTCTGGACTCAGGATCAGACGTGAAGGCACCTGGTCAGTCCGTTGGGTGGACAGGACAGAAGCTCAGAAAATGCAGCCCAAAGCCTTGCAGCTGCCCCCCTCAGAGATACGCATGTTTTGGCAGTGAAGTCATTTTCTCCCACCGAGCCGGTTGGCAAAGACTGTGTGATAACGCCCAGGGCTTAGGAGCATGTGTGGAAACAGGTACTGTCGTTAGGCACGGAACTGGTATGAGCTGTTGGAAGGTAGTGATTTTCAATATAAATTGCACGTGCCTTTGACCTCAGAAATTTCATAGGTAGGAATTTGTCCTCTTGACAGAATAATACATGTGGGCAAAGATGTTTGTTCTCAAGGATATTTATTTCAGCAACGTTTTCAGAGCAAACATCTAGAAACAACCGAAGCGTGTGTTATGTGGAGTTATGTTGTGATAATCTACTGCGGGCGGGCAGTGGGCTAGTATACAGCCAGCAAAAGGAGGCAGGGCCGCAGGGGGTGTCATGGAACAGTCTCTTAGTTCTATCTAACCGGGGAAAAGCAAGGGGCAGAACACATGCGTGAGGCCCCTACTTATAATATTTCTAAAGGAGAAATACTTGCACGCACACACCCACTTACGCACAAGCGCTTTTACGTGCCTAGACCAGGGTGGGCTTCTTCTGTAAGAGGCCAGGTAGATATTTTAGGCTTGGATGTCTAGATGTTCTCTGTTGCAGCTGTTCAACTCTGCCAGTATAACACAAAAGCAGCCCAAGACAAAAACATAAATGAGTGGGTGTGGCTATATTCCAATGGAACTGTTTCATGGATATGGAAATGTGAGTTTCATATAATGTTCATGTTTTTCAGAGTAGTCTTCTTTTGTTTTCCTTTCAACCATTTGAAAATGTAAAAAAACATTCTTAGCTCCCGGACTGTACAAAAGCAGGCCGTGGGCTGGCTTTGGCCCACGGGCCATAGTTTGCTGCCTTCTGGTGTAGATTCTCTCTGCAGGAATACTCAAGAACCCAGAGCAATGGGTTGCCTTGGGGGAGAAGAATAGGAAGAGGAGGGTCAGGGGTTGGAGAGGGACTTTTATTTTGTATCCTTTTATGATTTTTAAAAGCCATCTATTTATTACCTTTAAAAAATCATAATGTTAAGGAGACCCTTGTGAGTTCCCATGGAATCAGACTTCTGTGTTTTAGGAAATGCTGGCTCTGTTCCCTTTTCTACAGGTGGAGATTAGCTTTTGGATGAGGTGCCTTTAAAAAATAAACCAAGTGCCAAGACAGTATCTCCAGAGGAAAGCGAAAATTAGAAAATAAGTTCACCTAAATTCTAAGCACCCAGATATTGGGTAGAACAGGTGCTTGGGGTCTTGGAGTTTGGGAGTGAGTTTGCTAAGGAAGTGGAGTAGAGTCTCCATGAAGATTCTTTTGGTTACAAGGTCATAGTAAAAGGTGCTCTAAATTGGCGTTAAGCAAAAAGGGCATATGTGGGCTCTTGTTACTGAAAGGGCAGGAGTTGGTCTGGTTTCAGATGTGGCTTGATCCAGAGTGCAAACAAGGTTGCCCGGATCTGTGATGATTCCATGCTCTGGCCGACCTGCCCCTCAGGGTGGCTACAGCCTTGCACACCCCACGTTCAAGCACAGCCACAGGCACTTCCCCTCTCTACCCCACGGTCCCAGCCGACTGGCTCCTTGTGGCTTGTTGGCTCTGATTGGGCTACATACACATGGAGAGGAACGTTTCTTTCTTACTGTTTTTTTTTTTAATATTTATTTATTTGGCTGCATTGGGTCTTGGTTGCGGCACGTGGGATCTTTCGTTGCAGCGCGCAGGCTTCTCTCTAGTTGTGGTGTGCGGGCTTCGGAGTGCATAGGCTTAGTTGCCCTGCGGCGTGTGGGATCTTAGTTCCCCAACCAGGAATCTAACCCGCGTCCCCTGCATTGGAAGGCGGATTCTTAACCACTGGACCACCAGGGGAGTCCTGAGAGGAACGTTTCTGATTGGCCAGGCCTAAGCCACATGCCTGCCTGTGGGGCTAGGGGTGGAGTTAACTCGGCCTGAACTCAAGAACACAGGTGGTCCTATTCCTGAAGGATCAGGGAATGGTTCCGGATGACCCAGATGCCCCGCATGTCCACTGCAGGGACCCTTCTAGGCCTGAACGTTTCTCTAGATGGGCTGTGCCTTGAAGCCTGGCTTGAAGTTCAGGGAGGACAGACCAGCTGTGTCTGGCCTCTAACCCGTGGTGTCCCCTGGCTCTGCAGAGTGCAGCAATGATGATGGAGAATGGGCCCATGAGCCTGAAGCTGATCATGACCTTGGCGTTCAGCACCCTTGGTGAACGTGCCTTCATGAACCGCACTGTCAGCGAGATCATGTGGGGCTACGAGGACCCCCTCATCCACCTCATCAATAAGTACTTCCCAAACATGTTCCCCTTCAAGGGCAAGTTCGGGTTATTTGCTGAGGTAAGTGTGGCCCAGTGAGAAGTTCAGGGCCTCTGTCTTGTCCCCCACTGACACAGCCTGGGAACCGGTTACCAGCTCGCTTTTGGAGCTGGCTGGGGGCCCAGGAGTTGTAAATTACAGAAAAATCTAACTCAAACTGGCTTAAGCAAAATAGAGAATTCATTGGCTTATATAATTGAAAACTCTAGGGGTGGTTTCAGGTGCAGCTTGATCCAGGCTCAAATGATGTGACTGGTGCTGAAAGAAAGGGGAATGGCTGCTGGGGAGGCGGGTCACAAATGTCAACTATAACATTGCTCTGAGTTGCCTGCTTTTTCTTAATCTTGACCCCTGGTAACCTAGTAGGGTCAGTGGTTGGGATCCTGAGTCATGATCTGATGTAGAGTCAGATCCCTGACCTTGGCTCCCTCAACCACAAATTGTAACCAGCCCTCTGAGTTGCTCCAGCCTCAACCTCCTTTTGGGGCTCCGCTGATCTGGTGTTGGGGGCAGTGGGAGGGAGAAATGGTGATTCTGTTCTGGGCACATGATAGCTGCTCAGTACATTTTTGACTAGGATGACAGGTTCTGGGTGTGTGGGTAAGTTGGCAAGTTTAAGGTAAGTGACATGATTCTTGTCAAAGCAAACTGTAAACTTGTAAACAAATGAAAGTTATTACCAATTGAGTAACATGTTAAAACTTATTTTTGAGTATGTATAGTGGGAATCCCAAAATAACAGTCCAGCAGTGACTGTTCAGTGTTCCTGTGGTGGTTTCACATTCTTCAGCGATCTAGAATTCTTCTACTACTCTGCTTTGTCCTCCTGAGGGTATGGTTTCCATACTCAAGATTACCACATGGTCCAATATGGCTGCTAGAGCACCAGCTATCACATCCACATTCTAGGCAGCAGCAGGAAGGATGAAGTGGTGGGGGTTTTAGGGGCAGCCAGGGGAGTTGAGGACGAAACAGCATGTCCCAGCTGTTTCCCTCTTCAGGAGGGAGAAAACCAATTTCCACTTGCTTTCCATTGCCCAGAACTTAGTCATGTGGCTACACTTAGCTGCAAAGCAAGCTGGAAAATGTTACCTTTTAGCTAGTGTGTTGATGCCCTGAGTGAGGTTTGGGTTTTGTTATGAAGGAGAAAGGGGAGAATGGACTTTGGGTAGTGACTAGCAGTCTCTGATACACTTTGTCTATTATAATTATTGTGTTAGTATCCTTTTGGGTGAGCATTTATTAATAATAATAACAATAATAATAATAAAGCATTTTGAGTTCTTATGATTTCTCAGACACTGTGCTCAGCAGTTTTTACACATTAGCTCTGTTAATATTCTCAATACCTCTTTGTAGTGGCTCCTGTTACTGCCCCTTATATTGGCTAAAGTTTGGGCTCATGAAGCTCCGAATGGACAGGTGACAGAACACACAGATATTAGGAAGCCAGAGCAGCCTTTGAACTTGGGCCCTGTTGGCCTAACCAGTCAGTAATCGATGTAGCTATTCGGCCACTAAACAACCCCTATTGAGTTCCTAATGGGTGCTACACCTTACATTGTTTGGCGTCCTCGGAGGTAAAAGGGTGCTTTCTAGATTTTACCCAGCAGTCACTCATTTCTTTGTACGCTTTGCATGTTTTTGCTCTGAATTAGAAATCTTTTTCTAAGAAATACCCTCAGAGTGCCAAAGCCTGTGCTTCCTGTCTAGAAAGTACTTGATAAACATCATGTCCTGTGTGCCTGTATGCTTCAGGATACGCCAGGTTTAGCAGCCCCCAAATCTCAGTGGCTTAAAACAACAAAAGTTTATCTCTTGCCTGTATGCCGTGTCCAGTGCGGGTGGCCAGGGGGCCTCTGCTCTTCGTTGTCACTCAGGGACCCAGGCTGAGGGAGGCTCCAGCTGGACACACACTTCCCTGGTTTCTGTAGCAGCGACAGAAAGCACGGTGAAACCTGCATGCACTGGCTCTTAAAGCTCCCACCTGGAAGTGACAAACCACTTCTCTCCTCATTGATCGTTTTCACTGATCAAAGAGGTCACGTGGCCATGCCTTATTTTCATTTGGGGGGAGTAATGGGGTGACCCTACCATTCACCTAGGAGGAGAACCAGACTCTCCTAGAGTCTGGGAGGGAAGGTGGGACTCTTTCTAGGACGGATGCTGTCATCAGGGGAGGGTCCCTCCTAGAAAGCCCCCAAGTCCTCCTCCTCTTGACCCCCAGGTGCTGGGGATGCAACGGTGAACAGGATAACGAGGCCCCTGCCCTCCGGGTGAGGAGGGAGCAGCGTGTAACTAAGCGGGCTGGCTTGAGTACTGGTCCCCGGGTCCTTTGCCTCCATCCTGGGGCTTAAAGGTGTCATTCTCTGCCGTTGCCTGCAGCTCAACAACTCTGATTCTGGGCTCTTCACCGTGTTCACGGGCGTCAAAAACTTCAGCAGGATCCATCTCGTGGACAAGTGGAACGGGGTCAGCAAGGTGAGGGCGAGAGGCGCCGGCCGTCCTGTACAGGGGCCGGGTAGGGATGGCAGGGGCTGCCAGGGCCGGCCACCCCGTGCACCTTCTTCCTCTTAAAACAGGGGCTTGGGATTGACATGTCCACACTGCTATATATAAAATAGATAACCAACAGGGACCTACTGTATAGCACAGGAAACGCTGCTCAGTATTCTGTAATAACCTAAATGGGAAAGGAGTTTGAAAAAGAATAGATACACATATATGTATAACTGAATCACTTTGCTGTACACCTGAAACTAACACAACATTGTTACTCAACTAGGCTCCAATTAAGAAAAGAAAACAAAACAAAAACAGGAGGGGGTTGCATCCGCAGGGGAGATGATCTCAGAGTTGGGGATTTTACCTGTGTTTAAGGCTCAACTAGGACTTCCCTGGTGGCCCAGTGGTTAAGACTCCGGGCTCCCACTGCAGGGGGCGCGGGTTCAATCCCTGGTCGGGGAAGTTCCGCATGCCGCAAGGAGCGGCTAAAAACAAAAACGAAAAAAAAATCCCCAAAAAACCTAGCTCTTTGTTCCGGGTGTGTGTGTGGGGCATAGACACTGACTATTTACGTGTATGCTAGGAACAGAACTGTTTCTTTGATGCTTCACTTACAAGAATGCTTCAAAAATATTACACTGATGATATAACCATCCATTGCAGTAAAAGATTATTGAGTAGAAAAAAAAATTATGCTAGAAACACAGGAAGACATTCGCCTGAAAAAATAAAATAATAGATATAAATTGCACTTTGTACGACTTCACACACCCAGCCCCACTCCCACCTGAGTCACAGAGGAAACCCAGAGTTATCAGCGCTGGGTATATTCTTCCTGTCTATTTGTATCGATTTGCATGTGCGTTTTTTTTTTTTTTTTCCCTCTTGGAGCAGAATGAAATCATCCTATGTGCATTGTTTTGCAACTTGCTTTTTTTACCTGGTGGCCTTTTGTTATCATGCACGAGAATGATTGTGCGGTGGTGGTGTTCACACCTTCCAAACGCTCATCTGGGTGATGGTGGCAAAGACCTGAGGGGGGAGGACAGGTTATTCCCCATCAGTGCCCAGAGTGGCAGGGTTACCATTTGCAACCAGTAATAACCGTTCCGAATGGGCGCTACTGAAATTCTCTTTGGCTTGCTTTTTCAATATAAAAATGTACAGGGACTTCCCTGGAGGGCCGGTGGTTAGGACTCTGTGCTTCCACTGCAGGGGGCCTGGGTTCGATCCCTGGTCGGGGAACTAAGATCCCACATGCGGCCAAAAAAAAAAAAAAAAAATATATATATATATATATATATATATATATATATATATATATATATATAAATGTACACATGCTTAAAAACCTTCTCCTAGGACAGAGGGGTAGAATGTGAGAAGTCTGTTCTTTTTTCTGTCCAGGTCTCACTCCCCAGAGGCAACTACTGTTTTGAGATCTGGTAGCCACCATTAGTATTTTAAATATTTTATTTACTGGGCTACCTTCTAACTTGATCTGTTTTCAGGAAGTGTCCTTCCTCTCTGAGAGGTGAAGAGGTCAGTGTCCCCTGCTCACTGTGGTCCTTGGAGATGTGAGTGACAGGTCCATTTTACAGATGAAGTAACTGAGTCCCCAGCAGAGTTGCACATTCAGGGATCCATGGTTAGGGAGTGGGGAGCTGCAGTCGACAGTGTCTCTGGCTATCTGTCTACACAGCCTGCTCACCTTGCACCAGGCTGTCTCTCCGAGGGGACAGGCTGCTGTCAATTGGGTGGTGACATCCCCCAGGGCACATGGCCCGTGAAGTCACAGCTCCAAGTCAGGCAGGAAATGCCCAAGAGCATTTCTTTAAGAGGCCTTGCGTCCCCACAGGTCAACTTCTGGCATTCCGATCAGTGCAACATGATTAATGGGACTTCCGGGCAGATGTGGGCACCATTTATGACTCCTGAATCCTCGCTGGAATTCTACAGCCCCGAGGCCTGCCGGTAATTGCCCTGACCTGGGACATTCCGGGCCTCCTGGGAAATCTGCTTCGTGGCTGCTCAGAGCCGAATCAAGTGGCTTTTGGCGTGAACTTGCAAAGCGCTTGGCTCTCTGTGTGTCCACCGGCCCTTGGCGCCATCTTGAATTCTCTTTGGTTGCACCACGAAGAGCCAAACGCCAATTGCTGGTGCTTTTGCAAGGCCCAGAGAGAGGCTGCTGGCGGTTGTTGGAGCTCGGTCGTGGTGGGCAGGAAATGGGCAGGATTGCAGGGGACCGTGCAATAAGGCAAGCGATGGGGTCCCTGTGCTGTTTGCCTGGCTGCCCTAATTTCCCGTCGGATGCTGTGACATCTGGATGCCTTTCCTGCAGCCCCTTCAGTCTCCAGAGTAGCAGCCTCGGAGGTCAGCTTGGGGCTGAACAATTGCAGTGGGCCCGGCCGAGGGGTGAGAAGAGACAGTGGCTCCTAGAGCTCTTCTCTGGGTGCTGCCCTGTCCTCGGCTTCTCTGTTCAGGCCACTCTGGAAAAAACGCTTTGCTTGGGATCTCACTGATGTGAGCTCCGACCCACCTGCCTCCCCAGCAAAGCTTGATGAAGCCCTGTCTGTGCGAGACACTGGGGTCCCTGCAGAGAAAAGATGGACCCCATCTCTGTTCCCTGGGAGTCATGTCCTGGCGGGGGACTCAGGCCCACGCACCCCAGGGGAGTGTCAGAGAGAGGAGGTGCTTTTGCTCTGCGTGTGTTCACTTCTTAAAGTTAGGAATTTCAACCTAGAGGAAAGTTGCAAGAATGTGCAACTTTCTCCGCCTGGCCTTCCCCAATTTCCCCGTTGTTTCTCTTCGGCCCCTTCTGCTTTATCCTCATCCCACACTTCTCTCTTTCTCTCTCTCTCCTTCTGTATATTTTTCCTGGACCCTTTGAGAGTACATTGGACGCCTAAATACTTCAGTGGGTGTTTTCTAAAAACGACATTTTCTTACATAACCACATCATGTCACCAATATGAGGAAATTTAGCATTGACGTGATACTATTGTCTAGGCCAGCACTCTCCAATAAAGATATAATTCAAGTCCCATCTGCAGTTTAAAACTTTCTAGTGGCCGCATTAAAGAGAAGTAGCGAGAAATAGGTGAAATTAATTGTAATGATGTTTTGTTGGACCCAGGAGATCCAAAATGGTATCATTTCACGATGTGTAAACAAATGTAAAATATTGAAGAGCGGTTTTCCATTGTTTGGGGGTATCAAGTCGCAGAAATGTGGAGTGCATTTGACACGCAGAGCTGCATCCTAACTTGGACTGGCCCTGTTTCAAGGGCTCTAAGGCCACGTGTGCAGAGCGGCCCCCGTGGACAGCACGGGCGGAGCGGTTCTGATCCACAGCCCATGTTCGAGGTTAGAAGTGCCTTTGAGAAATATGGCAGGGTGAGCGAAAGGAGAGGGAATAGGGTGTCGGCCACGTGGCTGCTGCCTACCGAGCTGACAGCCGAACTGCGACCTGAGTGCAGAACTGAGGTCTGACGTGGGGATGAGAGGAACATTCCAGGCACCAGGGGCAGCAGATACAAAGGCCCTGGGGCAGGATGGAGCATGTGGGAGGAATACCACCTGTGGGGTGCAGCACAGGTGGGCAGGGGCTGGACCCTCTACAAGCTCGTGGGCCATGGTGCGGACATTAGATCTTATTCTAGATTAGACTGGAAGCAACTGCAGTTCTAAGTGGGGTCGCGATATCTTCTGTCCTTGTTTTAAAGCTCCATCTGCTTGCGGAGAATGGATTGGCGTGGGGGGGGGGGGAGGCAGGGAGACCCATAAGGGAGGTCACTGCAATTCGCCAGGCGAGAGACAGCGGCTGCTGGGACCCGAGGGGGGGCGGGGCGGCCGTGCCCGTGGGGCGGGGCTCAACTCGGGCCACCCACTTCCAGCCACCGCCTTCTGGGGTGCCATCCTCCATCGTTTGTCCCCGCAGGTCCATGAAGCTCATCTACAAGGAGCAGGGGGTGTTCGAAGGCATCCCCACCTTTCGCTTCGTGGCTCCCAACACCTTATTTGCCAACGGGTCCGTCTACCCGCCCAATGAGGGCTTCTGCCCGTGCCGGGAGTCCGGAATTCAGAATGTCAGCACCTGCAGGTTCAGTATGTGTCGTTCCCCGTGGGAGGGCGGGAGGGTGTGGCCCGTGATGAGGGGCTTGTCTGTCTGTTTACTTCATGGCCTCTGTACTCTTGATAATCCCATTAGGCTGGAGATAAAGTGGGCAGCAGAAAGATAACTTGAAAAAAAAAATACGCTTTGGGTATATCGGTTGCTGTCGTAATAAATTCCCACAAACCTGGTGGCCTAGAACAGCACAAGTTAATGATCTTAAGCAGTCCCGTAGTTCAGGAGTCTGACACAGGCCTCTCCAGGCTAAGATCCTGGTGTCAGCAGGCTGCGTTCCTTTCTGGAGGTTGATGGGGAGACCCCGTTTTCTTGCCTTTCCCAGCTTCTAGAGGCCCCTAGAATTCCTCGCTCAGGGTTCCCTCCCTCTGTCTTCAAAACCGGCAACATCACAAGTCTTTGAGCCCACTCCTGTGGTCACATCTCTTTTTCTGAAGCTCTTCTGCTTCCCTTGTCCAGTTTTAAGCACCCTGGAGACTATATCAGGCCCACCTGGGTAATCTAGGCCACTGCTCCCTATTTTTAGCTGATTAGCAGCCTTCGTTCCTCCTGCGACCTAATTCCCTTTGTCGTGTAACCTAACTTATTCACAGGTCCCGGGGATGAGGATGCGGACATCTTTGGGAAGGGCATCGTTCTGCCTCCCAGGTCATGATAGGTGGCTTGAGAGGGAGGCTTCGTGGGGAGGACCTTCCGCCCCACCTGGGGAGGGAAGGAAGCTGGCAGCAGCCCAACGGTTCCGTGAAATCTTGTTCCGCAGCGTGCAGCTGTGGGCTTGTTTGTGGCCCCTGGCGCCGACACGCTGTCCTCTGACATCGTCAGTGTTTCCCAGCTGTGTGCCAGTCCCCGAGACGCCCCGCCTCACATGCTCAATTTGGACACTTGGACGTCAGCTCGATTTCCCTCTCCCAACCCTCATCCAGGTCACCAGCGAGCCCCGTGGGCCCTGCCTCCAAATCAACTCCTGCATCCTTGCTTTCTTCCATTGCCCCGCCGCCTCGTGGTCCAGGCCCCTTTAGTTGGCCCTCCTCTTGCATTGTGGCCGCCCTGTGTACCATCCGTTTCCCAGACTGTCCAGTGCGGTCACCGCTGGCCTCGTGTGGTTATTTAAATTGAAACTGGGGACTGCCCTGGCGGGCCAGTGGTTAAGACTCTGCGCTTCCACCGCAGGAAGCACGGGTTCGATCCCTGGTCGGGGAACTAAGATCCTGCATGCTGCACAGTGCGGCCACCCCCCCCCCCAAAAAAAAGATAAATTGAAATTGGTTTGAATGAAAGCAAATTACAAAGACAGTGCATTCCTTGCACTGGCCACATTTCAGATGATCCCCACCCACACGTGCCTAGTGACTGCCCTGTGGGACGGACAGTGAAAAAAGAGAACATTTTCATCATCGTAGAAAGTTCTGTTGGACACTGTTCCCGCGAGCAGCCCAGGGGACCTTTCAAAAACTCGGATTGCCACCCAATCCTTTGCTTGAAATGTCTACTAGTGCCCCGTGCGTGTAGAGCAAAATCCCTACAGAGGCCCCAGTGCTGTCAGGATCTGACCTCTGCCAGTCTCTCTAATGTCATTTCTTCCCGTACTCTCCCCACTGATATTCTTCAGCCCCGCCACCTTCTCCCTGTTTCTAGGATGTATCTCGTTTGGTCCCGCCTCAGGGCCTTTGCATCAGCTGTTCCCCAGGCTGCTGTAGATCTGTGTGAATCATTCCCTTAGCCACTCCTGGTCTGTTCAAATGGCACCTCCTCAAGGAGGCCTGCTCTCTGATTTCCCATCCTAAAGTTGCTCCTCTTCCCCACCTCCCGGCTGCTCTCTGTCATTTCACCCTTGATTGTCTTCCTGGTTCTCATCACTCCCTGAAATCACTGAGTGTGTCTTTTATTTTACTTCTCGTCTGTCTACTGTATTGGATTGTAAATACTGTATGCAGGGCTCTGTCCTTAGCTTCTAGAATTGGGCCCGGTATGGAGTGGGTGCTTACACAGTGTGGGAACACATGGATGTGTGGGTGTATCTTGCACTGAGGGAAGTGAGGCTCAAGGCTAGGGTGTGACACCCTAGCTGGTAGGACAAGAAGCTACTCCTTATCTTTCGAGGTCTTGACTTCTGGGGCCTGTTGGGTTGGAACCACATTTCCGGCTGGAGATGGGAATTTGGGAGGGGTAGTTTGCTGCAGGGTTGGGAGGAAGGACTGCCATCAGGTTGGACGGTTTCCCCAAGTTCAAGCAGAATGAGGTGCTCCGTGGGGGAAGGGTTTGGAGCTGGGGCCTGGAAGTGCCCACCTCTGTCGTGGCCTCTTCTGGCCCACCTGCCCTTGTTCCCTGTTTGCTTAATTCTTTCTTCACTGGTGTTTACGGGAATTTCTGCTTGTAGGTGAGCTGGCAGTGCAGAGACCTGGTAGGCTGTGTGCTACACAGTTGCCGTGGCAAGTGGCAGGTGCTACACCAACCTGATTAGGCCTAAGAGGGCATTTCTTGGTTTACCTTTGCATTAGGCATAGCTCTAGAGCTCAGCTGTTGTCCGAAGCTGCCTTTCGCCATGTGCCAGCTCAGTTTTCCTCCAGACTGGTTTGTTGCCAGGCAGGCTCTCCCCTCCAGCCTCCAGGCTCACCTCCTCCCAGCTCTGGGTCCTGCAGAAAGGGGACAACTGGCTCCTCTTCACTCCAGCAAAAGTTCCAGAGTATGCTCTGATTGGGCTGGCTTGCATCACATGACCAGCTGTGAACCAGTAAGTGGCCAAGGGTGGCCTATGCTGATTGGTCAGGCTGTGTCACATGCTCAGCCCCTGGCTCCAGTGGGTGGGGCCAGCACCCACATGACAGGAGGCTGAAAATAGGGGAGGGGCTTTATCGGGGTGTAGGTTCCAGGAGAAAGAGTGGGTGCTGGACAGGCAGAAACTACATATCCATCCACTGCCAAGGGCTAGGGATGAAAATTGCACTGCCTCATCTTAGCACATGTGCCAGAAGAACTTCAAAAGTGCAAGGGAATTATGTATGTGTTATGCAAATAAAACTTTTTCGTTTACGTTGAAAGAGACGTATATACAGAGAGATGCCCAACTGACACGTGCACTTTGAAATTCCACCAAGTGATGGAGAAAGAGGACAGGAGTGACCCTCCCAGTGACTGGCCTGACTTCTGGCAGCACAGCTTTGCTTGCCTTTGGTGTTTATGTGAGCGGAATCATAAAGCATATGTTCCTTTTTCTCTATTTCTGTCCTCTTTCACCCATTTTCGCATTGGTGAGGTCCATCCCTGTTGTTGTGGGTGCCCTCTTCCTTGCTGTATAGTATTCCACGGTGGGAGCACACCTCCATTTCCTTAGCTCTTTTGCTGTTCACAGGCATCCGACGAGGTTCTGCCTGTTGACCATTACCCTAGTGCTGCTAAGAGCATTCTCATACATGTCTTTGGGTGCACCTGTGTCTGTATTTCTGTGGCATTTTATCTGAAGATAAGAAATACCCACACATTTCCCTTTCTGGGCCTTGAGAAGTTCTTGGACCCAGAGAACTCTTTCTCCTCCAACCTCTGTGCTGTGTAGGGTCCTTGCTCAGTGGAGGCCCTTAATCTGTGGTGATCCTGGGCAATTAGGTCTGGTTGGTTGTGCCGTAAAGCTATAAATTAATTATCACTTATTACTTGGGTGTTGTCTCTCAGTCTGTTTGGAAATAAAATAGAAAGAAACACGTACATGCATGCATGCTATTAAAAAACCAAGCAAGCTGAAGCAAGGGAAGGTGATGGCAAATTGGTCCAGCCCATGTCAGTCTCCCCCTAACCCCACCACCCCCCGGCCTTGGAGGCATGATGGGGCTTGTTTGAGATTCTCCGCCTTCAAGGGCCTGGCTCGGTGACTGCTTCCCTTACCGAGGGAGGGTGGGGGGGTCCTTGTGTTTGCTCTGTTGGTCTCCTTTCACAGTGGAGATGGGAGAATGGGAAACAGGGTTTTCCAAATTGTGAAACATTGTCCCTGGTGGTGCCCAAGACTTCAAAGGTCCCAAGAGGTAGCTTTAAATAACATCGACTTACATGGTGAGAGAGGTCTTCTGCTTTCCATTCTCTCTCTGTCCTTCTGATCACCTCCAGAAGAAAGTACCTTTCTAACACTCGTCTGTCTTTCTTTTTGACAGAGAAAGAGCAAGCCTCAGGGTCCAAGCCTCATGTAGGTCTCTGGTTAGAATCTACAACATTCATTCGTTCACCTTGTATTTATTCCTATATTTATTTTCTAATTCTGGCAAGTGTTTGCCAGTTATGCCTCAGATAGCAAGCTCCTCCTTTAAAATACAGCTGTTTATGTAAAGCAATGGCAGTTGCTTCAGAGAAGCACATTATGTAACAGGGCAGGGGGTATCTGGATATGGCAACACATCAAAGAGGTACTAGGATGAATAAATTAATGTTGAGAAGCATTAAGGCAATGAGTGTAAAAGGACTCTGGGAAAAATGAAGTCAGACAGCAGTTAAATCCCAGCTTTTATTCCAAACCAGTGCTTGGCTTTGCTAAGAAAAGCAGAAAGAATCTAGACCTCTGAGGTTGCCAGACACACATAAACAGGAATGCGGGTCACCTGGCTGGCAGCAGATGGGCTGCTGGTTTTAGGGAAGAAGACCTTGTGAGTTTTGTTTGTTTTTTCTTTCTTTTTTGCGTATCGAGGTGAAGTTCACGTAATCCGCAATTAGCCATTTTAAGGTGCACAATTCAGTGACATTTAATACATTCAAAACGTTGTGCAGCCACCACCACGATCTAGTTCCAGAACCTTCTCATCAACCCAAAAGGAGACCCCGTACCCATTTACACTCACTCCCCGTCTCTCTGCCCCGGCCCCTGGCAACACCAGTCTGCGTTCTGTCTCTATGATTTGCCCGTTCTTGATCCTCGTCAGTTTTTGAGAGAGGCTTATTCTTTTCCTCATTGACCCATTGTCCATCAGGCCTGTTGTATGTTGTCCCGAGCACACGAGGATGCATTGCTGTTTGCCTTGCTTGGTCAGTTGATGGAGAGGTTCAGCCTCGGGTGTCTGGGTGTGAATTTCCCACCCAGAGGGACCCAAGTCAGTCCCTGTTCTCACACGTTGGCGTCCATCCCACAGACCAGCTGCTGGGAGAGAAAGAGCAAAACAGGTGTGTCTTCTCCCCTCCCGTGGACGTTAGGGAGACCTGGCTGCAGGTGTGCACACCTGAGCGTCTCTGATCATTGCCGTGTTGCCTGCAGAAGACAGTCCGGGCTGCTTGGCTTGGCGATCCAGATGCCCCTCGTCTCACCCAAGTTCAAGTCTTTCTATCCTCAACTCCCATCATTCCCCTCCAGGCACTGCGCGTTTTCCCACCTCCCTGCGTCTGCTTCTGCCATCCCTTCCACCTGGAACGCCACTCCCTCACCTTCTCTGTCTGGCATCTTTGAGCCAGCTTCTTCTCCTTCCTTTGATCTCTCCTGCCAGAAGCAGCAGCTCCTATTTTACCATTCCTATGGCACTGAGCTTGTCCCCTGCTGGGTGGGTTCCCGTTCCTGGTGCCTCTTGGGCGCTTGGTAAATATTTACAGACCGAATGAATCCTCTCTGTCTAGCTATTGCTGTTTGCCTCTTGTCATCATCATGGGGGGGTGCACTGCAGGCTCTGGCTGTGTTTCATCACCTACGCACCCCCTTGCCCAGCTCAGGGTGTGACAGGGGCAGGTCTCTGGATATGCCCACGTGCTGTCTTTGTCTGACATCCCCTCTCTGCCCCTCTGCCTTCTAGACGCACCCTTATTTCTCTCCCATCCTCACTTCTACAACGCTGACCCAGTCCTGGCAGAGGCAGTGTCTGGCCTCCACCCTAACCCAGAAGAGCATTCCTTGTTCCTGGACGTCCACCCGGTGAGCCCCTGCCTGTCAGCCTGTGGGTGGGTGCGGGGATTTCTGTTTGGTGCACACTTGGATTTCTTCTCTCCCCACTAGGCACCAAGCTGTTCCAGGGTGGGGGTGATGGGAGGCCTGGATTTCTTTGGCAGTGATAGCTTCTAGGCTATCAAAGTTTGCCCCGACTTCATAGTGCAAGGACTTTATCCCTTTATAAGGGAATTGTCTCTATAAAAGGATGATAAGACAGTAAATTAATTAGGAATTATCAGCCTGCAAATTAGCCAGAGGCAGCCCTCTGTCTGTGCCAACATACCATAAAGATCTTTAGGTACCAACAAGAGCCTGGAACATCTTGTGGATAAACTGGGTTCTGGGGAATTTGTCCTGTGTGTTGTTTTGTCTACAAACAGGGACCAGGAGGGTATCAGACCTGTACATGTGGCCCTCCCGTGGGCATGATTTTTACCCAGTTGCTTCTTTTCTTAGTGCCTCCGTTCACTGGAAATTTGCCCATTTGGACTCGGTGGCTTTTTATCATTGATTAAATAAATTCTGTGAGTTTCTGTTTCCTGAGTGGACACTTGTGGTCTCCCCCACAGGCCTTTTTGGAAGCTTTTCTACCTGGTGCTGTTCCATGCCGTTTTCCTTGGTACTCCTCAGATTTTCTTAGCCGCTGACTCAATCCCCAGCCCCCAGCACTCCACCTTCTAGCTCTCTCTCTCTCTCTCTTTTTTTTTTCACTAAAAATCCAGGCTGGGACTTTCCTGGCGGTCCAGTGGTTAGGACTCCGTGCTCTCACTGCCGAGGCCGTGGGTTCAATCCCTGGTTGGGGAACTAAAATCCCGCAAGCTGTGCGGCTCGGCCAAATTAAAAAAATAAACAAAATAAAATAAAATAAAATAAATAAAAATCCAGGCTAGTGAAGTCAGCTATGACCGCACACCCTTCACATTCAGCAGATATTTCTAGAATGCTCATTATGCTTCAGGCATAATTCTAGATTCTTCCACCCACACCAACTCATTTAATTGTCACAATAATCTGAGAGGTGGGCATTGCTATTCCCATTTTACAGACGGGGAAACTGTAGCCCAAGTAGGTTAAGTGCTACAGCTAGTAAATGGGATTCTTGGCTCCATAAGGGAAAGGTCTGTTCTGTCTTGTTAATCGCTTGGATTCTAGTAGTTACCACAGAAGTACTAGTATCTCAGTAAATATGGGTTTGATTTACTGAGATATTAGTGCTTGAGCGTGAGTAAGGGATGAGACCGAATTCAAACGTAGGTCTTCTTTGTTTTTTAATTAAAAAATTTTTTATTATTTTAAAATTTTCTTTTTCTCTAAACCTGAATACTCAATGGCATATGTCTGTTTTTAAAAAAATTAATATACTTTCATTTTTGTTTGTTTGGCTGCACCATGCGGCATGTGGGATCTTAGTTCCCCGACCAGGGATCGAACCGGCACCCCCTGCAGTGGAAGTGCTGATTCTTAACCACTGCACCGCTAGGGAAGTCCTTACTTTGGTTTTTTAGAATAGTTTTAGGCCTACAGAAAAACTGAGCAGAAAATACAGAGAGTTCCCAGACATCGTTTTCCCCTGGCACGAAATTTGTCACAGTCGATGAATGAATAATCATCGACTATTAATAATCGATCGACTAATAATCATCGACATGAATGAATAATAATAATATTATTATTATTATTAACTGTAGTCCGTAGCTTACATTAGGCTTCATTCTGTGTTGTTCAGGTTTATGGGTTTTGACAAATGCATCATGAGCTGTGTCCACCATTACAGTCTCCTACAGAATGGTTTCACTGCCTTAAAAATCCCGTGTGTTCTACCCATTTATCCCCCTACTACCTTCACTCCCATCCAACCTTTGGCAGTGACTGATCTTTTACCGTCTCTATAGTTTTGCCTTTTCCAGAATGTCATATAGTTGGAACCATAGAGTATGTAGCCTTTTTTAAAAAATTGAAGTATAGCTGATGTACAATATTATACAAGTGACAGGTGTGTAATGTAGTGATTCACAATTTTTAGAGGGTATACTCCATTTACAGTTATTTAAAATATTGGCTGTACAAACAGGTGTTTTAATGCCCACTACATTCTGTCCTGTATTAATATATAGCTAATTAAGTGGGTATTAATGAATTAAGTTGATAGTAATCTATTAATATGAATCTATTGCATGCTCTATGTTAAATTCATTCTTTATTGTTAGATGTGTTAAGGTTTTTCCATACTGTCTTAAACTTTTAACCAGTTTTTAAAAGGCTTTTATTATAAAGCTAACAAATGGTTTTCCACTTTCTCTTTTAGTTCATTCCCTTCACTGCTTCTCTCTCTCTCTCTCTCTCTCTCTCTCTATCTCTTTCTCTCTCTCTGCTGGCTTCTGGGCATTCTAGCAAGAGCAAGATCTTTTCTCTGTTCTCACTGGTGACTTTCATTGTGCTGCGTGGATTTTCTTTTTTTCCCTACATTGAGGAAGAAACAGTTAAGTTTGGGAGGCTGGAGAGAAGCAAACAGCTGTTTTGCAGCAGCCCATCAGCTGATGCAGAAGTAGACTTCTCCTACTTCTCATTTCAGATCAGAGACAGACGGGGAGAGGAAGTGGCCTTGGATTTTGTTGTCGATTTGGGGAGGATGGTCATGGGGTCGATTTGCTGATTTCTGATCTCATTAGCCCGGAAAACAGAACGCCTGCTGGAAGCGGCTTCTCTGGTGCCTTCTTTTCTGCTCCTGAAACCGGGGGAGGGTGTGGTGACAGACGTGGGCTCACGGGTCCAAGTTTCTGTTCTGAGATTGCGGGGTGGTGGGGGACAGGCGGGGCTTTGCCCAAGAAGAGGTGACTGGACGGCAGCTGGAAGAACAGCCAAGGAGGGAAGGAGACACATTGCCTGGAGAAGGAAGTGGCCTGAGTGGAGACGCCAGAATGTAGAGTCTGGAAAGCAGGATGTGTTGGGGTCTCCAAGATCACCCCCAAGTTGGAGGATTTGCTAGGAGGACTCCCAGGACCCAGCATATGGTGGTACCCACAGCTGTGATGTATTGCAGTGAAGGACACAAGGCACAGTTAGCAAAGAGAAAGGCACATGGGGTGAAGTCTGGGGGAACCAGGCACAGGCTCCCAGAGCCCTCTCCCAGGGGGGTCACACAGGACACCCTTCATTCCCCGTGTGAGGTGTCCTCTACCAGGGACGCCCAGTAGAGACTCTGCGCAGGGTTCTTACTGGGGCTGGTCATATAGGCGCCGTCTACCTGGCACAGACCGAAATTCCGGACTCCCGGAAGGAAATCGGGTGTCAGCATAAACCACACTGTTTGTACAAACTGTCCTGGTACAGTGAGCCCCTCTTATCTGCCAGGGAGAGGTGGGAGCCCTCCTGAAATCCAGGATCCCAGACGCCAGCCAGGGACAACCTTGCTAGCAGGGCAGCCTCACGCCTGCTGGCTCTTTTGCACACGGGTGATCTCACTCCCGTCCCACCGGGTTCTCAAGTTCAAACTCTCCCCCGTCCTGGGAGCCTGGCCTTTGGCCAGTTGCTCTGTGCCCCTGGGGTCCCAAAAGAGCTCAGGATGCCAGGCTATATTGGAAGATAATGCCCTCTCCCGCTGGTGTGTGTGATAACACAGCATTCATGGCTCTGAGTGTGGCCGTCTTGCATCCCTTATTTTGCCCTTGCAGAAACCCTGTGAGGCGGGCAGAATTGTCTCCACTTTCCAGATGAGAAGAGTCTCAGCTAAGAAGCAGCAGTCTGTCCTCAAACCTAGGTTCCTTTCCCCTCTCATTTCCTGACATCATTCTGGAAGCACCTTCCTGGTTTTGGTCCTATATGTGTGTCACTTTTTGTGTTATTGACTTACTACTTAAAAAAAAAAATGATCTCATCAAAAAAAAAAAAATCCTGCACAAAGGAAGCTTTCTATCATGACCTCAAATTGGAAATTAAAAATTTCTCTAGATAGGGAATTCTCTGGCGGCCCAGTGGTTAGGACTCTGCGCTTCCACAGCAGGGGGTGCGGGTTCGATCCCTGGTCGGGGGACTAAGATCCCGCAAGCTGCGCGGCACCGCCAAAGAAAAAAAAATCTCCAAGTAAAGAACGCACAGTATCACTAGGCTCTCTGTAAAATACCGTCGCCTGCCCTTGGCACGAGCCTGAGGCCAGCTCTGTTGAAATGGAGATTGGGTGGAGGTGTATTGCCGAGGCGCTAGGGGCCGAGCAAGCTCCCTGCAGACTTGCTCTTTGAGACGCTGGTGGGGAGGAAATGGGGGATGAATGGAGAAGATAGTGACTTTATTAACATGCAAATCTATTTTATTTTATTTGGAGGCTGGAGGGAGGGGCGATGACTGGGAAACGTCCTTCTGCACTGGGGGATGCATTGTGCAAGAGAACAGATGGAAAGGGTTAGTTTTTTTTCCATCCAGAGCGAGGCTGGCTCACCAGAGGGGATCCCTCAAGGTTGTGGACATAACAGCCATTTGGGGAACATGTGTTTACCCGTCAGGGCTTTGAGTGGGTAGCGGAAGCCCCATCGGATGGGCAGTTCATTTGGGATACGCACCTTCTTGAGCGTGACCAGGGAGAGGGCTGTTTGAAGGGGTCCCCAGGGCTCCAGGGAAGCCAGGCCCCTCACTGTTCTTGTTGCTGCAGGTCACCGGAATCCCCATGAACTGCTCTGTGAAACTGCAGCTGAGCCTCTACATTAAGTCTGTGAAAGGCATCGGGTGAGTGGGGTCTGGGAGCCCCGGGCTGCCTTGCTGTTGAGAGGTCAGGGACTCGGGACTCTGGCCATGTCCTTGGGAACCTGGCATCTGGGGAGAGAGATGGTCCTTCGGGATGTGGAATCTGGTCCCTGCCCCTTGAACCCCTGAGGGGGGGGGGTCTTAGCTCTCAGCCGAGCCCAAACTGCATCCTGACATCCCTGCCCTGTTCTCTCTTGACATTTGTCCCCCAAATTAGCCAGACTCTTCCATCCAAGCTGTTTCCCGTTCGACAGAGTACCAAAAATTAAATCCTGCCAAAACCAAGTGTTTGAAAATGGAAACTTAGCAAACAGTCTTCTGAAGTGAGACCATTCACTTGACGGGAGGAATTCTTTAAGCACTGGTTTTCTTTTTTTGAGTTGGTTTTCAGTAACAGCTTTATCAAGATTTAATTCACACAGTATAAAACTCACCCTTTGAAAATGCACAGTTCGGTGATTTGTAGGATATTCACAGAGCTGGGCAGCACCACCCCAATCAATTTTGAAACATTTCCATCCACCCCCTCAAAAGAAACCCCACACCCTTCAGCAGTCACTGCCCATTTCCCCAGCCCCAGGCAACCCTTAATTTACTTTCTGTTCCTGTGGATTTACCTATTCCGGCCATATCATGTGAATAGAATTATATAATACGTGTCTGGCTTTTTTCACTTAACATGGTGTTTTCAAGGTTCATCCATGTGGTGGCCTGTGTCACTGCTTCATTCCATTTTATGGCTGAATAATATTCCATTGCATGGAAAGACCATGTTTTTATTCATCAGTTGATGGACATTTGGGTTGTTTAGACTTTTCGGCCATTATGAATAGTGCCGCTTTGAATATTTATAAGTTTCTGTGTGGATGTATGTTTTCTCTTGGGTAGATACCTTGCAGCAGAATTGCTGGGTCATATGGTGACTCTATGTTTAAGAGTTTGAGGAGTTGCCAGACTTTTCCAGGGCGGCTGCGACATTTTACATTCCCACCAGCAGCGTGGGAGGTGCCAGTGTCTCTACATCCTTGCCAGCTCTTGTTATAACATCGAGTTAGGATGGAGCTGGGTGAGGGAGCACACTGGTTGTTACGTCAGGGTCTGTACTTCTTTATTTAAAAAAATTTTTTTGGTCGCACCGTGTGGCACGCGGGATCTTAGTTCCCCAACCAGGGATCGAACCTGTGTCCCCTGCCTTGGAAGCACAGCGGAGTCTTAACCTCTGGACCACCAGGGAAGTCCCCTGTACTTCTTAGCATATTTGAAATAGTTTCATTAAAAAAAAAATTTCCCCAGAAAGATTCCTGGGCTGCAGGAATGTGAGCATGTGTTTGGCTTTGTGAGCCGCCTCTCAGCTGGAAGGAATAACACTCTGGGCGTGGGGAGGATCATCAGTGCAGCCCATGCCCGCTCCCCCACTAGCTTTTCAGTTTTACATTTTGAGGCTGCTCAGAGAGTTTGTTCCTGAAGCGTTTGTGGCTGGTGAAACGGCCCCACGCGTGCATTAGGCGTCTGCTGCCCAGACTTGAGCTCCACGGGGCTGCCGTCACTCAGTGCCTGGTCTGCTCATTTGGATGTGCAGGGCCTGCAGGCGACTAAGAGGAGCCCAGTGGGGATGGGGCCGAGGGCCAGCCTCTGTCCAGCAGCAGGGCCCATGCCCTCAGTGTGGCCCACATCCTATGCATTTGCAAATGCATTTTTCAAAATCTGGATTTGAACACACGCTCTCTCGGTTTCACCTGTTGGGAGTTCATGCAGATTTTTGACAAATGCAGCTCAAGCCAGCAGTCTGTCTGGGTGGCTGGATTCCGCCCGCTGGTGGCCATGAACCACCACCCTGATGTCTCTGGGCCTCTGTGTTCCCATCTGTTCGGAACCGAGGCCGCACAGCTGTCTGGCTGCCCCTGTGGGCTGGGATGGTGGTCTCGAGGGCGGTGGTCTAACAGCAGTGCTGGTCAGCACCCCCGGGGGCTGCTGAGGAGCCCGCGTGGGAGAAATCCGGAGACACCGCCGCCGCCCGGAAGCAGAGCTGTCTAGCTGTGACTTGTCTGCGGAGCTTTTGTGCTCTTTGCTCACAAGATAAAGGCAGCAGGGTTGCACAGTCTGTGCCTTCGATTTACATCAGTTCTTACGAACTCAGATTAAAGAGGCTAAAGTGAAGGGGACGCACCACTGTATTTCCAGAGCGTTCTCCGTGTCTGTCTCCTCTGTAGGTGATACGGTGTAACTTCATTTCACTGCACAATACTCTGCTGAATAAGCGCGTTTTGAGAATTGTGACTGAGGATTTTGACCTTTTGTGCTGACTCTGGTCCTGTCCCCTGAGAGAGTGCCAGCTCCCCTCCAGCTGTGCCTTCTTTAAGCAGACCCGAGAATGGTGAAGTTACAGAATGTTTGTTTGTCCAGTTGTTTGCTGGCATTTGACGACAAGACAACAACAATAAACATCGAGCACTATATATATATATATATATTTTTTTTTTTTTTTTTGGCTGTGCCACACGGCTTGTGGGATCTCATTTCCCTGACCAGGGATTGAACCCAGGGCCACAGTAGTGAAAGCCCAGAATCCTAACCACTAGGCCACCAGGGAACTCCCCTAGAGCACTTTTTATATGCTGGGTATTTTTCTTGGTGTCGCGTTCCGTCCTCACTAGAGCCCTGTGAGGAGTTCCATTATAATCCCCGTTTTACAGAGGAGGATCAGAGAGGGTAAATAGCATGCCCAAGGTCACACAGCTATCTAGCAGCTGACTGTGTCGGGGGTCCCCAAGACCACTCTCAGGTTTGATGATTCACTGGGAAGACTCAGAGGACCCAGCATGTAGTTATACTCACGGCTGTGATTTATTACAGAGAAAGGATTCAAAACATGATTGGCAAAGGGAAAAGGCTCACAGGGTGAAGTCTGGGGAAACCAGGCACAGGCTTCTAGAGCCCTCTCCCAGGAGGGTCACACCAGGACGCGCTTCATTCCCCCAGTGACAAGTTGTGACAACACGTGTGAAGTGTCCCCTACCAGAGATGCCCAGTAGAAACTCAGCACCCCGGGTGTTTACTGGGGGGGTGGTCACATAGGCACCTTTTGCTTGGCATGGACCCAGATTCCAGACTCCCCAAAGGAAAGCAGGTGATCAGCATAAACCGTGTTGTTTGTTAGCTGGGCGTATTGCCATCCTGAATAAAATTGGGATTCTGTTTCTAAAAAAGAACAAATGGATATCAGCTAGGTCCCTGGCAGCCCCTCCACGTAAGAATCTTTCATTTAAAAAGATATTGTTGGATTGTCAGGTTGCGCCCCGTCAGGAGATGCCCATTCCTCAAGCCCATGCCGATCAAGTTGCTGCAACATCAAATCCCTCCTGACCCTGGGGCTTCCGATCGCAGGTCCAGAGCTGTCTGATCTAAGACACTCCGACAAAACTTCTCACTTGCTTGGTCTCGCTTATTTCCAGACAAACTGGGAAGATCGAGCCGGTGATCCTGCCACTGATGTGGTTTGGAGAGGTAAGGCTGCTTCCCTCTCCCTGGGTACTGGGCACCCGAGGGCGTGGTGTCTGATGCCTCAGTGAGGAGTTGTTGTGGGCATTTGGGGCAGGAGGCTGTGTGTGGTGGGGAGGCTGGGCTGGGGTAGCTGGATTGAGTAATGCCGAACCATCTGTTAGAAACTTCGCCCTCTCCAAGCACTTTATGTCAGTTATCCCACTGGGTTGAAAGTACCACATGAGATGAGGAACACAGGAGCTGCATGAAACTGTAAAGTCCTTGGTCAGGGCGTAAAATAATTTTGTTAATGCACGTGGCCCCTTCTCCTGAGATGAAGGGAAGTTGGTTTTCAGGGTGTCAACTTTTTATTGAAATTTCTTCTCTCCCAGCTTTTCAGGGTTCCTTCTGGCTTAGCTCGTTTTAAATCAGGGTGAGCTAACAGCTGGAACAGACAGCCTCCAAATGTCAAGTTCACTTCCCACTCACATCACAGTCTGATGGGGGGCAGGCGGAGCTCTGCTCCACGCAGACATTCAGGGACATCCAGGCTCCTTCCATCTTCTGGTCCTGCCCTCTTGGAGATCTTCAGAATCCGTCTCCATTCAGTAAATTGGGAAAGAGATGGAGAGAATCACATGGGAGCCAGGCGTGGAAGTTGTAGCATCGCTGTGCCCCCATCCCATTGGCCAGAACAGGTCACATGGGCCTGCCTAGCTGCAAGGGAGTCTGGGAAATGTAGTCCGTTGTGCGGCCCCAGAGGAAATAGAGGCATGGCTGGCTGCATCCATCGCATGCTCTGGCCAGTGGGCTTGAGATGGGGAAGGGGTTGGGGGACAGAGGGGTGTGGTGTGGGGTGGCATCTGCACCCTCGGCCCGCAGTACGTGGCACCAGTCCATTTGTTTGTCCTTCTTCTTCCCCAGAGCGGGGCAATGGAGGGTGAGACCCTTCAGACGTTCTACACCCAGCTGGTGTTGATGCCCAAGGTGCTGCATTATGCCCAGTACGTGCTCCTTGCCCTGGGCTGCGTCCTGCTGCTCATCCCCATCGTCTACCAAATCCGGAGCCAAGTAGGTGGTGGCCAGAGCATGGCCGGGGCCGAGTGGCCCCTTGCTTGCCTGCTTGGGGGAAGGAGGGGCTCAGATCAGATCCCCCAGCCGTCCCTTCCTGCTGTGCCCACGGACACCTTCAGCTTGCAGCCCACCTCGGGCGGCAGTCCTAGGTCTCTGCCTGGGCTGGGAAGCTGTTGCTGCCTCCTTGCTTCCCTTGCATATTCTGTTACCACTTCTCTGCCTATTCTGGGAGGCCTGGGGACCCTCCCTTGGAGGGGCTGCAGGTGGTTTTGGATCATGAGACCTGGTACTTGAACGGTTTGTTCTTCAAGTCTGCAGCTGCTGGCTTTCAGGCTCTGGCAGGCACAGGGCATACGACAGTGAACAAGGCAGTTCCTACTCCGGGGGAAGGGGGGTGCGGGGACTGGCATTCTAGTTGGAAAGACAGGTGGAAACCAAGTAAATAAACAGAAGAGATGATTTCACCGACGATAAAGATGATAGAAAATGTGATGGGCTTAGGGCAGTGCTGTCCGATACAAATACAACATGAGCTACGTGTGTGATTTTAAATTTAAATTTTCTAATAGCCACCTTAAGTAAAAGGGAATTAATTTTAATCATATCTTTTATTTAACCCAAATATATCCAAAATATCAATATGACCATGTCAACCTGTCATCAATATAAAAAATATAAATTTTTTACTTTTTTTGGGGGGTTAAGTCCTTGGAATCTGGTGTGTATTTTACATTTACAGCAGGTCTTGACTGGGACTCGCCCCTTTTCAAAGCCTCAACGGCCATATGTGGCTACCAAAGTGGACACCGCAGCATCCAAGGGGGTTGGGGACAACTATAGAGATAATGTCAGAAAAGCTTTCTCAGAAGAGGTTGAATTTAAGCTTAGAAGTGGCTGCTCAGCACAGAGTCAGGGAAAGAGTGCTCCAGGTGGAGGAATGGCCAGTGCAAAGGCCCTGAGGCAGGGATGGGTGAGGTGTGTTGGAGGCTCCTGCAGGGCCAGGGTGGCTGGAGGGGAGTGGGCATGGGGGCAGCGGGGGGAGGAGGTTGTGTCTGAGAGGCCGACGTAGGTCATGCCTGGTCCTGTAATGCAGGGTGAGCAGCTTGGAACTGATTCTGGGGGTGACGGGAAGCTGTTGGAAGCTTTTAAGGAGAGGAGTGACTGGGTCAGTTAACGTGTGGCCACTTGGTCTTCTGATGGGAGAGCGGAAGCAGGGGCACCAGTGAAGAGGCCTAGGTGAGCGAGGATGGTGGCTTGGACCAGGATAGGAGCAGGTATTTGGGGAAAGGAACACAGATGGAGAAGAGCCCTGAAGAGCCAGCCCTGGGGCATCTACCATTCCGAGGCAGGAAAAAGAGGGGGCGACAACAAATACCCCCCTTTTGTTTGGCCGCGCGTTGTGCGGCATGCAGGATCTTAGTTCCCCAAATAGGAATCGAACCCATGCCCCCTGCAGTGGAAGTGCATATTAACCACTGGACCACCAGGGAAGTTCCAACAAATACACCTTCTTGATTTGGCATCATTCATTCATTCATGGCATTCACTGACACCTTCACAGCTTATTGGGTGGGTCACTGTGCACAGTTTTGGGGATACAGACATGAGTAGGATGTGAGGTCTGGAGACCAGGGACCTTTAAGCAAGTTACTGCCGTCACATGGTGACAAGGCGTGTGGATGCAAGGCCCCCGGGGCAGCGGGGATGGGTGGACAGCTACCTGGTGGACAGGGGACACGGCTCAGTGGCAGGGAGTCTTGAAAGGCCATTTTGAATCCATGAACCAGAACCTTCCCCCCCGGTGCCCCCTGCCCCCCGAGTTGTCCTGCAGCCACAGGCCTCAGCCTCGGTCGGGGGCTGCCCAGCTCCCCTGCTGCCCCTCGGGCCACCTGCAACGCCTGCTTTCGTGCTTTAGCTCTGGCAAACAGCTTTTTCTCTTTTTCCTCTTTCTCGGAGGCAGCTCGCACGCTTGCTTGCTTAACTTGCTTGCTTGTTTGCTGGGGCGAGGATAAACCTTTCCAGGCTCTTAACCTGGGCTTTCAGACCCTTAACCTGATTTCCCTTCCAAATTCCCAATCCTTTGGGGGAAAAGGTTGGCACTGGTGTGAGGGTACCAGGGCCTCTGGTGTTTTGAGCCCCCAGTGAACGTTGGGGGCCCGGTCCTCTGTCACTGCCCCAGCCAGAGCAGAAGGGAACTCCCTAGGGTTTTTGGAATGAATTAGGCTGGGAGGACAGAGGGGCCAGAAGCCCTAGCCCCCAACCCGTGGATGCCTCCCTGGGGCCAGCATCACTGTGGGTTTCCAGGAGTGAGGCCCAGGGGAGCAGCCGGTGAGGGACTGGACCAGCCAGCCTCTGCCCTCTGTCTCTCCTAATGGTCCGTCATTAGGGGACCATTAGGGGACCATTAGGGGGGAGGGGGAGGGGGAGGATGAACAGTGTGAAAGCTTCCCTGCTTCACATCCCCCATCCGTGTCCCCCAAGTCCGGTAAGAATATCATCGTCTCTACTGACCATGGTTGAGGCACCCTCCCCGCAGGTTTTGCTGGAGGCCCAGCCGTTGAAATTTATCCCATTATGTATTTTTTGGTTTAGCAGGGGTTAGGCCTTACGTGTTTTTATGTATCTGTCCTGATAGGGGAAAAAAAGAAAACAAAAAAAGAATGGCATGTCGTTAAACTCAACGTATTTTAATTTCTCTTCAGAGACATTTTTCTTGTCAAGTCATTTTTGAAAGAAAAAATTTTTTTTTTTAGACAGAAATGTCGCTGTTTCTGGTCGATTTAAAATGCCACCTGCTAGCTCAGTCAGTAAGCATGAGACTCTTAAAACGCCACTTGCTTAGCTCTCTGAGTCTCGGCCAATCCACCTTGCCCAGCACTGCCCATCTCCCCTCCTTGATTTGGCCTAAATTTTCAGGCTGACAAACCCTTTTCAACTCAGCTTGCCAGTCTGACCAAACGTGTTTCCTGAAGATGCTCGTATTTCTGTCTTTGGTGAAAGATACCATCACTCCCCAAATCTCAGCCAACTCCAGTCATTAATGGTGGTTGGACTCTAAAAATTCTGTACCCCACCCTCTGCTTTTTGAAAATCGGAGAACCGTGTAAAAACCGTGTGTGTTCGGCTGCAACGTCAACTATAAATTAGCTTGGTTATCTTCTAGGAGAAGTGCTATTTATTTTGGAGTAGTAGTAAAAAGGGCTCAAAGGATAAGGAGGCCATTCAGGCCTATTCTGAATCCCTGATGACATCAGCTCCCAAGGGGACTGTACTGCAAGAAGCAAGACTGTAGGTGGGTACCAGGTAACGCCTCTCGCCCCCCCATCCCCTCCCATAGTGAGTAGAACTCTGGCGGCTTGAAACGCTTTGGATCTTACACATCTCTTCAGCCTGAACTTCACCTGGAGTGTCTACAGATTGAAAATACGTATTTGTATATTTTGCTGTCTTCTTACGTTCTGAGTGATCCCAGGCGTGGTAGGCGATGGAGGGTGGCTAGGGGGCTGGTGTCTTATTTGCAAGGTTGTCTTAGAAAGGCAGGATCGAGGTTTAGGTCTCAGCTGCTTCTCAAACCTCTGGTGCAATATAGACTCTTCTGGGAAAGTCTGCTAAAAATGCAGATCCACGGACATCCTTCTAGACCTCCTGGAATAGCATCATGGATGGGGCCCAGGAATCTGTATTTTAATGCCCCCCCCAACAGGATTCTGATGTAGATAAGTTTAAATAAATCCGGATGACTGGCCAAGAAAAAAGAATTTAGGCATCACCTGGGCACCAACTGTAGATCTAGGACTCGGTCTGAGGGTATGGTTGCCAGATTGAGCAAAAACAAACAAACAACCCCAAGAAACAACAACAACAAACGGATGCTCAGTTAAATGTGAATTTCAGGTAAACAGTGAATGCTTTTTAGCCTAAGTGCGTCCCATGAAATGATCAGGACATGCTTATACTGAAAAACTGTTTGTTGTTTACCTGAAACTCACGTTTAACTGGCTGCACTCCTTTATCTGGCAGCCTACCTGCGGGAGAAGGAGGCTAGTGCCTTTGGGGGTTCACCTCCTGGGCTGTGTTCCTTTAGGTCTGAGGTCTTAGGAGAGCCGAGTCCCGCCAGGGGATGTGACAGGCCGAACTCTGGGCCCTACAGTTGGGGTTTGTTTGGGCAGGGGTGAGTCGCTCTATGGTTATACCTCTGTTTATAGCTGTTATTTTGGTTTCTGAAAAATGCGCCACCCTCTCCAGCTTCTGGGGCTGGGCCTGCTCGGGTTTAAATAGCTTTCTTGAGAGCCACAGGCTGGGGATGAGGTGACAGCCCTACTCTTTTGGGACCAGTTGGCTGCTTCCAGTTTGCTTCGATTGCCAGAGCTGGAGGAGGAGATAAAATAGAACATGGGCGCTGGGCGTGGGTGTGTTTGCTGGCAGGTACTGCCAGCCCTGCAAGGAGCAGGAGGGAGGGAGAGCTGTGTCCCCCAGCCAGGCTCTGGGGGGCTCCTCCTGCCGATCTGGGGATAAGAGAGCCCGACCACGTCAGGGCTGAGTGTTAAGGGGGTGTCTTCCTGAGCTTGGGGGGCAGGGTGTCCTAGCTGGAGACGAGTCCCCCGTTTCCTTCCTCTCTCCCAGAATTCCTCTTGGGACGCCTTCCTGTGTACAATTTGGCCCCATTGGCACCCCTGCCCCCTTGCAGCCACGATTCCCTTCTGCAGAAACTTGCTTGGTGCTCTCGTGGTGCAGGGGTGGGGTCTTCAGGCACAGAGTTGGGGGTTATTCGCTTTTAGCACAGGTAGAGCTGGTGTTTGTGAGGTCTCAGCCCCATGCCTGCACCTCCCTGGACACAGCCAGGATGTCCTGCTCCCCGCCCCCCCAAAAATAAAAATAAAACAACAAAAACTGGAGTCCCTTCTTGATTTTACCAACAGAATCCAAATGTCAAGTTATCAGGGAAGTTTTTGATTAAAGAGATTCTGCTGCCCTGTCTTCTGGAAGGCAGGTCAGCCTTCAGCCGGATGAGACCCCTACCCCCGGTCACGTGTACTTGGGAAAGGCAGTGCCCTGGAGTGTCCTGTCGGGTCTGCTTTAGGGGGCCAGGCACCTGGGAAGCGGCCAGTGGTCCTGGAGACCTGGAGTCCCTGCAGCTCGGCCTCCAGCCTGTGCTGAGTCCCTGGGGGAGGTCCTATACCTTGCCCTGCGTCTGGGCATGGGGGTGGCCTTGAGGGGCTGCTTTGCTCCAGGAAAGGGAGGACATGGGGCCTCCACTAGCCCAGAAGGGTGTTTTTATGTGAATAAGAAAAGACAGCCCCTCTGTGCAGACATGGCCTGCTTTAGGGCTGAGGGCTTGGCAGAGTACAACCCGTTTATACCCACTTGGCTGGGTGCCGTTGTGCAGTGAACAGCCTGGACAATGGTACTGGGCGGCCCTTCAGGGACATGTTCCAGGATCTCTCTTGCCGTCTCATGAATCTTTGTCTCATGAATTCCAAGTCCTCATTCCTCAGTTAAACGGAAGTGTTAGGGAACAGGAGGTGGAGGAGTGGGTGGAATCTGCCTCGGGTTCTGGTTCCTTGAGGGTTTGTACATGTGTCTTTCTTGGGAAGGCAGTTTCCCCTTTGCACTTTTGAGCGAGGCTTTCTCCAGTCGTGGCTCTCTGGGCCCACATCGCTAAGAATCCCCCCCCCTGACCCCCGCTGTCCCATGCTGCCTCTGTGTCGGGGGTGGGGGTGGGTGTCGGCAGGGGCGCACGCCCACCCCTCCTCGCACCTGGCTGGAATGTGGCTCGGTCCGGGGAAGCCTGAACTCTGTCCCGGAGGAAAGGAGTCAGGAGTCCTCCACCCCTCCCCACCCTGAGTGGGGTTTGATTTACCCCACCCCGCGGTGAAGCAGGCCCCTGGGGGTTGTGAGCAAGGCCCAAGTGGGTAGGGGCGTCTGGGGTTTTCCGACCACAGCTGCTGGGCCAGGAAACCTCTCCATTCCTCGAGGGGAAGGAAGACAGAGGGCTTGGGGGGATGAGAAGTTGCCCCCAGTTCTTGTCTTCATGGCTACCTTTAAAATTGTCCTTAAATTGAGAAACTTAAACATGTAAAACTAGACGAACTGCACTCTCTGAGTTCCCTCTCACCCAGACTCAACAACCCTGTTAACATTTTGTCGTATTTCACCTTTTCCCTGTGTGTCCTTTGCCCGCCTCGCCAAGTCCCACTGCCCCTCCCCCTCTCCCCAGAGACATCCATCGCTAGGAATCTGGTGTTTGCATGGTGTTTCTTCCCCTCTAAATCTGTATATATGTATCCATGAACGGTAGATAATTTTTAAAAAGCTTACCTCCGTGGTGTCAAACTATATGTATCACTCCGCAGCTGGATTTCCCCTCTTCAGTTTTCTGTGTGACAACTGTGTAGGTTGACTACAATCTTGTAACTCTGTCTTCTAAATGCATTCTTATATCAGTGGACATTTAGGTGGTTTCCAGCTTTTCTGTGTTAACAGTATTGTTTATATAAGCCCTGGACTCCTTGCTCTGCCCTTCTCACTGTATTAGGCAAGTCCCTTAGGGTCTCAGTTTCCCCATCTCTAAGATGGGTGAGAGCAGGGCAAGATGGTGTTTCGTGAGATGAGGAGACCCTTTGTAGTGGAATCCCAGGAGTCTGTAGGTCACTCCAGTCTTCTCTCATCTCGAGCTTGATGGGGGGCGGGCCGCAGATGGGGGCTCCAAGGGGGGTTTCCATGCTGGTGGAGGATGTACAGGGGCGGGGCCGGGGTCTGGGCGGGGCTTGGTGGGCGGGGCTTAGTGATGCAGCGCCTCCCCTTTTCTCCACAGGGTCCCAAAGATGCCGCTAGCCAGCCCAGCCTGGCTACTCAGCCAGACCAGCTCTCCAGCCCCTACACCCCGCTTCTTCAGGACTCTCTCAGCGGACAGCCCACTAATCCCAAAGTCTGAGCCGCCCCCCTCCTGCTACCACATGCCTGTCGCACACTGCACACCCCCCCAGCACGTGTCCACGCGTGTGCACAGGTGTGTGCAGACACTCAGGGATGGAGCCGCTGCTGAGGGGACTTGGGGAGAGGTTCGTCAACAAGGACTGTTCCGGAACCTTCTCTCCAGGTGATCCACAGGCCCGACCACAGGTGTTGTGGGCACGGGGTCCCCTCCCTTGGGTGAGCCAGCCTGGGCTCTTAAGGGCTCAGGTCACCTCTCCTCAGCGGTCCTTTCCATCAGTCTCGAAACACTGCAGCCCCCGCCTGGTGGCTCGCCCAGGCAGGAGAGGGCCTTTACTCCGAGGGGCTGGCCACTGTCCCGAAACCTAGCCCAGGAGTGCAGACTGCTTGTGCCCCAGCCAGGTGGGCAGCGGGCCGTGGCTCAGCGCCCAGCCCGGACCCAGAGCTGTGACCACCGGACACCCATCTGGGCCTCAAAATGGAGATGCCTCCGACCACATCCTTAACCCCCTGCAGGATCGTGATCTCCCTGAAGTCTACACAGGCGCCGGATTTGGGTGTCTGGGCCCCTTCCCTCCAGCCTAAACTGACATCATCATGTATACCGAGCCGGCCGCCCCGTGGCTGGGGTGGCGGGAGGCTGTGCCCCGAGCCGCCCCCCACCAGGGTCCTCAGCTGTTCGGTGCCGGGGCGGAGGTGGAGGGGCCCCGGGCCCATCAGCCTGGGTGTCTGGTCGGGTGACCCGTCTGCCCGGGGCTCCTGCTCTCCGGGACAAACCTCTGTCTCTTTTCTACTGGAAGAGAAATGAATTTTATCATCTTTTAAAAATAATTCACAGTTGAAATAATAAACCTTTTTAAAAAGTGACTGATTGAGTCTGTGACAGCCTGTTTGTGGGGGGACGGGAGGGCTCCCTGGGAAGCCCCGGGCTCTTCTTTTCTTAGCCAGTAGCTCCTTTCTGGTTCCTGCCGTGAGTGCCTCTCAGGGACTGGGCCGCAGACCTGCCTTTCCCTTGTTTTAAAATTTATTTATTTATTTACTTATTTATTTTTGGTTGTGTTGGGTCTTTGTTGCTGCGCGCGGGCTTTCTCTAGTTGCGGTGAGTGGGGGCTACTCTTCGTTGTGGTGCGCGGGCTTCTCATTGCAGTGGCTTCTCTTATTGCGGAGCACGGGCTCTAGGTGTGTGGGCTTCAGTAGTTGTGGCATGTGGGCTTCAGTAGTTGTGGCGCGTGGGCTCTAGAGCGCAGGCTCAGTAGTTGTGGCGCACGGGCTTAGTGGCCCCGCGGCATGTGGGATCTTCCCGGACCAGAGCTCGAACCCGTGTCCCCTGCATTGGCAGGCGGATTCTTAACCACTGCACCACCAGGGAAGTCCCTAAAATTTAAACTTGTGTATAAACATTTTATATAAATTCTGTGTGAATTCAGTTCTTGTTTAGAAAGCATAGCCTCCACGTGGACCACTACCCCGACCCCCTTTTGATTGTTGAGTAGAATTCCATCGTAGGCACGTACCACAGGTTTCCAAGCATTCATGAGTTGAAGGACATTTCAAATGTTTCCAGTTTTTGACGATTATGAATATAAAGCTGCTACAAACATGAATGTACAGGTTTTTGTGTGAACATATATTTTCTTTTCTTTTTTTCTTTTTTTTTTGCTTGCGGGATCTTAGTTCCCTGACCAGGGATCGAACCCGGGCCGATGGCAGCAAAAGCGCCGAGTCCTAACCACTGGACCACCAGGGAATTCCCAATTTTCACTTCTCTTAAGTAAAATACCTAGGAGTGAGAGTGCTAGATCATAAGGTGACACGTGATATAGGTCTGTGTTTGACAATATTCACAGTAGCTGCACCATTCTGCATTCCCACCATCAAGGTATGATCGTTTCACCTGCTCTGCATACAGGCTGATACCTTGGTACTTCCAGTTTTTAAAAAACTGTCATTTGTAGTGGTATCACATTGTGTTTTTTATTTGCATGGAAATACATCTCCTAATGAGATGGCGATTTCCTCTTCACCCCCAACTAATTTATGTATCTATGAATGACTGTTACTGCCAGGATGGGACCAATTTTGTCATCGAATCTATTCTTATTTAGTATAAGTGCAGAGAAGCCTTGTTTATATAAGTAAATAGCTGGCAGTGGAAGGAATATCCTGATAGAGTCACTCAATTCTTATACTGCTGAGTAATGGGCAAAAATCAGGTGACAATCTGTCATCAAAAAGTATTTTTACTGATTTATCAGCTGACACGTCCATCTGACCTTTCTTCACATTTGTAGAAGGCAGCAAAGTGGAAACCACGGACTTGCAAAAGAACTGCAAAAAGATTACTCAATCTTTAGGTCAGTTCTCGAAACCAGTGTTTGGGAGTGTCCCTCAGGTCGGGGCTGGAGGGCTGGGGAGAGCTGTGCCTGCCTGCTGCGGGGTCAGGGGCCTGGGGAAGGGCGCCTGCCGCCTGGCCCTGATCCCGGGGAGACCCGAAGGTGAAAAGCGTTCCCCAGCTTGAGTCTGATGACCACTGAGAGGATTGTTGACTTCCCTGTGTCCAAGCCGCATCACAGACACTTGCAACTTTTGCATTCAGCAGCCCTGCCTGCTCATAAAGAGAAAAAAGAGGCAATCTCCATAAAGCATTCTGCTGTGTGTGTGTGTGTGTGTGTGTGTGTGTGTGTGTGTGTCCCAAGGGAACATGGGACAGAAGAGGTGAATTTACCCTCCACATGTCTCATTGTGTGAACATCTTACTTGTGAACATCTTGGTAAGGTTCAAGCTGATTTGTGGGGTTTTTTTTTTTGGTACAACTGTGGTCCCTAAACCCAGCCAATGACTTCATCCAGGCTCAGAGGAAAACTGCCCTCTGGTCCCACACGGGAAGGACGGGCTGTGAGGCCACCTTAAGGGACATGGCATCAGGCCTCCTCGTGGCCTCAGGAATTCTCAGGGGTGTCTTTGACCCTGAGCCTTGATTCCTACCCTCTCACTTTACACCGCAACCCCACCCACTATGTGACTCTGCTAATAATATTTTTTTTCAATTTGATCCACTTTTTTACTTAAATTTTCTTTTAAAAGAAAAATTTTCTGTAAAAAGTTTGTTTCTTTTGAAAAAGCAGTTTTATCTGAACTTGTGGGTCCAACAGGCAAGTTATATTTTTCTAGTATCCATGAAAATAAATACTTAACTATGTGGAATCTAAAAAATGAAACAAACTAGTGGGACTTCCCTGGTGGTCCAATGGTTAAGGCTCCCCACTCCCAATGCAGGGGGCCTGGGTTCGGTTCCTGGTCGGGGAACTAGATCCCGCATGCCACAACTAAGAGCCCACATGCTGCAACTAAGACGCGGTGCAGCCGAATAAGTAAATAAATATTTTAAAAAAAAACCCCACTAGTGAATATAACAAAAAAGAAACAGACTCACAGATGTAGAGAACAAACTAGTGGTTACCAGTGGAGAGAGGGAAGCGGGGAGGGGCATGATAGGGGTAGGGAACTAAGAGGTACGAACTACTATGTATAAAAAAATTAGCTATAAGGATATATACTATACAGCACAGGGAATACAGCCAATATTTTACAACAACTATAAATGGACTTTAACCTTTAAAACTTGTGAACCACTATGTCGTACACCTGAAACTTACATAATATTGTACATCCTTTACCTCAATTAAAAAAGAAAAAATATTAAAAAAAATACTTAACTGTTAAAGCTTAAAGATGTTCCTCCAGGTGCTACCAGACCTGCCCTATTTGAGAACACTGCACTGTGCCTATTGTGTCCTGCACTCCCTCATCTTTCCACTCTGCCTGTGGAATAAGTGTGTGGAAGGTTCCCCTCCTCTGTCTGGCTCAGTCCTGGCCGTCATCAAAGACTCAATTCCAACCATGCCCCCTCCTCCAGGAAGCCTCCCTGGTCACTTCTGCTCACTCAACTCTCCCCCCTCTTGGAATTCCTGGGTTGCTGCGTCTATACCCTAGATGATACTAGAATGTTCTAGAATACTACAAGTCCTAACTCCAGTTGCTGGAGCCCCCTAAACCCCAAAGGCCTGTAATGTAATCCCTGGTACCTGCAATTGCACGGGAAACTGGAAAATTGCTTAACTAAGATGGTTACTCTCTATTCCTTCGCTAACTCAGATGGTCACTTTTTCCACCAGTATTTATCGAATGCTCGCTATACACTGTGACTAAAATTACTAGGGTGGCTTTTCTCGTCTGAAAAAAAGGGGGGGAATAATCTAATACCTGCCTGGCAGGGTCAGTGTGGAGTTCAAAAGAGGCCCCGCATGATGGGTTCAGCACTGGGGACCCTGCATTCAAGCCAACTGTTCCAGAGCTGTCCTGATTGATGCCCCTGGGGTCTCTGCCAGCCTGGCCCACTTGGCTCCCACAAGTGTCCTGTGCGGTCAGTTCTCCAAGCAGCGGCCTGAGAGGTCTTCCTGAAATGTAAACTATCAGCAGGTTCATCCCCTTGTTTAAATCCTTGTGCGGCTTTCCCGCACCCGGAGGATCAAGTTCCTTTCTCGCGGGCTGCTGGGAAAATCCTTCCCCGTTGCTGGCTGCGTTTCTGGGCTTCTGGGCAATTCCCGGCAATTCCGGGCTCGGCCACTGGGGGGCAAGCTGCGCACACAGGTTGTTCAGAGGTCCGCGTTCTCAGAGGTGCTGAGATCACCTCTTAAATTCCTTAAATTGGTGGGGTGTTACCTGGGGTCACAGTCTGGCTTCCGGAAATTGCAACCTCCAGAAATTTCATTTTATGCCTATGTCTGAGCATTTTTTTTTTCTGGGAAGCGTTTTCTTAATATTCTTCAGATTTTCAAAGGGACCTTGACGATCTCCAAGTGTCCCGTGGGCAAGAGTGACACTCCTAAAATAAAACCAGGGTCATGGGATATTCGCGCTTCCTTAGCATGTAAAGGAAAGGGCTCTGGCCTTGGAGGCAGGCTACCTGCATGCTAATCCAGTTGTGCCAGCGGCTGGGCAGCCTTGCAGCAATCTGTAACCTCTCTGAGCCTCGGGTTTCCCACCCATGGGAGTGAAGATCGCTGCTCTGTGAATCCCCAAGAAGCCTTGTGAGGGTGGAATAGAAATGGCTGTGTGAGCATTCTCTACGGGGTCCAGGACTATTGTGAAAGATCTCAGATGCTGAGCCTCCAGCAAGCATGTATTAGATACCTACTGGGTGCTGGGCACTGGCTGGGCGCTGAGAGGGAGTCGAACTCAGAGGGCTGTGTAGATCCGTCCATCCATCCATCCATCCATTCAACAAATGTTTTCTGGGTGCCCACTATGTGTCAGACTCTCGAGTATATATTGGGAGTTGTCTTGGGTTGGAGATGCTGACACAGATTCCTGGCCAAGAGCTGTCCCAGGAGGGCAAACGGCTCCAGCAGACAGAGAGGGCAGTTTTCCGAGGAAGACCAGCAGGTACTGGGTTTTTTTTTTTAAAAAATTATTTATTTATTTATGGCTGTGTTGGGTCTTCGTTTCTGTGCGAGGGCTCTCTCTAGTTGTGGCAAGTGGGGGCCACTCTTCATAGCGGTGCGTGGGCCTCTCATTATCGTGGCCTCTCTTGTTGCAGAGCACAGGCTCCAGACGCACAGGCTCAGTAATTGTGGCTCACGGGCCTAGTTGCTCTGCGGCATGTGGGATCTTCCCAGACCAGGGCTCGAACCCGTGTGCCCTGAATTGGTAGGCAGATTCTCAGCCACTGCGCCACCAGGGAAGCCCAGGTACTGGGTTTTGAATGCGAAACTATCCGGAAACCAGGGGGATGCAGAAACAGTCAAAAGGTGTCTATTCGGATTTGTTAGAGCACCAGTGTTATCTGCCTCAGAAATACAGTGGTGGAGAAAGAAGGAGAGGTCCCTGCCCTCGTGGGTTTATCTTCGGGTGGGGGAGACAGTGAACAAGTAAATGAATAAGTGAGATAACTCCAGAGAGTGATGGCTGCAAGCGAAGAAAGAAAACAGGTGCCGTGAGGAGAGAAGGTGTTTGGGGGAGGGAGGTGCTACTTAGATGAGAGAAGTGTCCCCTGAGAAGGGCCACTTATGCTGATTCCCGAAGGATTTTGAAGGGATCAGGAAAAAACCCCGAAGCCCGTTACGAACTGAGAGCTGCACGTGCAAAGTCCCTGGGGTAGCAACACACAGACCAGAAATGAGTGGGGCGTGGCTAGAACGTCGTAAACTGAGAGGCTGACGAGGTTGGAGAGGTAGGCAGGGGCTAAACACTGCAGGGCCCCGTAGTTTGGATTTTAGTACAATGGGAGCCATTGGAGGGTTTAAGCTGGGCAGCAACGTGATCACTGATTGGCTGTGTGGGGAATTGCAGTTGGGGGCAGGCGGGAAGCAGAGGCATTCGGCAGGAGGTGCTCTACAGTTTGCGAAGTCTCTCTTGCCCCCTGCTCTTACCACGGGACCCTCGGAGCACCCGTGAGATGGCGGGGCAGGAGAACCAGGCCAGTTTTACAAGGGGGGAAACTGAGGCACCTTCCTGGCTTCTCCGTCCTTTTTGCTGCCTAAGTGATCCCTTTAGGGGAGGCTGCATCCCTTTGCTTTTCACTCTCAAGGCCCCTGCCCCTTTGCGCTTTGATCTTTATTTGTGTGTAAGCATTTGGTTACGCTCTGCCCCCACCTCCTCAGACTGTAAGCTCCTGAGGGCAGGTGCTGGGTCTGTGGGGCTCCCGGCTGCATCCCCAAGAGCCTGGCTGGAAGGTGTGTGTGCAAAGTCTCTGTGGAATAAAAGAACGACTGGTGGGGGAGTGGTGGCGTTGGGGGGTGTGGCTGCCGGAGGAGAGAGTGCAGAGCCCGCCCACGTGCAGCTGCCCCGCTCCACACCCCTCCCTCCTTTCCCCCCTCACCCCCCTCCTGTATTTAGGCTTCAGAACCCGCCCAGGGCGCCGCCAGATGCTGGAAATGTAGGCTTTGGTCACCAGGGGGCGCTGTGGGCTCGCCCTCCGAAGGGCAGCTCCTGGTCCAGCGTACAAAGACCTGGGCTCACCTTGGGCCTGTCTGGCCAGCCTGGGGGCCTGAGCCACGTCTGAGCCACGTCTATATTTTGAGGCTCTGGGTATATTAAAAGTAAAAAAAAAAAAGAAAAGAAAGAAAAAGAAAAATTGACAGACCAGGGCTGCATAATCTGTGCTCCTTGTATGCTTCCATGGAACATGTTAAGAGTCTCTACACTTAAAAATATGTGTAACATTCCCATGTGAATAATAGGGTCTATAAAGTTATTAATTAGCAATGTCCACAGAGGGCAGGATTAGCTGATGGGAAATGACTACGATTCTTTCAGTCTGGGTGGCCGGGCTCAAGGACAGTACGTTCAACCTGGTCTGGAGAATGGCTCCTGGTGAATGCAGGGCCCAGGCCGCGGGGCTGGTCCCCCAGGGCTGGGCTTGTTCCTCATCAAAATCTCAGATGCAGGTCCATCTCGGCCCAGTCATCTGGGCCCTGGTGGACTGGCATCCTCTCCTAAAACAGGTCATTGGTAACATTTATTGAGTGCTTCCTGCCTGCCATGCACTGTTTTAAATCCTTGATCTGAGCGCATCTCATTTCCGTCACAACCCAGGTAAACGCTACTATCATCACTGTCCTCCTTTTACAGATGAGGAAACAGGTGCAGAGAGGCAACGTAAACGCCCAAGTTTTTGTTTGTTTGTTTTTTAAAATATTTATTTATTTGGCTGCATTGGGTCTTAGTTGCGGCCTGTGGGATCTTTAGTTGCGGCATGCGAACTCTTAGTTGCGGCATGTGGGATCTAGTTCCCTGACCAGGAATCAAACCCGGGCCCCCTGCATTGGGAGTCTTAGCCACTGGACCCCCAGGGAAGTCCCCGTCCAAGGTCTTATAGTTGGAAAGTGTCAGGGTCCAGATTTGAAGCTCAGCGGGCAGGTCCAAGGCACGTGTGCTCAGCCGCTGCTGTCTTCATCTCCTCGTGGTCCAGTTAACCAGGACTCGTGACTGTTGCTGGCCACCAGAGACTCCTACTCTCTTGTATCCCCATCTGGAATCACGCTGGGGAAACCAGCTTCGAGGAACGTCATTTCCAAGCAAACTGTACAGACGGGTCCTAATTCTGGAGCATCTGAGATTGAAAAACTCATTTACTCCAAACTCAATCCCAGCTCCATCCAGCGTGTGCCCAGCGACTGACTCCTCCGGAAAAGCCTCCAGCAGGGGACATCCAGGCTCATTCCAGAGAGGTCGAGAATGGGAGGGGAAGGAGAGGATTAAGAATAAACATTTCTAAAAATAGCGCTTGGCTCTCTCATACCCACAACAAAACTCCAAAGGGAGGGCAGGGAGACTGGAGGAAGCCACCCAGGACTTCTGCCAGAGGGACGGCTACGGTCCACTGCTTCGGTGGGAGCCATTTCTCTGACTTGTCTCAGGTGCCAGCTCCTGAGGGTTCCAGGTCTGGCGTGTCTTCCCGGAGGGTGAAGGCCAAATGGCTGTGTCTTGGAGTCTGAATGTTTCCAGATTTTTTGGGCACATTTGCCATGAAGCCTGAGCTGCTGCAAACTTGGCAACATCCAGAGGTCCTCGGCTAAGCAAGAAGGGGGGCCTTCGAGATGGAGGTGTTTGTTTTTGACTTTAAGCGACAGATGTGTGAGCAACGTTGGCCACGATGCACATTTCTGCAAACTGGATCTCACTCACCTCCTCAACTTCCGTTACAAAATGGGACTTCCACGCCCCTGGGAAAACATCTCAGCAGATGGGTTGGAACACTGCGGCGTGGAAGGCATTCATGTGGTGGCCCGGCCCGTGGCAGGCTTTCAGGGCTGTGGAACATTCTTCTGGTCTCTGGGATCTTCTGTCTGTGTGTGTCATCTGCTCTTCCCTGGGCTGCTGGAATTTCTTCCATTTTAGGGGACAGGAACTCCCAGATGAGACACTAAGATCCCTGGTCCTGTTCATGGTATACTCAGCCCTATGGTCTCTGGCTGTGGCAGCAGCAGCTGTCTGGGGGAAGGATCTGGTTTCTCCCATGATATCAGCCCCAGAGATTAGGCAGGTGGTGGGGTTTGGAAGCCAGAGCTGTTTGCAAAAGAGGCCTGGACGTGCTGTGTCCTGCAGGCAAGTCACTTTGGCCCCCACGGCACCCCTGCCCTCTTCTTTCCAACAGGCACTCTAATTCCTACTGCGTTGATTTCACAGGTCCTCATGGGGGTCACACAGAAGGACATTTTATGCACTTCAAGATGAAAATAGTTTGAAAAGACTTTATTTAATTTATGATTTAAAAAAAATCTTTTTTGGGGGCTTCCCTGGTGGCGCAGTGGTTGAGAGTCTGCCTGCCAATGCAGGGGACACGGGTTCGAGCCCTGGTCTGGGAAGATCCCACATGCCACGGAGCAGCTGGGCCCGTGAGCCACAATTACTGAGCCTGCGCGTCTGGAGCCTGTGCTCCACAACAAGAGAGGCCGCGATAGTGAGAGGCCCGCGCACCGCTATGAAGAGTGGCCCCCGCTTGCCACAACTGGAGAAAGCCCTCGCACAGAAATGAAGACCCAACACAGCCATAAATAAAAATAAATAAATTAAAAAAAAATTTTTTTTTTGGCCACATACACAGGAATCTTAGTTCCCCAACCAGGGATTGAACCTGTGTCCCCTGTGGTGGAAGCACAGAGTCTTAACCACTGGACCACCAGGGAAGTCCTGAAAAGACCTTCAAATGTATCAGAAAGTACTGTTGGAACGAACGCGAATGTTCAGGATGCAGTTTATCTAAATATTTACAAGGTCTAGTAGAGCCGAGCTGTGAAACTGTACATCACCAGGAGATGTCACTGTCACCCACGGCATGGGCAGTCTCACACTTGCATCATCTGGTGGATATCCTATTGTAAAAAACTAGCTTCTTTAAATGGTGTGTGTAGATCAGTGGAGGCGAGTTCAGCCCACAGAGCAAGGCAGCAGTGTCAATATGCCCAGAAGCCCAGATGTTTGGTCTCTGAGTGGTAGGGTAGCTAGTGGGAGAAGGTTTTACCTGCCCAAAGCTTAGCTAGACAGCTGGTGGGTATGCGTGGGGACGGCCGATGCTTTCCCTCCCCAAAGTGGCACATTTTCAACATTTTTAAAGGTACACAGTTGACACCATTATTGCTAAGACTTCAATGAAATTATGTTAAAGTGTGAAAGTGACGCTGTTACATCTGTAGTTAAAGAGAGCAGCATTTTGTGTCTTGGGTTCTGGGCTAATTGACACCCCTCCTTCCAGACTCCAGTCCAGGCTGCCTTTCTGTCATCTGAGAACCTAGCTTTGTCTTCAGTCATGCTGACGACTGCCTTATGGGAATGCAGGCTATTGCTGCCAGGTTTTTTTTTTTTTTTTTTTTTTAATTTCAAGAGAAGATGGTTTTTAAAAACCTGAAATCTCCTGATTTTTAATTATTGGCAACATATTCCAATTAAATAAAATACTCTGTGGGCCGAAGCAAACATGCCTTGAACAGGACTTAGTCTATTTGTTTTTGAGCAGTATTTGCCTTTGCTTCTTAGTTGTGTAATTTAAGTATAAGTGACCGTGGTAATACGCCCCTTTCTGGAGTTGTGTAGGTAGGTGTCTTGCATCAGCCGAATTCACTGAAATGAATTTTAATCTTTTTTTTTTTGGCTGCGTTGCACAGCTTGTGGGATCTCAGTTCCCTGATCAGGGACTGAACCCGGGCCACGGCAGTGAAAGCCCGGAACCCTAACCACTAGGCCACCAGGGAACTCCCAGCATGTGTTTATCTTATGTACAAACAGGGTACAGCAGCTCATACTTTGGGGTTTATAAATGGTAACGGCTGAGTTACTAGTTTCTAGAATCAGACAGAGCTGTGTATTGGATCCCAGATCTGCTGTTTACTAGCTGTGTGATCTTGGGCAAGTCACTGAACCTCTCTGAGCTTCAATATCCTCATCTATAAAAATGACGATAATAAAAATACCAATGTGGTAGCCATTGGTAGTCTGTACACCAAATCTTTTTACTTTCACCTTCTGGGCACCTGGGAGGAAGGTACTTCCTGGCCCCTGCATGGCTGGGTAGGATCATGTGATTCATTCTGGCCAATGAGATGAGAGTGGAGTATCACTTCTTGGGCTGCAGCATTTAATTGTGGGGTTGAGAACCTTCAGAACTCCTTTTCTCTCTGCCCTTGTGACAGGCAATGTCTGAGATTTTGGGTGCTCCATCAGCTCAGGTCCTGGAATGAGGACTTCACAAAGTAGGGCCCCATGTTGGCTTCTCTAATGTGAGCAAGAAATAAACCTTTGTTATTTTAAACTACTGAGATATGGGGGATTGTTTGTTACTGCACCATAACCTAGACCATCCTGACTGATACAACCCACCTCCTGGGAACGTAGTAAGGATTCAATGAAACAAAGCGTTGAGGGGACTTAGCACAGTATCTGGTACATAACGAGGACTCCATAAATGATAGATTCTTCATAGTTCATTCAGCAAATATTTACTGAGTGCCTATACCTTGCCAGGCCCTGGGGGATAGAGTAGTGAACAAAAGAGACCAAAATCTCTGACCCACCGAGTTTCCTTTCTAGCCACCCGGTGGCTGTCTCCTCCAGGTGGATTGAAGGAAAGTCCACAGATGCAGGGAAGCAGGGATTGGGGAGCCCCTCCCCTTGGAGGAGGAAGCAGGCAGGTTGTGGTCAGGTTACCCGAGGCTGCCCACGGTGACGTCAGTAACAGCCAGGCCTTGGGCAGAGGCCAGTATTGACACTGCCTGGGGAACAGGAGACACAGAGCTGGTACAAGACACATCTGCGTGAACTTGGGGAGGAAGGCACCGTACATCTCAGAAAACCTAAAGGTGTAAAGCTTTTTGTTCAAGCTCTTCGATACCTAAACCAGGAAGTGGGTGAAAAGAGGACGTGGGGAATTTCTGAGAGGACACTAACATTTCAAGTGCCTTTTCATGTGCTTAGTGCTTACTTAATCTTATGCCGTTCAATCCCTACAAATTCCTCCTACAAGGAGAAATTCATCCCAGATTACAGGTGAGGAAACCAAGGCTCAGAGAGGTTGAGTGAGCTGGCAAAAGCTGCACAGCAGGGTAGTAGGGCAGCTGGGATTCAAACCCAGGTCTTCTACCCCCAGGTCCTATGCTAACCTCTCATGATATTCTTGGGAACAAGAGGAAAACACAGACAAGACAGTCTTGGGGCCCCTTCTCTTCTCCCAGAGAATCCAGCCAAGGCCATCTTTTTTTGTTCTTTTTAGTTTCGATGATTTTTGCCCTGGTGACTGAGAACTGCTGTGTGCCGGGCCCTGCTGGACACCCTCATTCCACGATCACGACGCCCCACAGAGGCCCATTATACAGATGAGGGCACCGAGGCTCAGGGAGGTGACCTGACTTAGCCAGGTGGCCAGCTGGCTTGGGGCGTCTTTGTGGAGATGATTTGGCTCAGAGCTCTGGGGACAGGTGAAGGGTCAGTGAGCTTCAGGTGCATGTTCGCTGGGGCCCATTGGCAGGGAGCCGCCATGGCTGTGTCTCTGGCCGTGACCCGGGGCAGGTGAGTTCTAGGGTAACTCCAGGCCAGTGTGAGGTCATCTCCCAGGGGAGAGGAATGGCCGTGGACCAGACCAGAGGGTGCAAACCAGTGGCCTATATAGGCTTGTTGTCTTTGGCTTACGCAGTGTTTAAGAGGGGTGGGACCTGAATTAGTGGCCAATATTTAAAAATCAAGGGACTTCATGGAAAAAATCTGCATTTCAGCTACTTTTGCAAAATCTAGTAAGGATCTGGCCACACTGGGCCCTCATGCCTCCCTGGCAGCTGTCCCCGTCCCCCTCCCCTGGGGTCGTGGCTGCTCTGAGCAGGGACACACATTCTCCGTGTCACTGCCCAGGCCAGCTGCGCTCGATAAATGCTGACGTGCCCTGGTGGCATCTGAGCCCGCAACCTTGCACTGAACCTGAACTCTTGGAACAGACTTTTAGAAGCTGGCAGGGGGCTGTCCAGGATGCGGGAACACGTTCTGAGGAGCCCACCAGCGGGGCCAGGACCCGCAGCAGGGCCGCACCTCATTTCCATCGTGCTGCCACCTTGAAAATGACCCCTCGACGCTCCAGGTTTTCTCTTGAGAAGCAGCATTGAACAGTGGGGAGCAAACCAGATTGAGGGGGCGTGGGACGGAGCCAACGGTAATGATGATGATTGTGTGTCCCCTCCGTCACGATGTCCACGTCCTAATTCCCAGAACCTGGCTTGGTCGCTCCCCCGCCTCCTTGCATGATATTCCTTCCGCAGCCCCTTCCCCTGTTCCCCTGGCAACAGCTCCCCACTCGTGCCGGCCCCTGGGTGCCTCACCACCCCTGCCCAGCATTGCCCACGTCTCTGTCCATGGTTCCTTTGATTAAAATCTCCTAAACCACTGGACCTGGCTTCTATTTCCTGCTTGATGTATAAGGGCCATCTCAACTCATTCCTGGGGCAACCTCGTGGGGCAGGTTTATGAGCCCGTTTTACAGATGAGGAAACAAAGGCCCTGAGAGGTCGAGTTGCTCACCCAGTGTGACCAGCTGGCAAGTGATGTAGCCAGGATCTGAGCCCAGGCCACCCGTGACCCCTGCATCTCCCTGACTGCTGTTGTGGCTGGGCATACCCACCTGGGGTGCTGTTGTGGCTGGGCATACCCACCTGGGGTGCTGTTGTGACTGGGCATACCCACCTGGGGTGCTGTTGTGGCTGGGCATACCCACCTGGGGTGCTGTTGTGGCTGGGCATACCCACCTGGGGAACCTCCGTTTCCTGGTCTGTAAAATAAAGAGAAAGCATAATAACAGTCTCAAAGGGCAGATGAGGAAACTCAACTGAGACCGGGTTGGTTTTCGTATTTATACTCCAGGATAGGCTGCTTTCTTTCTTTCTTTTTTTGGCCGTACCACGCAGGATCTTAGTTCCCCAGCCAGGGATCCAACCCGTGCTCCCTGCAGTGGAAACGCGGAGTCTAAACAACCGGACTGCCAGGGAAGTCCCAGGATGGGCTTTCACATGCTCCCCTTTCCCCGCCATCTAGAAACTATAGGTTGTATTCCATCCTTTTAGAGGCTCCCCCTGGATGTTTAAGCTACGCCTTTGTACATTTTCTTCGCAAAGTGGGCAGCTATTTCTAGATTCTTGTCAACCACCATCCAGGCGCTTTGTCTTCTCCAACAAACTCACCAACCCCTCCCCTCTCATAACCGTCACTGTCGACCTTTGGACTGGACAGGTCTTTGTGGTGGGGCCATCCTGGGCATCAGCAACTCTGGTCTCTGCCCACTAGATGCAGCATTCAGCAGCATCCCTGGTCTCTACCCATTAGAAGCCAGTAGTGCCCAACCCTCGGTTGTAACAACCAAAGCCGTTTCCAGACGGTGCCAAATGCCCCCCTGTAGGGGGAGGAGGGCAAAACCACCCCTGGTTGAGAACCGCTGGTTCAGAGTTCGAGTTTTCACTGGTTTGTGTTTGGAGCCCTGAGACTCCCAAGGCGTGAATTCACTTGGCTCTTCTTGCTCCCAAAGTGTCAGGTTCCCATAAATGTTAATCTTATGAGTCTGACTTTTGGTTGACCCCTTTCCGCTGTCCACCAGTTCCAAAGGGGTGTCCAGGTTTCTTTCCTGCATCATTCTAAAGCCTCTGCTTGCCCTGTCCCCAAGCATCCCCTCCCAGAACCCTGTTCCCTCTGAACTTTGGCAGATGTTTCTTCGGCTCTTAAGGACCCAGAGGAGTTGCAAAATGGGATTTCCTCCAGATGTTCTTCCCTCGACCTCTTTGCCCCTGAACAGAATTAATTTCCTGGGGAAAAAAAAAAAAAGCACTACCTTTCTCCTCTGTGCTCATAGCAAACCGTTTTGCAGGACTGGAGTTGAAGCCTTATTAATTGTGATCAGGGTGAAGTGCGCTCCGATTTGGGGATGGGGATGGATGGGACGGGGTTGGGGTGCAAGCCCAGCTGATGCCCTGAAATTATCACTTCCCTGCCACCTCCCGCCACCCTGCGAGCTTTGTCATTGAAGAGGCAGGACACACACGGAGCCCCCAGAGATTCATTTGTCTCCCCTCATTTGCAAGCGCTGAATGAAATCGTTCAGCATTTCCCCGACAGGACAGAATGCAGCAACTCCAAACGAGCTATTTATGGGCCATTTTTTTCAGCATTACTTGCATATTATAATTAAGAGATAATGTCAGTGGAATAGAACATTGTCACTGGGTAATGGTTTCCCGCTGCTTCCGAAATGTCAAGGCAAAGTCACAGCATTTATCAAAAATAAATGTTGGCGGGAAGACGCGACGTTTGTTTTCACAGCAGGGACGTTAATCCTGGGACAACGCTACGGCAACGTCTTTATTTCTTTTCTCTGGAGTGATGGATGCCAGCGGATGGTCGTGTTTGACGGATGCGGGGTCTTGCGGATACAGGGGGTGACCAGCTGGGGCAGGGGCGCCGGGGGCAGGGCCAGGTGGCCACGTTTGGATGGGGTTGGCAGGAGGGTTCTGGCCCTGTCACTGCCCAGAATCAGCAAATTCACTCTCCACCAATGCGCTGGAGGTGGCCTGTTGGGGGGTGTCCTCGTTCCCGATTGGGCAGGGCGTCTTCTGCAGCCGGTGGTGGCCTGCTGATTGGGTGGGAAGAGGGCGGACCTGTGGCAGAAGGCCTCCTCTCTGCCTCCTCATCGGTGCCCGGGGACAAGCTCAGTTTCTGCATCGCTACCCCAGAGGGAGACAGCCCGGGAAAGGGCAGCCGAGACAGCGGAGACACTGGCGACTCCTGGTGATCCGGGCCCCGTCCGCGCTGCACTCTGGCACAGGGACCTCTGACTCTCCAGGCAGCTTTCACAGCTGGGCTTAAGTGCATGCTCGGCTAACACCCCTTCCGCACTGCTGCCCGAGTGATCTTTCTCAAGTGCACATCTGATCATGCAGCATACGGTTGAAATAGGCCCCCCCGCCCGCCACCGGGCCCTCAGGATAAAGTCCCAGCTCAGAAATAGCTCCAGCACAACTTTCTCAACGTCCTTGCCATTCTTCCAAGCAGCCAGGCTCTGTCCACCCAACCGGTCAAGGCCTTTACCCTTGTTCCTTCTGCCTGGGACACCCTTCCCTGATTCTACCTACACACAAATGTCACCTGGCCGTCTCCCACTTCTTCAGGCCTTCATTTCAACAACTGCTCTTCCAGGAAGCCTTTCCTGACCTCCGAAGCCTGAGATATGTGCCCTTCACATGTGCTTCTCCCACAGCCCCTATACTTAAGACCTTCACTTAATCACATCGTCATTACCTTCACTTAATCACATCGTCATCATACTTGGATCTTAGTCTGTCTCCCCCTTTCAACAGTAGGCTCCAGGAGGGCCTTGCCAGCTGTTCTGTCCTGGATACAGAGTAGGTGCTTAAAACTTATGTGTTGGAGCAGCTGAATAAATGATTGAAGGGCTGAAGGCCTTTTATGTGAGTTTGTATCAGTCATCTATTGGCAGAATAATGCTGTGTAACAAATCGCCCCCAATATTGATGACCTCAAACAATAAGCCTTTATTTGGCTCATGAGTCTGCAGGTCAAAAGTTGGGGCTAGATTTGGCTGGGGGTTCTTCTGTCTCAGCTGGGCTCATGCACATGTCTGGGGGCGGCTGGCTGTTGGCTGATCTCGGGTGGCCTCTGTGTGGATTGCTGGGAGAGCTCTGCTCTGCTCCATGTGTCTCTACCAGCAGGCTAACCTGGATGTGATCCACGCTGATGGCGGAGGTGCAGGAGGGCAAGCAGGAATTTGTTCATCTTGCAAAACTGGAACTCTGTCCCCATTAAACACTAACTCCCCATCCTCTTCCTTCAGGCCCTGGCAATCACTCTTCTACCTTCTGTCTCTATGAATTTGACTCCTCCAGAGACCTCATATGAGTGGAATCACGCAGAATTTGTCTTTTGGTGACTGGCTTATTTCACTTAGGATAATGCCCTCAAGGTTTATCTATGTTGTAGTGTGGCAGGATTTCCTTCCCTTTTTCAAGGTTAAATAATATTCCACTGTATGGATAGACCACATTTTGCTTATCCATTCATCCATTGATGGAAATCTGGGTTGCTTCCACCTCTTGGCTATTGTGAATAAAGCTGCTATGAACATGGGTGTGCAAGTACATCTTCGAGACTCTGCTTTCAATCCTTTTGTGTATAGGGTTAATCCTTGAACAATGTGGAGGTTAGGGGTGTGAACCCCCACTCCCAATTGAAAATCTGAGTATAACTTTGTAGTCAGCTGTCTGTATCCAAGGTTCTGCATCCATGGATTCAACCAGCCTTGGACCGTGCAACCCTGTAGTATATACACGGTATATTTATTAAAAAAAAAATCCGCGTAAAAGTGGACCCATGCATTTCAAACCCGTGTTGTTCAGGGGTCAGCTGTACACCCAGAAGTAGTTTTGCTGGCTCACAAGTGGTGTGGCTTTTAGCCTAGCAGGGAAACCCTTTGGGACATAAAACCTGATCCACACATTTGACAGAGCAGCAGTTAATTGGACAAGCTCTGTCCTGGGGCCCGACTGGTTTGGATCCCAGCTCTGCTGCTTCCTAGTTGTGTTTTCTCAGCTGAGTCACCCACTCTGAGCCTCAGTTTCCTCCTCTGTGAAAGGGGGATAATACGGGCATCTATTCAGAGAGTATGAAGATTAAATGAGAAGGTGTTTAGAGCCAAGCCTGGCACAGAGTAAATGACACCCATGTGTTGTTTTATGCAAAGTTCTTGCCTTGGATCCTGCCTTTGACCCCACCCCTGAGGTACTGCTAAGAGTGATGCTTTTCTGCTCTTTCTGAACATAGCCAGGGGTTATCTGTCCTGGGCAAACCCCAAGGACAGCTGGGTTAGTTCTTGGTGACAGGCACTGACACAGTGCCCCTCTGCTGATGTGTCCGGCTGGGGCCTGGGGAAGGGAGGGGCCCGGTGACGGTGCAGCCTTGGTTGGGGGGGAGGGTTTCCTGCCACAGCTGTTCGGCTCCCCGATTCAGGCCTCCGTCGCCTTCTCTTCCCCTGGTGCAGATTGCAATTTGGGCCCGCCAGGAAGAGAGAAATGAGCTTGCATAATAGAGGAACATTTGGTTCTTTCGGGCTGGGCCTGGAGAAGGTTTTTGTGCTGAAGTGTGCAGTGCGGGGGCAGAATGGAGATGTTTCCTGTGTGCAGGGCTCGGGGGGGCCAGTCCACCTGGAGGAATGGAGACCCTGAGGGCCAGATGGACGTGAGGGGTGGGCAGCTCCCCCAGGAAGGGCAAACAGGCAGGGGGCAGAGGGTCCGTGACTTTGCTGTTTCTAGCAGACAGGAGGGAGGGCTCCAGGGAAACCACACAAGACGGCACTGTGGCCTCAGGGGCTCTGGGCCAAGCGAGCGGCCACAGAGGGCTGTCTCTCCTGGGGCCTTTCGGGGCACTTCCTTCTTACCCCAGAGAGATCTGTGTCCTCGGCGCGGAGTTGAACCTGAACTTCCCGATCCAAGGGAATGGGTCTGAGCTGCACCGTGGGGCCTCTCCAGGACCACCGGGCCAGGCTGAGAGACACAGACTGACCAAGATGTGGATGTGACGCCGCCACCCACAATTGGACCCCTGGCTCTGGACCCCGTCCCGGAGATGGGACGGTCACCCCGTCCCCTGCAGAGATTTAAGGTGGAGGTGGGGTCAGAATCGTGACTCTGGGAGGGCTTCTGTAACTCCCAGAGTGTTGCTTGCGTGCCTGACCTGGTTTAGTCTTCGTGACAGTGTAGGGAGGTTGGGGACAGCTTCTCGTCTTTTGACAAGTGTTTACTGAACACCACCGCTGTCCCAGGCCCTGTTCTAGGGGCTGGAGATAGCACCACCGCCAGGAGCAGAGCAGGTAAGGAACCCCACATAGGAGGAAGTTATGCTCCGGTGGAGAAGCAGACACTGAGCAAAGAAACAGATAAACAAAGATGGTCACATCTGCGTGGAGGAATGCAACTTGGGCTCTGTTTTTCACCCCTCCCTGCATCTATGCTCTTCGCTGTGTGACTTGACACTTCTGCTCACCAAAGGGATAGAGCGCATTTCTCTACCCCTTGACTTTGGGTGTGGCCATGTGAATTGCTTTGGCCAAAAAGAGAAGTGGAAGTGATTCTGGGCTAGTTCTGTCCCTTAAGGGGCTTTGTACTTTTCTGCACCTTTGCCATGGTATGTGGCAAACACGCCCTGCCTGGATTACCTGGCTGATCCAAGAGGGTGAGACACAGGCGGAGCAGAGCTGACCAGCCAAGCCCCAGCCTGGATCAGGTGACCCCTCAGATGCAACTGACAGATGTGTGAATGAAAATGCATGATTGTTGTTTTAAGCCACTGAGTTTAGGGGTTATTTGTTACACAGCATATTGGTGGCAATAGCTAACCGATATAACCAGCTATTGGTAAGTGCTATTATTAACTCCATTTCCATAGGCAAGGAAACTGAGATGAGGAGAGATTCTTGGTGTTACAGAGTCGATTTGGCCGAGTCCAAACAGGAACCCAGCTGTCTTGACTCCAGCTTGCTTACTCATTCATTCAGCCCATTTTTACTGAGCACCTACTACATGCATGTAATTGTGCCAGCAGCTAGAGACAGCACAATGAAAAAGACATTCCTTCTGCAAGCAACCTCTGTTAAAAGGGAACTTCTCATACACTAACAAATGGAAAATAGATAGCTAGTGGGAAGCAGCTGCATCACACAGGGAGATCAGCTCGGTGCTTTGTGACCACTTAGAGGGGTGGGATAGGGAGGATGGGAGGAAGATGCAAGAGGGAGAGGATATGGGTATATATGTATACATATAACTGATTCACTTTGTTATACAACAGAAACTAACACAACATTGTAAAGCAATTATACTACGATAAAGATGTTAAAAATTTTTTTGAAAATAAATAAAATATTAGATCTATAGTCAAGAAAATAAATAAATAAATATACTCCTCTTATTTAAAAAAAAAAAAGACAACTTCTCTTTTCTTAGAGTTTCAACCGAAATCTGAGAATCTAGTCCCATCACCCCAGGGTATATCCCCAACCTGAACCAATCATGGCAGTGACAGGACGTGGGGCTGCGAGTGGCTGGGCTAGATCATGTGTCCACTCTCTGTAGCTGGGGGAAAGTCATGACCCCACCTGACCCATACGGACTGAGAGTGAGGAGAGATGATTTTCCCCAAAGAAAAAGTGTTGCTGTTAAACCTTAAGAAGGGGAAATAGATGCTGGGAAGATGAAAAACCAATGATGCTCACCCCAGACCTCTGGGGTCCTGAGGAAGACCTCCCAGCAGCTCTGTGGTCCTCAGTGAAGTCCCCCAGTGTCCGTGGCTGCTCCAGGCCACCCCCTGCCTCTGACGTCCCTCCAGGGAGCTCGGCCTGACTCTCGGAAGATCAGATGTGATTTATTCCTGGCATCTGTGCTGCCACTGGCTGCGAGGTGCTTTGCAGCAGAACAATAAGTTACAGGGCCATTTATCTTGTTGGCGGCTTCTGATAAAATGAGCAGCCTGAGCAGACAGGGCCTTCAATGAACACGATCGGGGCTGTTCATTTAGAAACCAGAAGACCTTGAAATTGGCTTTAATTGAAGGGGTTAGCAGCAAGGGGTTTGGCTGGATGTGTTGAGAGTGGAGACACCCCACCTCCGGAAAGGTCGCAGAGATGGGCAGGCCTGGCTTTGAGTCTTGGCTGTGCCTCTGTGTTTGACTTTGGGTAAGCTATGTGACCTCTTCCAGACTTTGTTTCTTCTTCTGTGAAATGGAGGTGTACAGGTCAGCGTCAGCTCAGTTATGTTGCAGTAACAAACAACCCCTGGAATCTTGCGGCTTAAAACAACCAAAGTTCATGTCTCATTTATGCTCCATGGCCTCCTCATTCTGGGACCCAGACTGATGGAACATGCCACGTGCAACATGGACCACCACTGGGCATGGGGGAAATTGTGCACTGGTTCTTAAAGCTTCTTCTCAGGAGCAACTTATGTCACTTCCACTCCCATCGCGTTGGTCCAGGCAAGTCACATGGCCATGCCTAACTTCTGGAGCGGTGGTGAGAGGAGAGAAGAAAAATCCTACCATGTGACCATTAGCAGGAAAGCCAGAAGGGTTAGTATTTATCAGAGATAGCTGTTCTGCTGAGCCATCATAGAAGTCAGGGTTTTTCTTCTCCCTTCTGGAGATGTTAATTATCTGAGTCTAATGCATTATGCATATCCTGGCCAGCTTCGTCACCCTCCCCCCACCTCTGCCACGTCACTCCATCTGCTGGGCACTTCCATGTCTGTTGCTGAACATTAAAGCTGGTCGGCCTGGCATTTAAGAACCCCTGTGCTGGCACCTCTCAAGGCCCCCAAATCTAGCTCACAGAGACTGTGACTAGGTATTTCTTACCCCCCACTGTATCCGCAGAATCTAGAACAGCGCCTGGCACACAGCAAGTGTTCAGTAATTACTTGTTGCCATTGTGAAATGATGTACCCAACATCACATGTCCTGGAAAACGTCAAAGGCAGGATCCTACGTGCTCGGTGCCCCTGCCCCAAGGTTCATTGCCACTTACAGGGCACTCAGTGCGGGCCAGGCCTCGTGAGCCAACTGCCCTGCGTGCGTGCGTTCCCCCCTTCATCCTTCAAACAACCCTCCGCAGTAGGCATGGCTGTAGCAGGATTCTTTTGTTTTTCAAGTTTAATTCCCCTCCTGCAGTTTCATTGAGATATAATAGACATAAAATATAGTATTCCTTTTAGGAGTTCCACATGATGATTTGACATATTTATACATTGTGAAATGTTCACCACAATAAATTTAGTTAATATCCACCCCCTCACATAGTGACAACTTTTTCTTTCTTGTGATGAGAACTTTTAAGATCTACTCTCTTAGCAAGCTTCAAATATAGGATATGGAATTGTTAACTATAGGCAGGACTCTTCATGGAGCTACTCATTCATGTTTATTCACCCCGTAATTTTCTTTCCCCGGATTCCAAGGCAGACTTCAGCCCTTTGTATTTTCTTGATTTCTGTTTTTTTCCAAGTAGAGGGTAGAAGTTTCTGGAAGATAGTCTATTTGTCTTGTATTAATCTGGGCTCTTTAGAGACACAGACCAATAGGATACTATATACCTCTATCCCTAGGATCTCAATCCATCTATTTATAAGGAGACTTTTTTTTTTTCTGGTTACAATGTGTGGCATTCAGGATCTTAGTTCCCTAACCAGGGATCAAACCCATTCCCTCTGCATTGGGAGTGTGGAGTCTTAACCACTGGACTGCCAGGGAAGTCCAAAGAGATTTATTATAAGGAATTAATAAGTAAGGAATTGGCACACACGGTGATGGAGGCTGAGGAGTCCCACAGTCTGCCCTCTGCAAGCTGGTAACCCAGGAGAGCTGATGGTGGGACCTCCAGTTTGAGTCTGAGTCCCAAGGCAGGAGAAGACCAATGTCCCAGCTTGAAGACAGTCAGGCAGAGAGAGTAAATTCTCCCTTCCTCACCTTTTTCTTCTACTCAAGCCTCCACATGGTTGAGTGAGACCCACCCACACGGAGGAGGGCAATCTGCTTTACTTGGTCTACTGATTCAAATGTCAGTCTCCTCCAGAAACATCCTCATGAACATACCCAGAATAATGTTTAACCAAACATCTGGGCAGCCCATGGTCCAGTCAGGTTGACACATACAATTAACCATCACAAGCCTTTTGTGAAAACCCCATGTATTAGTCAGAGTATAAGCTCAGCTGCTGTAACAAAAGACCCACCACCCCACCAAAAAAGCCAAAAAAACAGAAAAACCACATTGATTAAAACAAGAGAGACGTTTGTATCTCTCTGAAGTAAGAGGTCTTAGGGAGGGGAGTAGGCCCAGGAAGGCCAGAGGTTCAACTCTGCAGCCATTTGGGGACCCAGATCCTTCTGTCTTATTCCAGCACCTCTAGGATATGGTCTTGCACAGCATGGTTGAAGCAGAGTCAAAACCAGATCCACATGCTCTCAGAAATGGGGAGAAAGAGAAAAAGTGGAGGCAGGCAACTTCCCGTTAAGCAAGTGGTGTGCAAGCTGCACAAACCATTCCCAGTCACGCTCCAAGGGAGCGAGAGCTGCTGGGAGAGGCCGTCTCCGGCTCCGCAGCCAGGTCCCAGCGGAAGTTCTCTTCCTGTAGGACAGGAGGCATCCTGGAACTGGCTGAGAAGTTGCTTCTGGTTCTGGAGGGAGAGCGAGAGAGGGAGGGAGATTTGCATGCGCTGGAGTTGGCAGGAGGGAAGCAGGCCTGATGACCTCATTTGGTAGCAGTGCTCCTGGGAGGTGACAGGATCTAGAAGCTACATCGTGCACCAGGAAGAGGGTGCCCTGACCGAAGAGGTCCCAGGGCAGGCAAGCTCCCTCCCCCCGACCCCACCACACAGATGCTGAAGAATTTCCCACCAGAAGGGGCCGCATGGTCCTGGATCCCAAACATCTCCCGGGTCCTCAGTGGGAACCAGTGGCCAGAGGGACCTCTCAGATTTGGACTCTGACCGGAGCCAGCATGGAGGACCCACAATCCTGAGACTGAGACTAAGTTTTCTATCATCTTGGGAGGATGAGGGCTTGGAATGGACTCTGCATCGATTGGAAAGAAATAAAAATTGGTTCTATCCTGCAGACCTGGATTTGGGGCCTGGGATGTATAGCTGCTGTATCGATGTCCCCATTTTAAGTGAGGAGATAGGCTCAGAGATGTCAAGTCACCGTCCCCCGGTCACACAGCAAGTCTGTGGTAAAAGTGGGATTTGGAACAAGGCCTGTGGTTAGTAGACCCCACGGGCATCACCGCTGCACCCCCCTGCCCCTGCTTGGTGGGCAAGTGTTGTTCGGAGTTGAGACACAAGGCAGGAAGGAGGCGTTGGGGTGGTGGAGGATTCTGGTTGCCTGATGTGGGTTGGCCTAACGTTCTAGAAATTTCAGCAGGCCCCAGGTTGGGAAGACTCTTGGAGGCGCTTCCTTATGTATGTCTCAGAAGCAATGGGCTGTTTTCTAAACAAGCTGTCACCTGCTGTCAGCTCCGCACCCAGGCTGGGCTGGAAGGGGCTTCTGTGCAAGCCCCCCTCCCCATGCCCTTGCTGCGTCTGCCTGGGGAAGCCTGTCGCTCACGCTCGCAGGGGAGTTTGCTGTAGGATGTGTGGCTGAGAGCTTATGTCTGGGCTGCCCCCTCCTGGGCCAGGCCGGTTCATTCACTTCTCTGAGCCTCTGCATCTTCATCTCTTAAAATGGGTGAGAAAACAGGTAGATATTTAGCCCAGTGTCTGGCGTGAGTAGAAAGTCCTTAATATAACGGCTGGCATTTTCTAGTAAACTTTCCTGTTCCTTGTGACTCAGTCATTTTTCTCTTAGGTACGTGCCAAAGTGAAACTCTTGCATGTGGGCCCTGAGCGACGGGTACAGGACTGTGCACGGCAGCTCTGTTCACTGTGGCAAAACCTGGGACCAAAGCAAATACTCACTGGCAGGAAGATGGAAAACTACATCATGGTATATTCACACCGTGGAGTATTACACAGCAGTGAAAATGAAAAAGCAGCAGCTCCAGGCCCACACAGGGTGAATCTTAGTAATAGAGTGTATGGCAGAATTTCTCAACTTCGACGCTATTGACATTTTTCTCATCATTATTATTATTATTATTATTTTATTTTTTGGCCGTGTGGCACGTGGGATCTTAGTTCCCCAACCAGGGATTGAACCTGTGCCCCCTGCAGTGGAGGTGCAGAGTCTTAACCATTGGACTACCAGGGAAGTCCCTCATTATTGTTTTTTTTTTTTTTTTAACTTTTGGGTTTATTTATTTATTTATGGCTGTGTTGGGTCTTCGTTTCTGTGCGAGGGCTTTCTCCAGTTACGGCAAGTGGGGGCCACTCTTCATCGCGGTGCGCGGGCCTCTCATTATTGCGACCTCTCTTGTTGCAGAGCACAGGCTCCAGACGCGCAGGCTCAGTAGTTGTGGCTCACGGGCCTAGTCGCTCCACAGCATGTGGGATCTTCCCAGACCACGGCTCAAACCCGTGTCCCCTGTGTTGGCAGGCAGATTCTCAACCACTGCGCCACCAGGGAAGCCCCACGTTATTGTTTTTAATAGCAATTTTATTGAGATGTAATTCACATACGACGCAACCCACCCACTTAAATCGTACAATTCGATGGATTTTAGTCTATTCACAGAGTTGTGCAACTATCACCACAATCAGTTTTAGAACATTTGCATCTTCCCTGAAAGGAAACCCCCTCCCTATCATTAGTCACTCCCCTTACCCTTGTCCCCAGCTCCTGGAAACCACCAATCTACTTTTTGTCTCCACGGATTTGTCCTTTCTGGGCATTTCACATAAATGGAATCATACAATATGTGACCTTTCGTGCCTGGCTTTCACTCAGCATCACGTTTTCAAGGTTCATCCACACTGTGGCATGTGTCGGAACTCCATTACTTTATATGGCTGAATCATATTCCTTCGTATGGATGGACCATATTCTATTTATTCATCTATCGATGGACATCTGGGTTGCTCCCGCTTTTCGACTATTGTGAATAATGCTATGATGAACATTTGTGTACAGATTTTTGTGTGGACAACTGTTTTTATTCCTCCTGAGATTGTTGACATTTGGGGCAGAATCATTCTGTCGCAGGGAGCGTCCTGGGTGTGGTAGGATGTTTTAGCAACATACCTGGAGCCGACCCACTAGATGCCAGTAACACATCCCGCCCAACCAGTCATGATAAGAAAAATGTCTCAGGACATTGAGCAACCACCCCTGGAGGCAAATTTGCCCCTGGTAGAAAAATCACTGGGGTTGAGTGACAAAACCTAGCCACAGAAGACCACCTATAACATGACACCCTTGTTATGAAGTTTGCAAACAACTAAAACTCCATACTATATTATTTAGGGCTGTGGTTCTCAAAGTGTTCTCCTCAGGGCAGCAGCAGCAGCGTCCCCTGGAAATGTGTTAGAAATGCAGATTCTTGGGCCCTGCTCCAGACCTGCAGAATCAGACACTCTGGGGGTGGGGCCCAGAATCTGTTTTCAGAGCCCTCTGGGTGATTCTGAACACACTCAAGCCTGAGGACCACTGGTGCGGGCACACATACCCACACACGCAACCAATGACCTTGATCCAAAGAAGCAAGGGAATGGGGACTTCCCTGGTTGTCCAGTGGTTAAGATTCCGCGCTTTCAATGCAGGAGGCGTGGGTTCGGTCCCTGGTTGGGGAACTAAGATCCCACAAGCTGCGCGGTGCGGAAAAAAAAAGTAAAATCAAGGGAATGACAAACACAAATTCAGGATTGTGTGCCTGGCCTGGAGTGAGGACAAAATAAATGCTTATTAAATCAAGGAATGGTGCTCACTCCTGGGGAGAGGTGAGGGAACACATGGGTACCTGTAGGAGTCATAGCCTTGTTCTTGCATAGGGGAGTGATTCACGTGAGTGTCCACTATATTATGGAATAATAAGTTAAATGGTACAGAAAGTAATAAAGAAATAGACAAACCTATACAATAAAAACAGGCCAGGTACCCACCAACAATGGGAGTGAGTCAGGAGATTATGATTCACCCAGTTTTGTGCACCTGATGTCATTAAGAACTAATGCTGGCTGTTACTGCTACATCCAAGTTTATTCATCAAAAGGGGAGGAGGGGGTCTTGATGAGTCCCACAAATAAGTCCTGGCTTCTGCTGCCTGTTGGTTATCCCTCCCCCCTTTTTTCAGACATCCCTTGGCCCTAGAAATTAGGAGTATTGGCTGTGATTTATTGAGCAGTTACTGTGTGCCAAGTCTATATTAGCTTAAGCCCTCCCAGTCACGTTGGTGGGCATGGTGTCCCATTTTACAGATGAGGAAACTGAGTCTCAGAGATTAAGTGATTTGCCTGAGGTGTTCAGTGGCTTGGGAATGGAGCCAGACCTCAGTGCAGGTCTGTCTGTGGCTGGACCTTCAGGGGCTGGGGCAGGGTCACTCTGAACATCCAGACCAAGGTCTTGCTGGGATTTCCTCCAGTGAAAGCCAAGTTCAAGATGTCTTCGTTTCCTCATAAATGGCCCTAATCCTGTGTGTTAAAGGCTTGGCTGACTTGGACTGTTTTTCTTGAAGTCCCCAAAAAATGACAAGGCCCAGAGAGGTGAAGATATTGCCTAAGATCCCCAGCAGAGGCAGGATTCGAACCTTGCTCACCTCCTCCAGGAAGCCCTCCATGCCTGCTACATTCCCTCAACTCCTACAGAACTTGGGGGCCTGGGGATGCATCCGCAGAGCCTGTTTGTCTTCAAACCCAACTCAGTTGGTTAGAGCAGAGCCCAAACTTGCAGTTCTTTTTATGTCCCTTCTCTTACCCCCGTGCTTTTCTCCCATTGGCCTAAGATGGGCACACACCAGACACCCAGTAGGTCCTCTGGATGTGAGTGCTCAGAGCAAGACGGCAACCCCGGGGCTCACACAGAGGACCCTCTCTGAGCATTTGCCCTTTACTCCCCCACCTCAAAGTGGTCTGAGGCAAAGACCTTCAAGTCTGCAAACTAAATTGAAACAGGGAAGCGCCAACTCCCTAAACAGTAAATCCAGTGATCACCAGCTGTTACCAAACACTACATGCCCAGCACCCTGCCTGGATGAACACATTCAAGACAACCTCTGGGGGGCTGGGTGGGGGAGGGATAAATTGGGAGACTGGGATTGACATGTACGCACTACTATATATAAAATAGGTAACTAATAAGGACTTAACTGTATAGCACAGGGAGCTCTACTCAGTATTCTGTAATGACCTATATGGGAATAGAATCTAAAAAAGAGTGAATATATGTGTATGTATAACTGACTCATTTTGCTGTACAGCAGAAACTAACACAGCATTGTAAATCAACTAGACTCCAATAAAAATTTTAAAAAAAGAGAAAGAGGATTTCCTGTAGACAGACAAAAAAAAAAAAAAAAGACAACCTACAGCCTTTCCTAAGATTATCATCATCCCCATTTTACAATTGAGGACACTGTGGCACAGAGAAGTTAGGTGACTGGCTCAAGGTCACACAGCTACAAAGAGAAGGAGCCAGGACGTGAACCCCTCCTCTGTCCAATTAGGACAATATTTTAGGCTCCCCGTAGGTAAGGATACGAACAAAGCCCGGGAAGCCTGTTAGGCTGTTTTAGGTTTTTGTCATGTTTCTCCCGGGTTAGCCAGCCCGGGCGGCAGCTCTAATCCATGCTCAGCCCCGGCCAAGGAATGTCACCGCAGCTGTCGCTCAGGGGGCGGGGGTGGGGGACAGAGGAGGGAGTGGCATCTTGGCAGCTGTGACAAATAGAAAACAGATTGTGTTTCCCTTCGCTTCCACCCCCAGCCGGGGGAGGGGATGCGCCGGAACCCAATTACCCACTTACAATGGATGCTCTATTGTGGGATGAAGCAAGGTCAGGGGCAGTGGGGCGGGGCGCCGTGTCCCTGGCACAGCCGGTTGGCTGGGCTCTGGCTGACCTGACTTCCTCCTGCCAGCTCCAGCTCCACCCACCCGCTCCTGGCTCACAAAGACCCCGTGTCCCTTTCCAAAACTGGGGTTTGCTCTCCAAGTAACCTTGGCACTCTTACTGTCTAGGACAAGATCTATGGATTCCGCTCTGAGTGCTTCAGACTCTAGAAAAGGCTTCTGTTCTTCATTCATTCATTCATTCATCCCTCCCCCCTCCTCCATCTCCCTATCTCCATCTATCTTGTTAATGATCTGGAAAGGTTTGAACAGCCAGGCGGCTTGACTTCCATTGAGATTCATTCATTTATTCACCAACGATTTGTGCAACACCTACTAGGTGCTAAATGCTAAGGCCATGTGCACTGATTTGCCAAGTGCCTTTGGAGCACCTACTGTGTACAGGTGGTGGGAATGCTGCGGTGAACAAGACAGACATGGGCTCTACCCTCAGGCATCTTATGGTCCAGTGGGGGGCAGTCACGCAATGACGATTCGATGTGATGTGCGTTTATTGCACACTGTGTGCAGGGTTCTTAGGCTCTTTGAGGACAGGACTGGCGACGCATGACGGTCAGTGTTGGCAGCAGGAGTATGAGTCAAACTCAGATGATTAGAAGCCTGCCTCCCTCATGAACTAAGTTTGTCACCTTGAGAGACTGTCTTTACCTCCAGGACCTCAGTTTACTCAACTATAAAATGGGTGGTAGTGAAACTTAGCAAAGGTGCCTGGGAAATATGAGTTGGGGGATTTCCCTGGTGGTCCAGTGGTTAAGACTCGGTGCTTCCACTGCAGGGCTCCTGGGTTTGATCCCTGGTCGGGGAGCTAAGATCCCACAAGCCACGCGGCGTGGCCAAAAACAAAGAAAAGAAAGATAGCAGAAATATCAGTTGGCTTCTGTAGGGAACAGATGATGCTTTTGACGGCTCAGCACCTGTTCCTCCTTCTGATAACGGCCCCCTGAACTTGTTTGGGGAAACGATTCCCTTCTGTCCTCTCCGCGGCTGTGGTTCAAGGTGGGGCGGACCCCTCCCACCACACTCCTGGAGGAGCACATGAGCAAACCTGGCCAATCAGCTCATTCCATCCCCTGACCACAGTCATTGGTTGGGAGGGGTCACATGATCCAGACAGCGTTCAATGAGATTCAGTTTTGGAACATTAAGGAGAGAACCTCTTTAGACTGGGGCTGGCAAGTGGAAGGGATGTGGTGGTGCCGTCTTGCCCCATGAGGGCAGAGCCTCCCTGAGAATGAAACTAACCCAGAACAAAAGGAGAGGATGCATACTGATGGTGTCCCTAGATCCAGCTATGCCTGAAGCTTGTGCACCTCCTGGACTTTTCAGTAACATGGTCCAATAAATTCTCTTTGTTGCTTCAGTCCTTTTGAACTGGGATTTTATCACTTGGAACCAAGAACCCTGACTCATAACTAGGTCTTTTCTCTTCCTTCATGTCATAAAACAGAAATGCTACCTCGCCATGAGCGGAACAGGTAAAATTAATTCCCTTGCTTTCTAAAAAGCTGATGAGAAATGGATAATGAGAGAGGCCACATGACCACTCCTTTTTCTTTGGTGTGTGAGGACATCCATTTTCCCGCGGTCCCTGACCTCGCCTCACTGAGCTGGAGCAGAAATCACTTAACCTTCTGGGCCTTGGCTTTGAAAGGTTTATGATGGATCATGCTTGGCCTCGTGGGCAGAAATGGAAAATTCTCTGCTGTCTGGTCTGTCCCTTCGTTCTGCATTTCCCAGCTCGTCCAGGCTGGGAAAGTTGTTCGGGAGCTTAAACTGGTGGGATTCAGAGGCAGCAGACTTTTTCTGAAAAGGACCAAATAGTAAATGTTTTAGGCTTTGTGTGCCCTAAGGTCTGTTGCATGTTCTTCTTTGTTTTTTTGTTTGGCTGATTTTTTTTTTACGACCCTTTAAAAATGTAAAAAAAAAAAAAAATCATTCTTAGTTCTCAGGCAGCACAGAAACAGGCTGGGTTTGGCTCACGGCTATAGTTTGCTGACTCCTGGATTAGATTATAGTTATGGGGACCGAACATCTCTTCTTTCCCCTTTCCTTATTTTTTTTCTTTTCCCTCCCTCCCTCTCTCCTTCCCTCCTTCCTTCCTTTTTTCCTTTCTTTCTTTTTTTGGGACAACAATCCTCATTCCCCCAAACCCAGGAAATATCCTGGAAGTTCTAATATTTTGGTGTCAAAACTCATATTTACAAGTAACCGCTGTCTCCTTTGCCTGCCATTTCTTTCTTTGGAACTTATCACAGTTTGTAACTATAGATTTCTTTCTTTGATTGTTTGGGGGTGTCAGCCTCCTCATTCTAGAATATAAGCTCCATGAAGAAGGAAAGCCCTAGGAGGCCCAGGGTCTGGGGCTCCTGGCAATTTGGGACTGATTTCAATGGCTGTGGGGCTGGGGGAGGATGAGCGGTGAACTTGACAAAGTACAGAGATGCACTTGCAGCTGTGTGAGCAGAGATGGGCGAGCGGGTGGCTGCTGGAGTCCTCTCTGCGGAGGCGAACTCAATTCATGGTCCTGAATCAGGAACTCAGAAGGGAGTGAGCTCCCCGTCCCTGGGGATGTGTAAGTGGAAGTCGGCTGCCCACTGGGGCCAGCTTGCAATTGTGATTCCTGTCCCCAAAGATAGGTCACTCCTCTGCCAGAGGATGCCCACACATGCTGGCTTGCTTGAGAACCCCTGGCTATAATTTGTCAAGATCCAGATTTGGCTTCTTTAGGATTAGGGAGCTGCCAGGAGTCATCCTGCGATCTTACACTTGTTAAGCAGAATCAGAGAGACACGTGGGTTCAGAGGCTCTCTCTGAGCCCAGCTCTCTGGGGGACTCCTGGCTTGGTGAATTTCAGCAGCCTGGACTTCTGAAGTCCCGAACCATCCGTGGGACCCCTCTAGCCACTTGCCTGAGCCAGGGGAGAAGCCCTGCCCGGCGGGTATCAGGACCAGGCAGGCCTCAGAGTCTCCCCTGGGTGTGGGGAGGACAACCTGGGTGGAGAGTGGAGGGTGCCCCCCACCCCCGGTTTTTCCCAGGCTTGGCTGCTGCCCCTGGAATCCGCAGAGGGCCCCAGTGACTCACTCATCCTGGGCACCGTTCCTGCTCCTCTAAGATCCCCCTGGCTTGTCGCAATGCAGGTGCGGGCTGGTTGGAGCACCCACCTGGCAGAGCTGCATCCCCTGGCAGGTGCCCGGGGGGCCCAGTTACCTGGATCCATGCCAGTCCACTGTCCTGGGTGAAGTTTATGGCCGGTTTCGTTCTGATGGTGGGTGCCCAGGCCGGCAAGCCTGTTAATATTTATAACATCACCCCTTCGGGCCTCTATGGGGCAGTGTGACCTCAGTCACAAACTTCAAGATGTGTTTTGAGACCACTTCCCCATCTCTTGTTTGAATCACTTTTGAGAGCCCCCTGAGTCCTGTAGGAGGAGGGACTCAAGTCCACCCTTGTCAAGGTGGGTGCTCTGATCATCCCCATTTCACAAAGGAGAAACTGAGGCACAAAAAGGTTAAGTGCCCAAGGTCACGTGGCTTGACTGCATCCTCAATTATTTATGTTTTTACACATCCATTCAATGATGGTGCTGGGGGTTCAGAGGTGAATGAGGCAGTTCCCGTCCTCATGGAGCACAGGGTCTGTTGGGGGCTTGTGGCGGACACAGCAGAGGACTTGACTAAAATGCCGGGGTCCAGGGATTCTGCCCCGAGGATCACAAGTCCCCAGCTTGGTACAGCTCAGGGGTTAAACAACCAGCCCTGGGGACAGCTCTGTCTGTCTGCCACTCACCAGTTGTGCCAGTTTTCTCATCTCTTAGACTTTTGGTGAAGATTAAGTACGTTATGTGTATCTATAATAGATGGAACAGAGTCTGGTACATCCTAAGTGCCATATATATATGTCATTAATTCTTTGTGTCAATCTCAGTTGATTAAATAAACAAAAGTGACATATCTACTTATTCTTTGAGCATCAGCGGGAGACAGTAGCCAGTCAAAGTTATAGCCAGTGTGGGGAACAGTGTTCCAGGTAGAAGGAACAGCATGTGCAAAGGCTTGCATTGTTGCTACACCTAAATGCACTATGAGCTGAGTGCAAGATGTGGCAAAGGCTGAGCCCTGCCCTTCGGAGTTCACAGAGGAGACATGAGACCCTCTAGTGTGGGATGGCAAAGGGACAGGCAGGTGTGTTTGGGGTGGGATGCAGGAAAGAGAGAAGGCACACTCCCTCAGACCTCATTTCTCAGACATGTGTGGGAACAAAAATTGCAGGGACTTTGTTGATTAAAATGATAGCTCAGTTCTGAGGACAGAGACAGGTAGGTTTTCCAGGGAGATTTTTCTTCTCTCATTTCCTCTCCTTGCTCCATGAAAACCCTCCTCACCAGGCCTTGGCCGGCTGGCCCTGCAGCCGCAGAACATGAGGAGTTTGTCTTTTCCGGGTGCACAAAGGGACCTGCTGTGATTCTCATTTAAGAGCAAGGCGCTTCCTGACCAGAAATGACTCAGATAGATTTGTCGGTGGAGGACTGCAGCTGCCATTCCTGGATTAATTTGGAAGTGCTGGCTCAGGATGGCAGGGCTGCTGGCTGCCCACGAAGGTCAGGTCTTCTCTGATTCTTCTGTCTGGGTCACTCTCAGGGCCTCTCTGAGTAAGCTGCCACTTCCAGAGAGGAAATCACTGGCCTGCAATTCACCCCTGGAAAATTCTGCTGAAAATTCTTCTCTCTGCCCTCTTGTTCTAGCGATGGCGCTGAGGGAGGGCACATGGGAGGGTGTTTATACGGTTGTTCAATCAGCAAATTGTTATTCAATCAGCAAACTCTTGTTCAGTAACTCCTATACGCCAGGACTGTGCGTGGTCCGAAGGTGCAAAGTTAAATAAGGTATTGTCCCTGCTCTCAGAGAACTTCGGCCTCATGTGAGAGAGACTCTCAAGCCGGTAATTAACTCATTGTGACATTCTCATGGGTTCAGGATTGGATTAGTCAGGCTCTGTTTGCAAGTGATAAAACAAAGCAAGAACCTCAAACTTGGTTAGGCAAAAAAGGGATGCGATAGTCATCATGTAACTGAAAGGTTCAGGTACAGCTTGACTCAGGGGCTCAAAACATTTACCAGGATTTACTTTCTCTCCAGCTCAGAACTCATGGCTTTGATTTCTGTGGTAGGCTGAATAATGGACCCCTCCAAAGATGTCCATGTCCTCATCCTAGGGAACCTGTGACTATGTTACCTTACATGCTAAAAGGAACTTTGCAGACGTGATTCAGTTTAGGATCTTGAGATGGGCAGATTATCCTGGATTATCATATGGGTAACATGATCATAAGGGTCCTTATCAGTGAAAGAGAGGAAGGAGAATCAGTCAGAGAGAGGAGGTGTGACTCTACGGAAGTAGACATCAGAGAGATGCCATTGCTGGAAGGGGTCACGAGGCACGGAATGTGGGCAGCCCCTAGAAGGGGCTGGGAAAGGCAAGGCATGGCTTCTCTCCTAGCATGGCCAGAAAGAACACAGCCCTGCTGACATCTTGATTTTAGTCCAGTGAGGCTCATTTCAGACTTCTGAGCTCCAGAACCATAAGATAATAAATCTGTGTGGTTTTTTAGGTTTTTGCAACTTTATTTTTTAATATAATTTTTATTTTATATTGGAGTATAGTTGATTTACAATGTTGTGTTAGTTTCAGGTGTACAGCAAAGTGATTCAGTTATACATCTCCATATATCCATTCTTTTTCAGATTCTTTCCCCATATAGATTATTACAGAATATTGAGTAGAGTTCCCTGTGCTCTACAGTAGTAAATCTGTGTTGTTTTAACTCACGTCTGCCTTGGTTCAAGTCTAATGGAAAAGATGGAACACTTACTCCCCTGTAACTCCTAAACAAGTCCTAGTCATTACTCTGATTGGACCAGCTTAGGTCACATGCCCATCTCTGAGCCAATCACCTGGCTAACAATGCTCTGATTGGCCAGGTGTGGGTCAAAGCTCTGCCCCTTGAGGGGGTGGAGCCTCACAGGACCATCCTGTACTGAGAGACTTGGCACGTGAAGGAAATCCAGGGTTCTGCTCCCATTAGAGAGGGGAGTGTAGCTAAAAATAGCAACCATTCTCTACAACAGAGGAGGGAGAATTCTCACCTGGTTCTAAGGTAAGAGGAAAGAGTGTTGGGGGGGCATTGGGAAACTTGGGTTTTATTCCTTATTTTCTGTCTCATGAGCTGTGTGACCTCGGGTAGGTGGTGCAACCTCTCTTGTCCCCTGTTTTCTCACCTGTAAAAGGAGGCTGATGGCCACAGCCTTGTGACTTCCTCAGGCTGGGATCATTCTTTTATTTTTTTTAAAGCTTTTTTTTTTTTTTTTTTTTAAATTTATTTATTTATTTATTTATTTATTTATTTATGGCTGTGTTGGGTCTTCGTTTCTGTGCGAGGGCTTTCTCCAGTTGCGGCAAGCGGGGGCCACTCTTCATCGCGGTGCGCGGGCCTCTCACTGTCGCGGCCTCTCTTGTTGCGGAGCACAGGCTCCAGACGCGCAGGCTCAGTAATTGTGGCTCACGGGCTTAGTTGCTCCGCGGCATGTGGGATCTTCCCAGACCAGGGCTCGAACCCGTGTCCCCTGCATTGGCAGGCAGATTCTCAACCACTGCGCCACCAGGGAAGCCCAGGCTGGGATCATTCTTGAGTAACAGGCCAGCTCTGACCCATCCTCAGTTACTGTCAAACCAACCCCAGGGTCCTGGGTGGTGTGCGTGCTCGAGCTTCAGCGGTTTCAGTGGTTTTGCTTTATCGCGGCCTTAAAATAGAATCTTCATCTGGTGACTCAGACTTCAAAGGAGATTGAACTTCTCGGCAAATCTTCCGTGGTCTGTTGGTGGCATGGGAGAAAGAAATGTGGGTCCTTCCTTTTGTGGTCTAGTGGCTCCTGACCCCATCTGCATGCTTCTCTTGCTGGCGTGGGCGCCAGCCATCTTTGTTTGTCAGGGGTTCCTGTCAGAGGAAGGCTGGGACTTCGGCCCATTTGTTGAGAAGGGACGGGCTCATTGAGGGCCAACTCACCCCCTGGTTTGACTCAGAGTGGGTGTCAAGGGTTGCACGATCTACTAATTAGGACTTAACAGCTGATTAAAAAAATCAGCCAAATCAAATGTGTTCAAATCCTAGTGCTGCCACTTACTAGCTGTGTGACCCTGGGCAAGTCACTTGACCTCTCTGAGTGTCAGTTTCTTAACCTGTAAAATGGAGGTAACCTTATGTGGGCAGCTGGCTTTGTTTTGTATTTACAGACTGCAGCCACTAGGAATTCCCTGTGGATCCCCGCCCTGCTCAGTAAATGGATTTTCTATTACATGCAACCGAATCTAATTCAACCTCTTAACTTTACATTTCTCTGGTCCTTTGTCCTCTGGTTCCCTGGGTGGTGCCTCCTCTACCCCTCTTGAGGCTCCGTCTTTTTTTTTTTTTAATTAATTAATTAATTAATTAATTTAAAAAATTTATTTATTTTTGGCTGTGTTGGGTCTTCGTTTCTGTGCGAGGGCTTTCTCTAGTTGCGGCGAGCGGGGGCCACTCTTCATCGCGGTGCGCGGGCCTCTCACTGTCGCGGCCTCTCTTGTTGCGGAGCACAGGCTCCAGACGCGCAGGCTCAGTAGTTGTGGCTCACAGGCCTAGTTGCTCCGCGGCACGTGGGATCTTCCCAGACCAGGGCTCGAATCCATGTCCCCTGCATTGGCAGGCAGATTCTCAACCACTGCGCCACCAGGGAAGCCCAATTTATTTTTAATTTATTTTATTTTTGGCTGCACTGGGTCTTTGTTGCTGTGCACGGGCTTTCTCTAGTTGCGGTGAGCGGGGGCTACTCTTCCTTGTGGTGCACGGGCTTCTTATTGCAGTGGCTTCTCTTGTTGCAGAGCACGGGCTCTAGGCGTGCGGGCTTCAGTAGTTGCGGCACGCGGGCTCAGTAGTTGTGGCTCGTGGGCTCTAGAGCGCAGGCTCAGTAGTTGTGGCGCATGGGCTTAGTTGCTCCGTGGCATGTGAGATCTTCCTGGACCAGGGCTCAAACCCGTGTCCCCTGCATTGGCAGGCGGATTCTTATCCACTGCGCCACCAGGGAAGTCCTGAGGCTCCGCCTTGAGTCTGGCTTTCTCCAGGCTTGTCCCTGCTTTCCTTCACTTCTCCTGGATTACTCAAGAGTGTCTGGGTCACGCAGGGTGAGGAGTCAGCAATTTGTTGCTCAAGATTGGCCAGTGGAGGATTCCCAGTGAGACTGTGGACACCACCCTGGGGGGGGTGTCTCTGTGCCCTCCTGGGACTTGGGGTTTGGCATCTGTATCAGGCCAGGCCTCCACCAAAAGCTTTGTCCTCTGTGGTAGGCAGAATCCTAAAATAGCCCCAAGACCTTCCCTCCTCTGGTGTGCATGCCTTGTGCAATCCCCACTGCTGGGGTGTGTGTATGATGGGATGGATGTTCCCTTGATTAGCTTATGTTAAAGGTTCAAAATAAATAAATAAATAAATAAATAAATAAATAAATAAATAAATGTATAGTCACTCCCATGGTTACGTTATACAGAACTTTGTATTAGCAGATGGGAAAGAGACCACCCCCCCTCCCCCCCACCGCCCCACCCCTCTGGCTTTGAGGAATTAAGCTGCATGCTGGGCGCAGCTTAATTGGTCTCTGAGAGCCAAGAGCCAGCCCCAGCTGACCACCAGCAAGAAAGTGGGGCTCTCAGTTCTAGTGAATTCTGCCAACAACTGAAGGGGGTTTGCAAGAGAAACCAGAGCCTCAGATGGGATGGTAACCCCACTGACACCTGGATTCCAGCCTGGTGAGACCCTGAGTGGAGGACCAAGCTAGCCTGGGCCTGCATTCCTGCCCCACAGAAACTGTGAGATAATAAATCTGTGTTGTCAGCTGATAAATTTGTGGTGATTTGTTACCCAGCGCTGGAAACTAATATACTCTTTGAATTCTGGGAGAATCTTAGTTTGGAAGGAGTGAGAAGGAATGGCCACTTGGCTTGGAGGGCCCTTTGTACTCTGACCCATGAATCTGTCTCATATAATGGTCTTCCCTCCCTATCTAAAGTGTATAGCCCTCCAACATCCCTTCCTTCTCCTGGAGAAATCCACAAGGTGAGAGAGAGGAAAGAAGTTTAGACTTTGCTTAGTGTTTGAGTTAGGATTCGATTTGGCTGTGAGTAATAGAAAATCCATTTAAGAGCTGATTAGGTAAAAGAGCTTTTTCTTTTACTATAAGAAGTCTGGAGGCAGGTAGACAGTTGAGGGCTGCTGTCTTCAGGTTTTTCCTTCCATTTTACACCACCATTCTTATTGTGGCCTCTGTTTATCTCATGGTGACAATATGGCTGCTGTAGCTCCAGTCATCATGTCCACATGTAGGTGGGAAGGAGGGGAAAGGGGCAAGGGCAGATTCAATAGGTGAATGGATAAATAAACTGTAATGTACCCATACAATGAAATAAGAATGAGCCACTGATTCATTCAACAACATGGGTACATCTCAAATTCATTTTGCTAAATGAAAGAAGATGTGTGATTTCATTTACATGACATTCTGGAAAAGACGACGCTAGAAGAACAGCAGGCAGATCAGTGGTTGGTAGGGACTAGGGTGGGGGAAGGCTTGACTACAAAGGAACAAGAAAATTTGTGGGGTGATGATACAGGTTCTGTATTTTGATCGTGATGGATACACAAACTCTATGCATTTGCCAACATTCACTGAACTGTTCATGAAAAGGCTAAAATGTGTATCAGTTGCATCTTTTCAGTCAGTTTTTTTTTGGGTTGGGGGGAGTAGGAGCAGGTAGCCGGAAGTCCTGATGTGTAGAGCTTGCCCATTTCCGTGGTGTAAATACTCCCAGCACTGCCGATTTCAAGATGCCAACAGTTTAACCTCTGCACAAAATTCCTGGAAACTGCTGGAATGCTACTGAACGCTGTGTATAAATTATGCCTCAATAAATCTGACAAAAAAAAAAAAAAAAAAGAACGGTTTCCAAGAAGTCTGTCCTAACAACTGCTCGCCACTCACTGACCACCTATGTCTTCAAGTGAGGCTGGAAAAGGAAATCTTCAGCCAGGAACACACCACCCACGGCCCCCCAGGCCCTAGAGTCAAAGACAGCTTCTTAACTGCTCCAGCTGCCTCCAGGGTTTCCAGAAAGAGTAAATCTTCTCTAACAAAGACCACAGAGTCCTCCTGGTCTGATTTGACTTAATATCCAGGCCCTCCAATCATATTCACACACAGCCTCGGCGGCACACACGCTGGCCCCCACACTCCCACACTTTCCTTTCTTTTCCTTGGTTACTTTCCCACTTCAGGGCTTTTGTGTTCAATGTACTTTCTACCTGGAACCAGCCTCCCCAAGGTCTTAGCACAGCTGGCTCCTTCTTACCTAGTTTTTGGCTCAGATGTCAACTGCGCAGAGAGGCCTGCTCTGGCCTCTTAGACAGAAGAATCTAAGGCCTCATCAGGTTCTCCTTGCATCCCAGCATGGAGAAGTGTTATCTAAAATGACCCTGTTTTTTTTTTTTTTTTCTAATTTATTGTATCTCTTTCCCCAGGAGAATGTAAGCCTGCTGGCTGGGGGTAATCTTGTTCCTGCTATTTTCTTGGAAACTCAGAAGCATCAGGCACGAAGTTGGTTGTTTGTCATTCTTGGCTGAATGAATGAAAATAGCAGCACACACCTGTCAGGTGCCTCCCATGCCCCCTGCAAACACAGACCCACTCACACACGCTTCACCCACTCCCCCTGAGAACACATAATCGCAGATGTGGACAGACTCTTGCACACAAACTCAGCTGGGCTCCCCTCACCTGGGAGGGGGTGGGATGGGGTTAGGGCCGACATTCGATGAGTCCCGTTGCAGGTTGACCTTCCTCTTCAGAGCTGCATTCTGGAATCGCTGAGATGTTTCCCACAGGGAAGTGAAAAAACAAAGAGCTTTGCAAGAGAGAAAGAGAGGGGACTGGCTGAGTGCCAGTGGCTGGCTGGGCTGGGGTCGGTGCCAAGGAGGATTTGAGCTGCCACCCAGCCCAGCCCCCAGCTCCACTCCAGATGTTTCAGTGGCGCATGGAGAGGGGGGCCCTGGACCCTGACTCAGAAAGCCTCGGGGTGGGCTCATGTAACTCACCCCTTGCTTCCGGCTGTGCCCCCCGCCGGGCCCTCTTGGGAGAATCAAGTCTTGGTGTATGAAATGAGGCCACCCGGACTGTCCCTCACTTTTTGCCATGTTGCCTTAGGTGAATTCTCTCAGGCCAGTAACCTAAACATTCCTAAGATGGCAGCCAATTCAGTTAAACAGTAATCCATGAGCCAGGCAGGCCCCGGTGCCAGCAACTCGTCCCTGTTTTTCTTTTCCAGCAGAGCCTGGATTTTATCTGGCGGATGAGCTGCCCTCTCCCAGGAGATTAATCAGATAGCTCCAAGGAAATCCTATTTCTTGTTGATCTGAGGTGGGCATGAGAATCAGGTCTAACCAATGAGATGTTAGGGGAACTCTCCTGGGGACAGACTTCCCCCCTTAATTAGAGAGAAGCACATGAGAAGAAAGCTCTTCTTGTTACCACACCCTCCTTTCCTGCTCGGTTCACTGTTGTGTGAGGGAGTGTTGCCTGGAGACACAGCAACCTTTTTATGACTATGAGGCTAAACGTGGCTGACCCATTGAGTTTGGTAGGGCAGAAAGTCGGTAAGCTCCTAGGTTCTTTTTTTTTTTTTTTTTTTAATATTTATTTAGTTGTGCTGGGTCTTAGTTGTGGCACGTGGGATCTTTTAGTTGCAGCATGTGCGATCTAGTTCCCCGACCAGGGATCGAACCCGGGCCCCCTGCATTGGGAGCATGGAGTCTTAACCGCTGGACCACCAGGGAAGTCCCTTGACTGTGGAGCCAAAATCATCCTGAAACTGATGCTCTCCAGGCTTCTTATTTATTATATGAGATAATTAAATTTCTTCATAGCTGTTACTTGCAGCCAAAAGCATCCCAGTTCATTCATGGCCTTTGTATGTGGTCTTCTCTTCCCTGCCTCCTCCTCCCTCAACTAGGTAGTTCTTCCTCGTTATGCAGAGCTCAACTCCTATGCCATTTCCTCAGAGGAGCCTGCCCCAATTCCCTCCCCCCAAGAGCAGATCATGCTTTCCTGCTTCACACTCTCCTAGCATCACGTGATTTTAAAGCTCCTGTTGTTCAACAATTGGTAAATGTCAGTCTCATACACAAAACCGAGCATGCCACGAGACTGTGCTTGCTTTCACTCATAGCTGTGCATAGCGCAGTGCCTGGGGCTTTCTGAGTGCTCAGAAAATATTTGTTGAATGCATGAGTGAATGTTCTGGACCTGAAAGATCTCATAGTCCAAAATCATGATGAGATACCACTGCACAGCAACTAGAATGACTAAACTTAAAAAGACGGACAGTATCAAGGGTTGATGAGGACGTGGAGGTATGGGAACTCTCATCCACAGCTGGAAGGAATGTAAAATGGTGCAACTGCTTTGGAAAACAGTTTGGGAGTTTCTTAACAGGTTAAACATATACCTGCCATAGGACCAAGCAATCCCACTTCTAGGTACTTAACCTAAGAGAAATGAAAGCGTATGTTCACAAGGAGACTTGTACGTGAATGTTCAGAGTTGCTTTTTTTGGGATAACCAAAAACTGGAAATAGAACAATGGTCCATCAATAGGTGAATGGATAAACATTCGGTGGTTTATCCACACAATGGATTGCTCTTCAGCAAGAATAAGAAATGAACTATTGATATACATAACAATATGGATGAGTCTCTGCATAACTATGCAGGATGAAAGAAACCAGACAAGAAGAGGGCAAACTGGGCTGAGAATGGACTGGGGAAGGGACAGTGGAGACCAGTGAGGAGACCAATACTCTCAGATTGGGAGCCCAAGTCCTTACAAAGTCCCACAAGATCCACAAGATCTGGCCCTGAGACTCCTCTGATTTCATTTTCTCCCCCTCCTCCATCCACTCCAGCCCTCCCCACCTCTGCCCTGCTTCCTGGACCCACCAGGCATACTCCTACCTCAGGACCTTTGCACTGCCTAGTCCCTATTCCCCTAGATCCAAACATGGCTCAGACCCTTACTGCCTTCTAGTCTTTGCCCAAATGTCACCTCCACGGAGAGGCCTGCCCAGATCTCTTCTCTGTCTAAAAGAACTCCAGACCCCTCTTCGGCCTTGCCTTTTGTGCTTTATTTCTTTGTTAGCACTAACCTCCATTTGGTTAAAATTATAGGTATATAAACACACAAAGGAGCAACGTGGATGACTCTCAAAATAATTATGCTAAATGAAAAAAGTTAGATACAAAAGGAGGACCTACTGTGTGATTCCATGTACACGAAATGATTCTATTTATATATATTTTAATCGTCTCTCTCCTGCCTTGCCCCAAAACAATAGCTGCATGTGGCTATGGAGCACCTGAAATGTGGTTGGTGAGACTGCAAAACACTTTTAAATTCTACTTAATTTTAATCAATTTAAATTTAAAATGAAAAACCCAGCTGGTTTCGACAAATGTGGACACAAATATTAAAACAAAAGGATTTTTGGATATGCAGTGCTTGGAAGACTTCAGTCTCTGCAGAACAACTCAGGCAGGTCCATCTACCTTCCTGACTGTCCATTTTATGAAGTTGAACTACAGATCAAGTATTTCCGATGAGAAGTGACCATCCACATTGGGATGGGCTGCAAATGTAGAATATACAGTGGATTCCAAAGTGTTCATATGAAAAAAAGGAATGTAAATATCTCACTGATAGTTTTTCATGTGGATTGGATGCTGAAATAATAATATTTTGGATTGATTAGGTTAAATAAAACATTAAACTTAATTTCATCTGTTTCTTTTTTTTAAATAATTTTTATAATTTAATTTTATTGGAGTATAGTTGATTTACAATGTTGGGTTATTTCAGGTGAACAGCAAAGTGATTCAGTTATACATATATTCATTCCTTTTTTTAAAAAATAAATTTATTTATTTATTTTTGGCTGCACTGGGTCTTCCTTGCTGCCCGCGGGCTTTCTCTAGTTACGGAGAGCCGGAGCTACTCTTTGCGGCGGTGCGCGGGCTTCTTATAGTTGTGGCTTCTCTTGTTGTGGAGCACGGGCTCTAGGAGCACGGGCTTCAGTAGTTGTGGCATGTGGGCTCAGTAGTTGTGGCTCGTGGACTCTAGAGCACAGGCTCAGTAGTTGTGGCGCATGGGCTTAGTTGCTCCGCGGCACGTGGGATCTTCCCGGACCAGGGCTCGAACCCGTGTCCCCTGGATTGGCAGGCGGATTCTTAACCACTGCACCACCAGGGAAGTCTCATATATTCATTCTTTTTAAGATTCTTTTCTCATAGGTTATCACAGAATATTGAGTAGAGTTCCCTGTGCTATACAATTTCATCTGTTTCTGTTGCCTTTTTTTTTTTTCTTAACATGGCTACAGGGAGTTTTTAATTCTGCATGTGGCTCACTTATATTTCCGAGGTGCTCTGGAATGCCAGCTGGGTGAAGGCAGCCGCTGGTCTCTGGACTCACTTCTTTATCACCAGCATCCAGAACCCGGGCTGCCGTGTGGTCTGGGTCCTCATTTCTCCCAGCGGAAGGGATCATCCTTCATTTGCTGACCGTGGGCGTCTGTCCTCAGAACCAGGGCATTCCCGGCCCACAGGAGGAAGAGCAGCTGCTGGGGCGGGGGAGGGGGCGCGGGCAGGGTGACTCAGTTCCTGCGCCGGGAAGGGGAATTGGGCTTCTGATGGGACCGTGTCACCATCGCTCCTTCCCAGGTCGGGTTTGCCAAACGCCTTTCTCCCTGCCCTCCCGCCCCCTGGACGGCCACGGCCGGGTTGCCGCGGCGCCTCCCTGTTGGCTGCGGAAATGGTTTGCATCATTTCGTACCCGAGGCCTGTGGGCATCTGAAGTTCAGATCCACTGGAAGGAAATCAGCCTGTGCCTTGTTCTCTCCACAAAACAAGAATCAATACGGCATTGATTCAGAGGAGACCGCCTCCCTCATCAAGTGCCTCCGAGCAGGAGTCTCCAGAACCGCCCCCTTCGGGGAGGGGGGTCAGAAATGGGCCACTGGGTGGAGGAGGCTTCGTGTGTATTGGCTCTCCCCCGCCTCCCCCGCCCAAGCATTCAAATAAATTGTGGTAAAATAGACATAACATAAAATGTACCCTTTTCACCATATTTAAGTGTGCACTTCAGGGGCATTAAGTTACATTCACATTGTTGTGCCTGCATCAGAACTTTTTCGTCTTCCCCAACTCACTGGCTTTCCGGATTTGGGGAAGGTCAGGTGGGGTCGGGGTGCCTGGGGGCGGGGCCGGGGCAGGAGGATCACGGGAGAAGGCAGGTGTCCCAGCCCGGACTGGATTTCCTCTCGGCATCTTTTCTGGGAGCCAGACTTCAGGAAATGCAGGCGCAGTCACAGAAGGGTAATTCCAGGAGGGTTGACTAAAGGGCCTATTTGCAAAGGTGTGGGCACGCCCGGGGGAAATCCTGGATTAGAAATGGAGGAGCTGGGCTGGAAGGGAGGAGGGGAGGGAAAATTCCAGAAACCAGCAGGAGAGAGGATGTAGCATCTGCTGCCTTGAGAGGCCTGGTGCCCCTGAGTGGAAGCAAACAGCCAGCCCTAGGGAGCGCTTGACCTCGCTCTCCCCCAGAGTCCTGCAGGCGCTCCGCATCGGCCAAGTCCATACAGAAGGCGGAGAGAAGCGGGCTGCGGGTGGTGTAGGTCAGCCTCCAGGCAGAGAGCCGGCGGCAGGAAGGAGGAAAGTGAGGTAGGCAAACAGAAGATGCCGGCACACAGGGTCTGATTCGCTTCTTGGCCTAGTGAACATCTGTGTCTGTCTTCACAGCACCTGCTCCTCCTGCTTCTGGAAGCAGCCCTATTTGTCTTCAGGAGACCCAGCCTTCCACTCTTAGTCCAAAAATGGTGCATCCCCAACTCCAGAGAGGAGGATTCTGATCTAAGCCAATCAGCTTATTGCATTCCTCTGACCTCTGTGATTGGTCGAGGATAGCCAGTTAGGGCTGATCCTGGAGACTTGGCTGTGGGAGCATCTCTTTCCTGTTAGAGCCCCATCTGGGGGTTGTAGCATAAAATTCCTGGCAGCCATTTTGCCACCATGTGGCATCTGTGAGTGAAGCCAACATGGAAAGAGAGAGAGAGAGAGAGAGAGAGAGACCCTCAGGCCTGATGACATTATCTAAGCCCCTGGATCCAGCTATGCCTGAAGCTGAAACTATTCCTGGAATTTTAGTTACTTGAGCCAATACATTCCCTTTTCTGCTTAAGCTCGTTTGATTTGCATTGGCTTGCAAGAAAGATTCCTGACATTATCAGTTTTTTCTTTTCTTTTTTTTTTCATTTTAAGCAAGCTACAGCTCTGGTTCTGGCATTCTCAAGGATTTTTTTTTTTTAAGTTCAGCAAGAATGCTGAGCAAGCAGCAGATGTGAAAAGCACCAAGCCATCTTCTGCCTCTGATCTTTTGGGTCAGCATTATCTCAGCAGAGAGTGGCAATGGGCCTGGAAAGGTCCATCGGGGCCTGTCTGCTCAAGCCGCATGTGGCACAGTGAAGGCGGAACCCATTCACCTCTGGCCTGGCATCAGGTGCTCCCAGGAAGCGATGGGGGAGCCTGGTGGTTAGAAAACTGGCTCTGGGTTGGATAGGTATTGAGTCTGCTTCCATGCAGCTGTGTGGTTCTGAGCAACCTGCATCACCTTGCAGAGGCTCAGTTTCTGCCTTTGCAAAATGCGCTAACACGGGAAAGAAAAGAGGTGAGGCCCAGAGAGGCAGTGGAGTGCAAGGTTAAGGACACAGGGCTCTGCGCTGGAGTCCCAGCTCCGCCGCTTCTTAGCTATGGACACGACACTCCACGTTTCTGCGCCTCAGTTTCATCACCTGGAAAATAGGGATGATGATAACATTTCTTCCCTTCTTGGATTGTCCTGAGAGCTAAACAACTGCATACAGACAAAGGCCTGCAAACAGCGCGAGGCACGTGGTAAAAACAGCTGCTGTTTTTAACCAAGGCCCGGTAGTCAATGTTAATATTGGCAAGGTTCACAATCTCTCATACTCTTGGCAATTCTCTACACAATCTCACGAAGTTTCCTCCCACTGTGTCTGAAGGCCATTTGCCTCTTGTTCCTGGCCTGGTATTCGCCAAGCCATTTGATCTCTACATGCCCCAATTTCCTCATCTGCAAAATGGAGCATGAACAGTCCTAACTTCACAGGGTTCTTGTTGGGATTAAATGAGAAACTACTGTCCAGTGCTTAGCACAGCACACACCCCATGCACATACGAGGGCTCACTATATGTGAACCATTATTAATAACAGTATTACTATTCCCAGCAAGATCTCTGGGGAAAAAGGCACATGTTAGTTCAGTGGGCACCAGAGCCCAGATGGCCAGTTCCTTCATCCCATTTCATTTTAAAGAAAATAAAAATTTAAAAAATATATGTATTTGTAGTTCTTAAAAGCAAAAGGAGATGGCTGGAATTTCACCCAGGGGATATTTTCAGCAGAAAAAACATCAACTTGGCCCCCGAGTCAGCCCCTGCCCTTGTTCCAGCAAATTCTTGACCTTAACCAACCCCTTAGGATCTGCTGAAGCCATATTCAATTCCTTGCTTGGTTTAAGAAGTCATATGGGGACAGGCTCTGGTGTTCCCAGCCTGGGTCTGACTCCCAGGCTGACTGTATCAACTGGGGGACCTTGGGCAAGGCGCTAGAATAAGCCTCAGTGTTCTCATCTGGAGAGTAGGGATAATTTTACTTACCCTGCAATGTCACCGTGTGCATCAGAGCAGCGTTGCTCAAAAGGCACTGAAGTGGTTTCTCCCCGTGCTGGATTTATCAGTGCCTTCAATATGCCCAATGTGCATCTCTAAGTGGAGCTGCAGTTTTCCATTGAATCCCTTTTTCAAAGAGCATCTTTGTGCTCCAACAAGTTTGCTGCAGAGCACCCTGGATTAGTGATGTGAAAGGTACCCAGAGAATGGAGTCTATTTCAATGATTGCATCACCTCTCTGACCTTCACCTTCCCAGCTGCATTTAGGAGGGAACAGTAATCTTGTATGACTGGAAAGAAGATAAAAACCCAACAAGCAAATGAACTGATTAACGAAGCATGTGAAAACACTTTGATAAAAACAAAATTCCATCACTTCAGTGAAGGATTGAGAGCCCAGTGGAATGAGTTATCAGGTTAAACAGAAAAGTAACCTGAAGAATTACGTAGATCCTTGAAGTTCTTCCAGAAGAATATCTTGAGAATATGGAAATAGAAGCTTTTGTGCTGAGCGTCTGCAGAAGGCAACGAAGTTGGACAAGTGTGCTGATATGACTCGATGCGTTCACTGTCTACTGCTGCTTTTCAAATCACCACAAAGTGAGCAGCTTAAAATGACCCACACTTCTTATCTCACAGTTTCTGTAGGTCAGGAGTCTGGACTCGGCTTAACTGGTTCCTCTGCAAGGCTGCAATAAGGTGTTGGCTGGACTGGGTCTCATCTGGAGGCCCAACTGGGGAAGGATCACTTATGTGCTCACATAGTGTCGGCAGGACTTCAGTTCCTTGTGCGCTGTCAAAGGAGGGTAACCAACCATTATGGGATGAATTGTGTCCCCTCCAAAATTCATATGTTGAAGTCCTAACCCTCAGTACCTCAGAATGTGACTGTATTTGGAAATAGGGTCTTTGAAGAGGTAATTAAGTTAAAATGAGGTCATTAGGGTGGGCCCTAATCCAATAGGACTGCTGTACTTGTAAGAAGATGAAATTATCATACTAAGGGAAGTAAATCAGAGAAAGACAAATATCATATCACTTATATGTGGAATCTAAAAAAATGATACAGATGAACTTATTTACAAAACAGAAATAGACTCACAGACATAGAAAACAAACTTATAGTTATGAAAGGGGGAAGGGGGGATGGGGGATAAATTAGGAGTTTGGGATTAACAGATACAAACTAATGTATATAAAATAGATAACCAATAAGGACCTACTGCATAGCACAGGGAACTCTACTCAATATCTTGTAATAATAATGGAAAAGAATCTTTTTAAAAAAATTTTAATTAATTAATTAATTTATTTATTTATGGCTGTGTTGGGTCTTCGTTTCTGTGCGAGGGCTTTCTCTAGTTGCGGCGAGTGGGGGCCGCTCTTCATCGTGGTGCATGGGCCTCTCACTATCGCGGCCTCTCTTGTTGCAGAGCACAGGCTCCAGATGCGCAGGCTCAGTAGTTGTGGCTCACGGGCCCAGTTGCTCCGCGGCATGTGGGATCTTCCCAGACCAGGGCTCGAACCCTTGTCCCCTGCACGGGTTGGCAGGCGGATTCTCAACCACTGCACCACCAGGGAAGCCCAAGAATCTTAAAAAATATATATATATTCTTGAGTAGCTCTGTTCTTGGTAAACAGAACATTTGAAGGGAAGTGAACGCAGTGAATCATGGTGCACTGTGCATGGGCTCTTAATGCGATACTATCACTCCCATTCATGTTTCATTGGTGGAAGCAAGTCACATGACCTCACTTAAATTCAAGGGGCGGGGAAACGCAATCCTACTGTGTGCTGGGGAGGAGAACCAGAAAGGCAACAAATGGTTTAGGGGTGAATGGCTATCACACTTCCTCCCCAGCTGTGTTATGAAGTAGGTGTAGTTATTGTTGACATTTCTCAGATAAGAAAACCGAGGCTCAGAGAGGTCAGGTAACTTGCTCAAGGACACACAGCTTTTAAGTAGCTAAGAAATCACCCGATGTTCTCAACCTTCACATTTCTCATTCATGCCACGTCTGTTTATGGTCTACTCTGGGACACACACACACACACACACACACACACACACACAGAGCAAGGTGATGATTTGGAGCATGCGGGGCTGTGAGGGTCCCTCCACCCTCCCCTTGTTCCTTCTGCAGCTCAGCTGAGATCACTGTGATTTCCTGTTACTCTGTAATAATTTATGGCAAATCTAATGTGCCCGCCGCTGTGTGAGCTCATCCGAATCCCCTTCTGTTGTCTGAGCCTCATACCAGGCGACGTCCTCTGAAGGCCCTGGCATCATCACTCGGTGATTTATGACGCCAGCTGCCCAGCCGATTGAGGCCGACCCAGTTGGAGGCTCGCTGCGCTCAGGAGAGACGGTGGAGAAAGATCTGGTCGGTTTGTTTTATCCCCAGAGAACAAATCTGACAAGTGAAGATTTTCAGAAGCTTCAACCAGACAACGCATTACATTTTCTGCTGCTGTGTCCTTGGAGGAAAACCTGGCTGGCTGCAGATGCCTCACGGGCAGCTCAAGATGATCGTGTTTAAAATCGACCTCAGACCTGCTCCTGCTGCCGTCTCCCCATCTCTCTGGATGCTAACTTCATCTTCTGGTTGCTGGGCTAAAATCGTCAGAGTCATCCCTGACTCCTCTTTTTGCCAAGTGCCAGCCTGAGGCTCTCATTCCCGGTTTCCAATTCATTAAGAAATCCTGTTGTTTTTCTGTTCACAATAGATCCAGAGTCTGACCACTTTACCTAACCTCCACTGCCCTCACCCAGGTCCCAGCCTGGACTGGCCCCACTGAGTCCATTCCCCACATGGCAGCCAGAGGGAACCTCTTAAAACCTGCTCCTCTGCTCTAAAGCCTTCCATGGCTCCCACTTCCCTCAGAGTAAAAATCAAAGTTCTCACTGTGGTCTCAAAGCTCTATATGCTCTCACCTCCTTTGATGAGAAAAACAACTTTTTTTTTTCTGAGTTGCTGCCCAGACAATTTATGGTTTGATAACCCTGCTCACACCCAGAGTCTGGACATTTAGATAAGGACCTGAGTTTAGGCTGCCCGCCACGAGTTCCCACTTTGATCTTCCCGGGGCACATTTTAAAATAACCGCGTAGAGTTAAGCCCGCAAAAAGTTATCGATCTCTGTCCCAACCACCGTATAAGTCATCGGTGCTCGCTACCCTGCTTTCTGTCTTTTGCTGGCTGGTGACCTGGGACAGAGGACTGCCCTTCTCTCCCCAACTCATTATGTGCCCTCGTTTCTGGGATGTGTAAGGAATAAATCCTGTGACTCTGCTTCCTTTGTAGGGGTGTACTGAAACTGCATCTTCCATGAGAACAACCCTGTGGGTTTCACTTCCCCAAAATGGGAGCTTGGATGCTGAGGGAGCCGCCTGTCTCTGACCCCCATTTTGGGTGGCTTGTGCACATTTTTTTTTTTCTTTTTTAAGCCACACTGCACAGCTTGCAGGAGCTTGCAGGATCTTAGTTCCCTGACCAGGGATCGAATCCAGGCCCCCAGCAGTGAAAGCACCAAGTCCTAACCACTGGACAGCCAGGGAATTCCCAATCTACATATTCTTTTTTTTTTTTTGGCTGTGCAGCATGCAGGATCTTAGTTCCCTAACCAGGGATTGAACCTGCGCCCCCTGCAGTGGAAGCGTGGATTCTTAACCACTAGACCACCAGGGAAGTCCCAATCTGTACATTCTTTTTTTTTTTTTTAATTAATTTTTATTTATTTATTTATTTATTTATTTTTGGCTGTGTTGGGTCTTCGTTTCTGTGCGAGGGCTTTCACCAGTTGCGGCGAGCGGGGGCCACTCTTCATCGCGGTGCGCGGGCCTCTCATTGTCGCGGCCTCTCATTGTCGCGGCCTCTCCAGTTGCGGAGCACAGGCTCCAGACGCGCAGGCTCAGTAGTTGTGGCTCACCTGCCTAGTTGCTCCGCGGCATGTGGGATCTTCCCAGACCGGGGCTCGAACCCGTGTCCCCTGCATTGGCAGGCAGACTCTCAACCACTGCGCCGCCAGGGAAGTCCCCAGTCTGTACATTCTTAATGCAATATACCAGCTCAGGCTTCTCAGCACACGCCCCCACGCCCTTTCTGCCTTCATTTCCCAATATCGACCCCTTCGCTGACTCAGCACCAGCTACACTGGCCTCCTAACAGTTCCTGAAAATTTCCGGGCACATTCCAGCCTCCGGGCCTTTGCACTGGCTGTGCCGTCTTCCTCTTTTAGGAGAACGGACCCTTTCTCGGTGGCGACGCCTCTGCTACTCTACTTAAAATTGCACCTCCTGGGTTCCCTGCCCTGTTTTATGTTTTGTCCTTAACACTAACCAATATCTGACATAGTACATGGGGGAGATTAATAGAATGGGTTTTAGTAGAGCACTTGGAGCAGTGCCTGCAGATGTAAAAGACCACATAAGTGTAAGCCAGCATTAGCTTTAGTTATATGTAGTGAGAAGAAGAGGGGAAAAGCACATCGACTCCATCTTCCGGGAAGCACCAGTCCCCCACCACTACTGTGGTTTAAAAGCAGAGACCTCTAAGAGTTGCTTTGAGCTGCACATGACTTGTTGACAAAATACAGGTTCTGTCAAGATCCAAGTTGACAGTTATTAACTTCAGTTCTGCCACTGTCTTTTCTATTTTAGAGGCAGCATATGCTCTGTTTAAGGTCCTGGACATTGTCACCAGCCCTTAGAGCTGCCAGATTCTGAGTGCTGTGCCCACCGGGCCATCAGCCGCAGTGCCCTGGGGGCTGGTGTTCATAGCATGCTGCCTGTACCCACTCTCCGCCACCAGCCTCCCCACCCTTCTCTGCCTCTGCAAGCAAACTTCTCCTCGCAGGACCTTTGCACCTGCTGAGCCCTCCTCCCAGGATGCTTTTCTCTTCCCTCTTCACAAGGGCATTACCACGCATCTCTCAAGGTTCAGCTCCATCATAGATGGTTTCCTTAGGAGAGCTTTCCCTCAGCCCCCAAGGCTAGGTCAGCTCCCGTATTATAGGCGTCCCTAGCACAAGCGCCTCTTGTTTACAACGCTAAGCACAGCTGACATTCATGCACGAGGTACATTGTTTCGTGACCTCCTCCCCCTACACACCCTGTGAGGACCACCAGGGCAGTGACTTATCTGTTTATGTTGACAAGTGTTTCTCCAGCACTCCAGGGTGCTGGTTCCACAGTGCTGGCTGGCAGGCGCTCAGTAAATATTTGCGGAATGTATGAATAAGTGGCCCACACTCAGTGTCTAATAAACAATGGCTTCCAGAAGCAAACAGCACAGAGTCTGGCACAGAGGATGTGCGAGCAACATATTTTGGCCTTGGCTTCCATTCCTCACCCTCTACGCCTTTCCACCTCCTCCCGCTGCCCAGCTCCTCCCACTCTTCTAGCTCCTCCCACTCCCCAGCTCCTCCCACTCCCCAGCTCCTCCCACTCTGGGGGCGGAGTTTGCTTTTCCACAGCTTGATATTGGCTTTAACCACGTGGCAGGTCCGAGCATAGCCCTTGCTTGATTTTGCTTGCGGTTCTGCTCCTCTTCCGTCCCCATGAGGAGAGGATGCTGGTCCCAGAGGGAGAATGAGAGAGCTGAGCCTCTGAGCCGCTCCATCACCCAAACTGCAGCGGCAAAACCCGTCCAGGTGACGCCTCCAGAGACTGCCAGGTGAGCCAGCCTAGAGCAGTGGGTCCCGGCCACCCTGCACCCAGCTAAATCGATGCTTATTGTGTTATGTGCTGAGCTTCTGTGATTGTTTGCCGTGCAGCTTATAGTAGGTGTTCAGTAAAGCTTTGTTGCATATTTGAACATACAGCCACAGGCAATGAAAGGCATCCTGATAAAGCGCCCAGCAGGGACGTCGTAGGTGCTTAACACGCGGTGTTCCCTTCTCCCCACGTCTTCTTCTCTAAACACCAGTAGGTCATGGAGGGCCATATTTGGAACATCTTGGCAATCTTTACACTGTTAACCCTTGACTATTAATTAGGACAAGGGACCCGGATTCCACCAGCCACCCGACTGCCCTCAGTCAAACAGGGCATATCTATCTTTCTTGAATTCCGGTGCAGCAAAGTCTCTTGTCCCCCTAGTGAAGAAGCCCATGTCCGGCCAGAAGTCACTCCACAGCCCCAGACAGGGGTGGCTGCCCTTCTCTCTTCAAGAAACTGGAATGTTCTCTCTTTATCCAACTCGGCTCCTGCTATTTACTATAAATAATCAAATAAGATCTTCTCCCTTCCTCCCCTCACTCCCCTTTCACATGCAAAAGCCAGAATTATTTCACTGCGACATCCTGTCACCAGTCCTGTCAAAGGAGACACAATTAGTGCTGTCTGGGGACCCAGTATTTCATGTTTGTACACAGTGGTTATTTCAGCAAAGAAAGTGGAGAATGAAACCTGGAGCTGTGTGTGTCTTTGAGACACCCCTGCTTGCTCCCTGCCACCCAGAAATGAGACTTCCCACACCAGGCCCCGGGCCCTCTGATTCCCTTCCCCTTCCCCCTGTGTGCTCTGTGCTCACGGCTTCAGCTGGTAACCCCTTGGTGAGGTCACGGGGCCGCGCTCCTGAGATCAGAGTCTGGGTCGGGCGTGCTGACTGTGGATTTAATAAGACACGGTTCGCTTCCGGCAGGCGGGGCCCGGGGGGCAGGTCCCAGGGAGCAGAGGCCTGCTGTTCCTGGCCGTTCCTGGCCATTAGCTCTCAAACCAGATTTTCCACAGGCTTCAGGAGGACCTCTGGACGCTGGAGACAGGCTGGTGCTGCATCAGCTTTACACTTAGACAGGCCGAGCCTGCCGCAGGCAAAGGAGGGGATGGGGGGACTTCCCTGGTGGTCCAGTAGTTAAGAATCTGCCTTCTAACGCAGGGGACATGGGTTTGATCCCTGGTCGGGGAACTAAGGTCCCACATGCCCTGAGGCAACTAAGCCCGCGCCGCAACTACTGAGCCCGCATTCTCTAGAGCCTGTGCCACAACTAGAGAGAAGCCCAGGCGCCGCAACAAAAGATCCCGCATGCCGCAACAAAGATCCTGCATGCCACAACTAAGACCCGATGCAGCCAAATAAATAAATAAATAAATAAATGTTTTTTTAAAAAAAAAAGAAGGGGATGGGGAGGTGTACGCCCAGGGCTGTGGTCTGAGTCCCCGTGTGGCCCCCTGCGCCCCTGCTCCTGCAGGATCTTGGCCAAAGCAGGGCACTTCTCTGCACCTCTGTCCCCCTCTGTCTCTGAAACAAGAGATTTCAACTCCTTCTCCTCAACGTCGCGGATGCCAGTGGCCTCATGCAAGTTTCACCCTCTCAGCAAGGCCTTCCCAGATCACCTTATAATTGCAGCCCGAGAGAGGGGTACTTACAGGAGTGATTTACTGGGGCAGAAGGCCGCAGAGAGAGGCAGGATGGAGCACGGGAAAAGCACAGGGAAAGTAAGCATGTGGTCTCAGCCTGGTTCTGCACAGGGCTTTGGGCTCTGGAGCGTAAATTGCACCAAGGTCATTCCTGTCTTCAGCCAGGCGGGTCAGGGTTTGTGCGTGTGTGTTTTATATATATAATGTTTTTTGTGTTTTTTTTTTTGCTTTATTTTTTATTGTAGTAAATGTACATGCTATAGACTGAATGGTGCTTCCCCTACAAAATTCATACATTGGAATCATACAATATTTGTCCTTTTGCCTCTGGCTGACTTAGCACCACGTTTTCAAGGTTTATCCATGCCGTAGCATGTATCAGTACTTCATTGCTTTTTTCCCCCCCCATATACACTCTCTCTCTCTATTTTTTTTAATAGACTTTATTTTTTAGGTTCACAGCAGCTTCATTACTTTTTATGGCCAAACAATATTCTACGTAAACCACATTTTGTTCATCTGTTGATGGACTTGTGGGTTACCTCCACCTTTCGGCTATTGTGACTAGTGCTGCTGTGAACATGAGTGTGTAAGTATTTGTTCACATCCCTGCTTGCAGGGGCGGGGGGGATGTCTGTTGTCCCCCCTGCCATGTCAGTCATTGGTCATATTGCCAAGCTGAGGGAGAACTTCATGGTCAAAGTTAAGAATTTTTATTGAGGAACAATACACAGGAAGGTGCACAAATCTTAAATGTGAAGCTAGATGGATTTTGCACATTTACACCAAGGTTATTAGCACCCTGATCCAGATGTGGAAGATTTTGATCACCGCAGAAGTTGCCCTCATGCCCGGCAGAGCCCACCCCTCCCTTCCAGGGATCACTATTGTTGGGAGCTGCATCACCGTGGATTCCTTCTACCCTTTCCCAAACCTCACTTCAATGATACGACAGTGTATGAGCTCTTACAGACACGGTGTCCGGCTTCTTCCGCTTTCCGTTGGTGGCGAGAGTCATTCATGTTGACATGTAAACCAATTGTTTGTTCTTTTTAAATTTCTGTGCAGTTTTCAGTTGTATGAATAGATCACAATTTATTTTTCATTCTAGTTCTGATGGACATTTGGGCTGTTTTCAGTTTGGGGCTATTTCAGAGAAAGCTGCTGTGGATGTTTTCGTCTATATCTTTTTTTTTTTAAAGGATTTTTTAAAATAATTAATTAATTAATTAATTTAGTTTTGGCTGTGTTGGGTCTTCGTTTCTGTGTGAGGGCTTTCTCTAGTTGTGGCAAGCGGGGGCCACTCTTCTTCGCGGTGCGCGGGCCTCTCGCTATCGCGGCCTCTCTTGTTGCAGAGCACAGGCTCCAGACGCGCAGGCTCAGTAATTGTGGCTCACGGGCCTAGTTGCTCCGCGGCATGTGGGATCTTCCCAGACCAGGGCTCGAACCCGTGTCCCCTCATTGGCAGGCAGATTCTCAACCACTGCGCCACCAGGGAAGCCCTCGTCTATGTCTTTTGATGGTCATTTGTACTCATTTTTCTTGGGAGCACGTCTGGAAGTGGGATTACTGAATCATAGACTAGGCATGGGCTTAGCTCTAGTAGCTACTGACAGTTTTCCAGAGTAGCTGTCCCAGTTTTCACTGCCATCTATAACGTCCGGGGGTTCCGGTTGCTCTACTTATCAACGCTTGGAATGCCAACCAAAGGTACATATTTTTGATAGGACATAGCCCCCAAACATTGTTCAGTGCGTATCCAATCAGAGTCCAATCAGGGAAACAGAAATCACCCTAGGTGTTTCAACAAAAGGAGTTTAATGCAGGGATTTGGTCACACAGGTGATGGAAGAGCTGAGAAGCCCAGTGGTCAGTAACAGCAGGAAGCCACTGCCATTGCGAAACTAGGGGGACAGACGGAGGAGGTGGTGGTACCCAAACTAGGAGTTCGGGTCATCCAGGGGAACTAGAGCCCTGGCAGGGCCGTCTGGCAAGACACGCAGCAGAGATGCAGCCACTACTGGAGAAAACCACCAAAGGAGGGACTTCCCTGGCAGTCCAGTGGTTAGGACACCTGCTTCCATTGCAGGGGGCATGGGTTCAATCCCTGGTCGGGGAACTAACATCCCGTAAGCTGCATGGCAAAAAAAACCAAAAAACAAAAACCAAAGAAAAAGAAGGGGAGAAATACTCTGAATACTCTGGGTGCTCCCTTCCTCCCGCCCTCCAGTTCCAACCAGTGCCTCCCATTGGCTGACACTGGGTGGAAGCCAGCTGATTGGACGGCCCAGCAAATAAAGGTCGCAGACAAGGGTAGAGCAAGCAGTCAATGACCTGCACACACAACAGAGGAACCACTTGCTGTGCTATACTTCCCATGGCATGGTCTACTACTTACTTTAGGCGTGATTTAAGGATAACTGGTTATATTGATTTTTTTTTAACTCACTGGTTCACGTTAGAAGCTAATCCACAGGTAAAGATTCTCTACTAGTATTTAAGGTCTGACTCGTTATGGGTGCCCCTGCTCTCAGGCCAAATGTCAGCGGGTCCCATGTCACAATCCCTTCCCAAGATGCCTTAGAAAACAGAGAGCTGCCCTTTTCCTGCAGGAGGGCTGAAGGGCACTGGCTAAGTAAGCATGTGGGCTGAGAGCTGGTCAGCCTGGGTTTAATTCCCGCCTCCCCTTTGACAGTTCTGTGACCTTGGCCTTTTCTCAGCCTCTCTGAGCTTCAGTTGTAAATGAACAATAACACCACTTCCTGGGCTGCTGTGAGGATTAAGTGAGCTGGTCTGAGTAAAGCAGCTTGGAACAGGCCTAGAACACAGTAAGCATTCAATAAATGCTTGTTTGTTTGTTTTTCAGCAGCACCTGGGGTGAGGGGTGCCCTCTACACCTGTCACAACTGCAGTGTGAATAAGCCTGGGCTAGCGACTTTAAGACCAGAGTACCTGGGATTAACTAAAGCAACCGTCATGAAATGGACCAGTGGCTTAAACATCTCCCTGCAGAGAAGCGACAGATGGAAGATAATTCCACTGATACAGGTGAGCAGTAAGAAAACGGCTGAGTAATACGAGAGGACATATGCATAAATTACAAGGTAAGAAATGTTCCTATCACGGGGATTGGTGCTCAAATTTTATTTTTATTGTCACAGGGTACGATCAGAAGTGTCTGGAACAGTTGGTCTGACCTTCGGGGGAGAGTGGGGTCACAGAATCCAGCTCTCATGGGACTGGTTAGATTGTGTTCCCAACTGGTAGTGTACCATTGGTGGTATGCAGGATAAATTCAGCTGGTACACAGTTCAACTGTTTCTTTTAATTTGAATAACGTACACATTTACTGTAACATGGGCTAGAGAAAAATAAAATAGCACATATGTCTTTGGGCAATATTGGTGGAATAAAATTTCCCCAAAGACCTACATCCTCCCAATGGGCTCAGTAGTCTTACATAAATTGTAGTAAAGTGATGGCTTTGACTATGTATGAGCAAATGAATTTAAATAGTTAGAATAAGAAAGTGGTTTTTACCACACCACCTATGGTTTATGGAGACAGTCTGTGTAGGAGAAGTCGGGGTTTGGAGGCCGGGGTGTGGGGCTGGAGGAGAGGATGCTTTGTGTGTTTGTGGGAGGAGGAGGGCTTTAGCTGGATCTGCAACCTTTTAATTCTGTAAAAAGAGAGATCTGAAGCAAATTTGGCAAAGTGTTCATATCTGTTTAATTCGCGTGGTTGGAGATATACAATCTGTTACTGTTATTAACTTTACCCTTTCTATGTTGGAAATAGTTTGCAATTTACAAGATATTGAGAAAATGAGTTTGGAATAGGGATGATGTAATAGCTGCTGGAGTCTAGTTTGCTATTTGAAATATTTTTCCCTAAGGTGGATAACACTTGATGTGTTAGAAGTATTTAAACCACATTGCCTCTACACACAAGTCCAAAATATACAAGCATGGTGGGGTCCTTCTGTCATTCCAAATGTCACTGTGATCAGTGCTAAGGCCTCAGGAATACCCTCAAAAAAGATCACTTCCTTTCAACCAAAACAAGGCTACTTGGAGGCTACCCCCAAAACCTTGAAACCCTGTGACTGCTTGGAAACTTTATTGTCATTATGAGTTAGGAAAACATTTGAAAGAGAACCCAGGAATGGGAGTTTAAACAAGATAGAAGTTTACTTCTCAAAAGAAAAAATCAGGAGGGAGTCGTGGCTTGCATCTCATGGTCTAATAGGACTGCTGCAGCTCCAGCCACCACATCTGAATTCCAGCCAGTAGAAAGGAGAAGGCCAGAAGACGACCATTTCTCTTCCCTTTAAGGATCCTTCCCAGACATCAAACATATCGCTTCCACTTACATCTTGGTGGCCAGTACTGAAACAGAGCAGTATGCCTGTGTGCCTGTGGTGCAGGAAGCCAGACTCTGAGAGTGGGAATTTGCAGCAAAGGCAGAATTTATTACCGGGCACCAAGCAAGGGAGTGGGAGACAAGCCTCAGATCCACTCCAACTTGGTGTTTGAGTTCAGGGTTTTTTCTAAAAGAGGAAGAACAAAAGAGGCTGAGATTAATCACCATCGTGTGACATTTCTTAATCAGGAGTCAGGATGTCTCTGGTTTATGATTTTCTGGTCAAATGATCCATGGCTCAGGGGCTTGTGAGCTCATATTGCCCTGGAGAAACAACCTGAGTTTGTACGTTAATGATGAGATCTATAAGAGCAATCTTAGTACATTAATGATGTTATCAACAACTGCAATTTTAGCATCTGACTCTGGGTGATTAGTGCTCAGTAAGCACAGGATTGAGGTCAGAGGGGACAAGAAAGGGAATAAAGTTTTGCATAGAGAGATCAATCATAAACTCAATAAGGGAACTCAGCGTTAGAGGGACTCAGTTTCAGGAGTGAATTGTTCGGCCACACCTAGCTGCAAGGGAGCCTGGAAATGTTGGCTTTATTCCTGCCAGCTGTGCGCCCAGCTAAAAGTCAGGGTTTCTATTACACAGGAAGAAGGGGCCGTTGGATTTGGGGGGACAACTAGAACAGTCTCTGCCACTGTGCTGCCGGGGTGGGGAGCCGAAAGGGTCCTGGCTTGTTGCCCTCCAACCACCTCCTTTTCTCCTGGAGCTCAGGGGAGGATCTGGGGGCTGTGGCCATGAAGCCTCATTGGAGTAACTCCGCTTTGCCCACCACACTGTTCTTGGCTAGGACTGGGGCAGTGTTTGGAAGGATTCATAGGGTGAAAAGGATGTGGTACTTGGGGGAGTGCGGGTGAAAGGTCCATCTGCCGGGTTCCAACTGTGCATCCTCGGAATTACTGCCTTGTTGTAAAGTGGGAATAAAAGTTGTACCAGCCCCCGAAGGTTGTCAATCCGTTTTATAAGATTTAATACTTAGGACATTACTGACCAAAAACTAACTTCCTTCCATCCTGTCCTCCCCTTCCCTCCCCTCCCTTCTCCTTCCCTCCCTCCATTCCCTCCTTCCAATGAAATATACATACATATGCATTTACATATATATGTAAAGGGAACTAATCTTAAGGTGCAGCTTGATGAATTTCCCCATGTGTGTATATACCCAAGTAACAACCCCCCAGCTCCAGATACAGAACATTTCCAGCTCCCAGAAGGCTCCTTTGGGTCCTTTCCTTGTTGGTAGCACCCACCCTGCTGAAGGAACCACTATTCTGACTCTCTCCCTGTAGGTTAGTTTCCTTGCAGAATTTCATAGAAATGGCGTCATCCAGAACGTGCTTTTTTGTGTTTAGCTTCTTCCGCTCAACATAACGTCTGTGAGATCATCCATGTTGTGTGTATCCGTGGCCCCGTTTCACAGAGGAAGAGACAAAGGCTCAGACAGACTAAGGGAAGTGGCGTCGGAGGAAAGCCCCAGCTCTCCGAGGACGTCCCATTCTCTGTTTGAGCACCATCGTCCCCTGATGGTCCATGCTGATCGCCAGCCCAGGCATTCCTTCCTGTGCTGGGGCTTCCTTCCACGCACAGTCGATTGGGGATCATTCCATCAGCAAAGGCTCTGACCTGCTAAATCCTATCCATCAGACTGGCCATACGCCTTCCAACTGAGCTGGTAATGTGATCACGTGATCACGCCGTGGCGACTCGGTTCCCGTGGCCCGTTCATCAAAGCTTCACAGGCGCTTTCTGTGGACTCGGGTCAAATCCTCTGTGTCAGCACCGTGTGTACCCTGTTGCACCCCACAGGTGACCCTGTAGAGGTTCCTGGCTGCATCTGTGCACACAGACGCGTGTCCAGTTGCGCACGTGCCTCTCTCTCTGGCAGAAAATCTTCGAGGTGGAACCCAACGGGCTGGGTTTGAATCCTGACTCTACTACTTACAGGCTGTACAACTTTGCCCTAGTTACCCTCTCTGTGCCTCAGTTTCCCATCTGTAAAATGGGGATGAAGACAGAACCCACTTCATGGAGTGTATTCATTTCCGGGGCTGCCACAACAAAGTACCATAGACTTAGTGGCTTAAAAAACCGAAATCTAATCGTTCACAGTTCTGGAGGCCAGAAATCTGAAATCAGGGCATCGGCAAGGTTGGTGACTTCTGGGGTCGCTGGGGGAGAATCTATTCCATGCCCCTCTCTGAGCTTCTGGTGGTTGCCGGCCGTCCTGGATGTTGCTTGGCTTGTAGACGCATCACTCCAATTTCTGCCTCTGTCAACACATAACTGTCTTCCCTCTGTGTGTCTCTGTGTCCAAAGTTCCCTCTTCTTATAAGGACACCAGTCATTGGCTAAGGGCCCACCCTGATTGGTATGACCTCATCTGATCTTGGTTACATCTGCAAACCCCCTATTTCCAAATGAGGTCACATTCACGGGTTCCAGGTGGATGTGAATTTTGGGGAGACACTAATCACCCCAAGACATGGGTTAATGTGAGTTAATATCTGTGCCATGCTGAGAACAGCCCCGGGCACCTGCATAAGTCATGTTCCACAATAGCATTTGTTATCATCACTGGCACATGGGAGGAATATAAATCCCACTCTCTTTTAAGTGGCTGTCGGGGAGGGAGTTCCCCGGCGGCCCAGTGGTTAAGACTCGGCGCTTTCACTGCCGGGGGCCCGGGTTCAATCCCTCGTCGGGGAATGAAGATCCCGCAAGATGCACGACTTGGCCCAAACAAAGAAAGAAAGAAACAAACAAAAAACGGCTTTGGGGGGGTTCTGTTCCATGTGGCCAAATAAAACCCTGACAGGGACGTGACCCTCAGCATGCCTGAGGCTGGCCAGGTCCTGGCTCTTCCCAAGGACCCTCCTCTGTCTCCAGGCCCCTCCCCCTCCCCGCCCCCTCCCCCTCCCCCTCCCCCTCGGCATTCAGCTGCATCATGCAGCTGGGGAGGGTGCTAGCAAGCAATAAGACAGAGGAAGCTTGCTCCAATTCTGGCTTTCCAACAAGGAGAGCTTAATGAGGCAATTAAGCAGAACTATTTTCTCTTTATCTCCCTCTCCATCTTCCCCAGCGATGTCAGTGCACGGAGCTGGAGGGCCCTTGAAGATGAGAAGAGCCTGTCCCCCTCGGTTGCAGGAACAGGTGAGCAGGACTCAGAGAGGGGCAGCGGCTGGGCCAAGGTCACACAGCGAGTCGGTGGGATCACCGGCTTGGCAAACCCTGGCAGGGGAGGGGTTGGAATGGTCCACGTGGGGACTGTGGGAGGCTGGGATACGCGGGGCCTGGCCAGAGAGCGACGTCACTGTGAAGTGGCACTGCCCAGGTGGACCACATGGACTCCGTGTATGAGGTCAGCTGAGTTTTCAAGAGAAGCTAAAATCCACCTTTATAAAGGATGCCATCTAGTAATTCAAAGTTCTAGAAAACCCAGTGTAGGCCACACAGAGTGGTCCTCGCTGAGAACAGTGTCTTCGCTCAGCTACTAGGGTGCCCGTGGTGGGCACAGCCCAGAGGGCGGGTGGGGAGGAGCGTTTGGTCCTGTGTGTGCCTGGGCTTCTCCTGGTCCCCCGCGTAGTGAGATGGGAGCTTCCTGGCCCGCCTGCGTTAGTGTTCCCTCCGAAATCCCCTTCCAGCCAAGCGGTCTTCATCAGCCTGCCACGCACGGTGTGTATGTTGTGCACTGCACAAAGGCGCCCGCTGGAGAGGTGACTGGGGTGCTCTCGGGCTGCGCCCGGCTTGCTTGCTCAGCTGCTTATCCTGGAAGAAGCATCTGATTGTTGGAACGCATCCACCCAGGGAGTTCTCTTTTTCTAACTCTCACAGTGCTGGGTCAGTTTGGGTCCTTCAAGAAGATGCCGAGATGAGGGACTTCCCTGGCGGTCCAGTGGTTAGGACTCCGGGCTTTCACTGGCGCGAGCACAGGTTTGATCCCTGGTCGGGGAGCTAAGATCCCGCAAGCCGCGTGCAGGGCAAAAAAAAAAAACAGCAAAGAAAAAAGAAGATGCCAAGGTGAGATTCGATGTGCAAGTGGGTCATTAGGGGAAACAGCTCTAGGAGAAAAGGAGGAGGCGGGAGAGTCTTCAGGCTGAGATGCAACTCTGGCCTCCGTTTGGAGTGAGACAGGAGGGGCTCAGGCCTCAGCACAGTTCTAAGGAAGTTTTTGTGCAGGCTGATGGGGAATTCTGGAGCCAGGGTCCCCCATCGGAGGCCTCCCACATCCTGTCGGGATGGGCCTACCTTTATTTCCCTTCCTCGCTGGGTCATTGGTGGGAGCACCTGTGGGGCTCAGGGTGGGTTCAGAGCACAGCAGCGGGGCTGTCAATCAGTCACTCATGTGCCCCGCAGCAGGAGACCCCAGGGGATGACGGTCAAGGCTGTCATGGTGCTGAATCTGCTAGTGGGTGCCCTGATCTGTGAAGACACAGTTAAAAACAGCCGGCACGGTAAATCAGACAGAGAAAGACAAATATCATAGGGTACTGCTTGTATGTGAACTCTAAAAAAAGGGTACAAATGAACTTATCTACAAAACAGAAACAGAGTCACAGATGTAGAAAACAAACTTATGGTTACCAGGAGGTAAGGGGAGGGGAGGGATAAATTGGGAGATTGGGACTGACATATACACACTACTATATATAAAATAGATAACTAATAAGGGCCTACTGTATAGCACAGGGAACTCTACTCAATACTCTGTTATGGCCTATATGGGAAAAGAATCTAAAAAAGAGTGGATATATGTATATGTATAACTGATTGACTTTGCTGTACCCCCGAAACGAACACAACATTGTAAATCAACTACACTGCAATAAAACAAACAAACAAACAGCCTGCGTGCAGCCTGGGATGTCTTTGACGGCTTATATTTTAGGGTAGCCATTCAAGCAAATCTTGCATTCTGGACCCTAGTAGATCTGAAATTGTTGCAACCTAAAATATTTTTGCTCTGGTGTCTTTGAAGTCTCTCCTACCCCATGGTAGGTTTGATGCCTCCTGCCCAAGGGGAGCGCGTGGTCTTACACAAGTGGATCAGTTTCTTCTCACTGCTGTGACAAATCTCAAGAACTTAGTGACTTAACACCATCTATGTTTATTCTCTTACCATTCTGGAGGTCAGAAGTCGAAAATGAGTCTTGCAGACTAAAATCATGGTGTCGGCCGGGCTGGTTCCTTCTGGAGGCTCCAGGGGAGAATTTGTTCCTTGCCTCTTTTAGCTTCTGGAGGAGGCCTGCATTCTAGAAGGGCCTTTGCTGCTTCCTCCATCTTCAAAACTGGGAACTGCTCCTCTGTTCCTCCTTTTTTGGGAACTGCCCCTCTCCTGCTTTCCGTCCACCTGCCCCACGTGGATCTGACCATCCTCTTCTCCTCTCTAGCTCAAGGATGAGTGAGGGGCCCGAGCCTAGCCCATCAGAGTGGTTCATGCCCTTGGCCAGGTCAGTGAGAGATTTACCTGGGATTTGGGGTGTACTCTCTTTCTGCGAGGTGGCTAAGCCAGTAGAATGAAAATCTGGAGCTGCTGGTGGTTATCTTGATGGAGAGTAAAGTCTATAGAGAAGAAAACAGACTAAGAAGGAGAGAAAGGCCAAGTCCTATTGACCTTGAGCACCTGGATTCAGCTGTACCTGAAGCTTGGCAAGCCCTGACATTTTCAGATACTGAGATAAGAAATCCCGTTTCTGGCTTAAGCCAGCTTGAATTGAGTTTGTAATTCTTGCTACTAGGAGTCCCGGATGGTACTCCCTTCTCCAATTTTGAGCACCCAGCCCGAAACGGCAGAATCGACAAGCCATTTTGTGTGCAGGCACAAAGCTCATGTTGGCCTTGCTTCTTTTCCATCCTCTCCCTTCTCTCCCCCTGCCAGCTATGCTACTGGGTGATACATCCTAATGTATATTTAACAGTGGCTCAAAATCGAATTAATTTAGATTGGTTAATAAACTGTAACATCCGTTTCTAAATCAAGCTACATTTTCCTCTTGAGCAACTAAATTCATGCCTGTTGGTTTAATTTGTTGCTATTGTAATCCTTTAATGCTGATGAAATTATGGAAAGGTTTCTAGTGAAATTATCCAGATTTGATTAGGGTTGAACTTATTAATATTTTTCCTTCCCAGTGGTCGTTGGAGAGTGTATAAGTTCCCTGTGTTGTGGAGCATGATCTCAGAAAGCAGACTTGTTCTGTCCCATTTCAGATCATCCTTCTTTGGGTGTGCATTTATTGAGCGCTGACTGTATGCCCAGCCCTGGCCGTTAACATTCTTAACGGAGCATCTGCAGGAAGAGGAAGTTCTGGGCTTCTGTGCGACAGTTGTTTTAAGGGATTTAGGGGCACCAGGGGTCCCCTCAACTTTGCCTCCCGAACGGCCCCACCTCCAGGTGTGATGGAGTCTTTGCTGTCTGGTTCCCCGTAAACCCAGTGCTGGCCTGAAGCAGGTGCTCACATGCAAATCAGTTTGACCTTGAGCCTGACCCCGAAGAATTTCCCACTGACACATAGCACCTCTCCAAGACCCCATGGCGAGCTGGAACAGGTTGAGGCCAGAGCCGGAAAAAGGTGAAGTTCAAAACTGGATCCAGACCCAGCAGAGAAGAATGAGACCCAGGCAGGTGGGTCTCCATTTGCCCCCGCTGCTCTCCTCCCCTCTAGTCCCTGCTGAAGGGGTACCTACTCCCCCCCCCGAACCCCCTGCTAACTCCATTTGTTCTGGAATGTGCCAGGCTTCGCCCCAGATGCCCCAAACGGCACATAATCGCAAAAGAATCTGAAGTGTGTCCAGGTTCCCTCCTTCAGGAAAGAGGGGCGTGGGGCAGGGGCTGGGAGCTAAGACCTGGGTGGTGGATTAGGTCAGGCCCAGAGAGGCCCAAAAGAGGGTCCCCCAGTTCAGATTTCCAGCTGGTCCATGGGGAGGGTGTCTCCAGAGTAGCCTGATTCACCCTCCACTGGCTGGCATTCTGGTTGGTGATTCCTGAGCTTGGCACAGAATTCTCTAGAAGGGTTGCCCCTTTCTCCCACCCAGGTGAGAGACGTAACAACCACCCCTGTGTTGGCAAGGGATGTGTGTCGTGCTGGACGCCTTTCAGGTCCCTAGGCCGGCAGGTTAAAGTCGCGCTGCCGAGCCTTGGCTGATGCTCTTCCCCCACTGGGCCTGCCCTTCCCCTGCTCCCGCCTGCCCCCCTCACCCCGCACGCTTAGTCTCCAGGTCTCAGCAGAACCATCTCTTCTTCAAGACACTTCCCCTTTCTCCTCAGAAGACACTTTCCCGGCTCTCAGTGCTTCCCCTTTAGAGAATGATCACAAATGGTAAATCGAGAATTGCGAAATTTTTTCCTCGTAGCCAGCTTCCGCCCCTGTAATGCCCAGGCTGCGCGGTCAGCGAGAGCGGAAATCCCATGTTTCTAACCGAGACGTTGCCTACAGGTGGTCCACAAATGGATTTAGTTGCCCTTGCATAGAGTTTTTATCATTTTAAACAAATTAATTGGCATCATTTTAAAGTTAGGGGATTTCAGGAATTCCCTGGCAGTCCAGTGGTTAGAGCTTCGTGCTTACACTGCAGGGGGACACGGGTTTGATCCCTGTTCGGGGAACTAAGATCCCATATGCTGTGTGGCACGGTGAAAAAAAGATAATAAAGTTAAGAGATTTCACATTAAAAATCTGGATCTGTGGCCTTTGTTAAAAAACAAAATCAGAAGATTTGGTAACCTTGGGCCCTACATTCTGACATGATGACAAGTAGCCGGAATTGGCCTTTAAACAAGGTGGGTGCTCTCTTGTTCACGTCACCCCACTCCCCACCAGTCCCTATTGCCCCACACCCAAGCCGTTTTACTCATTTACATTACCTGTCTGATCTCTGTAGGTTTTGGGTTTCAACCCCTTGTCTAGTCCTTTGTGTCCCTGGCCCTGACTGCGCCTGGTGCATAGTAGACCTTTCATGTTCATTCATTCCTTGCAATAGCCTAGTGGGACACAGCTTCCCATTTTCAAGATGAGAAAACTGAGGTTCCCAAGATCACACAGCCACTGAGTGGCAGAGCCAAGATTTGAACCACTGATTATCTGGTTCCCAGCCCTGGGTTCATACCACCCCATCCCACACCCGCACTGACCAGGAAGGAGAAAGCTTCTTTTCACTTAAAGTGCCACCCGTAACCTCATCAGAACTCCTGCCCACTCCATTTAGAGAAGGGATTGAAAACTCAGATGCTGTCAGAGGCCATGTGGGTACATAAAAGAGGGGACAGGAGTGACCTGGAGAGCAGAGGCCCCAGCCCAGCACAGCCGGGCAGGAATGCGCCCCAGTGTGGCAAAACCTCTGATGTTTCCAGAGAAGCCAGACATTTGGGGTATGTGTGAAATACCCCAATCTGTTGGCAGGCTGGGTTCCCCCACCGTGTTGTCAGGTTGTGCCCTTGGCTTCAAAGCTGGCTTTTCATCACTGGCTGCGGAGGATTCTTCATGGGGGCCCCCGTGTGGCCGCCACCTCCAGACCCAGAATCGCCACCAACCCTACCCGTATACCCACTGTTGCTGGGCCCTTCCCTCCTGGTGTTTGGTGGTTTACCATTCATTTTATTACAACAAAGAAAAAGAGAAGTGTTGACCTATGTACCAGGTACCACACGAAGCCCTGCATAGCTTCCAAAACGAAATCAGAAACTACTCCCAGAGTCTGAAACAGATGAGTTCTCCCACCTTCTAGAACGTCAGCTCCATGAGGGCAGGGATGTTGTCTGTCTTGTTCCCCGCTGTCTCCCTGGCGCCTGGAACAGAATCTGGCACATAGTAGGCGCTCGGCAAGTGTTTGTCGACTGACTGCACGACAGCATATCAGCAGCAAGCATTTCCCGTGCGTTTGCTAATGACGGTTCCACAGAAGGAGCTCCTGTGATTAGCCTTCCTTTCGGGGGGAGGCATCTAAGATGATGAGAGGGGAAGGAATTGGCCGGCATTCGCCCAGCTGTTCAGGGTGGAGCAGCACCAGAGCTCGGGCCTCTTCCTGCCGCAGCGGAGGAACAAAACCCACTCTCTCTTCTCTCTCTGCGCTCCATCACTGCAACTTGAGCTTTTATACGCAGTGGATTTTCAGAGCCTGTGGTTGACATCCAATGAATAAATAGATGGGTGGAGAATAAATACCTCTTGTAACAACGTCAGCAAAGCTCTTCAAGACCACTCTGGGGGGCTTACTTCTTGGAAAGGGGCCTCACATCTTTCAGAAAGAGCTTCATTCTGGAATCCAGGCAGCAGGCAGGACTTGCTCCTGGAAGGGTATTTCAACATTCATCAAACGTAATTATTTCCTCAAGTAAAATATTTAAACAGAGCTTCACAGAATCCAACAAAAGAAAATGAGTTTTAGGGGAAATACACACGCACACGCACACACACACACACACACACAGACACCCAGACACACAAACCAAATTCTTTCCTCAAAACATAAGCTGGAAGGATTTTTATCTGCTCTCAGAGGGAAAACTCAAGAGGTTTAATTTAAAACTTGGGCGGGCTCATGGCTTTTCAATGGGGTGATTGTTCCATAGTCAGGGAATGAGATAATAAGAAAACGTTTTCGAGTCCAGTGTTTGGTTTGGCTTCAGAAATTCAAACTGGAGTTCTTCTGAAAGCTCTCGGGGCCCTGTGAGTGCCTCGGCTGGTATCTCCTCAGGTCAGAGACCAGATTTGCAATAACATTTATGCAGTCAGAGACTTCCAAGGGAATGCAGGCCAAGTGATTGCCTTGTGCACGTGTGCAGAGCTGGGACAAGGACGTGGTTACCTACCCTGGGGGCTTGTCACCCAGCCCCCAGGTGCCCAGAACCTCTGTATTGGTGTGAAACATGTACTGAGCAAGACTTAAGAATCACCTGCCCTTATCTGGAAGCCCCCGGGGCACGACAGCATCTTCTGACCTGTCAGGAGTTCATCATTCTCCCGCTGTCTTTGTCAGCCCACTAGCCGGGAAATCCAAAACTATCTTCTCAAAAATTCAGCCTGCATCCTCCCAGCTTCCCTGGGATTCTTTCCGTGTGGATTTTATCGGGTGGAAATGGGCAAAACCGTAGCATGAATGCTGATGACCGTCTTTCCCCTTGGCTTTGCTTCTTTCGTTCTGCTTTGGGCTGTCTCGGGAAAATGCTCATTTTCTATGAGAACAGGGCTTCCCAGGGTCAAGTTCAGGGTGCAAGGGAAGCCGGGCAGGACGTCTTGGTGGCTGTTATCCTGGAAGTAACCGGCACTTTGGGGACGGCCTCTGATCCGTGGGTGGCTAGGCGGGAAGGCAGCTTTGGGGTTGGACCACCACCCCATGGTGTCTCCCTAGGTCATCTCTTTCTTTTTTTTTTTTTTTAATTTTTTGGCTGTGCCCTGCAGCATGTGGGATTATAGCTCCCCGACCAGGGATCGAACCCACGTCCCCTGCAGTAGAAGCACGGAATCTTAACCACCAGACCGCCAGGGAAGTCCCTCCCCACGTCATCTCTGATTCTGGGGCATCAACATCCCTCTTGAGGGCTTGGTTAACAGTGGCGTCCTGCCCCCACCATGCTATAAGGAGACCAGGGGATAGATTCCAGCAGGGGCAGGTAGCACCCCTCTAAGAAGCTACTTGTTTTTCCTTCTGCAGCTGGCTGTTGAGTCTAGAGGCCTGGGCACCCGTCCCTCAACTCACCCTGGGACTGGGCCTTACTTAGCTTCTAGCCCTCACCCACCAAAACCCATCCTTGACCCTGACCTTACCCTCCTGGAAGGCCTGGGCAGCTGGAGGTGAGGTCTGACTCTTATGATGGCTGCTAGAGAGTTTCCGTAGCCCCTTGGGTCCCTTGACCCACTTGCCCTCCTGAGCGACTCCCGTTATCACCCAGCAGTGATCACAGAACCTTGCACTTGTCAAACCCTCCCTGTACGAGTTTCCTCAGGCTGCTGTAACTAATTACGCCACAAAGTAGGTGGTTTAACACAACAGAAATGTATTCTCTCACAGTTCTGGAGGCCAGGAGTCTGAAATCAAGGTGGCAACAGGGCCGTACTCCCTCTGAAGGCTCTAGGGGAGGGTCCTTCCTTGCTTTTCTTCTAGCTTCTGGCGGCTGCCGGCAACTCTTGGCGTTCCTTGGCTCGAAGCTGCCAGGCTGGCTGTCTTCTCTCTGGGTCCCTGTGTCTTCACAGCAGTCGCTGGATTTCGGGTCCACCTTAATCCAGCACGACTTCATCTTAACTTGACTCCATCTGCAAAGACCTTATTTCCAAATAAGATCACACTCACAAGTTCTGGGTGGACATGAATTTGGGGAGGACACTATTCAACCCAGTGTAGTCCCCAAGGGCCTGCACTGAACTGAACTTTCTGTGTCTCCCTACTTAATCCCCACAGCAACCCATGGAGGCAAGTACAGTTAAAATCCCCATTGATGGGATGAGAAAACTGAGGCTCAATGTGGTGACATAGCAAGTGCCCAAGGTCACACAGCTGGAAAAACAATGGAGCTGTGATTTAAACTCAGGTTAGCCTGACTCTGGAGATTCTCTCTTGTCTAAACCTTTACAGTCTCTGGCCCCCTGAATTTTTTTTTTTTTTTTTTTTTTTTGGCTGCGTTGGGTCTTGGTCGCTGCACGTAGGCTTTCTCTAGTTGCAGCGAGCGGGGGCTACTCTTCTTGCAGTGCGTGGGCTTCTCATTGCGGTGGCTTCTCTTGTTGCGGAGCACAGGCTCTAGGCGCGTGGGCTCAGTAGTTGCAGCACGCAGGCTTAGTTGCCCCGTGGCATGTGGGATCCTCCCAGACCAGGGATCGAACCCATGTCCCCTGCATTGGCAGGAGGATTCCTAACCACTGCACCACCAGGGAAGTCCTGGACCCCTGAATATTAAGTCCAAGAGAAGCCCGAATAAGAATGATCACTCTTGCAGCCTCATTTCTTCCAGGCACTTGGGTTTTAGAGCCTCTGTTCAAAACACATGGACTCAACCAGCCGATATTGGGGATACAAGGTGTTAAAAGTTTTTCTAGGGGAGTTCCCTGGTGGCCTAGCGGTTAGGATTCTAGGCTTTCACTGCCGTGGCCTGGGTTCAATCCCTGGTCGGGGAACTGAGATCCTGCAAGCCGTGCGGCCCAGCCAAAAAAAAAAAAAAAAAAAGTTTTCTAGGCAAATACTTAGAGAAAACACAGACTGCCAGGGGCTGAGGAGAGGCGGCAATGGGGAGTGACCGCTTAATGGGTGTGAGGTCTCCTGCTGGGGTGATGAAAATGTCCTAGGACTAAACAGAGGTGGTGGTTGCACCTTGTGAACGGGCTAAATGCCTCTGAGTTGTACATGTTAACATGGTTAATTAGCATTATGTGAATTTTACCTAAAATTTTTCTTTCCTGTCTTGATATCTTTCCTTTATCTAACGTCTCACCACAGGAGTTAATCCTTGGTCTCAAGGTGTTGTCAATGCCACCATTGGGGTCACTTCCTTTGTTGGAAGGTGCTGAGCTAATACCCAGGCATAGGTTGGGGTATCTCATTGGCCAGCTGTCCTTTTAGAAAGCACAGGGAATGGGATGCCAGACAGGTAAGTTTTGCTGTTTTTTTGTTGGGGGGAAAGGGATACAGGAAAAGTGTGGGCAGCTGGAAGGCAGAATGTTGAAGTTCACCTGCTTTTCTTGTTTGGGCTACTGGTCAGTCCAGCACTTCTCTGTTCTCACTCCATCAACTGTCCCCCAGACCCTGGCCCCGCCCGCCAGGACAGCTGGGGGTCCTGACCATCAGCCCTAGGAGCACAGCTTCCTGTGTATTTGCCGAAAGGCCTGATACAGCAATAGCTCAATTTTATTGATCGTGTCAAAAGCAGTAATTCAAGAAAGCTATTTAAATTCACCAGAGGAAGCCAGAGCAATTATCCGCGTCTGCATCAGATTCTTCATCATTTTTGTTATTGGCTATTGAGCGTGGAGACAGACATTTTGTGTAAGGCCAATGTGGCAGCACAAGGGCCGGTGAAGGCTAGGGGAAAAAATAATAATAACAGTTCGCCGGATATAAATCTATATGCATAAATGTTTATGGGGTGTTACCATGGGGGCGTGCGGGCACCCAGTGGTTTCAATCCATTCTGTCCCTAATCCCAACCAAATCCCCCCAGCATAGTCCCACGGCCCCTATTTCAGCACATAATAACATTGTGATTTGTGATGAAGCAGGCGATTTTTTTTGTTATTGCAGTCTTTCCCCTGTAGTTAAACTTTAATGAAAGCTTAAATCACACCAAAATTCTTGTGGGTGACAAGTGAATGAGCTCAGTGGAAGGCACAGTGAGTCCGGCTGGGGGGGCTGTGGCTGCGGGGAGGCAGGGGAAGAGGACCCGCCCCGCGTCCTTGTGCCTTGGACCCCAGAGGATAGCATCCTCTCTGGGCAGGAGTCGTGATTAATTCAGCCCTAAATCCCTGGCACTTGGTATAGTGCCTGGTACACAGCAGGTGCTCAATGAATAATTGAATGAATGAATGAAGGAGCTGGGTGGTTACTTACATTAAATTGTGGTTTGCCAAACTCAGCTACTCCTGTGTATCATGATGTCGTGATATTTTCTCTGTCTGTGCTGGACATCTTCCGTTTGTCTCCGCAGGTCTACTCTCCACCCCTTTTCCATTCTGTTCCATACAGGCTGACCCCTGTGGGCTGCATCCCCCAAGCTCCCAGCCCTCTGGTATCCAGCTGGATTCAGCCAATGGGAGGTACCAGCTGGCAGTTGGAGGCCGGTGGAAAAAGAAGCCAGGGTATTTATTCCCCAGTTTCCTCTCTGCCTTGCTTCAGGGGGGCTGTGTCCCTTCGATAAAGGATAAGACTCCTATTGAGTGTTCCTCTCCGATAGCACCCGGCTTCAGGTTCTAGTAAGGCTCTCACCCTTGTCCCTTTCATGTGCAGTAACATCTCCCCATATTGCTACTGGGGGCAGGGGTACTATCCCCTGCCCAGACTTTTACAAATGGTCACTTTGTTAAGTTTTCTCAGTTTCCCATCTGACTGTGCCCTCCTCTATTTTCTTTTGGGATCCTGACTAATAATATAGCTAAACCATTGCATTCTCATTATTAGTGCCTTTAAAAACAATTCATGTATTTTTATCTGAGTACTGACTTTGCCTTGCCGTCAGCAGTTCTCTAAGTGTAGTGTCAGACCAGCATCCTAGAATCACCTGGAAGCTTGTTAGAAATACAAATGCTTGGGCCCCACCCCAGACCTACTGAGTCAGACACTCTGGGGGTGGGCCCAGCTACCTGTGTTTTCACAAGACTTCCAGGGGATTTTTGACGCATGCTCAAGCGTGAGAACTGCAGCTCTAAGTAATAATTCCTGCGAATCATAGGTTTGGTGTGTGTGGTCCACACTACAGTTTGCTTTCCCAATATCCATTCTTCTTACCTTTCTTTGTAATAAAACCCTAGTTTTGTTTAGGACAGCACTGTACCCAGTTTAAGCTCCACCTTTCCCAGCTTCCTTTGCAAGTAGGGGTGGCTCATGACCCACCTCTGGCCAAATGAGATGTAAGTTAGATGTGGTTAGGTCTGTGAAAGTTCTTTAAAAAGTGAGGGGTGGGGGTGGGGAACAGAAGGAACTAAGGCCGATCTCTTTCCCTTTGTTCTTTCCCTTCTTCCTGCCTGGAATTTAGATGCAATGCTGGAGGTAGAGCAGCCGCCTTGTGACCATAAGGTGACCATTAGAATAAAAGGCTTAGAAAAGGGCTCAAGTTACAATGGCATGGTGGAGCTGTCTCTTAACAAAGAGAAAGAAATCTCTTATTTGAGTAAGTCACCGTGATTTGGGTTTTTAGATATATGTAGCCAAATGCAATTCCCAGTTAAAATAAATACATAACTATGACAGTAAAAAGTGTTCCTCTGTGTGTGCCACTCCAAATCATGCAGGCCATGAAACTCTGTTTGCATGAAAGCCTCATCATTAAAGGCAAAGACACCACTTGAAACTGGAAAAAAGAGGCTAGCCTAGGAGAGAGCTGGGTACATAGCAGATGCTGGGTTTTATGTGTTTGTTTATACCTACATCCTTGCAAACGTGGATTTGAAAAGGTTTCTGGAATCAAGTTGAGCTGAAATTAAATTGGGAGAAGAATTAAGGACACCTGGGAGGTCTCAAATGACATTTTTGCCCATCATCATTATCATCGTCATCATCATCAGTCTCAAAATCTCTAGAATACCCACTGTTTACAGGGCCACGTGCCAGGCAATAGAGATTCTGAAGGCACACTGGCCTGATCTGAACTTCCAAGAAGCCAGTGTGCAGGCAAGAGGAGAGGCCAAGAGGGCATCAGAGCTGTGTAATCACAGAAGACTGCTTGGAAGAGGTGGCATTTGGACTGGCAGCAGGGGTAAAAGAGAATGCCCATTGAATGAATATCTACTTTTCCTAGACACTGTGTAGAGGCTATTGCCAGTCTCATAACCTCTCTGTGATAAAGGGATTATCACGAGGGAACTGAGACTCAGAGAGGCAAAGTGACTTGCCCAGTGTCACAAGCCTGTTATGTGTAGATCTAGGGCTCAGCTCTGAACTGTGAGAACCCAAGCTGAACTTATCAGCATTTTAAATGGGGTTTCCCTAGGACACTGAGAAATGCGAGGGAGAGGACCCCAACCCCAGAGAGACCATAGCCTCTTAATACAGCCAAAGGCTTAGAATCTACCAGAGCCCTCCAAGGTGCTTTTAATTATCCACACTTCCAGAAGAGGAGACCAGCTCAGAAAGGTGAAGCCACTTTCCCAGAGTCACACAGCTGGAGGAGCAGAGCTGGGGCTCAGGCCTAGGTCCGTGGGGTTCTAGGGGCTCAGAGTGCACTGGGGATCCCAGGAAGTCTTCCTGGAGGAGGAGGACTGAATGTGGCCAAGAAGGTGGTGGAGGGAAAATCTAGGCAAAGGTGTGGCAGTGGGAATATTCAGGGTCTATGTGACCTGGATTAACAAAGAATCCAGTGTGTTTTTTTAATATTAATTAATTAATTAATTAATTTTTGGCTGCATTGGGTCTTCGTAGCTGTGCGCGGGCTTTCTCTAGTTGCAGTGAGCGAGGGCTACTCTTCGTTGCAGTGCACTGGCTTCTCATCGTGGTGGCTTCTCTTGTGGAGCACGGGCTCTATGCACACAGGCTTCAGTAGTTGCGGCGCACAGGCTCTAGAGCGCAGGCTCAGTAGTTGTGGCGCACGGACTTAGTTGCTCCGCAGCACGTGGGATCTTCCCGGACCAGGGATTGAACCCATGTCCCCTGCATTGGCAGGAGGATTTTTAACCACTGCGCCGCCAGGGAAGTCCCAAGAAGCCAGTGTTCATCGTGTCTTTCCCGTGTGCACCATTCTGAACCCTTCACAGTTATTAACGCCTTTAATCTTCACAACCCTGTGAAGTTGGTACTATTTTTTTTTTAATTATTTATTTATGTATTTATTTATTTATTTATGGCTGTGTTGGCTCTTCGCCTCTGCACGAGGGCTTTCTCTAGTTGCGGCAAGCGGGGGCCACTCTTCATCGCGGTGCGCGGGCCTCTCGCTATCGCGGCCTCTCTTGTTGCGAAGCACAGGCTCCAGACGCGCAGGCTCAGTAATTGTGGCTCACGGGCCTAGTTGCTCCGCGGCATGTGGGATCTTCCCAGACCAGGGCTCGAGCCCATGTCCCCTGCATTGGCAGGCACATTCTCAACCACTGCGCCACCAAGGAAGCCCGGTACTATTTTTGACCCCACTTTACAGAAAGGAAACTGAGGTGCAGTGTTATTAAGGTCTCTGTTCTTGACTTTCAAGGCGTTTTTCTTATTGCTCATTCTGCAGGCAGCCCTGCACCCTGGGCATGATTTCTGTGCAACTCCAGGTGACAGTAGGCAGCAGGGGCCATGCGGTTTGATCACTTGAGGCTTCTCTCTTAACCTCCTAACCTCACTGGTGGATGCTGTTGTACAACTGTTCTCTTCTTCCTCCTCTTCACCTCAGGGCCCCATGGTGGATGTCTGTGGCCCTCCTGCCTAGGGTCTTTCCTTCTAGAAGGAAATTTCTCATGTCCCACTGGGTAATCACCCTTCCATTATACTTCACCCTTTAAGTGAGTCAAACTCTCCCCATCGCCACAGCCATTGGGTCAGGGACAGTCTTGTGACCCAGCCATGTGACTCAGGCTGGGCCAATGAGAACCTTTGCTGGGACTTTTGCTGGAACCACTTGGGAAAAAGATCTCTCTTTCCACTGAATTGCTATGCTGGTGGGATGTAATTGAACCTGCCTGAGAGAGAAACCAGCCTAGAGGAAAGTAGCACCAGGAAGGAGAGACAAGTGATGATATTATTTGCACCCCTGCATCCAGCCAGGCCTGAAATCCACCCGGGACTTTTCAGTTACATGAAACAAGAAATCTGAGAGTTGGATGTCTATCTCTGGCTACGCAATTATCCCCTCCCTATCCCCCAACCTGGATCATTTCTGGTTGCAGCAGACTTTGCTGAGGCTTGGGGAGCAAGGGGGAGGTCTGGCAGCCAGTCTTTTTTCTCAAGACTCCCTTACCTTCCTGTTTTCCAGTGCTTTCCTTCTCTCACTCCCCAAGAAACTCTATTATCTAAACATTCCTATGCAGCCCCCTACCAAGGTCAGGCTCCAAACCCTCATCATTGTGTCCCTCACAGGAAATGGCCATCCACTCTTTCCCCACACCCCAGCCTCACAGACAAACCAGCTTTGGCCTTTGCCATGTCCACTTTCCCCTCCCTTTAGCGAGTAAGTTAATGGCACCAGAAGATCTAAGTTCAAGTCCCAAACCCTCTGTTCAACAGCTGTGTGACCTTGGGCAGGTTACTTAACCTCTCTCTGCCTCCGTAACCTGGTCTGTAGAATGGGAATACGGATAATGCACTTGTCTCAGAGTTGCTGTGAGGATTAACTGAGTGAATTTATGGAAAACATATATAGCGATTTCTCTGTAAGCATTTGTAGAGAATGGTATAGGATGGTATAGGAATCAAGTGTTTTGTACCACCTCCATTAGGAAGCAGAAGTAGTTACCAATGTGTTCTAAAGTAATCATTCCCCTAACCCCAGTGCATCTGGAGGACTTTGAAAAAAATGTCTCCTGCCCAAATAGAAAGGAGGAAGCAGGGGTGGGGTTAGGGTTAGGGAACCTTCAGCATGGGATGGGGGTGGAGGGCTTTGGACTTGATTCCTGGGTGGGAATGCGGCGTTATTTCTAGTTTTTGAATAGAGAGAAGAGACATCCCAAGAGTTTGCTGTGTGGGGTGGTATGCAGTGGCGCCACATTCTTGCTATAACTTAAGGACTCCACCCATCCCGCTCCAGAGCTGGGTAATAAAGGAGCAGTCACCCTGCGTGAGCTGAACAGCCTAACAGCTGACGTGGAGATGAAAAAAGGACCCAATCAAGCTAACAGCTCTTCCTGGCTGCCCTGCAATGATTGCGCTTTGTGCTGAGCTGGGGAAAATATTGGCCATTTAAGCTTTCACACTCTCTGGGGAGCAGCTGCGAGAGGAGGGGCAACCGCTGTGTTAGACTGGAGAGAGTCTGAGCCGCTGTGGGCAGCGGAGAGGCGAGTCTTATTCCAGGCAAGCCCAATGCCCTTCCATGTCTGAAATAACTGCATACTCATGTTCATGCAGACGGCAGGCTATGGTGGTCTTGCTTTGCCCCATTTTACAGATGAGGAAACTGAGGCTCAGAACGAGAAGTGAGCCACTCAAGGTCAGACCAAATGCGGAAAGTTCCAAATGTGGACCAGGTCTGTCTGACTCCAAATTCCATGTAATTTTTGTTGTGCAGGTGGCCTCACAGATCTGGTAGGAACAGGATGGAGGAGGTGGTGTGGGAGTGGAGAAGCCAATTTGGGAAGCAAACCAGAGAGGGCCGAACCTGGGGGCTTTGCACGTGAGAGCGAGGGCAACCTAGATGCAGGCAGTTGGAGGAAAAAGTGTGTGTGTGTGCGTGCGCAAAAGAGAGACAGAGAATTATCAGCCTCTTTCTTGGTTCTTCAGAATTCCCTGATGTCCCAGATCACTTTCAGGGCTGTGAAATATCTACTTATTTCTTATTCTACATAAACCATAAACATATATTTAATTGAGCACCTACTACATACCAGGCACTATGCTAAACTCTGGGAAATCTAGCAGAGGACAGGACAGACAAAAATCTGATGCTTCATGGAGTATATGTTCTAATTGGGGGTAGAGACACCAAAAAAGGTAAATAACCAAGAAGGGACAAAGTAAGGTAAGTTAAGAGCAGAGTCTCAGGCAGTAAGGCAGAGACGATAGGCATGAAAATCTCTGGCATGGGCAGGGAGGAGCTGCTTTATCAAAGGTGATCTTGGAAGGGAGGTGGGGATGTTCAAGCTGAGATCCGTGCGTCAGGAAGAAGCCAGAGACTGGGCGTCTGTAGGCTGGGACTGGATGAGCTGACCTTTGACGCCCTTTACCTTCACCTGAAGGGAGAGAGATTGAATAGAAACCCCTCAGATGATAGCAACTACCACTGATATCTTGACTGCAACTTCCTGAGAGACCCTGAGCCAGAATCACCCCTGAAGTCACTCCCAGATTCTTGACCCACCGAAACTGAGATAATACTTAATTGTTGTTTAATGCTGCTAAGTTTGGGGGACTTCTGTTACGAGCAATAGATAACTAATACAAGAGCCATCTTGGACGGATTGTTTCCCTTTGAGGGTGAGAAGAAATCTTTCCTAGAAACTGGCCTGCCATTGGCCAGATTGTGTCACATGATCACAGCTGGCCCAGTCTCTGGTTGGGGGTGTGATCATCCTGGACCAATCAGGACCCAGGCCCTGGGGCTGAGGCTGGGTGTGACTCTCTAGAAACACTGAGGTTGGCAGATGCTGGAGCAAAGCCCCAGAAGAAGATTTACAAACACTTCCTCCAGACCTCTAAAGCCTCCCATGGTTTAACCCCCAATATACCCTTTACGATGACCATTTATGGAGCACCAACTGTATGCCTGCATTTTCACCCGTACTAAGTTCTGGCTCCACAGTTTTCATGCCCGAGTTCCCAGTTAAAATCCCACCCTTCCTTCAAGGATGACCCCAGTCTCTGTCTCATCTTAGAAGCCTTCCAAGGCCCCCCACAGAGATTCATCAGACAGATATGGGTGATTTAATCACTTGCTGTCACCACCTGGAGTTATTTCTCACTTGTTGCTTTGTTTATAGTTGGTTCCTCCTCTCCCAGCCCCATTAGAATGAAACTCATTAGGACTAAAGGTCTTGTTACCTCTTTATCGCTTAGAAACACTGGTTCAGGGGTCTGGGCACTTGGGTTAGAATCATGACTCCTCCAGTTGTCAGCTGTGTGACCTTGGGCAATCTGCTTAAACTTTTTGTGCCTCATTTTCCTCACCTTCAAGACAGAGATGATAATAGTACTTCTGTCAGAGGGCTGTGGTGAAGGTTCAATGAAGCTTGTGTATCCAACGCTTGGCACTTAATACATTGTCACTAAAGGATTAATTAATTCAACAGAGCCCCTTCCACTCCACTTTTGGAGGCTGACTCCCTTTGTTGTGGCCTGGGGCTCAGGAAAGAGATGTTTTTTTTCCTCTCTCTTCCTCCCTCCCTCCCTCCCTCTCTCTCTCACTCTCTCTCTCTGTCTCTCTCTCTCTCTCTCTTTCCCCCTCTCTCCCCCTGCTGCAGTAGCTGGCAGCCACCCTGGCATTGATCGAAAGGGTGATTTCCAAGCCCTGTGCGTTGGCCAGCCCTGACCGTGATGCTGACAGCCAACCCCTGAGCCTCTGAGCCCCTGAGCCCCTGGCAGGAGACAGCCTTCCTTGAATGTGTGCTCCTTTCCAGACAAGGTGTCTGGCAGGAGCTTTCTTCCTCAGGCGGCTCCTTGCAGGAAGCCTTCCAAGCTGTCACCCAAGGGCACACCTGTGCCCAGGCTGGGGGAGTGTGAAATCAGGCCAGGCTCAATAGAAATCAGACCCTGGGTTCCCTCAGCGCCTCCTTTCCATTCATTGCTGCCCTGGGGAATTACTCTTGGGGACAGGACTCTGGGTACTTAGTAATAATAATAGTGATAATAATAACACCGTCTGTTGAGAGCTCCCTATGTGCCAGGCTCCGTGCCAAGTGGATTATTCCACTGAATCAGCACAGCAGCCCTGTGAGTGGGTCCTAGCGTTATCCCCATTTTACAGATGAGAATGCAGAGGCACTGAGGGCAAGGAGGGGACAGGAGGGAACAGAAGCCTGGAATCTGACGAGCTGGAGAAGTTCTTGAGGGCTGTACCGTGGGTCGGAGCGACCGCAGCTGAGAACAGGAAGACCCTGCACTTGAAGTCAGGCTGGCCTGGGTGAATCTGCTCCCCACCCACTGGGCAAGTTCTTAAAGCCCCAGCACCTCAGGGTCATCGTCTGTAAAATGGAGCCAAATGTGGTCTCCCTCCTAGGCTGTAAGAGTGTTGATGGAAAAATGAACCTGGAGCCCATGATACACATGGGTACGTGGAATACAGTAGGTGCTCAGTAAACGAGAGCTGGAAAGGGAATTCCCTGGAGGTCCAGTTGTTAGGACTCTGCACTTCCACTGCAGGGGGCACGGGTTCGATCCCTGGTCGGGGAACTAAGATCCTGCATGCTGTGAGGCGCGGCCAAAAAAAAAAAAAAAAGCTGGAAAGGCCGCAGGAGGCTGGAATTCCATATCGAATAGTCTCAGAAAGAGGCCTCTCCCTGTCCCCTTACTTCTTCTAAGATGCTGGCTTTTAACAACCAGTGACTTTCAAGTGGGAATAAGAGAGAGTCAGGAAGGGAGAAAAGACTATTTGGTATGATCTTTGGCTACAAGTAACAGAAAACCTAACCCAGTGATGTAAACAAACAGGGTTTAATTTTCCCATACAAAAAGAAGTCTGGGAGGTGGGAGTCAGTTCCAAAGCTCAGGTCATTCCAGGTCACTGTCTGTGCTTCTCTTGGCCTCTCCCTCAGATCACAAGGTGGCTGCCATGACTCCAGGCAACACATCCATGTTCAAGGCATGAATAAAGGGCACAAGGGTATCAGCTACCTTTGCTCCTTTTATTAGGCAAAGCAAAACCTTTCCCACAGTTGCACCAGTTGGCCTCAGCCTCCATCTCATTGGCCAGAACTGCAGAGGATCCTGAGGAAGCAAATAGTTAGCCTTTCTGGACCTGGTGATTGATGCAGGAATGGAGAAAAGGCTGGGAATTTGTGATGGGTCAGTCACAGTGTCTGTCACAGAGAGTCCATTTTTTGCCAATATCTTTAGATTTGATACAATCACACAATACTCCATAGAGCTAAGAGCACAAACCATGGAGGTGGGTCTCCTGGGTTCAAATCCCAGCTTGGTCATTTATTTTCTAGCTGTGTGACATCGAACAAGTTACTTAACCTTTCTGTACCTCAGATTCCTTAACTGTAAAAGGGTGATCATATTAGTACCTCCCTGTTGGGCCATTATCTGAGTTAAATGTTAATTCATGCAAAGTGTTTGGACAGTGCCCAGCCTGTACAAAGCTCTTTATAGGTATTAGCTACTATTATCCCCACTGTTTCCCATCCCAGTACCCGTCAAGGCTGAAAACTGACATAGGTCACGTTGTCCTGGTTTTTATATGACTCATTATGGATTAACATATGCACCAAAAATATACTCAGTAGGACGATGGGGATCGAGCCAGTCCCACAAGGCAAACTGTAGTGTTCTGAGATTACCTTGTGAATTCCCTCATATAAATAAAACCAGGAGCTAGAAATGGCTCAGCGTTTTCCCCATCTACAAACCAGTCAATTTCCTCCTCTATGGAGTGCACAGGGCTGCAGAGAATATTACTTAGAAGAATAGAAAAGGCATTCCAGAATCCAGTGCTAATAACATTACTCTAAAAGCATTTCTCCCCTGTTCGAAGTCAACTCGCTCCTAATGATGATAAACTCCCCCTGCCGCTGCCTGGCCCTACCAGTGCTGAGGCGGCCAGATGATTCTCCAAAGGAGTACGTTTCAACCTCCAGCCAGGGTCCTGGTTTCCTATGTGCTCTGGGGCAGCCTGGGTGCCAACAGCACCGGTTTGGTCCCTGGCAGGAGGCAGGTGCTGGGAGGCATGTAGAAACTGTCTGAATGTTGTCCTGGGGAAGGAAATGGCCACCCTGCTGTCTCCTGACCTCCTGGGTTCCTCTTTATGAACTTTCAAAAACAAAAGCCACAGGGAGAAGACAATGCACCATTCACAGGTGCCTGAGGAAGATGCTGAATGTTTGGCTCATTTAAGCTGGATGAGACCCAAATCTTGGAGGCAGCTCTGCAGATTTTGACACTTGGAACAATATTCTGGTTTTCACCGGCTGAGTCACTCTTGGGAGACAGAGAACTGTGTTGTTGGCAGTTTCATTTTGACTTTGTGACAACTCATGCCCTTTCCTCCTCACTCCCTTTATGCCAGCCCAGAAAAAGCATCCAGGGCCTGAAGTGGAGAGAGGATTTGTTTCTCTTGATCTGCTCAGGGGAGACTCTGAGTAGGACTTTCTTTGGAGATGTGGATAAACTGTGGTGTGCCTAGGGTTGCTTTGTGAATTACCAAGCATCGTTGTTCAGGGAATGAGTCACAGTACTTTGAAGGCTTGACATTCTGGAGTCCTTAGACATGTAACTGATCAGCAAAAGGGACGTTTCACCCTTGTGGCCTCTTTGGAGCTGGGAACATTCTGGATAATAGTGCATTTAATCTCTCCACCAACACCATCTCAGACTTAGCCTAGAGTCTGTGGGTGACAGGGAAACTCAGACCTTCTCCTGCCCAATAAGCCCAGATCTTACCAGCTTTCCCCAGAAGTACTCATTGTATCCCATATTTACTATAGGGCACATTCAAACGAATTATGTACTGAGAATTTAAGATGATCACGAATGGACCATTTTGACCCAAATGATCATAGTAGTTCTGTGCTGTGTGTCAGGGGCTAGTGATACAACACAGACATTAAAAAGGATGGGGTGACCTATGTATGTCTGCCATGAATTTTTTTTTTTTAAACAATTTTTTAAAAAAATTAATTAATTAATTTATTTTGGCTGTGTTGGGTCTTCGTTTCTGTTCGAGGGCTTTCTCTAGCTGTGGCAAGCGGGGGCCACTCTTCATCGCGGTGCGCGGGCCTCTCACTTTCGCGGCCTCTCTCGTTGCGGAGCACAGGCTCCAGACGCGCAGGCTCAGTAATTGTGCCTCACGGGCCTAGTTGCTCCGCGGCATGCGGGATCCTCCCAGACCAGGGCTTGAACCCGTGTCCCCTGCATTGGCAGGCAGACTCTCAACCACTGCGCCACCAGGGAAGCCCTGCCATGAATTTTTTTAAGAAATATACTTTATTTGTTTATTTTTTTGGCTGCACCTCGCAGCTTGCGGGATCTTAGTTCCCCGACCAGATATTGAACCCGGGCCCTTGACAGTGAAAGTGCCAAGTCCTAACCACTGGACTGCCAGGGAATTCCCTCTGCCATGAATTGATGTCCCAGACATGGAGTGTTAAATGAGAAAAGCAAGTCAGAGAACAACATGGAACAGAAAATGGGAAAAAAAGAAAAAAAAATGTTAAAAACCAAATCAAGAAATTTTCTGCCAAGAAGTGGTATGGTGTAGTGGTCGAAGTGAGGATCAAAGCCAGACCGCCTGAGTTCACCACTGCCCACCATTGGCTAGCTCAGTCCCTCTCTGAGCCTCACTTTCTCCATCTGTAAAATGGGGGTAAGAATATAACAGCCCTGGAGGATTTGCTAGGGGCGCCCTACAAGAATGTGTTAAAGGAATCCAGTCCTTCCCAAGGGTACCACTGCCTTTGACTGTGGTTTTCATCTCTATGCTGGGGGCTGGAATCTGGGGGATGATGATCTACTTCCCACTAGAAATGCTGGCATTTTTCACTGTCAGCACATGTGGATTACATGTGTAAATTTTTAACAAGGAAAAAAAAAAATTAGTAATGCTATTTTTAAAGGGAGTTTTTAAGATCTCCTGGCCCTCTGAAGGGCCATCGTGCAGTTTGGGGGGTGCCGGCTGGGGAGTGAGCACAGGGTGGGATCAGCCTGTGGCCAGGGCTGTGGGTGGAGGCATGCTGCCTGGAGAAGGTGAGGGGGCCGCTGGACGCTTATCAGGGGTGGGGTGGGGAGCTGTGCTTTCCTCTTGAGAGGCCCCTCTCATGTTACCTGGCAGCTTTAGGACAGAAGTCCTTTAGCAAAGCAGGTTCCTTCCTGCCCAGCGATGAGCTGAGATTAAACGCCTGGTTGACGCACAAAAGGAGCAGCTTCATCTGGAAAATTCCACTGCAGGGCGAGGTTCGCCAAGCCTTGAATGCAGGGGCCTGGGGATGCCTGAGTGTTCCCTAAGAGGTTGGCTGGGTTCCAGTGGGAAAGGGGTTCATTCTGTCAAGTAGCAAATTTTTCCCGAGCACCTACTATGTGCTAGACAGTGTTCTAGGCACCGAGGACATGGCCAATGGATAAATAAATGCCTGTGAGAATTCCACACTCCAGTTGTGAGTTCTATCAAGACACTAAAGTAGTTTGATGGGACAGAATGTGACTGGGTATTGGTGGGGTGGAGGTAGGGGTGGAGTGAGCGTGTCTACTTTTGATCGAGCAGCGGGGAAGGCCTCTCTGAGGAGGTGACATTTGCACAGAAATCTGAATAAAATAAGGGAGCCAGACCTGGGCATCTGGGGAAAAGCATGCCGGCTGAGGGCACAGTGTGTGCAAAGGTCCTGAGGTTGGAGTGGGCTTGGCGTGTTTTGGAAAGAACTTGGAGATCAGTGTAGTTGGAACCTAATGGTTTAGGGGGAAAATGGTGGGGATGAGGCCGGTAAGGTGAGGAGGACCAGATCATGCTGGGCCTTGTGGGTCACGGTGGGGAATTTGGATTTGGGAATTTACTTCCTTGTTCACTCAATATACCTGGTTCTTCAACACCAGTTAGGTGCTCAGGGTACACTTCTGGATGTTTTCAATCTATCTAAGTCAAACGGGCTTTCTCTGTTCACAGAGTAAATGTTGGGGCAGAGCCCAGCTGCTCCCCATCCACGATTGGGAACAGAGGCCCAGAGAGGGTGTTTGGGATGACAGGCAGCGCTGAGGACCAGCACTGGTCGAGAGTGAGGTGAGCAAGGCACTCAGGGCGCAGAGTGGAAGGAGGTGCGCCCTCTCCGCAGAGGCGGCACCTGAGAATGAATGAGCGCTTCCTTGAAGCTTGCACCTGGATGCCTTGCCTGTCTCATTCTCATCCAGGAATCGCTGAGGATCCTTGGACCTGGTTTCTACAGACCCAGGAGGTCCCTGAAGCAGCTCAGGCCCTTGAGGGCGGGAGTTGAGGGGGTAGAGATGTTCTCCTTGAGGCCACCTTGGGCCAGCTACCTTCAGGAAGCTTCCAGCATAGCTGGCCAGCTGTTCCTCCATCAGCCCTGTCCTCCCCCCAAACACAAGCATGTGTGTCCCCTTTTCACCTGTGTGTCATGTGTGGGTGTTGCCGCCACATGTTATGGGTTGAATCGTGTCCCCCATAAAGATGTGTTGAAGTCCTAATCCCCGGAACCTGTGAATGTGCTCTGACTTGGAAACAAGGTTTTTGCAAATGTAATCCAGTTAAGATGGGGTCATTCAGGGCCCTAATCTAATATGACTGGCGTCCTTAGAAGAAGAGGAGAGATACAGAGGGAGAAAGTCACGTGAGGATGGAGGTGGAGATGGGAGGGATGAAGCCATAGCTGAGGAACGCCCGGGGCCGTGGGAAGCTGGAAGAAGCCAGGAAGGATCCTCCCCTGGAGACTCTGGAGAGAGCCCAGCCCTGCCGATACCTTGGTGTGGGACTTCTGACCTCCAGAACTGTTGTTCTAAGCCAAGAGTCTGGGGAACACTGTTAGGGCAGTCCCAGGGCGCTAACACGTGGCGTCTAGCAGGTGAGGGTGCCGAGACCCTGAGGGGTGGCCAGACCTGCCTGCAGCCACACAGCTGGGCAAGGTCACAGTCAGGCCTTGAACTCAGGCCGCCTCAGTGTCAGTCCAGGGCAGCTGCCCATCTGTCCCCACCTGTGCCTTCAGCCCTCTGCAGGGCTAGGGCTTTTCGCACGTACACAGACCCCCTGGGGACTTGGTCAAATGTAGGTCCTGGTGCGGTTGGTCTGGGAGGGGTGGGTAGCCCGGGCTCTGCTCCACGTGAGGCTGCTGCTACTTGTTCATGGACAATGCTTTGAGTAGCAAAGACCGAGAAGATGACTTAGCTGTCAGCCCAGACACCATCCTACCTCACTCAGAGAGCAGCATTTTGTTCAGTATTCATCCCTCGGAGACAACAACTCAGTCCAGCATGGGGTGAATCCCAATTAGCTGAGCCAGGGGTCAGCAAACTGATTTTCTGTAAAGCGTCAAATAATAATCCTTTTAGGCTTTGTGGGCCAGAACGTCTCTGTTGCTACTACTCAGCTCTGCCGTTGTAGCGTGAAAGCGGCCATATGTAAAAAAATGGGCATGGTTGTGCACCAATAACACTTTATTTACAGACGCAGGGTTGGGGCCAGATTTGGCCAACGGGCCCTAATTTGCTGACCCCTGGTCTAAGCCAATCATGGTCCCTATGTCCCTTTGTTGGTTGGGTCATATAACCCAACTCCAGCCAATGAGATGTGAGGGGGACTCCAGTAGGGGTTTTATGGGGGATCTTGACTTGCTCTTAAAAAAGAGAAACACACAAAAAGAGCTGACTGGCTCATCTTGGGCTGTACTTTGTCCCAGTGGGATGTGATGACTGGATCTGGGCAGCCATTTGGGGACCTTGAAGAGCATGATCTATATTGAGGGCAGCAGAAAAGAGAAGAGAGGGAAAGAGCCTGGTCCTGATGCCACCAGTGAGCTGCTGAATCAACCAGCCCGGGAGCTCCTTCAACTCAGGATTTCTTATCATGGAAAATAGAAATCTTTTTCATTCTTAAAGCTGTTTGAATTCGGATTTTTTTATTTGCTGCCTAAGACATTCGGACTGATACAACCTCCTCCGGGTGCTCCAGGCCTTTGAGCTGCTAACTTTCCTCCTGCCCAAGTAAGCATCATCTTTTCTAGGTACTGCAGAAGGTGACCCACGACCAGGTCTCAGGGTGCAGTGAAAACTGTGCAGAATTGAAAGTCTAGAGTTTTGGCTCCCTGCCCCAAATCTGTGTGACTCTGACCAAACCAAGTGGCCTTCTGGTAAAACGAGGGCAGCTCTACTGGTCAGACAGGTTTGCTGCGGCGTCCTAGGAAGGTAAATAACAATGGCTAGGACAGCAGGCAGGGCTCCACCCACAAGTCCTGGGTCTCTCCTCTGATTCTGCAATTCTGTGATTCTGCAATTCCGTGTGCTTTCCTCCTGACTGCCCGTACTCTTGCCTCGCTTCTGCACATGGCTCTTGGGCAGCTGGAAGTGCTTTGGCCCCGTGTCCAGAAAGCCTGACCTGCCTGGGAGTTGCCATCCCGCTGGGGCAGCCCTTAGGCGACCATTGACAGTGTGGGAGTCCGGCCCCCTGCTCTGGAGGCAGGACAAACTTGGAGGTGTAACTCACGCTCCAGAGCCCCCCGCGGATCAGGCGAGGGCTGGGACGGTGCCTCAAGTGACACCTCAGCTTGGCATCCCCTCCTTCTCTGTCCTGTTCCCCCTGCTGGCCTCCCCAGGAGGACCTGGCTGCAAATCCTCACCTGTTTCCGGGGGAACCTGGGTTAAGCCCCAGGCGCGTACTCTGTGCTCGTTGCTGCTCTAAGTGCTTTGCATGTATTAACTCATCTCATCCTTCCCAGGAGTCTCTGAAGCAGGTACTATTAGCCCACTTTGCAGAAGGGGAAACTGAGGCCCAGAGAGGTTCAGTAACTTGTCCAGGGTCACACAGCTTGTCTCACTCCAGAGTCTATATCTTTTTTTTTTTTTAATTTATTCATTTTTGGCTGTGTTGGGTCTTCGTTTCTGTGCAAGGGCTTTCTCTCGTTGCGGCAAGCGGGGGCCACTCTTCATCGCGGTGCGCGAGCCTCTCACTATCGCGGCCTCTCTTGTTGCGGAGCACAGGCTCCAGACGCGCAAGCTCAGTAGTTGTGGCTCATGGACCCAGTTGCTCCGCGGCATGTGGGATCTTCCCAGACCAGGGCTCGAACCCGTGTCCCCTGCATTGGCAGGTGGATTCTCAACCACTGCGCCACCAGGGAAGCCCCAGAGTCTATATCTTTTTTTTTTTTTTTTTTAACTTTTATTTATTTATTTATTTATGGCTGTGTTGGATCTTCGTTTCTTGTGCGAGGGCTTTCTCCAGTTGTGGCAAGCGGGGGCCACTCTTCATCGCGGTGCGCGGGCCTCTCACCATCGCGGCCTCTCCTGTTGCGGAGCACAGGTTCCAGACGCGCAGGCTCAGTAATTGTGGCTCACGGGCCCAGTTGCTCCGCGGCATGTGGGATCTTCCCAGACCAGGGCTCGAACCCGTGTCCCCTGCATTGGCAGGCAGATTCTCAACCACTGCGCCACCAGGGAAGCCCCCAGAGTCTATATCTTAACCATTGCATTATACTGTGCAATGGCACTCCGGGGCCAGAATCCTGGGTTCAAGCCCTGGCTTTGCTCTTTACTAGTCATGTGACCCTGGGCAAACAATTTTGCCCTTTTGGACTATAGTCTTTTTATCTATTAAATGGGTTATCATGATAATTAAGTAATTAATACTTGTAAAGAGCTAAGTACTCAATACATGTCAGCTGGTATTAGTTATTATTAAGAGAGGGATGTCTTAGAGCTGGCTTTGCTCTGCTGGGGTAGCAAGTGGGCAGGGAGCTCTCAGGACCCCCGAGTGACCCCCGGGGGAGGAGGAGGGAGGGGTAACCAGCTGAGCCCCAGCCCACTCAGTGCCCAGGAGAGGCAGGATGGGGCCCACGCAGAGTGAGGGCAACCAGCACTGTTGCCATGGCAGCAGCCTCCAGCAGGTTCCCAGCTGTCCAAGGAGCCTGTGGGGTCTTCACCCACCTCCCTGGCTGAAGGCAGCCAGGTGGCTGCGGGGCCTCCACGCCCATGCGCAGCCTCCTGACTTACAGCCGGAGTGTCTTCTGGCTCAAAGCACACATCACTCAGTTATGACCCGTGGGGGCGGCCACACAGGGAAACGTCAGGGCCACCCCTGAGGCCTGATTAACGTGAAGAGCATCCTGCAGTCTGAGCGGGGTTTGGGAGTGGGGGGGTGGGAAGGTGAGGGGGTCCTGAGGTCAGCACCTTCCCACCAGGGAACCCCGCCCCCTTTCCTATGCCATTTATCTGTCCAGGAGGTTGGAACGGGTGAGAGGTCTTGAATCTAGCTGTGAAGACCGCAGGTCTGCCAGGGGCTTTGCTTGGATCGGCCCCTCCCAGTAGCTCCGCCTTAAAGAACACTTGCTGTGTACCAGGTGCTGTCTTTTTTTTTTTTTTACTGTATTTTTATTTTTAATTTTTTGACCGCACAGCAGGGCATGTGGGATCTTAGTTCCCTGACCAGGGATCGAACCCGTGTCCCCTGCAGTGGAAGCGTGGCGTCTTCCTCGGAGTCTCAACCACGACTGCCAGGGAAGTCCCAGGTGCCATCTTAAGCACTTTGGGAACAAGTCCTCGAATCCTCATTAGTCTGTGGTGCTGTTCTAGCATTTTTGCTCCTATTTTACAGATAGGGAAACTGAGGCACAGAGAGCCTATGTCACCTGTCCCAGCAAGGCCTCTGCTTCCCCCAGTCCTTCTCTATTTCACTGAACAGGGGCCCTCAGATGACACCCGGGACACACGAGCAGGCATTTACTGGGCCCCTACTGAATGCAGACATGGTTCTGGCAACTGCGGTGAGTGGAGATGAATCACGGCACAGCTGGGACCCCCAGAAGAAAGAGTGCAGATGGCCCAGAGACCCTGTTCTCCACCTCCACTAGGATTGCTCAGCTCTGGCCTAGAGGGGGGAGTCAAGTGTGGCCTGCAACCTTTTTTTCCCTCTGAAGGTAGGAACAAAGACCATCTCACTTGGCAATTACAGCAAACTCAGCTCTGCTGGCCTCCAGCTGTCTCTTCTGCCTGATGGGGTTTCTTTGGGGTAAATATTAAATCAAATCAAACTTCAAGCTCCCTGGCAACTGTTCTGTATCCCCACCACCTCACTCCCCTCCCCGGCAAGATCTCCCCTCTTGCCTCCTTCCCGCTGGCATCTGGCTGGGGGAGGCGGGATACACGGATCCTCAAGGTGGCAGCAGGGCAGAGGCTCAAGTTCAAGGGCTGGTGTCGTGCGCCCAGGGGATACCGGTGCCCAGGGAGCTGGGGCTTGTCCTGACAGAGGTGAGAACTCTCGGCGGACAGCCCCTGGGATCAGTCCCCGACACTCCTTTTCACAGGTTTCGCTCCTGGCCACTGTGGCCAAGCTGTGGGAGGTGGGTATTTGCTGCTCCTTCCAGAGCCTCAGTTTCCTCATCTGTAAAATGGGGCTGCAACCCTTCCTTTGCTCTGAGAAACCACCCTGTTTTGCAGACCTCATGAAAATAACACAGAGCAAGTGCCTTATAAACCGTGACTGTATCATTGCGATTCACTTCTGTACCACCTTCGTAACTCACAGTTAGAGCAGCTGAAAAATATGAGTGTGAAACTCCTCTCCCTCCTTTCCTTCTCCTTTTTTCCTTCTTTTCTTCCTCCCCCTCCTTCTCTCTCTCCCTCTCCCCTCCTCCCTTCCTTCCCTTCTTCCTTCCCTCTCTTCCCTCCTGCTTGCACAGAAAAGAAATTCTGAGCTCAGATAATTTTTCCCCATGCAGGGGGTTTCCGCCCCCATCATGGGCGGGGGGGTGGTCAGGGGACCATGGAAGGCGACAGCTCAGGCACCCAGACCTGCAGGCGGGCATGAGGAGGGAACATTATTCTCTGTAATGTCACGGTCATCCTCAGCACTTTTTATGTTCAAAGTGCTTCCTTGGCGCTGAATAATTAATTCTCACCACACTCCGTGCGAGGGAATAAATAAATGTCACTTGTATGGGGTGACTAAGCCCACGGGGAATCAGGGCTGACAGCTTCAGGCGCCAGCAGAGGGGTCGGCCGGGGACGTTGCCTTCAGAGCCCACAGTTGGGGCAGCACTGACTGGGAGCTGGACCAGCCTGGGGCCGCCAGGGGTGATGGGTAGGGCCCACGTGGGCTCGGGGCGTCTCCTTTGCTTGCTCTGGAAGCATCAGGAGCATCCAGTGAGATGCGGGCCCCGGACCGCAATGTTCTCACGTGCCTCCACCTTCCGGTCTGTGAAATGGGAATCATCCTGGTACTCATTTCCCAGACTTACCGGGACCAATGCAGATACAGCCCTCATGGAGGTTGGCCCCAGGGACAACTTTTGCACAGGATGTTGGGATGTCGGGATATCACTGTCACCTCACATGCCCACTGCTCCCCCACCCCCTGAAATCCCTGGGGTCTCTTCCCAGGCCTCACTTTCCCCAGACTCCCCACCAGGGCCCCACCCACCCCTCATCTCCCACCCCTGCCCCTCCCTGGGCTCACCTGCTCTGGCCCAGGGGTCCTGGTTCCCCACAGCTGTCTCGGTCACATGAAGCCCGTTCCCACTGCAGGACTTTCTGCTGGCTGTTCCCTCAGCCCAGAATATTCTTCCCCAGGGAGCCTGAGGGCTGACTCCTTGCTCCATCCAGGGCTCTGCTCCATGTCACCTCCTCAGAGAAGGCATCCCTGACTGCCCGTCTAAAATGATCAAATGGATAAGAATACCACTGTCCTTCCCTCACCCCTTATTTTTCATGTATTCACTATAGCTCATCCGTCCCCTCTGCCCCGGAGACTGCAAACTTGGTCAGGGCAGAGACCTTGTCCTTCTTGGTCACCACTGTCTCCCCAGTGCCTGGCATGCAGTAGGTGTTCAACAAATAATTAGTTTGTTCACTGCTGTATTCCCCGTACCTAGAACAGCTCCCAGCACATAGTAGGTGCTCAATACACATTTGTTTGTTTGCTGTTGTCATCAGCCTAGTGACCGACACAGAGTAGATGTCTAATATATATTTGTTTTGTTCAGGGCTGTAGCCCCGATTCCTAGAAAAGTGCCTGGATCCTGGGACCAGAGGCAGACCCAGTGGGCCCAGATGAGACCCAGAAGTCTGGGAGGGGACAGGCACCCCTCACTCCACTCTGGAGACCCCAACTTGTCTTGCTGAGCAGAGAGCAAGAGGAATAGGTACTCAACAAATATTTGTCTTATTTGTCATTGTATCTCTAGGACCAGCACTTAGTAGGCACTTGGTGTTTAGGGAATGGATGAATGATTGGATGAAGGGGTTGGATTCTGAAGCCCTAGAATCTTCCAGAACGGAGGTGCCTGCACTATGGGGTGAGAGGTTGGGCCACAGCAGCCGGGCATGGCAGGCCTCCTCTGAAGAACAGCTCCCGAGCCTGGCAGGCGGCACACGTCTCCAACGTGCTCGGCCAGCTCCGAGGCCGCTCGCCCCAGCACCAGGCCCGGCTACGGCAGAGGAGGAGGGGACTGCAGATGGCCGGCCATCTGGCCGCGCAGGAGGCTGTCTGGGCGGGCGCCGCCCACTCCCCACCGGCCCATGCTGTGCTTCCTCTTCCTCTGCTCAGCGGGGCCAGCGGGGGCGGGCTCCAGGGTGGGTGGAGGGGTCCCTGTCCCGTCCCCGACTTCTGGGCCTCGTCTGGGGCCCCTGGAGTGTGCTGGGCCTGCCTCTGGCCCCAGGATCCAGCATGGGCCGGGTGGTGCAGGGGTCAGGAGAAGTGTGATCAAGGAGACCAGGGCCAGGTGGGCTCTGAGGACGGGGCTGGGGCTGGACCCGTGCCTCTTCCCAGCACCCACACCGCGCCGCCTGCTACCTCCTACCCTGGCGGGCGAGGCCAGGCAGCTGACTGTTCCTGCCCGCGGTCATCCCAGACCAGAGGGTGTCAGTGACCGCCCCCAGGCCTCACCGCCATGACGGAGCTGAGGGTGGGCAGGGAGGGGCCTGGGGGCAGAGAACAGGAGCCTGCGCAGGTACCTGAGTATGTGTGTCCGGGGGTGCATGGGAGGACAGTGGAATTTTGAATATTCCAGTTCACATATCTGAGTTAGGTATTTTTCTGTCTGTGACTGAGTTCACGGTACATGTGAGTTTTTAGCTAGATGTGTGAGGACACATACACATGTATTCATGCGTGCCTACCCATGCTGTCCCGTGGTAAGCGTTAGGTTTTATTTTTAGGTGTAGGCCCCTGTGTAGGGGTGTGTGGGCAGGTGGGCTTCCTGCACGCCTGTGTGTACACGCCTACGGGCTGGTGCATGGGCCAGCATGTTGTATGCGTGTGCAGGGGAACAAGCTTGTGCAAGGGGCAAGCGCGTCTGGTCTATCTGCATGTCTATGGGGTGTGTGCACACATGTGCGCACATGCATTCAATGGTCACACATGTGCAAAAGAATAGGACTGTGTATGTTCGTGTGTTGTGTGTACGTGCATGTATTTATAGATGTGATGTGTATACGTGTGTGTGTGGATTGTGCGAGCATGTGCATGTGTATGTTTTTATGGATGTGTGTACGTGTGTTTATACATGTGCAGTTAGGGATGCGTGTGTGGTGTGCTGAATGTGTATGTAGAGCCTCATGACAGCATAGACATTGGAGCCAGATCACCTGGGTTCACGTTCCAGATCTGTCACTTGCTGGCCCATGTGGCTTTAGGCAGGTGATTTAAAACATCTGGACTGTGGTGGGGCAGCACAGCTTCTGTGGGAGGTCCAGGGATCTTGGGCTTTTTTTGTTAGATCAGAGGTGGGTTCAGGGAGTCAAGGACAGTTTCCTTAAAAAAGGGACATTTGAACTGGGTCTTGACGGGTGAGTAGGAGTTCGTCAGAAAAAGTTTAGAACTATCCAGGCAGATAGCACAGCATTGAAGGAGTCAGTCACTGACTCTACCCCTGGTCCAGGCTATCTTCTCTTCCCCAGATGGCGCAGAAAGCCTTTCCACTGGTCTCTCACGCCCGCTTTCTGAAGTGCATTCCAGACTCGGCACAGATTCCTCCCCTTCCTCATGACCTTGCCCTTGGGCCGGCCCCTTAGCTTCTCTGTGCCTCAGTTTTCTTTTCTCTTGTGAGGCTTTTGGTAGCTGTTTCTCAGGACTGTACAGATGAGGAAGTCAATGCTGAGATGCACAGAGGTTTGCTTAAGGTCACACAGTAGAGCTGGGAAAAGAAGCATTTCCGAGGAGTGGCCTAGGCTCTGTTAGAGGCACCAGAATGTGGGTCTCCATTTTGCAAAGTTTAGCTTGGACTTAAGAGTTTAAAGCCAGCACATCCTTCAACAAACATGTTGTAGAGGCAGTATTCAAATTTCACTAATTGAACACGTTAATTGGGCACCTACTGTGTGCCTGGCTCAGGGGACACATCCGTGTCAGATCCTCTAGGAATGGAAGGTCCAGACCTGCATTGTCCAGTATGGTAGCCACTAGCCACGTGGGGTTTGGGGGGCAGAATAATGGCCCCCAAAGATGTCCGTGTCCTAATCCCCGGAACCTGTGAATATGTGACCTTACATGACAAAGGGACTTTGCAGATGTGATTCAGTTAAGGATCTCAGAAAAGGGAGATTATCCTGGATTATTGGAGGGGGCGCCCAGTGTAACCACAAGAGTCCTCATAGGAGGGAGGCAGGAGAGTCAGAGTTGGGGAAGATCCAGTAATGGAAGCAGACGTCAGAGTGGTACGGGGCCATGAGCCTCTAGAAGCTGAAAAAGGCAAGAAAACACATTCTCCTCCCTCCCACTCCCCGCCCGAGTCTCCAGAGAGGAACGCAGCCCTGCCAACACCTTGATTGCAGACCAGTAAGGCCCAGTTCAGACCTCTGCCCTCCAGAACTGTAAGGGAATAAATTTGCATTGTTTAGAAAATTCCCTGGCGGTCCAGTGGTTAGGATTCCGTGCTTGCACTGCAGGGGGCGCGGGTTCAATCCCTGGTCCGGCAACTAAGATCCCCCATGCTGTATGGCAAGGCCAAAAATAAATAAATAATAAATAAATAAGTAAAATAAAAAATAAAATAAATTCTGCTGGACAACACTGGTTAGGTGAGGTAACTCCAAATGGTGAAGAGTCCTAAAGCCTAAATCTACTGAGATATAAGAGCTGCCTCCTGGGGGTCTATTTCTTGCTAAATCCATGACAGGAATTGGGGGCTCAGAGAAATTAAGTCATTTGCCCAAAGTCACACAGCAAGAGAAGCAGAGGAGGACCAGGGAAGGTCAGGTTGCCCTAGCAGGCGTCAGAGCAGGTGGGGAAAGCTGGGAATTCAGCCTTTCCAACAAAAAAACAAGAGACCTCCTGCAGCGAACTCCAGACCCTTTTCCCATGAGACTCTCATCCTCTTGGGAGACATTTCCCCCCAAACACAGGCCAAGGTGACTGTATTCATTTCCTGGGGCTTCCATAACAATTACCACAAACTAGGTGCCTTAAAAAACAGAAACGTACTCTCTTAACAGCTCTGGAGGCCAAAACCCTGAGATCAAGGTGTTGGCAGGGCGGTGCTCCCCTGAAGAAGGCTCTAGGGGAGGATCCTTCCACGCCTCCTCCAGCTTCTAGTGGTTGCCGGCTTCCTGGGTATTCCTTGGTTTGTGGCCCCATTACTCCCATATCTGTCTCCATGGTAACATGGCTGTCTTCCCTCTGTGTATCACTGTGTCCAGATTTCCATATTTTTATAAAGACACCAGTCATTGGATCTCATCTTTTTTTTTTTTTTAACTGAAGTATTGTTGGTTTACAATGTTGTGCTAGTTTCTGGTGTACAGCAAAGGAATTCAGTTATATATATATATACTTTTTCATATTCTTTTCCATTATGGTTTATTATAGAATATTGAATATAGTTCCCTGTGCTATATAGTAGGACCTCATTGTTTATCTATTTTATATGTAGTAGTCTGTATCTGCTAATCCCAGACTCTTAATTTATCCCTCCTCCACTTTCCCCATTGGTCACCATAAGTTTGTTTTCTATGTCTGTGAGTCTGTTTCGGTCTGGAAATATGTTCATTTGTACCATATTTTAGATTCCACATATCAGTGATATCATATGATATTTGTTTTTATCTGTCTGACTTACTTCACTTTGTATGATAATCTCTAGGTCCATCCACGTTGCTGCAAATGGCATTATTCCATTCTTTTTTATGGCTGAGTAGTATTCCATTGTGTACGTGTGTGTGTGTGTGTGTGTGTGTGTCTGTGTGTGTCTGTGTGTGTGTGTGTATCTCACATCTTTATCCATTCATCTGCAGTAAGACCTCCTCTTAATTTAATTCTATCTGCACAGACCCTATTACCATATAAAGTCACCTTCACAGGTAGACACAAATTTGGGGGGGGGGGTTGGATAGGACATTATTCAACCCAGTACAGAGACTCCAAGCAATTATCCTTGGACCTGATGGGTGTAGACCTGTGCTTCCCAGGCAGTGAGCTGGGGAGCTCGGGGTTCAAATCCCTGCTTCACTACTCACTGGCTGTGTGACCTTTGGTAAGTTACTTAACCTCTCTGGGTCCCATGTGAGGATGATAACAGCACCTACTTCTACCTCATAGGGTTGTTGAGGATTAAATGAGATAGTGCACTGAATGTCCTGGAATTGACTCAAGCCCACAGCAAGCTCTGCTTAAGCATTCACCATCATCACCATCCTTCCCCAGTGGTTGAGAGGACCTGGGGTGGATGCAGACACAGCATTAAATAATCCTCAGTGACAAGAAAGTCACTCCCTTTTTTCTTTCCATTCTTCTGCCAACTTGAAGGAGAAAGTCTCCACGGGGTGCTGATATGTCTTTGACGCGCCTCACTGAGGCTGGCTCAGCTATCTTTACAACAAAGCAAGAGAAAGTTTCCATCTCAAAAAAACTTCATCCGGTCAGGCAGCAGGATGGAAGCCAGATTTTGGTGATCCCCTTCGTGTCCTTGTGTTTATTTTCACAGCCACCTTCTGTTTATGACATGTGATATTGGCTTTCCAGTTAAGGGGTAATCTAAGCTGTCTTTTTTAAGTCAATGTATTTTCTTAAAGAGAAAGCAAGTGGTTGATTTTAAAGAATTAAGCAAATGGTAGCTCAGGCGTGGAGAGCGCAGGAACTGGTCCCATGAGTGCAGCAGGGGGATGGGGCAGAGCTGCGCGGGGATGCCCGAATGCCCTGGGCGGCGGCGGGGAGGTGGTGTGTGGCAGCAGCTTGGGCATTTGAGGTCCAGAGTGGAATGTTTCCTTGTAAGCTTCAAAGGATCCAATTAGCTGGATTATCTCCTGATCTGTGTAGACGCCACCCGGGTATAATTCACATTCAACATCATCTCCCTTCTTTCAGAGGTGACCTGCCCAGGGTAGCAGGACAGAATGGGAACCAGGAAGTCCCCTAGGACCTGAGTGAGGGGGTGGAGAGCAGAATGGGGCTGAAAAATGGGGGAATCCATTACGATTCAGCCTCCTCCAATCTCAGCAAAAGGAAATTCTCCATCCTGTCTTATGCAAACATCTAGCAAGTTCGCCTTCAAGGGTTTAATTTGCTTCCCCACTCCTCCACTTTCAGAAGGTGACAAGTGCCATTCACGACGAGTCAGTGAGAGCGGGCTGGGCCTGAGCTTCTGGAAGGACCAACACTGCAAAAGACAGTTTGTCCCAAAGCATGTGGGCCACCACTTTGTCCTGGGAAATTCACAGCAAGTACCCAGTGGTACAGCTGAGCCAGCTTCTGCCAGCAGGCACGGGGCTGTGTGCAGCTCAGGGGCCTTGGGGGACTCAAGCGTGGCCTCTCCTTGTTTTCTCTCGACAGACTAGCATTAACCCAGGCATGGGAGTGAGTGAGCTCTGGAGACAGATTCTGTTGTGCGATCAGACAAGTAATAACTCCCCATGAGAGCCTCCACCCACAATCCCTCTGACTAGCTCACTCTTCCCAGTATCTGTTGCTATGTAACAAACCACCCCAAACTTAGTGGCATAAAACAGCAACAATGATTTCATTATGTCACGGTTCTGGCATCAACGAGGCTTGGCTAGGTGGTCTCAGGCAGGGTCCGAGTTGCAGCTGAGGTCTCATTTGCAGTCACATGGTCCCTGGGGCTGGGGTCATCTTGCTGTTTGCTCACTCACACATCTTGCAACTCACACAGTAGATGCTGGTTATCAGCTGGGACCTCAACTGGGACTGTGGCCTCCTCGGGCAGCTTGGGCTTCCTCACAACATGTCGGCCTCACAACATGTAGGAAAAAGTATCCCAGGAGGGCCAGGAAGAAGCTGTGTCACCTTCTATAACTTAGCCTCAGAAGTCACATAGTGTCACTTCCAGTATAGCCACAGCCCTGGCCCAGAGGAGGGACATGGACCCCGCCTCTCAATTGCAGGAGTGACAACTTCATATTGTAAAGATAGCTTGTGAGATGGGAGAACTTGTGGCCACCTCGTAAAATACACTGCCACTCCCACCATTTCCTGCTCTAATTCCAGTCCAGATTCTTCCCAGCTTCTGATTCTGTGGACTTTTATCAGGCATCTAGCGAGTGCTTGCTGCTTTCATTAACCTCCACACATTAACTCTCCACAACTCCACTTTGTGGTCGGCCTGTAATATTCCCATTTCACAACCGTGGGCTCCGAGGATCAGAAAGTCTAAGGCACCTGCCCAAGTTCCCACAGCTGTTCAGCAGCTTTAGGGAACATCGGTTGCTTTGGATGCCTCTTTTGGTCACTGTCCTTGCATTTCCTTGAAGATGACCCCTCCCTCACCTCAGACCATGTGGTTTGGGGTTAGTCTGACTCCACCCATTGGTCCATAGATGGGCATGTGACTAAAGCGTGGCCAATCAGAATTTTCCAAACCTGTAGCCTCAGTGATTGGTTCAGGGATCATCAGGTGACCCAGTTTGGTCCACTCAGAGGTAATCCTAGAACAGTTGGGAAGAGAGAATTGTGGGGGTGACTAACCATCATGAATGTTCAGCTGAGCCTGCTGGGTTGCCTTTTCCATCTTGAGGGCGAGGCCTACCTGAGAATAAAGCCAACATAGACAAAAATGACCATGAGACAGAAAGAGATAGCATCCTGAGGTCAGTGCTTGAGCCCCTGGATCCAGCCATACCTGAAGCTGGCACTACCCTTGGACTTTGTCATTATAAAAGCCAATATCTTTTCTTTTTAACTGAGGCCATTTTGAGTTGAGGTTTCTAGGATAAGCAAAAGACTCTTGGCCTATAATGAGGCAGAAAAAGAATTTGAGTTCAAGCCTATCTAAGTCCAAATTCTAAATTCTTTCCCCAGAACCATGCCACCTCCCTGAGTCCCATCCACCTTCAGTGTCCAGATCAATTCTTCCTTTTCTGTGATGCCTTCCCTACAAATATCAGCTCACAGCATCTCTCCTCAACTCTAATTGCTGGAGTTTGTGGCCTTTGGTCTAAGTGTTTTCAGGGAGGGCCCCCCGATACACACTATGCCCTCTTCTGTAATCACGGGTGCTTGAAGTTTCACCATCAGAGCAGCATTCCTTTGGATGAAGCATTGCCTTCCTCAAGTGATTGTTTTAAAATCCTGACCCCCTGAGAGTGGAACTCGACTCACTACGGCCCAAGGAAAAATGGATAAGGGTGTTCAGGATGGAGATACAGGGCAGTGAAACGATGAAGGTGGGTGTATTTGATTCTGACCAGAAAGGAGGACGTGGCATTTAAGCTGAATCTTAAAAAAAAAAAAAAAAAAAAGACAGGATTTGACAGTCAGGGATGTGGGAAAGGGCATTGGAGGTGGAAAGAGCAGACTAAGATGTGAGAATTTCTGGGGTACATTCAGGAAACAGCGTAAAATTAGCTGCTGTGGATGGTGTATGGTATAGGACAGAAGGCTGCTCAGATAGTCCTGGGAACGTGAAACCCCAGGCTGAGGAATTTGATCTTTATTTTCCTGGCAATAGGGAGCCACTGAAGGTGCTTGAGCAGGGGGGGCGGAGAGCCGCAATCAGAGCAGCACTTTAGGAAGATTAATTTGTGCCCCGGGGTGGGGGAGGGAGTGGTTTGAAGAGGCCAGAGGCAGGGCCAAGGGAAGCCGAGAGAGAAACGAGTTCATCTGAATAAGAGTCAGACAGTGGATGGGTTAGGAGTGATGGGGGACATTCTTGGGGACAATTGCCTTGATATAGACACAGACTGGGTACCAGCACAGGGGTGGAGCGTTAGAGCAGCCTGTGTTTTGGCCCCTTCGCCACGTGACATCCAGGCTCAGCATCTTCCTCCTTTAAGAATGGCATCCAGGGACTTCCCTGGTGGTCCAGTGGTTAGGACTCGGCGCTTTCACTGCCGAGGTCCTGGGTTCAATCCCTGGTTGGGGAATTAAGATCCCACAAGCCGCGTGGCACGGCCAAAAAGAAAAAAAGAAAAGAATGGCATCCATCCCCAGCCCCCCACATATAGATCCATGGTGTGCAGACCAGGATGGGATTACTTTGCATTGCTGAGCAGCTTTCCACTGTTTGGATGTACCACAATTCACTTACCTATTCACTGCTGGTGGACATTTGGGTAGTTCCCAGTAAGCGCCTTTTTATTATTTATTTATCTAGTTTGGCTGCACCACACGGCGTGCGGGATCTTAGTTCCTTGACCAGGGATTGAACCCGTGCCCACTGCAGTGGAAGCATGGAAGTCCAGTCTTAACCACTGGACCGTCAGGGAAGTCCCCAATAAGCCCCTTTTTAAGTGTCAATAGATGTCACCTTGCACGAAGCAATAAACTCTGAGAAAGCGCTGATGGGATGGGCCAGCTATCTTCTATCTAGTACACCTTAAAATAAATGCATAAGTATTACAAATCAAACATGTTTGTCCAGGACCGTCTTTGTCCTGCTCGGGGCTCGCTCTGGCAGAGGCTGTGGGAGTTGCTGCTGCAGTGGTTGTGTTGTTGCATGAGGATGCTGCCGCGGGGCCGGAGATGGGCATGGACGCCAAGCCTCTTCTCATCGCTGGACAAGAGGCCTTCTGGAAGCCGCTCTGGCTGGGCCCCTGCCCCCCCACCTCCAGTCTCAGCTGGATGGAGACATTGAGCCCAATTCATGCTGCCTTCAAAGGGCTCCTGTCTGAACCAGGCTCTTGGGCTAACCCCAGCCAAATCCTCGCCTAGGGAAACACACTGGGCCCTTGTTTAGGCGGAGGCCCGCCTGCAGGAGGTCAGCCCAGCTGCAAGGGCAGAATCCCCAGCTCAGCCGTGGAGTGTGGCACGGGGGCCTCCTCGGCTCGCTGCCCGCCAGCCCCAGGCCCACCACCTAGACGAGACAGAGGCCGCCTGGGAAGGCGGAAGCCTCACCTGGGGGCTCCCACACGTGTCCGATGCTGAGTCGGGAAGGGCCGGTCCCTCGGCCTGGGGTGTGGCTCGCGCGCCTCTCCACCGCTCAGAAACTACACGCAATCCGTTTTCCTTTCTTCCTCTTGGGATTTGAACTGCTTCTGCCCAACCAGATCTTTTCTGTTGGCTATTAAGTGCCCTCCAGGCTGCAGATCTTAAGAATTATTCTACTGGGAGAAGCAAGCCTGAGAACCTGCCCACATACAAGGGGAGAGGATTACACAGGGGCTTGGACACCAGAAAATGCCGGATCCGTTGCGGGAGCACATCTCAGGGTCTGTCCCTCGCGCTCCTCCCTCTCCACCTCTGGGGGGATCCCCAAGGCTGTCAGAACCCCGTCCCCTCCCCATTCTATAGTCCCCCCCGCCCCCCCCCCCACTGCTCCGGCTCCCACCCACGTGTCAATGAGTCCCACATTTCTGTCTCCAACCCAGAGCTTTCTTCTGAGTGGCCTATCCCCCTGTGTATTCAGTATTGCCACTCAGATGTCTCAAAGGGACCTAGGCACGTCCAAAACCATTCTCTCCCACCTGAACTCCAGACCCAAATTTCCATGGTGTTGAAGGGAGAAACGTCTATGAGCACCTTCCTGGGCATGGTCAGAACTGCCCGTCTTGGGGGCAGATCTCACGGGGAGATAGGAGGGCAGATCCATCCCTGTGGACCCCCTACACTCCCCACCAAACGTTCCTGCAGACAGGGCTGCGCTCTCCAAGACCACCACCTGGTGGTCCCGTCCTGGACCGTGAGATCTCCAAATCCCTCCCCCCGCCCAGGGCTGGTATCTCCTTAGGTGGCAGCACATTGTCAGTGGGTGGAGGGGAGCCGAGAGGCATTTATGGAAGAGTGAACTGACGATGGGGAGATTTAATTCACTGCTGATTCACGGCTTTTCAGGCCGGGCCTGGAGGAAGCTGCAGGCCCATGTGCTTGTGGCCTTCATTTATTTCAGACTTTCCTGGGAAGGGGCTGGGTGGGAGGAGGGCCGCGGGCAGGGAGGAGGGAGAAGAACGGGCTGGGAGCTGGTCCACCCACCAGGATACTCGGGAAATGAGTCCCAGGAAATTGTCTTGCAGAAAAGGAAAGATAGGAGCCGGGTTCCATTCTCTGGTTTCTAAAAGGAGGCAGGAAAAAAAAATCATTCTGTAAATTTGCAGTCCTCTCTCCCTGAGTTTTTTTTTTTTCCCCTCTGCAAGCACAGAGGACATGGTCCCTGTGTCCTGCCACGGCGAGAGCGGCTCGTTAATTAAACAGACGACCAGATGTCACCGTTCATTAGGCCACATACGCAGCCCCTCCAGGTGGCTCCTTCCCCAGACCACCGCCCCTGGCGGCCCCAGCCCTGGAGAAAGAGCCTGGCACACAGCGGGGTGGAGGTGCCCAGCCCCCAGCCCCCGAGTCCTTGTTAGTAGGGGCACCGCAGCCAGACGCGAAGTGATGGAGACTTTTAATTTTCATCACGCCTGTCTGTCGAGCTCCATTTTAAATCACTTTAACGGCAGATTAAGAATATATAAGCTGATATTAGAGGGCATTCTTAGTGCCTTTATAAATGTCTTAAATCAAAAGTTTGGCTTAATTGCACTTGGGCGTTACAGGAGGATGGGGTGGGGGCAGGGTGTGGCTCAGATGAGCCCCGGTAGTAAGGGGCCTGGGAGGGGAGAGGGGAGCCCCTGGGGTGTAGCATGGAGGGTCCACAGGTCTCAGAGAGCAAAACGTCTGTCCAGTTTGCACGTGATGATTGAGTTTTCCCTTCCTGTCCAGACCTCGTGTGCAACACCAGGTACACCTGCAAACCAGGGGTAACCACGCCCAAGGCAAAGCCCTGCCCTGACGTCTCTGGAGCTGCAGCCTGGCAGGGAAGATGTCCAGTGACCAAGTAATTCCATGTGACGACCACAACAGCAGTTGTTGATCGCATACGATGTATCAGGCCCTGTTCCACGCACCCGACCGACATATAGTATCTCATTTAATCCTCTATGGGTGGGATTATCATTGTCCTCATTTTAAAAAGGAAGCTAAGAGAGGTTAAATGACTTGGGTGAGGTCACACTGCTTTTCAGTGAGAGGCCAAGATTTGTACCCAGGCAGCCTGTGGTGCCAGAATCTGTGCTCTAACCACTGCACCTTTCTGCTTCTCCCTCCATATGGCATGAGTGTCAAGAGAGTTTCCACGGAGAGATGGAGGGGGGAGCTTAACCGGGGGCTTGACTTCACCCAGGGGCACAGAGGAGGCTTCCCAGAGCAGAGATGCTTCACTAGGACCTGATGGGTGATTAGGAGTGAGGCCAGGTGAAGTGAGAAGTACGTGGCATGGGAGATAGAACAGCATGTGCAAAGGCCCTGAGGCAGGCCCTCTCTTGGTATGTTTGGGGAACAGAAAGAAGGATTTTTTTTTTCTTCTGTTTCATTCATGGTTATATATCCGGGGCTGAGTGCAGTGCCTGGCACCAAGTAGATGAAGAGTGAATATTTATTGAATGAATAAAGAGAGGAGGTCCCACTGCAAGGCCAGATGTCAGTGATCGAAAGAGGCCTGTGAACAGCCACCCTGGGATGCTTCTACAACCCACCCCTTCTGCCAGCCTTCTGGTGGGGAGGGGCTGCCACACGGCAGGGGCTGCGTGGGCTGCCAGTGCCATTGTCTTTGTGCCTTGCAGAGTCTCTTGACGTTGACATGGCCGTAGGAGGCATGCAGAAGGAGCCGCCCTCCAACTCTGCAGTGGGCATGCTTGCTTTGGCCTCCCCAGCGTCCTTTCCTCCTGTTTCTGGCTTTTGCATCTCCATTTTCCTTTGGGACCATCTCTCTCCCAATTGCAGCCCATGAGAAGAAGGAGGGGTTCCACATCCCAAGTTCTAGGGATGGCCAGTCAGCAAAGTGCATTCCCTTGACCACAGTGATTGGCTCAGGGATGGCCATCTGACCTGAAATGAAGCAATGAGAGTCAGCCCTGCAACGTTTGCTGAAATTACTGCAGCAGAGAAGCTTTGTCTATGTGGAGTTTGCTGAGCTGCTGAGCATCCTAGGTGCTCCGGGGGCGCTTCTGTCATCTTTTGGGGAGAGCCTGCAAAGGCAAACAGGACTGAGAGGTGAAGAGAGAGTGACTCCTGGAACCTTTGAGTCCCTGGATCCAGCCATTCCTGAAGTCACTTTCCCCTGAAACTTTCCAGTTACATGACCCAATAAATTCTCTTCTCTGTTTACACCAGGGAGTGTTGGGTTTTCTCTTGTTTGTCAGCCACTGGCTCAAGAGATTTCCAACCATTGTTCAATCTAACTGTCACACACAGAAAATTGGCACGCATTTCAGAAATTCTGCAGAGCCTCCCATGGAAGCCAGGCTTATTTTCTCTGCCTTGAGACTTGCTGAGGGAGTCAGGACACCCACTCAAATCTCAATTCTCTTGCACATCAGCTGGTGACTGACTTGGGACTTGCCCTCTCAGAGGGGGGGCCCTGGTTTCATTAGCTGGAACAAAGAGTTATAATCTCTGGCTCACCAGTTTCACTCAGTTGTGGATGTGTTTGGTGGCCAGTGATGTTGGCCAACAGGCTTTAGAGCCGCAGCTCTTACGTAAGACCCACCACATCCCACACTTCACCTCCCATGACTCTTACCCTGCTGTAGTCACACTGGCTATTTATTTGGTTTCTTGGACACAACAAGCTCATTCGTACCTCAGGGTCTTTGCACTCACTGTTCCTTCTGCCTGAAATGCTCCCCTCCTGAGATTAGGCACGTCTGGGTCCTACTCCATCTTCAAGGCTCAGCTCAAAGGTTGCCTCTTCCAAGAAGCCCTCCCTGACCTTCCCCTAAGGTCCCTGACTCCTCATCTCCCTATTTTATCTCTTTCCAGTCCTTATTATTTCTGAACTCACTTTTTTGTGAATGAATGTCTGCCTCCTCTCACAAACCTGGAAACTGTGAGCGCAGGGAGGTTGTTGGTCTTGCCCTCTGCTGTCTGTTGTGTGAATTTTTGTGGACTGACTGTGTGACCTCAGGCTAGTCACTTACCCTTTCAGAGGCCACCTTCTTTTTCTCACTTGTAATTTGGCATCTTCATGCATGCCTGGCACTCATGGGATCCAGTGAAATGATGATGACTCTGTAAGCCCTTGAATTATATTGCAATCATATTAAAAAGTGAGGGCTGCTTATTAGGTTGTGGGCGGGTCTTCCACCCTCCCAACAAATCCCCTACTTCCTTCCATCCCTAAATTCAACCCTAAAGGAGAGATTCTCCTTACCACACAGACTTCAATCCAGGAGGACTTCCTGGAGAAGGGGGCATTCTTCACCCAGCTTTATCAGCCTTTTGAACCCTAGGGTTGACTCGCTCCTTTCAAAACTTCCTCCTCGGAACTTCCCTGGTGGTCCAGTGGGTAAGACTCTGCACTCCCTACGCAGGGGGCCAAGGTTCGATCCCTGGTCCGGCAACCAGATCCTGCATGCGTGCCACAACTAAGAAGTCTGCATGCTGCAACTGAAAGATCCCGTGTGTCGTAACTAAGAAGACCCGGCAAAGCCAAAATAAATAAATTAATTAATTAATATTAAAACAAACAAACAAAAAAACCCTCCTCCTCCTCCTCCTCTTCCGCTATTCCCTTCCCAAAGCCCTGACATGCTTCCTTTCCGTAAGCCCTCACCATTGTCACTGCCTACCCTCCCCAACCCAGAACATTTTCTTCAAGAATGCAAGCAGCGGTCAAGGGCATGGCCTCCTCCCCCCGCATCCCCGCCCCCTAGACTGGGGAATTAGACTCTGGGCCATGCCATCTGTCTGAAAACAATTAGCAATAAACGCCAGCACACTGGGGCTCCGGGTCACCAGGGGATGAAGCGGTGGGGTTATAAATCCAGAAGGTTCCCAGCTGAATCAGCCTTCCTGTCCGTGGGCCAAGAAAAATCCTCCCAGCTGCCCCTGGGGAGAGAGGTTCCCAGCCACCTCTTGGGGGATGGAGAGGAGGCGCTACCCGAGCCTCACAAAGCCCTGGCCTCAGCTGGGGAGGCGGATGGGGGACCATCTGGCGGAGTGCAGGGACGTGTCCGGGCCAGACGGAGAAGCAGCCTTATTTGCTGTGTATTGTGTGTTCCTTCTCAAAACACTCCACGCATATGCTTCAAGTGCGTGGCTCTCAGCCAGCTGGGACCAGGGGTGGGTCAGTGGGAGTACTTCCGAAGAGAGGGGTGAGGGGTATGAGCCTGTCTACGGGGAGGGGACAGCTCATAGTGCCCCCACCCCACCCGACTCGGCCCGGGTTCCTCTTCTCCAGCCCCCCTGCTTGACCTGTGCCTAAGTTTCCCCTATTAAGCCTCCCCCCCGCCCCCCCCACCCCACCCCCCCCCCGCTCAAATGTCACTTCCCCTTACAACGGAAGGGGAGCCCACTTTGCCAAACTTGACTGCGTTTAGCTACATAAGGTCTGGCTCACCAAGCCGTTTCTGCATTTTGGTAATTTGAATAAGTTGCTAGTGAATTAAAAAAACAGGAGATGCTACATAAAAATCTGGATGTTCAGCTTCTTTAGAAAAATCGAAAAATCTGGCAAGCCTTTGCCATCAACGTAGCCACGATCAGCCCAGGTTGCGGGGAGGTGGGGGGGGCGGGCAGGGAGGGGGGAGAAGAGGTAGCTGCCCCTTAAGCCTGGCACGACTTTTCTGTTCCAATCCTCTGCTCATTCATTCACTCGTTCAATAGCAGTGGGACCTGTCGCTGTGCCTGGTTCTTTATACGGCGCTTTGATTCTCAGAGGGAAGACAGACGTTAAATCCTAAACCAGGGCATATGTAATATAATGTCACATGGTGATAAGTGTTACTAAGGAAATATACAGCAGAGAAAGGGGCTGGAGAGGGATGGGAGTGGGAGGGGCTGCTGCTAAGGCAGACCCATTAGGCCTGAATGAGCTGAAGGGCCCCCATGGTGGAGGAAAGGCACGCCTGCAGGAAGGAACAGCGGGTGCAAAGCCCCTGAGGCTGGGAGCTGGAGGGAGTGACTGAGCGGTGGCCAGGCTCTTTTGAAACAGGTAATCTGGGCAGGCCCGGGTTGGGGTTACCCCAGGTGGAGCCCTATTCTGCTTTAGACTCTGGGAAATCCAGCTAGTGAACCCTGGGGGACTTCCTGAGCGGGGCCCGACTTCGAGGATTCCAGGTGGTTTGATCCTGATTCTCAGCCTCTTCCGGACTAGCTGGGGTGGTCCTGGTGGTGGGAGGGGGTTGGGGGGGTGTGTGGCTTCCCCAGAGGCAAGGCTCCTTAGTGGTTAAGTCTCCAGCCTCCTGGGTTCAAGTCCCTTCCACCCCTCACCTCGGGCAGAGGACTTCCCCTCTCTGAGCCCAAGTTTCCCCATCTGTAAAATGGAGCATCTAGAACTCACCTCAGGGGACTGTTGTGCTACTAAGTTAATACCTATGTGCACATCTATATAAAAATATCTATGCAAAATGTCTAGGCAGATGCTTGGCACATAGAAAGTGCTAGGTAACCGTTAGCCATTTTAATTTAAGGAGCAAAGGGAGACCATTGTTTAAAGGAGCGGTTCTCAAACTTTTTGGTCTCCAGACCCATGACACTTAAAAATTATCAAGGACCCCAAGCAAAGAGCTTTCGTTTATATGAGTTCTATTATTCAGTATTTCTCATATTAGAGATTGGTAAAATTTTAAAACATGCATTTATTAATTCTCTTAAAAAGAAAGATAATACACTTATTACATGTTAATGTCAATAATATATTTTTATGACAAATAGTGATTTGTCCTAAAAATGATTTGTCTCAAGCCAAAAAATATGTGGCAAGAGTGGCCTTGTTTTCTGTTTGCGCAAATCTCTTTAATGTCCGGGATCTGGATCTTCAGATCTGCTCCACATCCAGCCTGCTGTGATTTGTCTTCTTGGTGGAAGGCAGTGAAGCAAAGCCAGCTCACTGACAGGGGGCTGGAAAAGGAGGGCCTTGTGGATCCCCTCAAAGGGTCTCAGACCCCCAGGGGTCCTTAGGCCACACTTCAGGAATGGCTGGTCTAGGGCTTCCCTGGTGGTGCAGTGGTTAAGAATCCACCTGCCAACGCAGGGGACACAGGTTCGAGCCCTGGTCCAGGAAGATCCCACATGCCGCAGAGCAACTAAGCTGGTGCACCACAACTACTGAGCCTGTGCTCTAGAGCCCGTGAGCCACAACTACTGAGCTCGCGTGCCGCAACTACTGAAGCCCGTGCGCCTAGAGCCGATGCTCCGCAACAAGCGAAGCCACCGCAATGAGAAGCCCCCTCACCGCAACGAAGAGTAGCCCCTGCTAGCCGCAACTAAAGAAAAGCCCGCGTGCAGCAACGAAGACCCACTGCAGCCAAAAATTAAAAAAAAAGAATGGCTGGTCTGGGGGGCCGTTCAGGGTGGCAAGTGGGCGTGTGACTTTGTCCCTCCGAAGTGCAGGGTGGGGACAGGGCCCCAGGAGACAGTGTCTGGATTCAGCTTGCCTGCCGAGGCTCGGAGGGGCTGGTCCTGGGACCTGGCCGGCGGGAGGTTGGAAGGGCTCTGCTCTGCTGACGTCACAGACCCATGGGCGAGGCCGGCAAGTAAGCGGGGTGTTAAAACCAGAATATGGGAGGCATGCTGGCCATTGAGGAGCATGACAGAGACACCCCGACCCTCTGCGGGGAGGAGATGGCGTCCCCTGATCAGAATTCTCATACTGGCCCCTTGTATGAGCCCCAAGGTGCCCAGGCCCGGGCAGTTCAGCACTGGCTCTCTGTGAGTCAACAAAAGTTCCCTTCAACAGCCTTCAGGGCTCCATTATCCCCATTTTACGGAGGGAGAAACTGAGGCTCCTGCCCCACAAAGTTGAGTCATAGGTGTAGGCAGCAGAGTCTGGGAGGGCATCCCAGGCCTGGGGTCCTCGAAAGAGCTGTGGGACCACCCCAGGCAAAGTCAAGATGGTCCTGCCCCTCCAGCATGGAGGTCTCTGGGGCACTGGATGGCACTGGGCCAGGGGACGGAGGACCCAGTCTCTTCCTTTCCCAGAACATCAGGAAAGGAGAGCTGAGGCTGAGAGGGGGGAGAGGGAGCCACCCTTGCCAACTGCTCTCATAGCCTCAGTTTCCTCATCTATAAAATGGGGCAATAATACTCCCAACTGTGTAGTTCTCAAGATGAATCAACTGCATGCCCCCCATGGGCCTGGCACACCGTGGACACAAGACCCACATCCCACTCCTGCTGTGACCTCCTCCGCTTGCAGAAATTTCCCCAGGACCCCCTTTGCCTTGTCAGCAAGTCCCCCTTGTGTTATTTTTTTTTTATAAAAGCATTGCCTTGTATGGGCGCTTACAGTCTTTGCTGAGTCCCTTGTGATCTTTACCTCCTTTAAGCCTCTTGGCATCTCCTCCAGGAGAGTAGCACCCTTATCCCCATTCTAAGGAGATAAGACTGAGGGGGGTACTTGCACAGATACACAGGCAGGAAGACACACATTTCCCTGCTCTGCCATCGCAGAAACAGCAGCAAGTTGCAAGGGAACAGGGCAGGCGGACAGGCCTTGCCCGCACGGGAACAGAACAGAAAGCCCCCAGTCCCCGCCGTGGGGGTGGGGTGTCACCAATTGCCCCCCCTTGCTCCGAACTGAGAGGTTCCTGGGAGGCAGGACTCTTGGTGCTACACCAGGGACAGTCTTGAGCAAATCAGGATAGAGGTGGTCGTTCTACCCTCACGGCACCACTATTTCCCATCCCAGGTCTGGGATGAGAGAGGAAAGGGGGGTTTGAACAAAGCCCCAAAGTGCCTCATCAATGGGGACTGATTCCAGCGAACCCGAACCTCACAGCTGTCAGAACGGATGCTCTGGCCCGAGCGGGGGCTGCAGGGCGGATCAGGCAGCCACAGGGCCTGCCCGAATGACCTCATTTGTTCATCCCAGGATTCGAAGATGATTTCACCAGCGGCCCAGGCCAAGAGGAAGGGAGCGTTTCACGCCTTGTTCCTACTCCACAGCAGTTGATAGGTTGATCCTGGTGACCCGGAGTGGGTGGCGACACCTTAGCCTCCTGGCTGAGATCAATCCTTAGACAACTGGACAGTCTGGGACCCTGCCTTGCTGAGCCCAAGACCCTCTGGGGGCTGAAAGCAGAAAAATAACCGTTGACACCAATTCCCACCTGGAATTCCCTAAAATGCTGGCCTTATTCCCCAGACCACACCACAACCTTCTGATGAGGAAATCAAAGCAGTTTATCTGGAGTCAGATCTGCTACTTCCTGGCTGTGTGTCCTTGGTAAGTTGCTTAACCTCTCTGAACCTGTTTCCTCATCTGTACCTAAGGGAGAGTTTAGTTGATATTCTTGTTACTTGGTTCATTCTTTCCCTCCTTTGACCTTCTCAGCCACTCTCTGAGAAATGGGTTATTTTATACATCAGGATGGAGGTTCAGAAAGGCAAAGTGACATGGACAAAAAGCCCACGGCTCTAAGAGTAAAGTGAGATTTGAACCTGACCTTGCCAGGCTGAAGGCCGTCTCATCCCCATGACACCTGGGCTGCCTGAGAAGTGAGTAAGATGAAGACATGCTGTATGAGACATTATTACTCTTTGCTTCTCAAAGTGCGATGCCTGGACCATCAGCATTAGGTTGTTGAAATGCAGAATCTCAGGCCCACCAGAAACCATCTGAGTCACAATCTGTCCTTTAAAAATCTCCTCAGGTGATTGGTGTGCACAGTAAAGTTCGAGAACCTCTGGGCTAGATCAGGGTTTCCTGGAGTTTGTTCAGGGAAATGGGAGTAGGTATAATTAAAATAAAAGATAATAGGAGGGTGTGGTTTAGTGCCCAAATCAATCTGGGACACGCAGGATTAAACAAAAAGAAAGTACAGGACTTACTAAGGCCTTTAATAATCAAATGTACATTCTGTGTCTGTAGGAGACATATCCCAATTGTATCAAAAGATCAATTTTTTTGAACACAACATCTTGTGCTCTGCAGAATACACTGGAGGGAAAACCTGGGTCCTGTAGATATTAATGATAAAATCACAGCTCCCATTTATTCAGCACTTATTACGCATCAGGCCCTGGACTCCTCCATATCTTACTGTGTAACTTTCATCCTCAAAGTTACCTCATCGTCCAAGATGGCTCCTGGAGCTCCAGCCATCGCATCTGCATTCTAGGCAGCTGGAGGAAGGAAAGAGATCATCCTTCAACTGAGTCATTCTTCTTTAAGGAGCCTTCCTGGAACTTCCATGAAACACTTCCACCTTCATCTCACTGGCCAGCTTTAGCTACACAGCTGAACCTAAACACAAGTGAGGCTAGGAAATGTTGCCCAGATAAAAATTGAGGTGTTGTGGCTAAAGAAGAAGGGGAGGGTGGATACTGAGAAGATAATTATCAGTCCCTGCCCAGGAGCTTTCCTGGGGGAGAGGGGCTTGTCCAAGGTCATACTGGTGGTCAGTAAGGGAACCATATTTGAACTCACCAAGGCCAAGTAGCTCAGCTTTTGCTACATTTGCTAATTGTCTAAAGAGGAAAATCAAAAGGTTTGACTTAAAATGTTCTTTTAAAGTTTTTTTTTTTTTTTTCCTGCTCAGGGAAGTGCGAGAAACATTGGGTAACACAAAGGGAAAGAGATTTCTTGGCTCCAGGACTTTTCCAAGTGAATCAAGAGGCCATAGATAACAGAAGCCCTGATTCAAAATGGCTTCTCCAAGGAAGAAGTGTGTATTATGTCACAGCACTGGAAGACAGAGATGGTGTCAGGGCTGGTTGATTCAGCAGCCCACTTAGTGTCAACCAGGACCTAGGCTCTTTCCATTTTTGTGCTTTGCCATCTTTAGGCTCATCCCCTCATGGTGCAAAATGGCTGCTGGTGAGCCAGGCATCCTGTCACAAAGCCCTAAAGGCAGCAGAGTGAATAGCCTTTCCTCACAGCCATATGTAAAGACAAGGAAATCTTTCCCAAAGCTGCCCGACACACTTCCCCTATTGCTAGAGTTCTCCACGTAACCCCTCCTAGGCCAATTGTGAAACAAGGGAGGCCTCGGAACTCCCACTATTGGTTTAACTGACCAGTGTCCACTGCGGGGCAAGGGTGGGACCAAGGCAGCACCTGGACAAAGTCAAGGTTCTATTGACAGGGAAGGGGGGTCGCTAATAAGGCCAAACCAACATGGCAGGTCATGGAGACTTTGAATGTGCAAACACACTTTGTGTAATCCCTGTAGGGGAGAAGGTGGCCCAGTCCCTGCCCAGAGAGCCGGCTGGTTGTGGGAGAGGTGCTGGGTGAGGTGAGGGGCCAGGGCATTTGCCCCCAGTGGATTGCGGAGGAGATCACATGAGATTAATTTTTTCCCAAGCTGCATGTTGGGAACACGGTATTTTATTGTTTTATTTACCTCCGTTAAATATGTTTCTGGGGACTTCCCTGGCGATCCAGTAGGGGATCCAGTTAGGACTCCACTCTTTCACTGCCGAGGGCGCGGGTTCCATCCCTGGTCGGGGAACTAAGATCCCGCAAGCTACGTGGCTTGGCCAATCAATCAATCAATCAATCAACATTTTTCTGATAACTTGTCAGGGTGGAGGCTAAGATGGGTCGCTCGGATTTTCCTCCAGGAGGGGCCTGTTGCCTTAGCTTTGGGGAGGGCTGCCGGGGACTACCTCGGGAAGGCTGCAGTTGCCAAGCCACCTCTGCTGGGTGATGACCCCCCTGGAACTGCCCTCATCTGAGGACCCCGCAGTTCTCAACAGGACGATTCTGCCACCCAGGGGACACTTGGCTTTGTTTGGAGACACTTCTTGTTGTTACAGCCGGGAAGGCGGTGGTACTGGCATGTAGTGGGCGGTACTGGCATGTAGTGGGCGGTACTGGCATGTAGTGGGTAGAGGCCAGGGATCCTGCTCCCCCGCAACAAAGAATGATCCGGCCTCAAATGTCAACAGTCCCAAGGTTGGGAAATCCTGTGATGACTGAGGAAGGCCAGTGGAAAACCCTGGACAGCTCACTGCCCACAGGACTCCTCTGGGAGGGCTTCCTAGCTCCAGAGGCCCCGTGTGGTGAGTTCAGCCAAGCTGCCCCCTCTCTCTGCCTCTCCTGTTTCCCTCCCTTCCCTTCCCATGGGGTTGATCCCAAGGGCCCACCTTAATACACTTTGTGCATGCTAACCTCCTTCTCAGAATCTGCACCCCTGGGAATGCAAAAAGTCATTCTTCCAGAAAGTTCTAGCAAGGCAGAAGTCAGTTATGCATCCTGTAGGCAGTGAAAACTCTGCAAACCTCTGACTCCCAAGATAACTACTGTGTGCCCCTGGCAGGTGTTCATCCTGGGTTGGTTTTTTTTCCAGGCATCTATCAGGTACCTACTGTTTGTGCTGGTCGGCTCCCAAGCTCCCTGTTTCTGGGAACCACACCTGGAGGACCTGCGCTCCCCTCCCCTTAGGCCATGAGGCCGGCCAGGACCTGGCTCCTGCCTTTCCCCTTTTCCCCCTTTCTCCAGAGATGGGCATGTGACTCAGGCCTACCTAATCAGTATCGTCCCACCTCCTGATCTCAGTGATTGGTTCAGAGGTAGGCACATGATCCAAGCAAGGCAGCTGAGTGTCAGCCTGAGGAATTTGTTGGAAGTATTGAGAAAGAAGAATATTTTCTGCTTTTTTTGCTCAGCTGGGAGAACAGGGATCTGGAGCTGCCTGGAGTCTCCACATGGAGAGAGACTGCTTAAGAATGAAGCCAAAACAGGTAAGCCGAGTGGAGAGATGGGGGGCCAGAGATCGAATCATGAAGGCAGTGGGCCCTGGATCAAACCACACCTGAAGACACACTCCAGGTTTTTTTCTTATTATGCAGACCAGTAATTTCCATTTTTTGAGTAAATTGAATCACTGTTATGAGTTGAATTGTGTCCCTTCCCACAAAAAGATATGTTGAAGTACTAACCCCAGTATCTCAGAATGTCACCTTATTTGGAAATTGGGTTTTTACAGAGGTCATCAAGTTAGGATGAGGTCATTAGGGTGGGCCCTAATCCCATATGACTGGAGTCCCTATAAAAAAAGGAAAATTTGGACACAGAGACAGGCATGCACAGAGGGAAGATGATGTGAAGATACAAAGGGACAAGGCCACGTGACTGGGATGGTGTATCTACAAGCCAAGGAAGGAACACCTAGGGTTGCCAGAAAACACCAGAAGCTAGAGGAGGAAGGAAGGGTTCCCCCCCACCCGGCGCCATCAGAGCATGGACTTACTGACACCTTGATTTCAGACTTCTGGCCTCCAGGATTGTAAGACAATAAATTCCTGTTGTTTTAAGCCACCCAGTTTTGGGTACGTTGTTATGGCAGTCTAGGAAACTAATAAAGTCACTGTAGTTGGTCTCTGTCACTTGCAAGCAAGAATTCTGAGTAGTGCAGTGTTACAGCACCATGTAAGTAATTATTTACAAAAATGGTAAGTTTCCCATTTGAAATACCAGAATCTAACATTTTAGGTGGTACCCAGAGTACTTACACCGACTTCACCTTCCTCCATTCTCTTTCCCCCAAGCCATTATCTCTAGTGCAGTCTGACCTTTGCAAGCTGCACCCCACTCCCTCAGGATGTGATAATTTGGTCCCCATGGTTAGGCCAAACATGCTTTGTATTATCCTTGTAATAGGGCTTATTCCATGACAATGTCCCTGAGTGCCATGAATACCAATGATATCATATGAGATGATTTTAAGTAGAACGCCACTGTATTTTTTTGCTTTAGTAATCAATCTTTATTTTAATGTGTTCAAAGGTTGTAACTGGTACATCAAGCCTGTGATGTCACAAATATCATTGCTCAGTGTATCTGTCTGAGTCCCAGCACTCAAATGGGATAATTGGGAGAGTTAACAAAGGGACAGTCTACAAAGGTGGAGGCAGGGTCTGTGTAGGGAAACCAAGAATAAATGTTGCAGTGTCCAGGGCTAGTGAAAACAAGGAGCTGTTACCACCTTTAGGCTGGAAGGAGTGGAGAAGGAGTAGTTACTGGAACCCAGAGAGAGCTGTAGCTGGAGGAGAGGGGCCATCAACAGGAGTGACCTTCAGGAGAAGAACACAGCCCTTGTTCTAATCACAGTGAGGCAGGAAGGGAGATGGGGGAAATACCCCAACCTCTCTCCCGTCCCGCCCTCCAGTCTTCCCTCTGTGCTTCCCATTGGCTGAACCCAGCAGGAAATCAGAGTGCAAGGGATCCTGGGAAATGTAGTCCATAGGGTCAGCCTCCTGTTACACAGAGCAGGGAGGGTCTGAAAGGGCAATTGAAAGTTAACCAGCATACTTAAAATGAGCCTACGTAAATGATAAATGTAAATGTAAAACGTAAGGAAACGATTGAGTTTTAAGTAGGCACCCATTGGTCTGCATGCACATGGCTATGTTTTCAGAACAATTTATCTCCTTTTTCCTAATGTATACTGACCTCCGCTTTTATGCCACCTTTGTCCCCAAATCCCAGCGTTGGTGTCACATCACACATTGCACCAGCCACCTCTGACTTGGGGCACTTGGAGGGCTTGGAGGGGTGGTATGGGCAGTGGGAAGGCTCAGTCGTGTCCAGAACTCTCTCAGAGCTAGCCAGCACCCCTCTCAGCTCCCAGGGGAGCGCAGACCCCTGCCTGTTGCCCTGTGAATGCTGCCAGTGTAGTTTTAACAGGCGTTGCTGTGCAAGTGCCCATTAGGCTGAAAAGAATGAAGCAAATCAGCATGTGCTGGCACAAGGGACAGACAGAAATGTGGTGGACGGAATGGGTGCTGGGAGGGCTGTAGATCGTGCATGCAATGGGCAGAATAGGGGCCCCCGAAGATGCCCAGGTCCTAATCTCTGGAACCTATCATGGCAAAGGGAACTTTGCAGATGTGATGAAGGATCTCAAGATGGAGAGATCCTCCTGGATGATGGCGGGGGGCGGGGGGGGGGTGCTAAATGTAACCACAAGTGTCCTTTAAAGAGGGAGGCAGAGGGACTTCCCCTGCAGTCCAGTGGTTAGGACACTGCACTTCCACTGCAGAGGGCCCGGGTTCGATCCTGGTCAGGGGAACTTAGATCCTACATGCCGTGCGGCACGGTCAAAAAATAAAAAAGTAAAAATAAATAAAAAATTTTAAAAAGGGAAGTTAAAAAATAAAAAGAGGGGGACTTCCCTGGCAGTCCAGTGGTTAAGACTGTGCTCCCAATGCAGGGCGCCTGGGTTCAATCCCTGGTTGGGGAACTAGATCCCGCATACTGCACGGCATGATCAAAAAAAAAAAAAAAAAGAAAAAAAGAGGGAGACAGAGAGAGACTTGACCATAGAAGAGGAAATAGGAGCTGTGACAACAGAGGCAAGAAGTAGGAGCGATATGAGATCAAGAGACAAGAAATGTAATGCTAGAAAAGGCCAGGAAGCCAGTCTCCCCTGGAACCTCCTGAAGGAACCAGCCCTGCCAGCACCTTGACTTAGTCCAGGGAAACTGTGTTGCTTAAGCCACTAAGTTTGGGGTAATTTGTTACACGAGTAATGAGAAACTAACTTTTTTTTTTTTTTTAACGGAGGTAGTTCAAAATTTATTTATAAATTTGTTTAAAAGAGTGTAAGTGACGGTTATCTTTTCCTCTTGCTCACATGTGTACACCGGATTAAGAACGTAGGGATTAAAATCTAAAGAGATGCCAGAACTTCCCCCAGACCAGATCTGAGAATCAGATAAGAGCGACCTGCTTAGAGAGATGAGCACACAGCACCCATCACTCTCACTAACCTGAAAGCATCAGCGCCTTGAGGGCAGGGGTTGTGTCTCTCTCACTTGGTACTCCTGGTATTTGGTGGCTGGCCCAGGGAGGCACTCCATGAATATTTGGGTGGCAGTCTTGTCATTATGCATTTGTCTGATGACAGCCATAGCTGCGGGCTCCCTCATTAGACCAGAAGCTTCCTGGGGTTAAGTTTTCTCACCTCTGCCTCCCTAGAGTCCGGTCAGTGCTCAATAAATGTTTGTTAAATGAATAATTGAGCACCTAGTCTTTGAGAGCAGCTGGGCTAGCGAGAAAAATGAGATAAATTTAAAAAATGAGATAAAAATATACAGTTCCCACCTTCAAGGGTCCTGCAGCTAGTGAGGGAAATTTACAAAATAATAATGATGAAGGTGTGCTGAGCACTTACCACGCGCCCGACGCCAGGCTGAGGGCGTTACAGCTACACGTGCGTGATGGCTTACTTTGTCCTCAGACAGCTCAGAGAGACACTTTGAATGGAGGTCAGTGGGGAGATGAAATGAAAGGATGGTGGACAGTGGGGTGTCCAGGCTAAGGGAAGCAGCAGGGGTGATGTAGTACCCGGAGGCTAGCATCGTGGGGACCCCTTCCTGTTCCTAGACCTGAGGGTCAGGGACCAGAGCAGCACGGAGCCAGAGCGAGAGGCAGAATAATGGCCTGCGAAGACATCCACAGCCGGGTTCCTGGAAACTGTGCCTATGCTGGCTTGTATGACCAAGGGGAGGGAAGGCGACCAGGAGATGGGAAGATTATCGTGGGTTATCCAGCGGGCTCACTGTCATCACAAGGGTCCTTAATAGTGGAAGGGGGAGCCAGGAGTTCAGAGTCAGAGAGATTTGAGGATGGAGGAGGGGGGACATGACCAAGGCATTGGCGGCTTCTAGAAACTGGAAAAGGCAAGGCACAGATACTCCCCCAGAACTTGCAGAAGGAACACAGCCCTGCTGACACCTTGATTTTGGCCCAGTGAGACCTGTGTCAGACTTCTGACCTCCAGACGCTAAAGAAGGAAGTTTGTGTTGTTTTAAGCCACTAAGGATGTGCTCATTTGTTCCTGCAGTAATAGGAGGCTATTACAGGCAGCTCTCAGAAAGGGCTGCCCACCAGGAGCTGTGACCTTCAGTAGGGGGACAAGCCAAACCTCAGCCCTGTAAGGAGGGACGGAGGGGCATAGGTACCTCCTCCTCCTTCTCCCCCAACCTGCGCCCTCTGATTTGCTCTGACGCTTCCTGTCGGTCAGCCCCTACCAGAGCCCAGAGGGTAGGGGGTGTGTGGGTGCAGCTCCTGTGTTGCAGACTCAGCCCCTGCAGACACAGGGCAAGGACGAAGAGGGTGAGATCATTATAATTAATCGTCTGCACCTTACGGTTGAGGAATAGGAGGCTGAGAGAGGTCAAGTTCCTTGCCTGAGGACACCCAGCCAACCAGCAGCGGATCCAGGGCTTGAACCCAGGACCTGCGGGCTCCTGAGTCCCACTCTCCACCACGACCCTGGGGAGCAGAGCACGGTGTCTGTGCTGGGAGCCCAGCCACGTGAGCCCGGGGCGTGCGTGTGCGTGCGTGTGCGTGCGTGTACTTGCTGCCGCTTCGCACGCCCACTCAGTGCGCCTCGGCCCCCAGGCATGTGTTTCTGTGGGCGTTCTCTTTTCTCCGATCCCTGTTATCACCAGCAAGTTTCAAAAGCAGCGAGAGAGAGATGAAATGACACTTTTACTAAACAGGAACCATCTCCCACAGCCTCCGCTAGCTCGCAGTGCCTCTGTGTCTAATTAGGGGTTGTGTCGTTCGGGGTGTGAACGTGAGCTTGCTGCTCCCTCCCCAGTCGAGTGGCTGGTGTGGGCGCCGCAGATGCCTGCCTCCCAGGAAGCGGGGGCTCCTCTCTGGGCCCTGATGAGGCTGCGTGGGTCCCTGGAGACTATGGAAGCACTGAACGCCACGTAGCAGAAGGGCTGTGTGTGCACTAATGGGTCTTCCGTGAAGCAGGGAAGTGCCAGATCTCTTATATCAGTAGTATTACAACTGTTTTTCATGGCTCTGGGCTTTGGAGGCTATTTCCTTGAACTTGAACCGAAGGGGGAAAGAAAAGATTTAATGCAGGTGAGGACCAACTGCATGTGATTCCATTTCATCCTGGCAGCAGCCAGGGAGCTCTCATTACACCCAGCAGAGAGGGTGAGAGACACGCCGGGACCAAGAGCGGCTCTGAAGTTCTGTACTTGGCCCTGGGGCTCGGCGGGAGCCCTGTTCAGCGACTCTGGCCATCTTCACTGTGCTCCAGCCTCCAGCCCCTCCGACACCACAGCTGCTTTCCAGCTTGAACTTTAGCACATGCTAGTCCCTCTGGTGAAAATGCTCTTCCCTGCTTTCCTAGTGAAAGCTACTGCTGACTCTGTTCATCTTTCAGGCCTCATTTTTTTTTTTTTTAATAAATTTATTTATTTATTTATTTATTTATTTTTGTCTGTGTTGGGTCTTCGTTTCTGTGTGAGGGCTTTCTCCAGTTGTGGCAAGCGGGGGCCACTCTTCATCGCGGTGCGCGGGCCTCTCACTATCGCGGCCTCTCTTGTTGCGGAGCACAGGCTCCAGACGCGCAGGCTCAGTAGTTGTGGCTCACGGGCCTAGTTGCTCCGCGGCATGTGGGATCTTCCCAGACCATGGCTCGAACCTGTGTCCCCTGCATTGGCAGGCAGATTCTCAACCACTGCGCCACCAGGGAAGCCCCTCAGGCCTCATCTTAAAGACCAGTTAGTTCCTTAGGGTGCAGGCTAGACTCAGGTTCAAGGGATTTTGGAGTCAGACCACCTAACTCTGCCACTTGAACTGGGTAACCTTAGACAAGTTGCTGAAGCTTTCTATGCCTCAGTTTTACCATCTGTTAAGTGGGCATAAAAATACCATCTACCTTATGACATTGTTAAGAAGACTGAGTGAGGGAATTAAGAACATAGAACAATGTCTTTATATATACTGGAGGGAAAAGAGCAAGAAGCATTGGCTACTGTTGCTTCTTGATCCATTCACACAGCTCTCTCTGGTACCAGCATGTGTAGCCCTTCCTAATGCTTCTTCATTGACTTGGCACAGATATAAGCAAACTGCAGACACCTGTGTCATTATCTGCTTAATATCTGTCTGTCCCACTTGTCCATAAGCCCCTTGAGGACAGAGATCATGTCTGTCTGGTTCTCCCTGTATCCCTAATAGTTTAGCATTAGGTCTGGCGCATAGTAGGTGCTCAAGAAATAAATACTTAAGGCATGTTGAACACCAAAGCCCATGACTTTTCACCTCCCGAAATAGAGCACAGGTAGGGAATAGTACATTAACAGAGTGGGGAGTATAATTATGAAACTAGCATAATGTACCAGCACCCAGGGCAGGAGGTAGAACTTAGTTGCCACCCCACACCCACGGCCCGTGTGGTCCTTCCCAATCACCATCCCCTCCGCCTCCCCAAGGGCTAACCACCTACCAGCAGCCCCTGTGACATCCCTTTCGTTGCTTATGTGCATTATAGTTTAACCACCCAGCTAGACATCCCTAATGCTATTGATCAGTTTTTGCCTCTTTCCAAAAAAATAGAATCATATAGTATGTTCTCCTCTGAGTCTGGCTTCTCCACTGGCATGAGATCCACCCAGGTTGTTGTGTGTCTCGATTCTTTGTTTCATTTCTGAGTAGGATTCCGTGGTGTGAAAAAGCTTCGACGGGTTCATTCACCTGTTGATGGACATTTGTTTTTCCCGTTTCCAGAATAAAGCTACTATGAGCATTTATCTTTGTGTGGACATAAGACTTCATTTCTCTTGAGAGTCAATACCAAGCAGTGGGATGTCTGGATCATGGGATATGACTGTCTTCAATTTTGGTGCTTAACATTGCACTGATTTCCAAAAGGGCAGTGCTGGTTTACACCCCGACCTGCGAGCCGGAGGAGTCCCATTGCTCTACATCGTCACCAGCACCTGGTGTTGCTGGACTTTATACTTTTTGCCAATCCATTGGGCGTTAGTTGTATCCTGCGGTTCCCCTGCTCAGTAAGAATCACCATGGCCACAGAAGATCATGGTGGAAATCTTGGGTTTGGGAGCCCAGGTGCCTGAGTCGGAGCCCAGCTCTGCCATTTCTTTGCAATATGACCTTGGGCAGGTGACTTATCCTCATCTGTAAAGAGGGAGTGGCAACAGTACCTCCCCCAGGGCTCAGTGACTTAATACACGTAAAGAGCTTGACACAGTGTCTGGTACAAGATGGGTACTCAGTGAGCGGCGTCTCTTATTATTTTAAAGTGTCGTCACTCTGCTCTGGGATGGGACACTTGCTTCTCTGTCCCACCTATAGAACAACGAGTTCCTTAAAGGCTGGGACTTCCCTTTTTTGGCCGTGACACCTCCAGCTCTGGGGCACAATGGAGCATGAATATTTGTTGAATGAATTACTAAATGACTCAGGCTGGATGCTGTGTGAAAAGCGTTCAGATCCAAAGGTTGGTAAGATGAGATTTAACCCTGATGGAGCTGGAGCTTCACTGGGGGGAAAGGGCAATGCTGGGACCTTTCCCTGCAGAGCTGGGAGCAAAGAACTGAGGTTTCCCACCAACAGCTGGTAAAGACCGGAGGTCTGCTCTTAGGGCCTGAATTGTGTCCTACCCATTTCCTATATGGAAGCCCTGAGCCCCAGTTCCTTGGAATGTGACTGTATTTGGAAACTGAGCCTTTAAAGAGGTAATGAAGTTAAAATGTTAGGCTGTTAGGGTGAGCCCTAATCCAATCTGACTAATGTCCTTATACAAGGAGGAAGAGATGCCAAGGATGCACACATAGAAGAAAAGCCATGTGAGGACACAGTGACAGGTAGCCATCTGTAAGTCAAGGAGAGAGGCATCAGGAGAAACCAGACCTGCTGACACCTTGATCTTGGGCTTCCAGCCTCCAGAACTGAGACAATACATTTCTGCTGTTTAAGCCACCCAGTCTGCGGTCTTTTGTTATGGCAGTCCGAACTGACTCAGACACCTACTAACAGCCATTGAGGGTGCCACCTTGGAAGCAGGTCCTCCAGCCCCAGTCAAACCTTCAGATGACCACAGCCCTGGCTGGCATCTTGACTGCAGCCTCACGAGAGACCCCAAAGCAGAACCACCCAGACAAGCTGATCTCAAATTCCTGATGTACAGACACTATGTGAGACAATAAATTTTTATAGTTGGCTTAGGCCGGTAAGCTTTAGGGTATTTTGTTACGCAGCAGTAGATAACAAATACACCTGCCTTGGAAGGGGCCACATCTGGCTCCCAGGCTTGGCTCGACGCTCACAGCCTAAGATCCTCGTGGATACAGAGACACAGATTCTAGCTGTTATTGTTGCTCTTTAATTCGACGACTGATTTACGCTTGCCATATAGTTGATGCTCAGCAAACACTTGTCAAGGATGAATGAATAATAAACTCAGAATTCTGTGGGAGCCTCCCAGGCAGATGGGTACTTAATCAGAGCATTTTTTTGGGGGGGACTATTTTTTTTTTTAATTTTTTTTTCTTTTAATTAATTAATTAATTAATTATTTTACTTTTGGCTGCATTGGGCTTTCGCTTCTGTGCGAGGGCTTTTTCGACTTGCAGCGTGCGGGGGCCACTCTTCATTGCGGTGCGCGGGCCTCTCACTATTGCGGCCTCTCTTGTTGCGGAGCACAGGCTCCAGACGCGCAGGCTCAGCAGTTGTGGCCCACGGGCCTAGTTGCTCCGCGGCATGTGGGATCCTCCCAGACCAGGGCTCGAACCCGTGTGCCCTGCATTGGCAGGCAGACTCCCAACCACTGCTCCACCAGGGAAGCCCACGGGACTATTTTTTAAGTCCTGCAAGGAAAGATACTCTGAAATTTCCCCTTAGCAACTTTTCTAAACGTCTAGCAACCCTTGATGTCATGAATTTCTTCCTCACTTCCAACCCAGTTTCCACCTGTTGCAACTGGAACTCTTTTTTCTTTCTTTGGTTTTCGTTTATTTAATTCCTGTGATTTGTCGAACAAGTATCTGCTGTAGCCAGCTCCTCTAGGGAAGACATAAATGACAAATGTCCCCTTGCCCTTGAGGAGTGATACTATAGGCTGGGAGTCAGGGGGCCTGAATTCTAGTTCTTTCCCATAAGTGGGCCTCAGTTTTCCTAGTATACAGTGAGGGCTTTGTGCTAGACTGGGTGAAACAAGGAGCGTTCATCCTGTGCCGATTCTTAGCAATGGGGTGTGGTTGCCTGAAGGTCCAGGTTGAAGAGGTGATGTTCAAGCTCAGCTGGAGAGACAGTGATTAGTGATGTCTGCTCGGGTGTGGCACAGAGAAGTGCTATGTATTCACCAACCCTGAGCTTGGCCATCTCAGAATTTCCTGCAAACTCTGACCATCTCTGACTTGGCGAAACTCGTGGAATATTAACTCACAGACATCAAGTGGGTGACTGTTGCAGCCAAGATTCACGGAGAATTCTGAGCAGGGAACAGTAGCTGGGGTCAAGGAGCCTTTCCAGTCGGCAAGGGTGTTCAGAGGACACAGATGGTGGTTTTTCTAGGGAGCTGAGAGAAGGCATGGGGTGAGTCGGGGGGTTGATTCAGCCCGTTCTGGACTGAGAAACATTCAAAGGGCGTGAGAAGGGACATCAGAGGTGGGTAGTTCCAGCTGACTCTTCTTCCCCTGAGGTCCTAGAGCCTTCTTTGGGCCTGAGGACGGGGCTCCCTGACTTGGAGGAATTAATCTTCCCAGACAGATTCTGAGCTTTGGGGGATGGGATGCATGTCAAGATTGAGGTCTCTGTTGGCATATGGAAATGCAATCTTGATAATAATAATATAACAACAATATCCACATTGACCACCATTAATCAAGCACTTACTATATGCCAGGTATGGTGGGCACACTTCGTATGGATTCTTACATGCAACCTCCAGGACGTTCCTATGAAGTCAGTGCTGCCCTTGCCCCCTGTAGCCCACAGAAGCCAGAAAGACCTTTGCGAACATCACCCAGACCATGCCACCCCTCTGCTCTAAACCCCAGTGGCTCCCATTGTTCCCAGAAGAATATCCACTCGTGTCACATGACCTTCAAGGCCCCTGCCTCTCCCCATCTCATCACCTACCCCCCTTCCCTTCCATTCACTCTGCTCTGTCCTCAATGGCTTTCCTTCTTCTCTTCAGACACAGATTTGTTCCTGCCTCAGGGCATTTGCACTTGCTGTGCCCCCTGCCCTAACGCCTTTCCCCCAGAAGTCTGCATTGCTGGCTCCTTCTCACCTTTCACCACTCATGTCAATTGCCTTCCCCAACCTCCTTATCTAAATAGCCTGGACCCTCCCCATCGCTCACTCACCCTTGTTCTGCTCTATTTTCTTCTGACCCTCGTGTCTCCCTGACGTTATAATGGAGTGTTTCCTGTTCATCTGCTTTGTTGCCTATCTCTCCCTTGCCCTGGAAGGTCATCTCCACTTTGGACCCCTCCCTACTGAAGAGGCCTTGCTGCCTTAGGGCCACCTCTGTGCCTTTTATTATAGCAGAGAGAACAATGATGTCACCAAGGGGTGGTCCCCCTGGTCACCTGGGGGTGGAGGGCAAAACACCAGGACCCCAGCCTGTGGAGTGGTCTCTGGGAGGACGCTCCCCAACCCCCCACGAAGGTCAGGACGGGAGGTCCAGAGGTTGATTCCCCTTGGGGAAATTAGTGCTCCTTTTCACCCCTTGCTGCAAAACAGGAGAAAGTCAGAGAAGATTGGTCACCGTGACAGCACGACAGCACCAGCGCCAAGCCCTGTTAGGCTGGCTGACACAAGTTTGTCACTCAGAAGCCCATTTTCCCTCATCGCTGAAATCAAAACATTTCTGACAACCTGTGTCTTGTCACAGTTTAAGTGGCAACAGTTTTTTCTTTGTGGTACATAACATCACTGTGCGGCTGACACTGATGGCAGCTTCATTGTGATGAAAGACGGTATCATCATACCCACTTTCCAGATGAGAAAACTGAGGTCAAGGAGCCTGACCTTACCCAAGATCATGGTGTGGTGAGTGGGGGAACCCGAGCTCTGGGCGGGGCAGCTCCCACCACCACTGGTCTTGGAGAGTCTGGCTCTCGTGCCCATGGTGAGTCAGAACTGCTGGGCACCAGCATCCCCCTGGAGCACCTGGGAAGTGCCACGTATGTGTCAGTGACCCAGCATGCACTGGGGAGGACACAGCCCGGGGCAGCGTGATCGTCTTTCTATTTTTTGCCCGGGTGAATAATGGCTAGGTGTTTCCCAGAAATCCATTTGGAAGCCAACAGATTTTTATCTTCAGAGGCAAAGATGAAAGGCACCTGGCCGTGGACAGGTAAACGCCCAACACGTCTACCTTCTGCAGAGGCTCTGGGAAGGAAGGAGGGGGAGACAAGGAGGTCAGGCTGGCTCTCTGTGACCAGTGTCCTCAGGTTGGACCCTCCAGAGTCAGGCACGTCAACAGAAGACAGGAGGTGCCGCTTGTGGCCTGACCACAGGGGGGCTGGGAGGATGGGGGCTCCCAGGCTCTGAAGTCAGAACTCCTAAATTCATGATCATGTCCAGTCTGTACCCTCTGACTCCAGATGAATAAGAACAAAGCCAGGAGAAGCACACTGTAGTGGTTAAAAGCAAAACTGGGCTAAGAAAGCTGAGTTTGAGTCTTTGCTGTACTGATGAACAGCTGTGTGACCTTGGGCAAGTCACTTCACCTCTCTGGGCCTCATTTTTCTCATCTGGAAAGCAGGGATTAGTAATAGCCACTTGGATGAATTGTTATGAAAATTAAATGTATTAATATATATGAAATGCTTAAGAAACAGTGCTCGGTATATAGTAAGTGTGTTATGAAAGTTAGCTACAGGGAATTCCCTGGCAGTCCAGTTAGGACTCCGCGCTTCCACTGCAGGGGGCACGGGCTCCATCCCTGGTTGGGGAACTAAGATTCTGCATGCAGCATGGCGCAGCCAAAAAAAAAAAAAAAAGAAAGAAAGAAAGTTAGCTAAAATCCTATGTCCATATAAATGCATAGAAAAAAGACTGGAAAGAAATACATTCAAATATTTTTGCACAACAATGAGATGATAGAAGGCTTCTATTTTCTTCTTTAGACTTGTAAGTTTTTTCTAAACATTTTGCAATAAGCAGCCATTGTCCTAAAAAAAGAAAAATCCCCATTTGAAACCTGTAGATTGGGAAGTTCTTTACTGAGGTGTCATTTACAGCTCTTGCTGTCTCTGGAGGTGACCAGGTCTTGTGTTTATAGCCCACTTCGGAGCTGCTGGCTCTGGACCCCAGAAGGCAGGAAAGAAGTTAGTGGGGGAGGGCTGGATGACGCTGGGACAGGAGACTGGACATAATGGGGCACCCAGTGTGGGGTGCTAGGGCTCCTGACCTTGGGGGCAGGGACATTTTCAGTCACTTTGGAAACAGTTCAGAAGTTTCTACTGAAGCTGAACTTCGCCTAGCCTATAACCCAGCAATTCCCCTCCTTGTTTTACAGCCAATGCACCCGTATTTCCAAAGGGAGACCCCTACAAGGATACTAACTGTAGCTCTTTTCATAATTGCCCCAGCAACCCAGCTGCCTCTCATCGTGAGAATGGAAAAACAAACTGTGGGGTCTCACAATGAAATACTACACAGCAATGAAAAAGAACTGCCTGGCACTGCACTCAACAGTGTGGAAGAAGCTCATAAATGTGATGTCAGGCGAGGAAAGCTAGACACACAAGCACCTTTAGCTGCGACTCCATTTATATAAAAGGCAAAAGCAACCAAGAGTCGGCTGCAGTGATAGAGGTCAGGAAAGCTATCACCTTTGAGGAGAATGGTGGGGTAGTGGCTGAGGGAGAGTAAAGGGGCTTCTGAGTGCTTCTGGTTATTTTGTCTGTTGGCGACACGGATGTGTGGCACTTCCGGAAATATATTGCTCTGTGTTCCTATCATCTATGTGCTCTTCTGTATCTTATACTTCAATAATAATGTTGGGGACAAAAGAGAGATACAGGATCAAGACCGTTTCCTCTTCTGTTGGGTGTTGCTGTGTTTGTTTAAAATGCTGGATCCTCAGCAGCCATTTTGTGATCATGGGGCTATTAGCTGAGCCCAGAGCAAGGTCAGTAGAGCAGAAAGACGGAAGGATCCTGGATTCTTGGTGGTCATGTTGAGGCATTGGAGAGGTGAGTTCAGGTCCCTCTCCTTGAACCTAGGTGGACCTTTGTGATGGCTCTGACGAGTGGGTACACAGGAAAGTGAAATGACTTCTACCTGGCTCTCTTTTGGGACATGCTCGAGACACCCAACCATGAACTGTAGTGTAAAATGTCTGGCTTTTCTGAGGCTGCCATGCTGGAAAGAACACATAAAGATGAAGGAAGATACCTGAGAAATGCCAGCTGTTTGTCTTCTCAGTACAGGTACCAGACATATACATGCAGGTGGCGTTTTCACAACCCGGCATGAACCTCCAACACCTCCACCTGCAACCTCTGAGACACCTTGAGCTCAAAACACCCAGCAGAGCCACTCCCGAATCCATGACTCACAGAAACTATGAGATAGTAAATGATTATTGTTGCTTTAAACCTGTAACTTTGGGGGTGAGTTGTTGCCCAGTCATAGATAAGTGGTGCACCACTTTCGCTGTAAGCATTCATCAAATGACGTAATTAGTCTCCTTTATAGTTCAAGCTAGAGGCTGGCAACCCTTTTCTGTAAAGGACCAGAGAGTAAATACTTTAAGCATTACAGACCAGACGGTCTCTGTCGCAACTGGTCTACTCTGCTGCTATAGAGTGAAAGCCGCCAGAGGCAATACATAAATGGGCATGGCTGTGTTCCAATAAAGCTTTATTAACAAAAACAGAGAGCCAGCCCTTGAGTAGTAGTTTGCTCACTTCTAGTTTAAGCTGTTTTTGAGTTAGATTTTCTGTTACTTGCAGCCCAAAGCATCCCAACACTTACAACTATCCAGAGAGCCTGGGGCTAAGGGTTAGCCATGTATGGGCTCTGGGTGTGTGCATGGGCTCCTAGTGTCCACGCACAAGCTCTGATGGTATTGCACAAGCTCTGGTGTGCATGCATGAGCCCTGGGCAGGGGTGGGTCCCACCGTGGGTCCCACCCCACTCACCCTCTTATCTGCTTAGATAAGAAGGGCTGAGCTGTTCCTTCACTAAGGGCTCTCTGAGCATCTCTTATCAAGAGATTACCAGCTCCCTTCTTTCCTCCTTGCTGGCTCTAGAATCTCTGGAATCCTCCTTACTGGACGCTCAGCAAGGCAGGCAGGCAGGCAGGCAGGAGGTTGAGTCTCCCCCAGATGGGGAGCTTATAGCTAAAGCCAGGGGTGGGACAGGTCCCTGCAAGAAAAGAGAGAAACGAAGGACAGAGGCATGCACCTCCTCTCCGGCCTCAGATGGGCCTGAGGGGGGGCTCCCAGCATCAGCCACAGTGGTGAGTGTGTATCCAGCACTTGCTGTGTGTGATGATCTGTGCTCAGTGTTCACAACCCTGTCACGTGGAGAACTCTTGGACGTGGATGTTCTTATTAGCCCCATTTCACAGATGAGGAAAGGGACAAACAGAGAGGGAAATCCCTGTCCCCAGAACACACAGCGGGAAATGGGATTCACATCCACGCTGACTGCTCCACGCCCGACGAGGGTTTCTGGCCGGAAAGACGAGCCCAGCGATATCCCAAGGCGAGGGGCACGTGAGGCCCATAAATCTCCTCCCACCAGGGCTGGGACCCAGGCCCTCCCTGCTGGTGGCTTGTCCTGCCTGGGGGCTGAAGCCTGCCCCACCACCTCCTGCCAGGTGGGCCCTGCCTCCCGCCTACAAGGGGCTGATGTGGATAGCACCGTTGTTTGCTGTCTCCCTGCTCATCTTGTTTGTTCCAATTATGTCAAGTAAGCCATTATAATTTGACGTTTTTTAGATTAACATTTTTGCTCAAGGGCACAGTAATTAGCGAAAGGCTGGGAAGTTGAACAATTCTGAGCAACAGGGAGGGAAAGTTTTCCCCTGTAAATCTTTGGAAAAGCCTGGAGGCGGCTGGGCCACCCATGCAGCCCCTCAATACCAGGAGAGGCGGGGCTTCTGTACATGCACACAGGCTGGGTGACGGAGGAAACCCCTGCCCTGTCCCCAGCCCGAGGCCACTCACCACCCTGGGGGACGTGCAGCAAGGGGATTCCCAACAGCCTGGATTGCGCGTCCCCTGCTGTCCCTCTGGGTCTCTGCTGGGAGATTACTCTCCCTCCACAGTTCCCTAGGCTGTGCCTTATTTGTGCCTGGCACACAGCAGGTGCTCCATAAATGCTTATTAATTGAACCAATGGACAGAGATTGCAAACTGGTGGCCCGTAGGTCAAATCCAGCCACAGATGTGCTGAATCGAGCCAGCATGAATGAGTTGCTGCCATTTGATGAGGAGGATATTTTACACACATCAAAACTTCCAGCTTCTAGAAAAGTTAGGTTTGGGACTTCCCGGGTGGCGCAGTGGTTAAGAATCCGCCTGCCAATGCAGTGGACACGGGTTTGAGCCCTGGTCCGGGAAGATCCCACATACCGTGGAGCAGCTAAGCCCATGCGCCACAACTACTGAACCCGCAAGCCACAGCTACTGAAGCCCATACGCCTAGAGCCCATGCTCTGCAACAAGAGAAGCCACCGCAATGAGAAGCCCGCGCACCGCAAAGAAGAGTAGCCCCCGCTCGCCGCAACTAGAGAAAGCCGGCGCACAGCAACGAAGACCCAATGAAGCCAAAAATAAATGAATGAATAAATAAATAAATAAATGTATTAAAAAAAAAAGAATCATACAGAAGAGGTTTGGAAGGTCAGTCTGCAAGAGCTCAGTCACGTGGTCACTGCTAACTGCAAAGGATGCTGGGAAGGGCCATCTTGCTGCTTGCCCAAAGGAGAGGAGAGCAGATTCTGAGGGGCATCTGGTAGTGTCCCTCCACCCACTGGCTTCTGTGTCCCGGCCCCAGGAGCCGTCGTCTCCTCCTGGGCTCACAGTCTGGCTTGTCACTATACACCCTCCACCACCACCCCAATCTATTTTGTGGGGCACCAACTTGATTATCTGGAGCTCTTCATAGCTCTGGCTTTGCAGCTCAAAAGCCCAGGTTCTTGCGACTCAAGAGCTTTGACTTCTGAAACTGAACAGCCTTTTTTATGCTTTTCTACTCTCTTATTCTTTCCCTGGGCAATGAATGCTTTGGGGTCTAGTTTGGCAGAGGGCAAGGGGCAAAGGGCAAAGAAGGAACCCTTCTTTGGGTGAAATGGAATAAAAGGGACATTGGTTGGAAATAGCATACTGCCATCATGACCCAGCAATTCCACTCATGGGCACTTACCCAAGAGGAATGAAGACATATGCCCCATATATTCTCATACACAAAAGTGCATAGCTGCTTTATCCACAATAGCTAAAAACTGGAGACACCTAGCGTCCATCGGCCGGTGACCAGATAAATTGTTGTGTACTCACACAATGGAATCCTATTCAGCAATAAAGAGAAGTGAAGTTTTTTGTTTTTGTTTTCTTTAATTTATTTGGCTGCACCAGGTCTTAGTTGTGGCACGCAGGCTCTTACTTACGGTATGTGGGCTCTTACCTGTGGCATGTGGGATCTAGTTCCTGGAACAGGGATTGAACCCAGGCCCCCTAATTTGGGAGCGGAGAGTCTTAACCTTTGGACCACCGAGGAAGTCGCAAGGAGTGAAGTATTAACATGCACAACAATATAACGTGAATCTCAAAATCACTCTACTAAGTCAGAGGTGGGCAAGCCTTTTCTGTAAAGGGTCAGGTAGAATGTTTTTGTGTGGGACTTACCATCTCAACTATTCTACTCTACTTTTGTAGTATGAAAGGAGCCATAGATAATACCTAAATGAATGGAGGTGGCTGTGTTCTAATAAAACTTTATTTATGGGCCCTGAAATTTAAATTTCATGTAGTCAGGGACTTCCCTGGCAGTCCAATGGTTAGGACTATGCACTTCCACTGCAGGGGGCACAGGTTCGATCCCTGGTCAGGGAATTAACTGAGATTCCCGCAAGCCTCAGGGCAAAAATAAATAAATAAATAAATAAATAAATTTAATGTAGTATTCAGGTGTCATGAAATATTACTCTTTTTTTTGAATTTTTGAACTTTATTTTATTTATTTTTTATACAGCAGGTTCTTATTAGTTATCTATTTTATACATAATAGTGTATATATGTCAATCCCAATCTCCCAAGAAATACTACTCTTCTTCCGATTTTTTTTCAACCGTGAGAAAGTGTAAAAACACAGGAACTGTCATTCATTGCTGGTGGGAATGCAAAATGGTGCAGTCACTTTGCAAGACAGTTCGGTGGTTTCTTACGAAACTAAACATATTCTTACCATGTGTTCCAGCCTTCACGCTTCTAGGTATTTACCAAGTGACTTAATAACGTCTGTCCACACAAAAACCGGCACACGGATATTTATAGCAGCCTTACTCATAATTGTCCCAACTGGAAGCCACCATGATGCACTTCAGCAGGTGAATGGATAAATAAATGGTGGTCCATCCAGACAATGGAATTTTATTCAGCACTGAAAAGAAATGAGCTCTCAAGCCATGAAAAGACACGGAACATTGCATGTTACTAAGTGAAAGCAGCCAGTCTGAAAAGGCTACAAACTGTATGATTCCAACCCTATGACATTCTAGGAAAGGTAAAACTATGCGGAAACAGTAAAAAGATCAGTGGTTGTCAGGGGTTGGGGGGGAGGGGTAGATGAATAGGTGGAACAGAGGGGATTTTTTAGGGCTGTGAAACTATTCTGTATGATACCATAATGGTAGATACCTGTTGTTATACATTTATCAAACCCCACAGAATATACAACACCAAGAGTGAGCCCTGATGTAAACGATGGACTCTAGTTGAAAACGACGTACCCATGTTGAGTCACTGGATGTAACAACTGCGTCACACGAATGCCAGTTCTTACTAAGAGGGGAAGCTGTGTGCCGGGGTGGGGAGATGGGGCAAGGAGGGAACATGGAACTCTCTGTATGATCTGCTCTGAGGTCAGGGCTGTGTCTGTCCTGGTCACCTCCTGATGAGAATGGAAGACCCACTTGGTAAACGTCTACTGAGTGAGTGAGATGAGATTAATTCAGCTGGGCCAGGCAGGGGCGGGGAGGGTGTTCTTTGGAGGCTGACAGTGAGTCAGGCACACAGGGACACCAGGAAGAGGAAACAGCCGGGCCAAAGGCTGAGAGAGGTGGGAAGGGCCTGGTGAGTTTGAAAAGAGCAGCTGGGTGTGGCCGGAGAGGAGGTCAGGGGGTCAGGGCGGGGTGGAGGGTTGAGAGCGCAGGCGTTTTGTCCCCCTGCTAGAGGGAAAGGGATCCGCCGTTTGGGGTCGCAGGCCCTTTGTATTTACTACGAACTCCTACAGTCCCGCATCATCCAAGGTGGTGGCTCTGGATCTTTGGGTCCCTCTGTCTGGGAGTAGAGTAGGTCTGGGGGCAGTTTCTACAAAGATGGGTGCTTCAAGCGGTATCAGTTTCCTGTGGCCGCCCTAATAAATTACCACAAATTTAGCGGCAAAGCAACACGAATTTATCATCTTACGGTTCTGGAGGGCAAAAGATCAGAATGGATTTTACGGGGCTGAAACCAAAGTGTCGGCAGGGCTGGTTCCCTCTGGAGGCTCGTGGCAGGTGGGGGAGTCCATTTCCTTGCCTTTTCCAGCTTCTAGAGGCACCTGTGCTCCTTGATCGTGGCTACATCACTCCAACCTCGGCTGCCATCCTCCTGTCTCCTTCTCTGACTCTGACCCTCCTGCCTCCCTCTTGTAGGGGCCACTTTGATGCCTTTGGACCCACCAGGGTAACCCAGGATAATCTCTTCATCTCAAAATCCTTAACTAAATCATACCTGCAAAGTCCCTTTTGCCATCTGCTACGGGTTGACTCTGACCCCTCAAAACTCACATGTTGAGGCCCTAACCTCCGGAACATCAGAATGTGACCGTATTTGGAGATAAGGTCTTTAAAGAGGCAATTAAGTTAAAATGGGGTCATTAAAGCTCATCCGATGAGACTGGTGCCTGTATAAGAAGAGATTAGGATAGAAAAAGAGACCGGAGGCATGCACGCACAGAGAGTAGACCACGTGAGGACACAGCAAGAAGACAGCTGTCTGCAAGCCAAGGAGAGAGGCCTCAGGAGAAACCAGCCCTGCCCACACCTTGACCTTGGACTCCAGCCTCCAGAACTGTGAGGAAATAAATCTCTGTTGTGTAGGGCCCCCCAGTCTGTGGTATTTTGTTAAGGCAGCCCCAGCTAACACACTGTGTAAGGTAACATATGCTAAAGTAACACGCCTTGTAAGGTAACATAGGACAGCATCTTTTGGGGGGCTGTTAGTCTGCCCACTATGGGTGGGTTCTGTGAGGGTGGGTGCCCATCCCTCACCAGGCACAGGGGGAAATAGACCCTGGAGGGGACAGAGGGTTGGGTGGGACCCTTGGGGATGCTGGACCCAGATACCAGCCACTGTGCCCTGCAGACTCTGGGGCAGCACAGGCTGCTCACATATCCCTTTTTTCTGGGCATTTCCTGACCCCTGGTGGGTAGTGGGGACCATGTGACTGTTTTCAGCCACTGAGTGTGAGTGGAAGTGGTGATTCCAGGCTGCACGTTCATTTGCCAGTGTGAGACCTTCCAGAGCTCTCTTTCGTTCTAACACACTTTCCAGCAGGTTGGGTCCTGGTGTGAGGGCACCCTGGAGCAGAGTCCACAGCTGACTCATCATGGACGTGTAGAGTGAGGGACAGTAAACCTTTGTGTGTCAAGTCACTGACATTGCAGAGTTGTTTGTTACCACAGCATAACCTGGCCTATCCTGACTATTACAAACTCTGGAGCCCAATCATCTGGGTAAGAAATTGCCCCCAGGGACTTCCCTGGCAGTCCAGTGGTTAAGACTCCTCACTACCAATGCAGGGGACATGGGTTCGAACCCTAGTCGGGGAACTAAGATCCCACGTGCCGTGCAGAGTGGCCAAAATTTTTCAAAAATAAATAAATAAAAAAGAAATTAAAAACAAAAAAAAGAAATTACCCCCAAGAATCATACCAACTTGGACAATGAGTGTGTCTAAATGAGGTAACATGTAAGACGTGCTTAGAACGGTGACTGGCACAGGGCAAGCCCACTATTTTTTTTTTTTTTAATTTTTATTTATTTATTTATGGCTGTATTGGGTCCTCGCCTCTGCGCGAGGGCCTTCTCCAGCTGCGGCAAGTGGGGGCCACTCTTCATCGCGGTGCGCGGGCCTCTCACTATCGCGGCCTCTCTTGTTGCGGAGCACAAGCTCCAGACGCGCAGGCTCAGTAACTGCGGCCCACGGGCCCAGTCGCTCCGCGGAATGTGGGATCTTCCCAGACCAGGGCTTGAACCCGTGTCCCCCGCATCGGCAGGCAGACTCTCAACCACTGCGCCACCAGGGAAGCCCCAAGCCCACTATTACTGTTACTGCTGGTGGTGGTGTGGTTATTGTGTGATTACAGTTTTGGGAGTGACCATAAGAACGGGAGACCACAGGAACTTTTGCCCTACCTTCTAGAAGGCTTAAGTCTACTCTGACCATTTTGACCTTGGGAAGACAAAGTGACCCCTTGAAACCTCTCTAAGATTTAATTTCTTCATCAAGTGGGTGGGAGGCCTGCAAAGAGCCAGGTGACAAAATCTGATGAAAGATGGGCACGTTTCCTACCCTCAGAGAGAGGGGTAAAGTCACATCCACCCCGAGGAGTTCTAAACAGGGGAAGGACCTGAGCTGCTGGCTGGGTGGTGGGCGGCTGGGTGGGACAGAGTGGAGGTGGGGAGACCAGTGAGAATGCTGAGTCAAAGCCCCTGTGCCAGGGTAGAAGGGTACTAGTTCTGGGTGACAAACCCCCACGGCATCCTGCAACTGCTGTCTTTTTTTTTTCTTTTGGCTGCGTCATGCAACTTGCAAAATGTTAGTTCCCCAACCGGGGATTGAACCAGTGCCCCCTGCAGTGGAAGTGCAGAGTCCTAACCACTGGACTGCCAGGGAAGTCCCACAGTCGTCTTATTATACTCACAGATTCTGTGGGTCAAGAATTCGTGCAGGGCATTGCGGAGGCATCTTATTTAGTGGTTGGAGCTGACTGCTGGCTGGGAGCTCGTTGGACCATGGGTCAGAACAGGTACACCTGGCATCCTGTCGTGGCTACTTGGGCTTCCTCACGACACAGCAGCCCTGGCAGTCACACCACTTACATGGCATCTTGGGGCTGTTGCATGAGTGTACCTGCACCACCCTCTGTGACCTTGGCCACACGCATCCCTTCCATCACATTCTGTTGGTTACAAATGAGTCATAAACATGCCCAGATTCAAGAGGGAGGTGATGTAAACCATCCCATTAGGTGGGAGGAGTGTCAGGGTCCTACAGTAAGAAGACCATGTGGGATGGGCATATTGCTGCAGCCATCTCTGAAAAATGCAATCTGTTACTAAGGACCTAAGCCCACTCCTGCTGTACCTCTCCTCCAGGCCCGGGTCCTTCCCACGGCCGCCTGCTTGTTGCTTGGAGACTTCTGTCTCATCCCTCAGGCTCTGAAGGTTGCTGTCTGTGCAGTTGTCAGCAGAGTCCGCCAGCCCGCGAGCTTCTCTTCTCCGGTCCTGCCCTGTGAGGGGTCTGATTGCTGCCAAGAGCAGCCCCGAGGCCTCGCCTCACTGTGCCTGGACCCCCGTGCCTTGGACAGAGACTGCTCTGGGCATTCTGGAAAAAAAGCTGCTTCCCTGCGGGGTTCTCCAGCAGGAAACCAAGAGCTTGGCTGCTTTATGGCCCCTCCCTGCCACCAGCCTCCTGCCCCTGCAGAAACGTCAGGCAGCTCCCGTCTGCAGACCCAGCAGGGAATGGCAGCTTCAAAGCTTTGCTGCTGCACAGAGCTGCGGGGAGAATGGGGCCCCTGGGGCAGGGCCATCAGCAAGCTTTCCCCAGCCTTGAGTGTGCCAGGGGCTGCACGGGGAGTGGGCACCCTGCAGGCTCAAGACATCACTGTGCATGTTGCCATGATTAACCGCCCCCCAAAACCAGCTCCATCATTCATTCATTCATCCATCTATCCATCCCTCCATCTACCCATCCATTTGTTCATCCTATTCTTTCATCCTATGGTCCTGGTAATTGGGGCTACGACAGTAAAAGAGACAGACCATAAGCAAACAAGACAATTCTGGAATTCTGGGCAATGGGAAGAGAGAATTCCATAAAAAGAGTTGATGAGGAAGAGAGTGACAGAAGGGGTGAAGCTACTCTAGAAAGGCCATTGGAGACCCCTTTTTGAGGTGATCTTTGATCCAAGCTGTGCCAAGATCTGGGGAAGAATGTTCCAGGCGAGAGAATTGCAGGTGCAAAGGCCCTGCAGCAGGACCCAACCATGCATGTTCAAGGGCCCATAAGGAGGCCTCTGTGGCTGGAGTAGAGGGTCCAGGCCCAACACAGCCCCCCTATAGCTATCTGCTGCCTTCCAGTTCAGCCCAAAGCCCTCCGCTCGGCACTCAGTACCTCCACCTTCCCGCCACACCTCCTCATTCTCTGTGGCCCCCCCAGGATTTCTTGCAGCCTAGCGTTTGCTCATATTGCATTAGGATTTGCCTTTATTTATTTTAAACAAGAAGCAGTGAGTCTGCATTCCTGAGGATGGGAACATTTTTCAGAATCACTCCCTCGAGGATGGAGGTAGGAACAGCAGCTGGTCTAAGAAGCCCCTCGAGAAGAAGGCCTGACACAAATGGTTGGGGAAGCGAAGGTGGGGGAGACTGAGGAAGGCCGGGCTGAACAAATTGGGGGTTGCCACAATGCTCACTGCCAGAGCACTTTGCCACCTTGCAGGTGCCTACCTACTGCAGGTCCAGTGCAGCTGGCCACCTGGACCTCCCACCTCTGCAGGGGCAGTGGGTGCCTTTGCCTCCAGGATCACCCCAAAGTCTCCCTGGGCCTGTCTTAGCCAGCTCAGGCTGCTATAACAAAATACCATCGACTGGACGGCATAAACAACAAACATTTATTTCTCAGTTCTGGAGCCTGGATCTTGGGATCAAGGTGCTGGCAGATTCTGTGTCTTCCTGGTTCACGGAGGGCTGCCTTGTCTGTGTCCTCATGGGGTGGAGGGAGCTCTCTAGGGCATCTTTATTAAGGACACTAATCCCATACATGGGGGCTCCACCCTCGTGACCTAATTACCTCCCAAATGTCCTGCCTCCTAATATCATCACATAGGGGTTAGGTTTCAACATAAGAATTTGGGGGGGAACACAAACCTTCTGTCTATAACAGCCTCAGGCGAGGCAGCTGGGGAATGAGTGTAAGATTGTTAAGCCAGTTTCCCGACAGTTGGAAGATGAACTCAGCCTTGCTAATGAGGTCAAAGCTGCCACCACCCCCTCCCTTCAGGGGCGTGAAAACACCCCACCCTCGCCTTGTGGCCACTTGCAACTTCGTCTTACCTGCTTGCTCTCAACTCTTCAGGGTAATGGACACCCTGTTAGGTGATCTTGCCTGTCTCCCAGATTCCCTCGTCCCTCCTGGGAGGGGCACTGCTGCTCCTTACAGCCACCACTTTCCTGCAACGCCTCAGTTCATTCCAGGGGATCCCGAGTGCCAGCACAACAGGGGGGCCAACCTTGAACTCAGCAAAGAGGAACGCTTGACTCGTTTCCAGTTGGAAGGCTGTGCAGTGGCTGGGAATTTATGAGCCTTCTCTAAGTAAATGCTCAGCGCTTTTGTTACGGGAGAAGGGAAAGTAAAACCCCTAATCAACACTGCATCGTTGTCCTTTCCCCAGCCAGCAGCCCAAGGCCTCTGCAGCTTCCGCAGTTCAGGCAGCCAGAAAAAAATGCCACAGCCCAAGACTGTGGCCGGGGACAGCCCTTCCCAGACACAGTCTTGCATTGCCATTATTTTTTGTTCCCAGGGTAAAAGGGTCATCCTGCTTCCCAGGGAATAGCTGAATAATCCCCTACTGTGTACCAGGCACATGTTGACATCCTGTAATGCACTAACTTCACACCATCTACATTACGAAAGATATAGCACTACTGTCTCCAATGGGCCATTGGCAAACTGGGAGCCCAGAGGGGTGGAGCAATTTCCCTGTGGTCACACAACTGGCCAGCCCAGGTTGTGATGAACTCAAAGTCTCTTGTCGCTAACCCTGAATCCTGAATCCATAGAAGGAGTAGTGTATTGAATCCACTAGGAATACACTTGGCTGCAAGTAACAGAAACCTGGGCTAAGAGTGACTTAAATCATGAGGCCATCCATTGTTTATTTAGTAGGACACCAGGAAGTAGGCACTTCCCAGGTGGGTTCAATAGTTCCTCAATATCATAACATAGGCTTGACATCTCTGAAATTCTCTTGGCTGTCTCCTCATGGTGACAAGGTGACTGCCACAGCTCCAGACATCACTTCCTCACACAATGACATCCAAAGGCAGGAAGGAAAGTGGGCAGAAGGGGACAAGTCTCTCTTCCTGTATCTTTCTCATTTTATAGTGAGACCTCTCTTGCCCAGGAGCCATCAGCAGACTTCCCCTTATGTCTCACAGGCCACAAGTGGGTCATAGCCTCTCCCTTGGGCACCCCTCAAGCCCAGAGGGGCAGAATTTAGTTCCTGTTACATGGTAGACTGGATGACTTGAAATCAAAAACAGTTCACTCAAGGACAAAATTTAAAGGATGCTGCATTTTAAAAAATTCGTGGGGACTTCCCTGGTGGTCCAGTGGTTAAGAATCCTCCTTCCAATGCAGGGGATGCAGGTTCAATCCCTGGTCGGGGAACTAAGATCTCACATGCCGCAGGGCAACTAAGCCCATGCGAAGCAACTACTGAGCATGCAAACCACAACTAGAGAAAAGCCTGCGTGTGGCAACAAAGCTCCCGCATGCTGCAACGAAGATCCCATGTGCCACAACTAAGACCTGATGCAGCCAAAAAATAAAATAAATAAATAAATATTTTAAAAAACATGAAAAAATTAAAGTCCAAATATTTAAAAATAAATAAAATAAAAATTTGTGGTAAAATATACATAACATAAAATTTACGACTTTAATCTTTTTTTTTTTGGCTGTGCTGGGTCTTCGTTACTGTGCACGGGCTTTCTCTAGTTGTGGCGAGTGGGGGCTAATCTTCGTTGCAGTGCGCGGGCTTCTCATTGCAGTGGCTTCTCTTGTTGCAGAGCACAGGCTCTAGGCGCACGGGCTTCAGTAGTTGTAGCACGCGAGCTCAGTAGTTGTGGCTTGCAGATTCTAGAGTGCAGGCTCAGTAGTTGTGGCGCTCGGGCTTAGTTGCTCCACAGCATGTGGGATCTTCCTGGACCAAGGCTCGAACCCGTGTCCCCTGCATTGGCAGGCGGAGTCCCAACCACTGCGCCACCAGGGAAGCCCCGATTTTAACCATTTTTAAGAGTACAGTTCCGTGGCATGACGTACATTCACACTGTTGTGCAACCACCACCATTATCCATCTCCAGAACTCTTTCATCTTCCCAAACTGGTACTCTATCCCGGTTAAACACTAACTCCCCATTCCCCACTCCAGCTCCTGGCAACCACCCTTCTACTTATGTCTCTATACATTTGATTACTTTAGGTGCCTCATATAAGTGGACTCATACAGTGTTTGTCCTTTTGTTACTGGCTGATTTCTTTTAGCATAATGTCCTCAGGGTTCATCCATGTTGTAGCTTGTGCCAGAATCTCCTTCCTTTTTTGGTACAACAGGGAAGAAAAAAAGAACAATATTTGGGCGTTTTATTTGTTTGGATTCCATATGATCAGAAGTTATGTCAATGGTCATGCCAGGTGGGTATGTTATAAAAACACTCATTTGATTATTTCAATGCCTTAACATCTCTGTGAGCTAGTCATTTTAAGCTCATATTTACAAGGACAGCACCAATAGCCTCCAGGGGCATTCTCAGCCTATCTGGCATACGGTACCCATAGTGGGAGGGGGCACTTTTTAAGGCTGAATAGTATTCTGTTGTATGTATGTAACACATTTTAATAATCCATTCATTTGTTGATGGCCTCTTGGGTTGCTTCCATCATTTGACTATTATGAGTAATGTATGGGCTCTTTTGTTACTTTTAGCGTCTTCAAAAGCCTCTTCAACAATAAAATGAGAGCAATGTACCAAGTGCTGGTGAGGATGTAGAAAAACTGGAACTCTCACCCGTTGCTGGTGAGGATGCAAAATGATACAACTGCTTTGGAAAACAGTTTGGCAGTTCCTTAAAAAGTTTAACATACACCTATCGTATGATCTGGTCATTTCACTGCTCAGTAGAGACTAAGAGAAATGGAAACATACATCCACAGAGAACCTTGTATATGAATGTTCATAGCAGCACTATTTACAACAGCCAAAAGATGGAAATAGCCCAAATGTCCATCAACTGATGAACAGGCGAACAAATTGTGGTCTGTCGGTAGGGTGGACTATTTTTCGGCTACAAAAAGGAATGAAGTTTTTTTTTTTTTTTTTTTTTTTTTTTTTTAATTTATTTATTTTTGTCTGTATTGGGTCTTCGGTTCGTGCGAGGGCTTTCTCCAGTTGCGGCAAGCGGGGGCCACTCTTCATCGCGGTGCGGGGACCGCTCTTCATCGCGGTGCGCGGGCCTTTCTCCATCGCGGCCCCTCCCGTTGCGGGGCACAGGCTCCAGACGCGCAGGCTCAGCAATTGTGGCTCACGGGCCCAGCTGCTCCGTGGCATGTGGGATCTTCCCAGACCAGGGCTCGAACCCGTGTCCCCTGCATTAGCAGGCAGATTCTCAACCACTGCGCCACCAGGGAAGCCCCAGGAATGAAGTTTTGATATGTGGTACAAGGTGAATGAACCTTGAAAACAAGCTAAGTGAGAGAAGCCAAATACAAAAGGCCACATGTTGTAGGATTCCACTTATATGAAACATCCAGAATCAGCAAATCCATAGAGACAGAAAGCAGATTGCTGGTTGCTATGGGCTGGGGGCAGGGAATGGGAGTGGCTGTGAAGGGTTGGGGCTTTCCTTTCAGGCTGATGAAAAATGTTCTGGAATTAGACAGTGGTGATGGTTGCACAACCGTATAAATATACTAAAACCACTGAATTGCATGCTTAAAAAAAAAAGATGAGTGCCAGCCCTGGCCCAGCCTTTTAAAAAAAAAAAAAGATGAGTGACTGTTCAGGAAACTCTCACTGTTCCCATTTTACAGATGAGAGCACTGAGGCTCAGAGACTCAATGACTTCACTGAGGAAATAGAGCTAGTGGTTGGGGAAGCAGGGATTTGAACCCCAGCCAGTTCTGCCTCCGAAGCCCCACCAGTAACGCCGCGCCGTGAGGGGCTTCCCGGGCCTTGGGTTAGCCTCCTTGCCTCTCTCTGCCACGGTCTCCTTGTTTGTGCAATGGTCATGCTTCAAAGAGGCGTGAAAGTGTCCAGCACCTTGCTAGGCACAGAGCAGATGCATCAGGCAGCGCACCTCTCCTTCCTTCTCCACGTCAGGAAAGAATAGAAAACAGCCCAGTTCTTGGGAGGGCAGACACGAGGGCTGGGGGAGGCCGTGACTGCTCAGAGAGGCTTGGCCACCTCCCAGCAGCTGTCCCCAGGCAGGGACAGAGGCCACGGAGCCGTGTTCCTGCTGCCAGCGTGTGGGTGTTTCCCGACACCCCCTTTTGTGCAAATACATCCCGGGTGACGTCCCCGTTGCCATGGCGAGAGGCGCCCTCTTCTATCTAGAGTGACAGTCACCACCAGGCTGGGACCGGAGCCAGCACAGCCCAAGGGCAGATGAATTTTGCCTTCACAAGTCAGACTCTGCAGGCTCTGCGCCTCCCGGGAAAGGCCAGCTGCCTGGCACCTTCACTTCTCGCTGGCTGCTTCTCCCCAGGAGGCAAAATGAGGGCACGCAGGGACTCTTGCAGAGCTTCACCCTGTTTTCTGAGGGGCTCTGGGCGGCGAGAGAGCCGGTTGACCCGGGTTTCAGTCCTGGCGCCTCTGTTTACAAGCCACGTGACCTTGAGCCTCAGTTTCTTTATCTGAAAAGTGTCGATGTCAATACCTCCCTGCAGCCTTGTTTTAGGGGATCTCTTATTCATTCAACCAACATTCGCGGTTCCGAGAACACCACCTCCCGGCCCGGGTGCTTTGTCCTCTCGGGCCTCCCTCCAACCTAGGCCGACCCCTCCGTTGACCTCGGCAAGGCCCTGGGTGGTGGGAAGATGAGGCCTTTGCTTGGGACAATCATTAGGGGAAGCCAATGGGTGGGAGTTCTAGCCCAAAGAATGTTCCAGAAACAAGATATGTTGTTCATGGAACTGCATGGCTGGAGGAAAGAGGGATTCTCGTTGATTCTGAGAAGAGGCAGGAGGAGAGACAGACACACAGACAGATAGAAACTGCCCCAGAATGGACCCCCTCCTTTCTGCTCCCCCGCCAGCAGCCCTGACCCCAACTTTCAGGAACAGTTCTTCTTGTTAAAGTCACAAGTGCTCAGGGTCTGGGGTCTCTTTGAGGGAGGCCCTGGCAGGACTGGGACCCACGCAGCATGGTGAATCAGCAATGTGGGGTCCAAACGGGGACGGGGCCATGAGACCACCAGCCCCTCCAGAAGGGGGTCTCAGGGCCCAGGCCAGGAGGACCAAGGGTTAGCTGACGGTGGCTCAAACCCCAGCTTGCCACTCACTTGCTGTGGGACCTGGGCCAGGTCTCTAACCACTGTGCCTCAGTTTCCTCCTCCGTAAAATCAGGATGATGACGATCTTACTGCATCACAGAATTGTGGGGATTCCATGAGACAGGGCATGTAAGATGCTTGGCCCCGTGCCTGGCAATAGTGCCGGTCAGTAAATGTTAGCTGGTAACGTACTTTGTTATAGTTTTGGGTTTTTGTTGTTTTTGTTTTTGTTTTGGCTGCCTTGGGTCTTCATTGCTGCGCACGGGCTTTCTCTAGTTGTGGCGAGCGGGGGCTACTCTTTGTTGCAGTGTGCGGGCTTCTCATTGCTGTGGCTTCTCTTGTTGCAGAGCATGGGCTCTAGGCGCGCTGACTTCAGTAGTTGTGGCACGCGGGCTCAGTAGTTGTGGCGCACGGGCCCAGCTGCTCCGCGGCATGTGGGATCTAACCGGACCAGGGCTCGAACCTGTGCCCCCTGCATTGGCAGGCGGATTCTTAACCACTGCGCCACCAGGGAAGTCCCTGGTTTTGGGTTTTTGATAAGAGCTAAGGCAGGGACCTTGCCAAGTAACGTGAGCTGGAAGCTCATGAGTGGGACATCATGAACAAATCACAGACCGGCTGGGTCGGGTTAAATAAATGCTCATTAAATGATTGGCTTCAGGATAGAAGCTGCTCCCCTCACTGGCCCCTGGACGAGCCTGGCTCCAATGAAAAGGGTTCTGAGAACCACAGGAAAACTGGCCGATGACGCCTCCTCAGACAGCCATCCAGTCTGCCCAATGGAGAAGGCAAAGGCTAGGGCGTGTCCACACTCGCACACGCCTTCACAGACACCTGCATCGTGGCACACGCCCCCAGACACGCACTCAGTCCTGGAAAGCAAGAAGGACTCGTGTTAAGCCTTTAGAGGCAAGCTCTGTTATTATTTCCATTTCATGCAGAGGGAAACTGAGACCAAAGAGGTTCTGCGCTTTGCCTGGGGTCACACAAAGAAGTGGAAGAACTGGGATCTGAACCCAGGAGGCTGGCACCCGTCCAGATCACTGCCCCAAATGATGCCTACGGTCACGTGCTCCCGGGCACGGCAGGTGGGGGCAGAGCAGGGCAGCTACGGGACCCTGTGCTAAGAGTGGCACTTTTGTTTTTCTCCCCGCTCTGCTTTTCTGGGTCTGCAGCAATGCTAGCCCTGCATCGCTTCGAGGGCCAGGGTGAGTAAGTGGCGGGGAGGTTCGAAAATAGGCAGCCCAACTCCAGGGCCCAGAGCGCTCAGGCCACCGCCTGCTGCCCCTCTCCCGAGCCACCCAAACCCTTCTTCAGGCACGTGTCCATAGCACCCATCGCTCCATTCCTAGAACACAACAGCTCATTTATTATACCTTTTATAAAGACCAAAAGAGGTAAATAGAACCTTCCAGATTGTTCCAGATGCTTATTAGCCCATGTCAAAGTTCTGGCAGGAATTCTGGAAAACTGTTTGGCAGTTTCTCAAAAGTTAAGCAAACCACCATACGACCCAGCAGCAATCCCACTCCTAGGTACTTACCCAAGAAAAACAGCAACGTGTATCCAGACAAAAACTTGCACGTAGCGGCATTGTTTTTAAGGACACCAAATTGGAAACAACCCAAATATCCATCAATTGGTAAAGAGGCAGACAAAATGTGTCATAGCCGTACAATGGAATGTTATTCAGACGTAAAAAGGAATGAAGCACTGACACAGGCTACCACATGGATGGACCTTGAAAACATGATGCTACGTGAGAGAAGCCAGACGCAAAATGCCAGATAGTGTACGATTCCATTTATGTGAAATGTCCAGAATAGGCCAATACGTAGATACAGAACGTAGAAAAGTGGGTGCTTAGGGACTTAGGGGCGGGGGAATGGGGGTGACTTCTATTGGGTATGAGGTTTCTTTGGGGAGTGAAGAAAATGTTCTGGAAATAGAGATGATGGCTATATTACCTTGTGAATGTACTAAATGCCACTGAATTGTACGTTAAAAGGCTGAACTTCATAGAATGTGAATTGTATCTCAATAAAAACTGGCTGCTGCCCTCTTACCCCTTCTAATCACCTCCCCCCCCCCCATGTCCTCCCCATTTCAGGAAACCGTGCATATGCTTTCAATCCCTCTAGGCTGGCTGCCCATTCTTGAACTTCACACAGTGAAGTTGTACAGCATGTGCTTTTCTGCATCCAGCTTCTTTCACTCAATAGAATGCCTTTGGGATTCTCAGGTGTTGCTGTAGGTATCCGTGTCTCATTTTCCTTTTCATTGTTGCAAAGTATTCCCTTGTATATGGACATGTCATGGTTTGTTGGTCCATTTGCCCACTGACGGACATTTGGGATGTTTCCAGCTATGGTGAGTACGAATAAGGCTGCTATGAGCACTTGTGTCCAAATGAAAACAGAAGTAGCAACCAGAGCAGTCGCTCTCTGGAAAGGGTGGGTGCTCAAGGAGAGGGGTGCCCTTGGCAGCGTGCTCACCTGCCTGGGGCACAGGGGGCTGAAGGATGCTCTGCTGGGTCATCAGGACGGAGACCCTTAAAAAAAGCCCAGGGGCATGTGGGACAGAGTCCCTGGGACATGGATCTTCATGGGAAAGAGGGCAGGGAGTCCCAGACTCTAGGGCTGGAATGGGCTGATGGGTCCACAGGTGAACTATATGAATGACCGTGCACCGGACAAGTGGAATCCACATGTGATAGTGCATTTGTCTCCCAGCTGCGCCCCCAGTGGGCTCTACCCTGGTCCGAGCCACCTTCAGCTCCTGCCTGGACCATTGCAGTAGCCCCCTCCGTGCTCTCCCGGCATCCTCCTGGCCCTCCAGCTTTCCTTACAGCAGCCAGAGGGAGCCTGGTCCTGTCGCTCCTGTGCTCCCAACTCTCTGTGGGCCCATCTCACTTACAGTGAAATCCTAAGTCTTTGTAAAGCCCCAGGCCCTGCAGAGTCTGCACCCCACACCCCCTGTGACTGTACCTCCTAGCCTTCTCACTCCAGCCACTGGAGGAGGAAGAAGGGGATGGGGCCTGACAGGTGGGCAGGGGTGACTCACGCAGGACCTCGGGGGCCACTGGGAGGGAGGCTTGTTTTTATTCTCAGTGTGAAGAGCACATGTCCTAAGCTCAGCTGTGAGCCAAGCCCTTGATGTTCACATTCACATCCATCCGACCACCAGCCCTAGAGATCAGGTGCTCTCAACACCCCCAATTCACAGGTGAGCAAACTGAGGCTCAGACAGGTGAAGCTGCTTTTGCCCATGTGGCCTGGCAGCCACATCCCACTCCCTGGAGGTGTTCTGAGACGGCCCCAGGGGCTGACATTTCCTTCCCTCCCCGGAGGTGAATGAGCCTGGCCCCAGGTGGGCCTTCTTGGGCAGGGCAGCTCCTCTGAAGTCCTTTGAAGTTCCAGCCAGCTGCCTGGCCAACTGTCTCCCCATCTCACCTTCCTCCTGGACTCCTGCCAAGCTCTCAGGGGCTGGAGAGAGGGGTGGAGGCCCAGGGCAGGGGGCATGTTCTGTTTTATTCAATTTATCTCTCTGTTTTTTTTCAGTTACATACACACATGGTTAAAATGTTTTTCAAATGGCCCAGTGAAAAGGACATCTCTCTTCCACCTCCTCCCCGCGTGTCCACTTTTCTGCCCCTGAAGCATCTGCAGGGACCAGCTTCTGTGTGTCCTTCCAGGGGTGACCTAGGGATGTACAAACAGAAAAATACAAATATAAATGTGAAAATATTCCTGAAGGTACCAGTTGGAGGACCCTGCCTTGCTCTTCTGCACCCACCTGCCTCTCTACCCTGAACAATACAGCTTAAAAAAATCCCTCGAGTTGGTAACCCCAGTCGAAGCTTGAGAAGAACACTAAACCAATCCCAAGTGAGGAGCATCCTGTAAAATCCCTGACCAGGGCTCCTGCAAACTGTCCGCCTCATCAAAAACAAGGACAGTCTGGGAATCCGTCACAGCCGAGAGGGCTCTAAGGAGACATGAGGACCAAATGTAACATGCTGTCCTGGATGGGATCCTGGAGAGAAGAAGGCCATTAGGAAACACTGAGAAAATCTGAATAAAGTATGGACTTTAGTTAATAATAATGTATCAATATCTATTTGTTCATTGAGGCAAATGCATTGTATGGATGTAAGATGTTAAGAACGGGGAAAACTGGGTGTGGGGTGTTTGGGAACTCTGTCCTATCTTAGCAATTTGTCTGTAAATCTAAAGCTGTTCCATAAAGTAGTTTATTTTTTAAAAAGACATTTAAAAAAAATCCCTCGAGCTGTACACCAAATGCTAATGCACCTCATGCCCTTTATTATGTGTATATTATCTTGCAGTTAAAATAAAACAAAACAAAACAAAAATAAACAAACAAAAAACCCCAGGGACTTCCCTGGTGGCACAGTGGTTAAGAATCCACCTGCTAATGCAGGGGACACGGGTTCGAGCCCTGGTCCAGGAATATCCCACATGCCGCGGAGCAACTATGCCCGTGTGCCACAACTACTGAAGTCCGCACACCTAGAGCCCGTGCTCCACAACAAGAGAAGCCACCGCAAAGAGAAGCCCACGCACCGCAACGAAGAGTAGCCCCTGTTCGCCACAACTAGAGAAAGCCCACGCACAGCAACGAAGATCCAACGCAGCCAAAAATAAATTTTAAAAAATAATAATAATAAAAAACCCAGAAACGACATGTGAACGTAGATCTTAGAGGTTGCTCTGCGCCCTGGCTCTCGGGCAGCCTCACCCTTTGTAACGGCCGAGTAGTGTTGCATTGTCTGGCTGTCCCATAACTGACATCCTGGGTCCCCTATTGCTTGGTACCCAACCTTGTTTTCAGGCCTCTGCTGCTGTCAGCAACCTGGCTGTGCACTTTTTTGTCTGTCCAAGCTTCCGTGCCCTGTGCCAGCATCTGTGCAAGATCAGTTCCCAGAAGGGGAACGCGGTGGCTTCAAAGAGTGCCGGCAGGAGGAGTTTGGGCTTTGACTCCTTGAAAGAGACTTTCTCCCCAGAGGGGATGGAGAGACATGGTGCAGGGTTCAGGGGAGGGGAGGGGGCTCAGCTATTTTATTGAGGTGGTCAGGGAAGGTCTCTCTGAGGACGTGACATTTGAGCAAAGACGTGAAGGAAGAGAGAGCCAGAGTCACGTAAGCGTCTAAGGAAGAGGGATTCCGGCAGAGGGTATAGCATGTGCAAAAGCCCTGAGGTGGGGCCATTTCTGGTGCGTTTGAGGAGCAGTGGGGAAGACAATGAGTTGGAGCAAAATGAGTGAGGGGAGAGAAGATCACGGGAACTGGAAGAGGCCAGATCATGGGGGCCCTGATTCAGCCACTGGGATTGTATTGTGAGCACGATGGGGAACTTGTAAGGAGTGATGGCGGGCCTGATGCAGGGTTTAAAAGGACCCCTCTGGTTGCTTTGGGGAAAAGGGGGCAGAGTGGATGTTGGGAGACCAGGGAGGAGGCTACTGCAATAGTCCAGGCAAGACAAGATGCTGGTTGGACCAGGGTGTTCACTACAGGTGGGGAGAAGGGGTTGATCTGGGGTGTATTTTGAAGGCAGAGTCAACAGCACTTGCTGAAGTCCCAGGTTACTAGGCCAGGGCACAGCAGGAGTGTATTAGTTTGTTAGGGCCGCTGTAACAAAGTACGGACCACAGACTGTGTCCTCTCACAGTTCTAGAGGCCACAAGTGTGAAATCAAGGTGTCAGCAGGGCCATCTCCCTGTGCAGATTCTAATGAAGGATCCCTCCTTGCCTCTTCCAGCTTCTTCCCCGTGGGTTGCCAGCGATCCTTGGAGTTGCTTGGCTTGCAGCTGCATCCTTCCAATCTCAGCCTCCCTTGTCACATGACCTTCTCCCTGCCTGTGTCTGTGTCTTTATTACGGCCTTATCTTATAAGGACACAAGTCATATTGAATTTAAGGCCCACCCTACTCTGATCTGACCTCATCCTAACTTAACTCATTCCACCTACAGTGACCCTATTTCTAAACAAGGGTTGGGGGAGGAGGACGGCATTTGAGGCAGAGGGACTTGTAAGTGCAAAGGCCCTGAGGCAGGAGAGGGCTATTGGTCTTGTGCCCTTGTTTCCTGCAAATCTTGTTCATGAAGAAAAGACTGAGGTTGAATTCTGACCGGGAGGGGAAAGGAAAGGAAGTTCTGTGCCCCTCAGTACACTGACAGTCCTCCCTGAAATTTGCCAATTCCCCCCCAGGCTGCCCCCACCTTCGTTCCCTCCCCCTCTCCTTCCGGTTCAGGCAGCTAGACCCTCTTATCACCCCTGCACACAGTTTCCTTTTTAGCCCAAAGGTCGTTATTTTAACACCTGTTGGGAAAACAAGCAGGCGCGCTCCCCGGGGGTGGGGAAGAGAGAGTACATGGGGACAGGCTGTTTGCAGGGCTGACCCTCAGGACTTAGCAGGGGGTGGGGTCTGTCTCACTTTGAGTGGGCTGGGGTGCTGGCTGGGGCTGGATGGTCCACATGGTCTTACCCACAATGTTTGGTACCGGCTGGAAGAGCTGGAAGGGCTGGTGGGGTCCCTCTCTCATTTCCTCAAGCTTACTCTGTCCACGTGGTTGCTTGTCCCATCTGGAATCTGGCCTGAGCTTCTTTACGTGGCAGCAGCTGGGTCCCAAGAGAGGGAAAGCAGAAGCTGTCAGGTCTCTTGTCCAGAACTGGCCCATGCATCACTTCTGCTGCCTCCTATTGGTCAAAGCATTCACAGAGCCCACCCACTTTCAGGAGACTCCACCTCCTGGTGGGAGGAGCTTCAGGCACCTGCCGGGAGGGGAGGCGTTGCTGGTGGCCATCTTTGCAGGGAACCCTCACTCCCCTCCAGCCTGCTTCTGCTGGCCTGGTGAGGCCTGGAGGCTGCAGAGGACAACATGCCCCACCTGTGAGATGCCAGAAGATGCGTGGGCTCCGAGGAGTCTTGTTTTATATATATATTAAAAAAAAAAGTAGGGAGGGGCATTATACCCCACCAGAGAGCAAACATTCTGAGCCACTTGGCACTGCACTCTGACTGGGAGGCTGAGCACACAACTTAGATGTTTATGAGAATAAACAGTCATTAGAACTCAAGAACTAGAGAGGAAATAAACACCATCTCAAGATATTTTGCTAATTTGGCTCTAAACCCTGCCTGCCTGTGAATTGACTAGTTTCTGGCTGGCAGAGGTGCATGTTTATGTGCATGCAGGTATATGTGTATGCATGTTGTAAGCCCTCTAAGTAAAGTGTCTTTTCTGAGTGCCTCAGTCTCCTCCTCTGTAAAATGGGGGCAAGAATGGCACAAAACTCAGGGTCATTATGAGAGTTAAATGAGGAAATACATACAAACTGATTAAAACAGTGCCTGGAGCCTAGTAGGTGTTCAACAAATATAAGTCATAATTTTCATTCATTCATTCATCAAATACTAAGAGGCCCCCAAGCAGAGGATGTCCTTTGCATAGTGTTCAGGATCCAAAGACTGTTCTAGAGTCCTTGTACTAGCCAATGTCTCGACACAGGGGGTGCCCTGGAATAGGTGTCTTGAAGAATGAATGAACAGGGCATGGACTTTTCCCTCCAAAGCTCTGACCTCGAGAGGAGACAGACTTGTAAATAAATCATCGTAAAAACTGCAATGAGAAATGCAAAACAGTTCAAAGTATGGGTTTCACCCAAATGAAAAAGGATTGCTTTGATGGAATTTGAGACCCAGTGGCCAAAGTAGGCAGGATGCCCTCCTGGACCCCTTTAATTGGTACCAGGTAGACGATGGCCTCTGACCCCAGTCAGGAGAGGAGAGAGCAGGGTGAGGAAACCTTCACACTATGGAAGATGCAGGTTTTGCCAGACTGTGAGCCATTCCCCTGCCCCTCGGTCCTCAGCCCCTGAACGAGGGACTCCTGGTTTCCGGCAGGAGATGTAGGTGGCAGGAATGGGGGGGAGGTTTTATATCGGGAGGGCTTCTAAGTCTGCTTGTGGGGCAAGTTAATGAGTGACTCTGGATATTTAATCAAAACCAGACATCACTTCACGGATGTCTGCTAAGAGCATCTCCGACATCTACAGAGATTTGTCCATAGCAACACAGGGGCTGGAGAGTCGCCAGGGGGATCTGCAGGCCACAGCATTTGGAGCCTTGACGTGAGGCTACAACTCACATCTCCACTGGCTGCCAGGGACCCTGTACATGCGTCTAGAACGGGGTCCCTGTACGTGCGTCTAGAACGGGGTCCCTGTACGTGCATCTAGAACGGGGTCCCTGTACGTGCGTCTAGAACGGGGTCCCTGTACGTGCATCTAGAACGCAGACCCTGTCCAGGCCAGCCACATCATTTGCCAGGTCCTGGTGCAAAGTGAAAACACAGGATCCCTTGTTCAAAAGTGATTGAGAATTTCAAGATGGCGACAGCAGAGCATTAAACCAAGCCCGGGCCCTTCTGAGTGTGGGTCCGTGTATGGCTGCACAAGCGGCTCACTCAGGAAGCTGGCCCTGTCCCCGTCACCCCCATGTGGCTGGAGCATGCAGTGGGAGCCCACGGTAGGGTGCGGAAAGTCCAGATGTGCCTGGATTCTTGCACCTCTGAGTTGGCCAGACAGGGAATGGGAAGCAGGATTGCTGGGTTCTGGAGATCTGGGATTCCTCTGCCTCCTGCTCACTTTCCTAATCTACCAAGTAGGTACCATCAATTCTGTCTTTCTGCCCCCCCCCCCAGGGACGACAAAGGCCTGGCGGGAAAGCAAAGTAAACTCTCAAGGGCCATAAAAATACAAAGAGTGATTGTGTGGGCTCCTCGCTGCAGCCTCAGATGCAGGTGTTGTGGAGACCTTGGTGGCGGCACGCTGAGGTCAGTACCTGGTCTCCAAGAGGAGCTAAGTGCTCCTTCCCACAATTGAGTTGCATTGCACAGTTGCAGGTGGGAAGGCACAGCCCTTACTTAACCTCTGGGGCTTGTTGTGGCCCCTCCCTGCCCTTGAGTGTTCGCTTGGAGAAGGAGGAAGGTAGGAGACAGATGGGGAAGCAGGAAACATCATTAATACTTCCATCCTGGAGGCCCCGAGAATGCTGGACCCAGCTGTGGACAGAGGTCCTAGATCTAGAATTATGAGGGGTTACCTCTCACTCAGCCCCAAAGGAAGCGGGCACTCCTGGTCCATCAGACTAAACACGATGCACCTCCCTCTGGGCCCTGCAAGATCTGGCCTGCCCCGCCCACTCTCCACCCTCCCACTGGCGTCCTTGCTGTTCCCTGAACAGTGCCACCGTGTACCCACCTCAGGGCTTCTGCACTTATAGTTCCCAATACCAGGTATTCTCTTCCCTAAGATATTCACAAGGCTCAATTCCTCTCTTTATTCTGGTCTCTGTTCAAGCGGAGCAGCACCTCTCCCTGGTGCTCCTTTCCTTCTGTACTACTTTAGTTTTCATCATGGCACTCCTGGTGAGACTGTATTTATTTGTTTGTTGTCTTTCTCCCTCTAATGTCAGTTTCCTAGAGGCAGAGACCTCATCTGTCTTGTTTACCACTGTACTGAAAAAAAAAAGAAAAAAAAATGCGTATCTCCAAATGATGTAAGGTAACTCCCTTTTATAGCAGTGAGAGGGTTCCTCTCTCAATGTTTTTGATAAACTTAAGTATAAAAGTTTGGTGGTATAAATTAAATAGTCAAATATTTACTTGCACATTCATATTAGTAATAAAGTTATATATGCCTAGTTATGCCTATTTAAAGTCACACATTAAAAAGTTACATAAGACATTAAGAAATATGTCTTTTTGTTCCGGGCTTACATTCATGAAATGTTCTTCGAGCCCTCCCCCCGTGCCCTTGACGTTGTGTTTTGAATCATCAAACAGTTTGGCTGATCCCATCTGCTCCCCGTATGTCTAGAACGTTTCAAACATGGCATTTTCTGAATCTACATATGATACGGCCACTGGAAATTTTATCCCAGACCACAAATACCCTTTTGCATAAATTTGGACATTGCTTGTTTCATTTGCTTTGTGGGTGTATATTATTGATGAGCTCCAGCAAGGAACCGCTTCCTGTATTACTTTTTAAAGCGACCTTTAAAAGGTTTGTTTATAGTGACATCCAACACCTATGAATGCAGACTTATAACGGCTAGATCGGATTAAATTTCTTGGCGCTCTTTCTGTATAAATGATTTGGAGATCTGACATAAGAATCCCATGCAGCATAATTTGAGGTGGTTTCAGGCAGAGGCTGTGGTTCTCACCTGGTGGTTTACTTAGAATCTCCTGGGGGGAGCTTTTCACCTATACGATGTCCTTGGGTTCCACTGCTAAACCAATGGAATCAAAACCCTGGGTGGCAGGAGACAGGCACCTGCAGTTCTAAAATGATGACTCTAATATCTAGCCAGGCTGAGACCCATGAGGCTAGTTTTGATATGACAAACCAGTGGTTCCCAAAGTGTGGTCCTCGGGCCCCAGCATCACCATCTGGGGACTTGCTAGAAATGCGCTTCTTAGGCCCCAGGCCACGCCCACGGAATCAGACACCTGGAGGTGGGGCCCAGCAATCTCCTGGAGGGTTTTCACAAGCCCTCCAGGGGGTCCTGATGCTCAAATTGGGGGATTGCTGCTCCAAACCAGGCTATGATGTTAAAAAAAACAAAAAGAAGTTAATGAAAGAGAAATAAAGAAGTACAAGGGGCTTCCCTGGTGGCGCGGTGGTTAAGAATCTGCCTGCCAATGCAGGGGACACAGGTTCGAGCCCTGGTCCGGGAAGATCCCATATGCCGTGGAGCAACTAAGCCCGTGCGCCACAACTACTGAGCCTGAGCTCTAGAACCCACGAGCCACAACTGCTGAGCCCGTGTGCCACAACTACTGAAGCCCACGTGCCTAGAGCCCGTGCTCTGCAACAAGAGAAGCCACCGCAATGAGAAGCCTGCGCACCGCAATGAGGAGTAGCCCCCGCTCGCCGCAACTAGAGAAAAGCCCACGCGCAGCAATGAAGACCCAACACAGCCAAAAATAAAATAAATAAAATAAAAATTTAAAAAATAGGAATTATTTATTTTAAAAAAGTACAAGGCTTTGTAAGGACTCAAATATCAGGTAACTCCTGTTTTTCTAAAGGATGGCTATACTATTTGTTGGGGGAATGAAGTCATTATTGTACCTTCAACATCTCGAGTGCTCCCTGGGTGCCAGACACTGGGATAGATGCTTTGCATGATGTCCCAATGAGATGGGTTCTATTATTATACCCATTTTACAGAAGAGAAAACTGAGGTCAAAGTGGAAATTCCTTGCCCAAAGTTCCATACTTGGGAAATGGCAGTGGGTGCTCCATTGTAGTGCTGGCCCCAGGCCCATGTTATTTACAATGAGGCCTGTCTCCTTCAGGGGCTGGGGTCCCAGCGTCAGTCACCAGCCCCCAGGATGTGGCCTCCTCCATCTTGAACAGTGTCAGGCATATCATGGCCCAGGGGCCAGCTACCCAGAGGGACCTTTCTCTGGACTCAGGGGCCTTGCAGGACAGGAATGCCTTGCCATCCCAAGCACAGGCAGGGGATCCCAGGGTGGGCTGGGTGTTCCCTCTGAGCCTTACATTAAGAGATGCAGCCGAGAGGCCTCAAGAGGGAGGGTGCTTTCCACTCTGTAAAATCTATGCACATCAATCACACTGCTCCTCAAAGAAAGTAAAACCACAATGAGAAAGCACTACAGACTAACTAGAAGAGTTGACAATAGAAAGACTGATAATGCCAAGTGCTGGTGAGGAGGCAGAGCAACTGGACGTCCCACACGTTGCTGGTGGGAATGCAAAATGGTACAGCCACTCGGGAAACCTGTTTTGCAGTTTTTTGGGGTTTTTTTGAATTTTTGAATTTTATTTTATTTATTTTTTTATACAGCAGGTTCTTCTTAGTTATCCATTTTGTTTGGCAGTCTTTTACAAAGTTAAACATACACTTACCACATGACCCAGCAATCCACCTCCTGGGTATTTAACCCAAGAAAAATGAAAACATATGTCCACACAAAGGCTTGGACGCCCAGGTTCATAGCAACATCATTCATAATAGCCAGAAACTGGAAGCAACCCAAATGCCCATCACTAGGTGAATGGATAACCACACTGAGGTATATCCACACCACAGAATACTATTCAGCGATGATATATGAATACATGCAATGCCACAGATGAAGCTCAAAAATGTTACGTGGATGGGCTTCCCTGGTGGCGCAGTGGTTGAGAATCTGCCTGCCAATGCAGGGGACACGGGTTCGAGCCCTGGTCTGGGAAGATCCCACATGCCGCGGAGCGGCTGGGCCTGTGAGCCACAATTGCTGAGCCTGCGTGTCTGGAGCCTGTGCTCCGCAACAAGAGAGGCCGCGATAGTGAGAGGCCCGCGCACCGCGATGAAGAATGGCCCCCACTTGCCGCAACTGGAGAAAGCCCTCGCACAGAAACGAAGACCCAACACAGCCATAAATAAATAAATAAATAAATAAATAAATAAAATATTAAAAAATGTTACGTGGAGTGAAAGAAGCCAGGTATAAAACAAGACATACTGTGTGACTCTGATTATATGAAACTCTGGAACAGGCAAATCTAAGCTATAGAGATGGAAATCATATCAGTGGTTGCCAAGGGTTGGGGTGAGGGTGGGGTAGGCCACAAAGGGCACAAGGGAAACTCCTGGGGTGCTAGAACCTCCTACGTCTTGATTGGAGTGGAGTGTATACATATGTATACATATGTGGACATCTGTACATTTTTCTGTATGTAAGCTGTACCCCAATTTTTAAAAAAGACTTCTAAAAATGTCCGTCTACTAGCCCATTTGTATTTCACAGGAGAGTTCTTGATACATACATGCCTTGCAAAACAGCCCTGTTCTATAAGATGGGGTCCTGGCCCGGCCCCCCCCAAGACCTGACTGGTCTTGGCGTGGGGTGGTAGCGTCTCTTGAGGAAGGCAAAGCCCAAGCCCTTTCAGGAGGTGTCCCACCACAGGTCATTGGCCAGAATGAGGGTGACCATCTGCCCCCGGATCTAACTCACTCACTAGAAGGGGGTTCGCTGGTGTGGTTAGATGTAGCCCCTGGGCTGGAAGGGGTGATGGGGGGCTCTGTCACTGAGCATGCCTCCAGAGGCAAGTAACAACTTTTCTAGCTGGAAGATTCCACACAAAGGATTTAGCCTAATCTCACAAAAACAAAGGTCTAGTTAGAGGCGGGCACAGGATTGTTACTCGAGGGCATCAGGAAGGACCCGAGACCTTGCCTGTCTCCACGGCACCCTCCTCGGTGTGGTCGACACGTTCCCTCAGGGTCTCAAAATAGTCGCCACAGCCACCCGTTTCCACACAACTGTGTTTAGGGACCGAAAATGCAGCGGGATCGCGCTCACGGGTCTCACTCTTTCATCAGGGAGGGAAAACCTTCCTCAGAATTCCCTCAGGTCCACTGTCCGAAACAGGGTCACAGGGCCTCTCCCAGCCAAGAATGGGTGTCTTGGGTTGGTCTCCTCAGAGGCAGACTCTGCGGTGAACATGTTTGTACAAGTGATTGATTATTAAGGACGTGCTCCCAGGCCAGTTTGGAAGGCGGTGGGGAAGTGGGGCAGGAAAGTGGGAAGAAATCAGGCAAGGGGGCAGTTTGAGGTCAAGTCTTAGCCTCAGCCTGGGCCCACGGGCTGCTTGGGGCACCAGGAGCACCATAGAGTCTGTCCCGCCTTGAGGCAGGGGGCTGGGCTGTCGTCCCCTGCTCCAGCCAGTACAGCCAGACGGCCGTGACAGGGGACGTACACTCCAGACTAGGAGGCAAGGAGGCTCCAGTAGCACCAAGTCCGCCTCCTGAGGAAGGTCATGGGTGTGAGCCATCAGAGGTCAAGTTCACAGAACCTGGGGGAGGAGGTGCAGCTTCTGTGAAGGGCCTCCCAGGGATCAAAGCAGGGCACCAACAGGGTTCCCTGCACTGGGGAAGGAAGGAGCTGGAATGTTTGGCCTCCACTGAGGGAGGCAGCCTCTCCCAACAAGAACAAGTCTGGGGAGAATGGCCATTGGGTGGGCAAATGACAGCACTGCCACAGGATCAAGCCGCCAGGTGGACCACAACCTGACCACAGCTGGCCACCATGGCCAGGCCAAGGGGAGGCCAAGCATCCTCCCCCCACACTTCCCATCCTCTGGAGGACTCCCAGGGCCCCCTCTGGCCCGCTTAGTGCCCTCAGCTTTGTCCAGCCTGGGGGCCAGGAGAACTTGAGATGCACCCACCGAAAGGGGAAGTTCCGTCAACCCCACATCACAAAACTGTCTGAGAAGAACCAGAACATCGAGGACGTGGGGATGGAAATTCCCTTGACTTCTCTCTTTGCCCGGCGCCCAGGGAAAAAAATGCAAGGTTACAAATGGATTACCGGCCGCGGTCTATAAGTTCTCTTGAATTCCTCCTGCAGTAATGAACAGAAAGGTTATTAACACGAGGTGGCCGGTAATAAGCTAATTATGGTGCTGGCGGATCAGGGGTGTGAGGAGAGGCCGAGCCAGTGCCCCGGGTTTCCTCTGAGCAAGCAGTTCTGAATGATTACGGATGTGACCAAGCCATCGCTGGCTGGCTGTGCAACGGAGTTGAGTTATTTATGTGGCAAATTGGCTGGGGCACAAATACTCAGATAGGTATCTTTGAACTCCTGGGCCCTGAATGCCTCCTTCCGTCCCAAGATGAGCGATGGGAACTCAAGGAACTGTAGAAAATGCAGGGACTTCCCTGGTGGTGCAGTGGTTAAGAATCCGCCTGCCAGTGCAGGGGACACGGGTTCGAACGCTGGTCCAGGAAGATCCCACATGCCACGGAGCAACTAAGCCCGTGCGCCACAGCTACTGAGCCAGCGTGCCACAACTACTGAAGCCCACGTGCCACAACTACTGAAGCCCACGCGCCTAGAGCCCGTGCTCTGCAACAAGAGAAGCCACTGCAGTGGGAAGCCCACTCACCACAGTGAAGAGTAGCCCCCGCTCACTGCAACTAGAGAAAGCCTGAGTGCAGCAACGAAGACCCAATGCAGCCAAAAATAAATAAATAAATAAACAAACATACACACCTATTTAAAAAAAAAAAGAAAATGCAGACGCCCAAGGAGACAGAATGCAGGGTACTTCTGCACTTTCCTTGACTCAGTAACCTTGGCAGTGAGGCCGGGAATTTGCTTTCTCTTGGCTGATGGACAGGCCTCTCTGGCTTGCCTCACTGCGGGTCATGGTCCCAGTGCCTCGTTGGGGCTGAGTGGGAGGGGAAATCTGGGGGTAGAGGCTGCACAGGTCAGCGTGTGGGGAAGGGAAATGAGGAGTCAAGGTTTTGGGTTCAAGTCCCACCAAAGCCCCTGAGTCCCAAACCACCAGAGGAAGGACGAAAGGCATAAATGACTCATGGCAATGTGTCCTCAACACAAGCTGGATGACTTTCCAGACCACAGTGGTTTCTCTGGGGCTTTCTGGGTTTTAGCACTAAAGCTCCCACGTTCTGGGAAACCCCTCTGTCCCGGGCAAACTGGGATGGTTGATCACCTTTTTTCAGATGTCCCAAGCAAGAGAGCTGCCCGGAGGTGATGGGCATGGCCCGGGAGTCAGACAGACCAGGGGTTGGACCCTGTCGCCTCCAGTGATCCTGTGAAACGTAGGACAAGGATCCTACGTTCAGTGGGGGATCTTACACCCAGTCTCCCCCCCTGAAAAATGGGTGTTAAAAAAGTCATCTCAAAGAATCAGTGGGGAAGTAAATGGAGTAACGCATGGAAACTTAAGTGCCTGGAATAGAATGAGATCTCAGAAATAGCACTCATTTTTGTTGGTTTTCTTGTTGTGGATTCTGGGAGACCAAGATGAAGGCCTCTTGGAGATAGAAATTAGCAGGGAGGGGGCTGCCCTTGACTTCAGGGAAGAAAAATAAGAAAAGCAGAGGAACGTCCACTGAGGTGTACACTGGGGGATGTTTGTTACAGCATTGTGTGGAATGAGTAGACTGATACATTCTTACACCCTTCAGTAGGGGATTGGCTGGTGAGGCAGGACAGTGGATTACTATGCAGCTCTGGGAAGAACATGGATTCAATATTAAACGGACATAGAATAAGCTCCAATTATAGATCATTCAGCGAATATTCAAGAAGCAAAATGGTGTGTATAGAAGTCTATGTTTGTGTTAAAAAAGGAGAGTATCGTTAGTCATCAAGGAAATGTAAATCAAAACCACAAGGAGATACCACTTCACATCAATTAGGATGACTATTGAAAAAAAAAAAAGAAACAGAAAATAAGTGTTGGTAAGGCTGTGGAAGAATTGGAACCCACATGCATTGTGGGTGAGAATGTAAAATGGTGCAGCCACTGTGGAAAATATTATGGCAGCTTGAAATGTTAAACATAGAATTACTCTATGACTCAGCAATTCCACTTCTAGGTGTATATCCAGAAAGAACTGAAAACAGGGATTCAGACAAACACATGTACACGAATGTTCACAGCAGCACTAATCACAAGGGCCGAAAGGTATGAACATCCCAGATGTTCATCTACAGATGAGTGGATAAACAAAATGTTGGCTATGAATACAATGGAATAGTTTTCAGCCATAAGAAGGAATGAAGTACTGACACAATCTACAACATGGATGAACCTCAAAAATATTATGCTAATTGAAAGAAGCCAGTCATAAAAGGCCACATACTGTAAGATTCTATTTACCAGAAATGTCCAGAACAGGTAAATCTATAGAGATAGAAAGCAGATTGGTGGTTACCAGGGGCTGGGGGAGGGGAGGAATGGAAAGTGACTGCTTCAGGGGTACCAGTTTCCTTTTGGAGTGATGAAAATGGTCTGGAACTAGGTAGTGGTGATAATGGTGAATATGCTAAATGTCATTAATGGTAAATTTATGTTATGTATCTCTTACCACACGTGCATGCAAAAAAATGGCGGGGAGAGGAGCCGTACAAACACATATATGTACACGCACGTATATCCTGGTACATGCAACAAAATATCTCTGGAAGGAAAAACTGATAACTGTGGCCGTTCTTGGGGAGGGGAGTCAGGGGGCTGGAAGCCCAGGTGGAGGAGACCTTTGGGTCTGTTGGAACTTATTTTATCATATGTGTGTGTCACTTTTAACAAGTAATAAGGTATTCAGGTGAATTTTACAAGAAGAGGAATGTCAGAAATTCAGGGGAAATAATGAGATGTCAAAGATGGATCCCTTGTGTGTGTGTGTTCGGGGGTCGTGTGCTCAGGCAATAGTAAGAACACTGAATTGTGCATCTTTGATGCAGCTCTGCCTTCACCACTGAGGACAAATGTTCTTTCAAATACCACAGGAGGAAGATATGTTCTATAGAGAGAGTTGAATTCATGGCTGGCAGGGAGACAGTAAAAAAAGACGCAAGAGAAGAGCGTGAAGATGGGCAAAGACCCCAATTTTCTAAAAGGGAAAAATAATATGGATTCTGGAAATCCCAGATGGGGTATGTCTGGCAGACAGAGTTCTTAGCAGAATTCTGGAACAGAGCTTTACACAGATGGCTTGTGACTATTTAGAAGAAAATATGATAATCACGAGAAGTTAACATGGGTTCACTAAGCTACCTTGCGTTGACTGATGTCAATTTCCTATTTTCATGGGGAGACCCCTTGGTAGAGCAGATGGCCCCTTAGGACCCCATCCTCCTAAAGGATCTGTTGAGTAGTGGTTTCATTATCTTTATAAGGGGAATTGTTATCAATTCCTTGATTGTCTGCCTTGTGTCTTCTGCATCTGCTTTATCTGACAATATTATTCCTATCCCACATGTTTTTAGGACATTTCCCTTAATAGTTTCTTGTCTATTTATAAAGCTACTCAGACTTATTTTAATATTTATTTATTTATTTCCTTAAACCTGTATTAATCAAGAGTCTTTTTTTTTTTTTTAATTATTAGCACCTTTAATTATTTATTTATTTATTTATTTATTTTTGGCTGTGTTGGGTCTTCGTTTCTGTGTGAGGGCTTCCTCTAGTTGCGACAAGCGGGGGCCGCTCTTCATCGCGGTGCGCGGGCCTCTCACTATCGTGGCCTCTCTTGTTGCGGAGCACAGGCTCCAGACGCGCAGGCTCAGCAGTTGTGGCTCACGGGCCCAGTTGCTCCGCGGCATGTGGGATCTTCCCAGACCAGGGCTCGAACCCGTGTCCCCTGCACTGGCAGGCAGACTCCCAACCACTGCGCCACCAGGGAAGCCCAATCAAGAGTCTTTTGATTGCAAGGGAAATAAATCCAGTTTAAATAGTCTTAAGCAGAAATGTCTAGAGGTGTGGTATGGATTTCAGGTACGGCTGGATCCAGGTGCTTAAATGGTATCATTGGGAATCTGTATCCTGCCATATGTTGGGTCTGCTTCCCTTTGTATTGGTTTTATTCTAAGGTTGGATTGCTTCAAGTGGAGGAAAGATGGTGTCAACAGCTGTTAGGTTACCTCTTATCACCTTGGCAACCTGAGCAGAAGGGGGTCACTTCTTGCCTTAATGCTCCAGTTACTGGGCCAGCTATGATTGGCCCAGTTGTGTCTTATACCCATTCCTGAAACAATCACCACGACTCTGCCCAAGTTGGGCCATATCTTCTAACCAAATCACATTAGAGATTATTTCATTTAGTAGTGAGAGAGGAAAGGTTCCCTAAAGGAAAACTGAGATGCTATTATTGGGACAGAGAAGGAATGGATGCTTGTCAAGCAAAAACACAGCCTAATCAAATTACGATTAATTATGCAAAGATTTTGCATGGCAGAGAGTCCTAAATGGCATCCCAAGGTCAAAATGAATCTGCTATTATCTCCCTGTGCTCCATGCCTCCATTAATACAGAAAACAAGAGTTAACTGATTGATAGTACTCTGGCTATGAAAACTAGATGGTGATTTTGTGGGATCTGTTTGTATGTGGGTCGTACAGCTGGACCCATGCAAGGCCCTTCTGCCTAGAAGTGAAGGCTGTGTAGAAGAGGCAGAGGTGGGGTTGCAAAAAGACAGCTGCAGGCTGGGCAGGGAGGACCACAAACAGAGAGATGGTGTCCAGGAAAAATACAGTGTGAGCTACAGTCTCAGGCAGAAGCTGTCAACCTCTCCTCTTCCACACACTCTGGTCTTGGTGAGTCTCCTGGGTGTGCCCCAGGCAGAGGTGGGACCCATGGCTTAATATCTTCCTGATTAAGACAGGGCAGAGGTTTAGATCTGGAATGTCAAGTAAATGTCATCCAAGTGCCAGCTGCAGTTGTTTGCAGCAACTCCCTTTGACATTGTGTTCCGAGGAATTAAAGGCTTTGCCTGGAATCAATGGACAAGAGAGAGGATCGATTAGCAATGCCTGCCCTGGGAGTGGAATATGGAGGGATAGTAGGCATGCCTCATATTTGCTGAGACTGGGCTGGGCCTTCCCAAGGCTATTCTAAAGAAAGAGGATGTCAAGAGGCCATCCCAGCAACTGAAGACAGATTTACTTCTATTGAACGCTAAATGAAATAATCTCTAAGCAAATAGCACTCTCTATGCACCGTCTGTTCTCCTAAGCCTCTTTCCTTAGTGTGCATCATCAACAACAGGTGTTTGCTGTTCATGTGACTCCAACCACCAAAAATAGGCAAGATAATAACGATGGTATAAGCTTCTCAGACTTCAGTCATTCCTGAAAACCTCCACATGTTCATAAGCCAGTGTACCATTGGCTTTATCGTCTAGCTATTATTTTTCTTTTTATTAATAGTTTTTTTTAATTAGAAAAAATTTTTCTTTTTAATTTATTTTTGGCTGCGTTGGGTCTTTGTCGCTGTGCGCGGGCTTTCTCTAGATGCGGCGAGCGGGGGCTACTCTTCGTTGTGGTGCGTGGGCTTCTCATTGCGGTGGCTTCTCTGGTTGCGGAGCACAGGCTCTAGGCGCGTGGGCTTCAGTAGTTGTGGCACGCGGGCTTCAGTAGTTGTGGCTCACGGGCTCTAGAGTGCAGGCTTCAGTAGTTGTGGTGCGCAGGCTCAGTAGTTGTGGCGCACGGGCTTAGTTGCTCTGCGGCATGTGGGATCTTCCCGAACCTGTGTCCCCTGCATTGGCAGGCGGATTCTTAACCACTGCGCCACCAGGTAAGCCCCTAATATTTTTCTTTAAAGTGCTTTACCTTCTAGAACTTTTTACTGAAGTATGTTAGACAGACAGAAAAGTCACAGGTCTTAAGTGTACAGCTTAAAGAATTTTCATCAAATGAGCACACTGGTGTAGCCAGCACTCACTTCAAGAAAAACCACCTCCCCTAACGGCCACAGGACTCCCCTGCCCAGACCTCTTTTCAGTCACTAACCCCCAAGGGTGACCACTATCCTGACTTTTAACTACAGATTAGTTTTGCCTCACTTGGAACTTCAAGTCAATAGAATCTTACAGTTTGGACTCCTTTGTGTCTGGTTTCATCCACGTTGTCACGTGTAACTGTGGTGTAGCCTTCCATGGTGTAAATATACCACAATGTATTTATCCATTCTAGGTTGATGGGTATTGGGCGGGGGGGAGTTTTTGTCCTGAGAGGTAATGAATATACCCTGTGTAGACATCCTCCTGTGTGTGTTTTTATGAACACATGGGCACATTTCTAAAGGGTATATACCTGGGATAGAAAGTGCTGGGGTCATAAGGTGTGGGTATGTTCAGACATAGTAGATAGAGTTTCCAAAGTGCTTGAACCATTTGACACTCCCACCCGAGTGTATGAAAATTTGGCTAAACTTGTATTTATTTATTTATTTTAAATAATGGTGGGACCTAGACTTTTTAAAAAATTTTTTTTGTTTTGTTTATTTATTTATGGCTGTGTTGGGTCTTCGTTTCTGTGCGAGGGCTTTCTCTAATTGCGGCAAGTGGGGGCCACTCTTCATCGCGGTGCGCGGGCCTCTCGCTATCGCCGCCTCTCTTGTTGTGGAGCACAGGCTCCAGACGCGCAGGCTCAGTAATTGTAGCTCACGGGCCTAGTTGCTCCGCGGCATGTGGGATCTTCCCAAACCAGGGCTCGAACCCGTGTCCCCTGCATTAGCAGGCAGATTCTCAACCACTGCGCCACCAGGAAAGCCCTAGACTTATTTTTAAAAGGCAATTGTATAGCTATCGTAAAAGAAAACTCAGTATCACTTGCCACAAATAAAAGGTAATAATAACTACTATAAAAACTAATAACTATTAAAATTGTTTATCTAAAATCTGTTAAAAATTTCATCACCTAAAATCACCACAAGTGCCATCAAGCAGTACAGATGTCACACTTCCGGAAAGACTGGCGTAGGCAGTATTGCTGGTTCTTACCCAGCAGGAGGGACCTTGATTTTATGGGGCTTCTCCACCAGCTGTAAGACCTCAGGGGCAGCTGAGCCCCACCCCCAGCTCCAGGCAAGACTCTGATTAGTGTGAGAGTGAGCCAATCTGCTTTGCCTGGGATGGTTCAGGAATGGGCATGTGACCCAATTCTGGCCAATAAGATGTTTAAAACATTGCATAGAGCACAGTGATGCGTTTGCAGGCTGGACCTCAGGGCCCATCAAACCTGCGTTCAGATCTTGCTTCTCTGCTTCTGCTCTTGGTAACCTGAGCCAAGTTGCTCTGTGTCTCTGGGCCTCACCTGTTACTGGCGGCTGATAAAGGTAAAGTTGAGAGAGGTCCTGTGTGCCAAACACTCAGCCAGCACCCCGATCTTAGTGAGTACCTCTCAAATTATTGTTGGTTCTGGGAAGAGGGCTCACATGAGTCCTTTCCCCCACTGGCTTCTAGGATGGGGTCTTGAAGTACAGTCGTTTGGGGCAGCTTTCCATTTTAATTTGGGGAGAAACTAGAAAAACATCTTCTAGAGTCAAGGCAATGGAATAAGAATTGATATTCTGAGCCCCACCCTGAGGAGTAGGTTGAAGGAAAGGTAATAGTAGCTGAGGTATGTTGAGAGCTAGGCTTTGCAGGCATTGGCTCCTTTTATTCTCATAACAATCCTATGAACTAGGTCCCATTACTATATCCATTTTACAGATAAGGAAACTGAGGCCCAGAGAGTTATTCAGAGGGAGCATGGCAGAGCCAGGATATGAACCCAGGTCATTGGATGAGTGAGTGATTATCCCCTTCTTTCTTGCTGTGGGAGCCTGGTTTTACTTAAAGGCCCATGCCTCTTCATGTGACACAGGGAAGCGCGACACATCCCCAGCTCTGGGGAGAAGCCAGATTGGTCTCAGGCAATTTATCTGATCGCATTTCCTTCTGCAGAGACTGGTTAAGCCATGGGCATGACACCCAGTTCTAGCCAATGATACACGAGCGAGAGGCTGCAGCGGGCTTTGGGGAAAGGTTTCTTGTTCTCCATGTACTACTGGCTGTTGTGTCTGGATGTATTAGCTGGCAGCCATTTTGTGATCATAAGGGAATTTGAGACGAGAACAAAGTTGAGGATGGGAAACAAAAAAGATGGAAAGAAACTGGGGGTCCATGACAGAGGCACTTAATTAACCCAACTCAGAACTGCCTCCTCCTCCTGATTTCTTGCTCTGTGAAATAACAAATGATCTCACTGTTCAAGCTGCGGTGTGCTGGGATTTGTTACTTGGATTGTAATGGATATAATTGAACGACTGTCAGCTTCGTGCAGATAGGAATGTTCTCCTGTCTTGGTTGCTGCTGTATCTCCAGTGCCTGGAACAAAGTAAGTGTTCAATGAATATTTGTTAAATAATGGGTGAAGCAGAGTGGCTGGAGCACCCAGATGCAGGTTCAAATAATAAACACAGCAAAGCCAGAATCCTGAAAGGGTGATGATTGTAAGCTCTGCAGTCTGAGAGACCTGGTTCAAGGCCAGTGCTCTGCTCTTGAGCCAGGTGACCTTGCGCTGATTCTCTCACCTCGGTTTTCTTGTGTATAAGATGGGTGTGATAGGCAGAATAATGACCTCCTCAAAGATGTGCACATCCTAATCCCCGGAACCTGTGAATATGTGACTTTACATGACAAAGGGACTTTGCAGATGTGATTCCGTTAAGGATCTCAGAAAAGGGAGATTATCCTGGATTATCCAGGGGCCCAATGTAATCACGAGGGTCCCTATAAGAGGGAGGCAGGAGAGTCAGAGTCAGAGAAGCGGATGTGACGATGAAGCAGGGGTTGGAGTGATGCAGGGCCACCAATTTCTAAAAGCTGGTAAAAGCAGGGAAATGGACTCTTCTCAAAGCCTCGAAAAGAACACAGCCTTGCAGACATCTTGATTTTAGCCCTATAAGACTCATTTTGGACTTCTGATTCCAGAACTGTAAAGTAATAAGTTTGTGTTGTTTTAAGCTACGATGTTTGTGATAATTTGTTATAGCAGCTACAGGAGATTTATAACAAGAAGCTGATAATTGTGTTTACCTCCAAGGGTTCTTACACGGATTCAGGAAGTTCAAGCATGAACTTGGCATGTTGTAAGAGCCCAGCCAGCCCTAGCTGTTATTAACCAGTCCCAGCACTAGTCATGCCTCTGCCAGGAAGTCATCCCTGATTCCTCCAGCCCATGCCCACCTCTCCCCTTCCTGGTAACCACTAATAAAATGAGTAAGGTTGACATTTATGTGGCCCCAACAATGTGCTAAAGACTTTACATCAGCATCTCATCTAATTTTCAGGCCTAGGACTTTCCTGGTGGCACAGTGGTTAAGAATCCGCCTGCCAATGCAGGGGACACAGGTTTGATCCCTGGTCTGGGAAGATCCCACATGCCATGGGGCAACTAAGCCCATGTGCCACAACTACTGAGCCTGCACTCTAGAGCCCGCAAGCCAAAACTACTGACCCCACGCGCCACAACTACTGAGCCCACGTGCTGCAGCTACTGAAGCCCGTGCGCCTGGAGCCCGTGCTCTGCAACAAGAGAAGCCTGCAATGAGAAGCCTGAGCACAGCAATGAAGACCCAACGCAGCCAAAAAAAAAAAATTTTTCAGGCCCACTCGAAGAGGAAAGGGCTTATATGATACCCATTTCACAGAGGAGGAAACTGAGGCAAGGAGAAGTTAAGAATGATAATGAGATGGGATGAGAGGAGGCCTGATCCAGCTTCATCAGACACCCTTCACCGGCTTGGCTTGGACTCCGATGACCTTGAGAACAAGATGGGCCTTGCACCCTCAGTGTAAGCCTTTCCATAAATAGCTTCAAAGGAATCACAGGGAACATAAACTGAAATTTTTCCTCCATGCAGCTGCCAAAGCAAACTGTTTTACAGGTACAAACGGGCTCCACTCCCTTCGCCTGGCCCAGACTTGTCTCCACGCCCAGCCCTGCAGGTCTCCCCCTGTGCTTGGATGCCGGGGGGATGGGTCATCTACATCCTGCCTTCTGAACCTCCCTGACATCTGTTTCCTCCTCCCCACTTCACTGCCCCTGACCTGACACATCATTTCTCACTGCAAGGCCTCCCACCTCGTGCTGCTCAAAAGGATAACTGTTCTGAAACATGACCCAGACCTGACCACAGTCCTACTGAAAACCCTTCAGGGTCTCCCCAGTGCTGATAGGGGAAGTCTGGACTCCTTGTGTGGCGTACAAGGACATTCATATTTGCCAGGTTCATCTATTCTACCTCAGGACATTTGCACTTGCTGTATCCCCTGCCTAAAATGCCTTTTCCATGGATATCCTCATGGCTGGCTCTCTCCTTTCAAAGAGGCCTTCCCTGACCACCCTCTGTCACCCTCTGCTTTATTCTTCTTCCTTCAGTACTAGCTGACATTACAACATGCCATTATGTATTGATTTGTTTATTTGTCTGATGCCTCTCACCAGAAGATGGTCCCTGTGAGATCAGAGAGTGTGTCTCAGGTCTCCAGGTGATAAGTACCAGGAGGAAAGTTAAGCAGGAGAGGAGGATTGAGAGCTTTGGAGAGGGGCTTGTTTTAGAAAGAGTAGGAAGATACCATTTCATCAAAGACATGTAGGAGGTGAGACAGCAAGTCATGGCCATCTGGGAAAAAGTATTCCAGGTAGAGGGAACAGTTCGTGCAAAGGTCCTGAGGCAGCATTCTGGGTGTGTTTGAGGTGGCCAGTGTGTTGGAGCAGAGTCAGAGACGGGGAGAGTGGGGATGATGAGGTTGGGGGGAGTCAGCGTAGTCTCCCCCAGGCTCTTTCCCTCCCCTGCTGCTGTCCCTCTTGCTTTCTTGCCTGTTCAACATAGTCTAGTGAAACTGATTGTTCTGGCATGGCAGGTGCTGTGACAATGATGATTCATACCAGCCAGATTCTGAGTAATGTTCTAGTGCACAGGGGGCCAAGGTGGGGACAGTAAGCCATATTTTTGGGTACGGGGACATCAGTCCTGCACCCCCATTCAATCACTGGTATGAATGCCTCCTCTGAGCAGTGGAAATTACAGTCAAAGCAATGACCCAACTGGATCTTGTGGGATGGTGCAGGGGAGGCTCCGGAGTCAGATAGAGCTGGACTTAAAGGTGAATTGCTTCCCACTGATGGCTTTGAGCTGGTGATTTACCTCTCTGACCCTTAGTTTCGTCATCTGTGCCTTAATTTTCCCATCTGTATAGGGGGGATGGTAGCAGTTCCAATCTTACCAGGTTATGAGGCTCAGTGAAATACCATAAAGGGTTTATGCTTATAAAACACTATGTGCCAGACATTGCCTGATCTACACACATTGATTCATTTAATTTTCACAGTGATCCTATGAGGGATGGTCTGTTATTGTTCCCCATTTTACAGATTAGGAAACAGGCTCAGAGAGGTTGAGTAACTTGCCCAAGGTCACACAGCCGGGCAGTATGGTTCCAGGGTATGTGTGTCTAACCATTATGCTATGCAGCTCTTGTAGATCAATAAACCCTGGGAAATGCTGAGCTAGCTCAGGGCTCATTATAGAAAGAGCTCTTGAAGAATGCTCTTTAAGATTTTGAAGTGCCCCAGCTCTTTGGAGTTCTGAAGGGTGTTCGGCTGTCTTCGCTCACTGAATTCCTGAAACCACCTGTTAAGGTTGGCCAGACAGTGAGTCATTTTACAGATGAGGAAAACTGAGGCCCAGGGAAGTAAAATGGGTTGCCTCTCCTAACACTCCAGCCACTCTGGGCTTCTATCCATTCTTTGAACACACCGAGTCACTTCCCACGTTATGGCCTTTGCATACCTGCCTCCTTCTCAACCTCTGCATGCCACCTTAGATGTCACCTCCTTAGGGAGGCCTTTCCTCCCTGATTACCTAACCTCAAGCCTGTCCTTCTCCCTTCTTCCCTCCAGGTTTCTTGGTCCCTGAGTAGCTTCCTTTTGGCAATCACCACCATTTTTAACCTTATTCTTTCTTTCTTTGCTTGTTTGTTTTCTTTTCTTTTCTTTTAAAGATTTTTTTTTGATGTGGACCATTTTTAAAGTCTTTATTGAATTTGTTTCAATATTGCTTCTGTTTTATGTTTGGTTTTTTGGCCACGAGGCATGTGGGATCTTAGCTCCGCAACCAGGGATGGAACCCGCACCCCTGCATTGGAAGGTGAATTCTTAACCACTGGACCGCCAGGAAAGTCCCGCTTGTTTGTTTTCTGAGTCCCTAAATCTCACATGGAAGAGAATGGGCTCTGGTGGTTGAAGGATATTAAGGGTGTTAATACCATTCAGGGTATTAAGTGGCCCCTGCACTTGAGGCAAAGCTTCCAGACAATGACACTCAGAGACACACTGCAGAGCTGGACTGCCAGGGGAGCTGCTGCCCTCGGGAAGCCACCCTCTGAATGAGGTGCTGCCCTCAGATGCCAGTTCCAGAACCTGCCCCACTACAGTGCACCCAGTCCAACGGCTGGACCCTCTCTCTACCCCGTGGATAACTGTTCTGAATTCTAGAGTTACCTGTGGATTGCTGGAACCAGAATCCACACAGAACTCTTGCTGCAAGGGAGTCTGGAGAACATAAGTGTTGGCTTCTGCTGTCCAGGAAGGCACTCCAGGAGGAGGGAGGAATGGACACTGCCCTGGCAGAAAGCTAGCTCCATGCGAGTCCCGTTCACTGCTGGGTCCTGGGGCCAGCCTAATACATGTTTGTTGAGTGACTTAATGAGGTGTCAGAGTTGGGAGTAGAACCCAGATCTGTCTGATTCAAAACCATGAATCCTTTCCATTTCAACTTGCGCTTGCTTTCTAGAGGGACCCTCCCTTGGGATTTTAGGGCTCTGCACACTTTGCACACGCAGTGCTGGGTCTTCAGTAATTCCCGAGGGCACTGAGAGGCCTGGAGTGCCCTTCTGAGTCAGTTGAACCTGCCACATTGATATTTTTAAAATGAGAGTTATTATTGGTTCTGTTGGGTAAAAGCCAGAGGGGACCCAGGAAGGACACACATGCCCAGCTCCAAGACTTCCAGTCTCTCCGGCTGTGGACAGGCCTCTGAGTTCTGATCTTGACTTGACCAGGGGCCTGCGCTCTAGGCTCCTACGCAGGGAGGTTCAGGCCAGAGCTGCTCTGAGAACCACACGTGGTAGCCAATGCAATGTGGATTCTTATACTGTCTGGACATCCGCGCATAGCCGCCACCCTGGGAAGGCTGGGGCTTTTGCTGGTTTCCCAGGCCCAATCGGGAGGTCAGGCCACCCAGGGGCTAATTCCTAACATTCTCTGGGAGGCTGGAAAACAGCAAATGTGGTGCAAAGATGCCAGAAAGGAGACCTCCTTGAATCTCAAGAAAAAATCCAGAAGCGAATGCAGGGATGTCCAAAACCAGATGTCCAAGCTGAAAAAAAGAAAAAAAGAAAAAAAGAAAAGAACTTTCAATATGCATCTTTAAACAGTCCACTCGGGATGTGGTCAAAGCAAATTGCCGTCCCCCCCCCCCCACCCCGCATCCGAACCCCAACTCCCAGGCACGCCCCCTCCACCCAGAGGCAACCCCTAGTATCAGTCTCTCGTGTGTCCTTTTACCACTCCAATCTCCCACAACCGCCCTCCATCCTCACTGCGCACTCGTTCATTCTTCTCCTACTGGCCTCACTCTTGTTCCTTGAATACACCAGGCACATTCCCACCCCAGGGCCTTTGTACCGGCTGTGCCCTCTGCACATTCGGCTTTTGCCTAGATACTGCATGCATGGTTCCCTCCCTCACCTCTACTGTGTCTTTCTTTCCTGACTTACTTTTTCTCACAGCATGAACCACCTCCTAATACAGTGTATGATACATTTGTTTCGTTTTCCTTATGCAGCTCCGCCTTCAGAATGTCAGCTCCAGGAGGGCAGGGACTTTGCCTTTCTCAGTCAGGGCAGAATTCCCTGAGTTAGCATGGTGCTTACCACACAGTAGGCACTCCTGAATTAATAAATACCCTTCCGGAAGTAGCCATGCACAGACAAGCATGTAGCTGCACCTTTATTCCCCTCTCTATTTTGTGCATGAGGTACCCCACTGCATGCCCAGGTCTGTACCTGCTTTTGTGCTAAACAATGTATCTTGGAGCTCTGCCCCCATCAGAATGCACAGCCTGTTCTGTGCTTGTCCACGGCTGCCGAATGTTTCATTGGAGGAACGCCCAGGCTCCACACAGCCTGCCCTGTTGACGTCCATTCTGGCAGCCCTGACCTCTGGCCACCACGAGCAAGGCTACGGGGACCATCATCCTCCCTGGATGTCTCTCTTCCTATCCCACCCGCCCCTAAGAGCAAAGACTCAAGCAGATGGGCGGGGCAGCACCCCAGAAGTGCAGCCCTGGGAGAAAACGAGTTGTTTATCTTCAGATATAATCAGGCCTATCAGACAGGGGCTTGATCTCCTTCCCTGCTTCCTTCTTTCTGAAATGAACACAGTGTCATAAATAAAGGCGCAGACCTCAGAGGAAGCCGGGGGTGACCGGCAGTTTCTTGCAGTGAAGGGGGGGGGGGTGGCTGGGGGCTCTGAGTGACATCCTCAGTGATATTTTTGCAGGACTGTGAGATTGGAGGAGCACCCTGGACACCCCTGTGCAAGAAAGGACGGGGATTTGGGGAAATCCTGTCCTTTCCAAAATCCTCTGTGTCCTGAAATTTAAATATCCTTCAAACACCAGCATATTTTCCTTTCCCTTTAAAGGACTTTTAGCACACAGGCGTTGACATAACTTTGTATTCTGAGTGTCGACTCCCTGCTGGATGCCCGTCCCTGAGGCTGGGCTTGATCTCCTTTGCCCTTCCCTCTCACAGCCCCTGGCATACAGTAGGCGCTTACTAAAATACACACTGAATGACCAAAGCTGGGATGCATTCATTGAAACCAGGCTTTCCCTCCTCCTGCCCATATTTCTGGAAAAGGGTTCCCTGTCCACTTAGGAAGTTTCCACTTCCCGCCCCTACCCGGCCCCTCCACTAGGGGTGGGAAGCATGGGTCACTGAGTAGAAAACCAGCCTGGGGAGCGAAGGCTTTGCAGGGTCACAAACAAGCTGGCCCCTGCAAACAGTGGCCCACCCAGGCGTTTGCTGTTTGGCTTGGCCATGCTTGTGTTTTAAACAGAGGGTGACTCTGAGTGCCTGGGGACAGGCATGGGGCTGTGCCAATTACCCACCTGTCCTCCACTCACAGGCCTGCTGTTCCTGCCAAGCCCTGTGGGCTCTTGCGTTTGCCCTCCCCATTTTACTATATATCATATTATATTATATTAATTTATTTATTTTGGCCGTGCTGTGTGCAGCGTGGCTTGCGGGATCCCAGGTCCCTGACTAGGGATCGAACGTGGGCCCCCTGCCGTGCAAGTGTGAAGTCCTAACTACTGGACTGCCAGGGAAGTCCCTGCCCTTCCCATTTTAAAGCACATCAAAAGTATGAAAAGTCTATGTAAGACCTCCTGTGTCTGCACTGTTCTTTTGTGCATGTGAGGCTTGCCCCTGTGATGCTCATCGGGGCATCTTTCGGCTTGTCGCTGAGAGAGGTCCTGAGAGTGAGGGACTTCCTTTGTGGGTGCTCCGACCGGCCAGCCTGGGAAGCTCTTGGGGCCACTGGGGTCAAGGAAGCTTAGGGCACCATGCCCTGCAGCCTGTGTTCTGATCCTTTAAATGCCTGGTTTCTCCAGGGTTGGCCAGGGGGCCAGTTTTCCAGCCACTGGAATGGCTGGAAGTTTGATCTGACACTGTGGATGTCCATATGGACTCAGTGACCCTGAATGGGCATCTCCTGGGTGTCAGGCCCTGGGCTGTGCTCGGGGAGCAACTCCCCCCCCCGCACCGCCCCCTGCTACCTAGAGGATGAGACAGATGGAGAGAAGTAAAGGCTCGACTCTCAAATATCCCAGAGGAGTGAGTGCTAGAAAACAGGCCAGCCATCCCCCCTTGTTTCTGGATTCTCCAGGGCCAAGTCTGACCCCCCAGCCAGCCCCCTTCTCCCCTGTGTTGTATTCATTTATTCATTTGTTCCCTCATTCTCAATACATTTTTTAAAAATATATTTATCTATTTATTTGGTTGCACTGGGTCTTAGTTGCGGCAGGTGGGCTCCTTAGTTGTGGCACATGGGCTCCTTAGTTGTGGCATGCAAACTCTTAGTTGCGGCATGCATGTGGGATCTAGATCGAACCCGGGCCCCCTGCATTGGGAGCACAGAGTCTTATCCACTGTGCCACTAGAGAAGTCCCTCAATACATTTTAAGTGAGTGCCTACTATGTGCTGGGGATACAGCAGTGAGCCAGACAGATGAGGTCTCTGCTCTCATAGAGCTGACATTCTGATGACAAAAGACAATATATAAGCAACATGCCCAAGATAATTTTAGATGGTGAAAAATGGTGAGGAAAAGGAATAAGGGGATGGGTTAGCGAGTGCCTTGGGGGTTTTAGATAGAGGTTCAGTGAGGGCCTTTCTAAGGAGGTGATATTGACCTGGGACTTGAAGTTAGAAGATTGCTGTCTCAGGCAGAGGGAACAGCAAGTGCAAAGGTCCTGAGGCAGGGATGAGCTTACTAGTTTGCCAGGTATTTAGGAGGGAACGGTTGAATGATTGGAAGGGGGACAGTGGGATCTGAGCCTAAGGCAAAATTTGGCTCCATTCAGGCCAGAGCCCCTTGGATGCATACATTAGAAGCTCTTAGCTAATCCTCATTCCCAAGGGGTGTAGGGGCCCTCCAGAGAGGCTGTTTGGGGGCCAGAGTATTCGGCAATTTTTCAAAGCTGCTGTTCCCATTAGTTACATGTGGATCCCTGGGGTTGCTGCTCAGAGCCCAGTAGCGAAAGATGCAGAACACTGAGTAGCAATCAGGGCATGGGATGCAATCTGTGGGGGGCTGGGTATAGGGGCTCAGCTGAGACCTCTTCCACCTCATCCTTCCAGAGTCAGGGTTCAGAGCACCCATCTGGAATTGCTAGCTGAGTGAGTCCAGCAAATTAGGTTCTTAACCTCCCAGGGCCTCAGTTTCCCCATCTGTATTGTGGGACCCATCTCAGAAGCCCCCAAGCCCCCATCTGAGGGTTTCTGGAGGGAATTCATGAGCTCTGAGGACATGCACTTGTGTTGCTCCCTGCAGCCCATGAGGATGAGATTAATAACCAGAGAGACAGGAGTGGGCAAGAGGCCAGTCTTCTGCAGAAAAATGCCGCCCCTTCTCCTGGCCTGGGCGTTTCCATCTGTCACGGGGTTGGTCCAGAGGACACCGATGGTTGAGTCTCTACTTGGCTCTTCGAGGGGTTTCCAGGTGACCCCTGGGACATTACAAAGCTGACAATCCCCCTGCAGGCCTGACCCCCTCCTATGCCCCTAGACTCAGCCAGAGCCCCATGGCAACCCTTGGGAGGCAGAAGCTGAAAGAAGGAACCCCTGAATTTACCCCAAACCCTTCTCTTCAGTGCCAAATCCCAGAGCAGAATCTCGTTGAAATGCAAATCCTGGGGAGTGTTCTCAGGTGACCAGGGGTTGGGGGTGAGGGCTCAGGAGCCTGCCTGCTGGGCAGGCTGAGGAGGGCTCCCCAGTTCCTGCCCTCCCTCCCCTCCCCCGGACCCCTGGAGGGCTAGTCCTTCCTCCCTTAGGTCTGGCTTTTGACCTGTGGGTTCCCACGCTCTGGTTGCGTAGCTCTGGAGCTGGTAGGACCAGGACGGGAAGGGAGGGGCCGTTGACCTGAGACCCCCCCCCTTCTGTTCCAAACTGCAAACTGCCCCTCCACAGACACTTCCCTTTTTCCAGATTTCCTCAGCCTCAGGTGCTCCCCCCAACCCTCCGCAGGAAAAAAGGACCCGAGAATCCTGAGGGGGCCGATTGGGACACATTGCTGCCAGGGCAGCCGGCAACCCCTGCAGGCCGGCTGGAGGCAGAGGCACGCCCAGCCCCTGGAAACCGCATGGCCGCCTCCCCACCGCAGCCATACCCCACTCCCCCTGGGGGTTCTCAGATGTTGGCAGATGGCAGAACTGAATCTGCTGAGACGTCGCTCCAAAAAAGGAAAGTTGAACTGAAAAAAAAAAAAAAATTTCAAACTCTCGTACATCTTAGGGGAAAGCAGAGGAGAAGGGAGGGTCCCGGTCTGGGGCTCCCAGTGCCCTCTGCTGTTTAAAAGATCTCCCTGGGTTTGAGAGGGCTGTCTGGGAGGGGCAGGAGGAGGGTAAATGAGGACACACCGTTGTCAGGGCAGCCAGTGGGGCTCCTGTTGGAGCGGTGAGCGCCTGCGTGTGCGCGGGCGAGTGTCCACATGTGTGCTCGTCTGTGACCCTGCCTACTCGTGCTGTGTGTGCCCGACCACAGGCTTGCAGCATCGTGTCTGTGCATTTGTGTCCCTGAAAGTCCCCAAATGGGAGTTCACGCAACGCACTGCGTCCCTACTGTGAAAGGGCCATGAACAAGTAGTCAGAAATCCTCGCCCTCTAGAAACGGACATTCTAGTGTGTGTGTGTGTGTGTGTGTGTGTGTGTGTATGCCTGCGTGTGTGAACTCCTGTCTGTGTCCGGGGTTTGTTTATCTGTGGTGACCTTATGTCTTATGAGTCTGTGTCCTAGGCTACGCTCCCGTCTGCGGGGGTTTGCGAGTTTCCCCACGTGTTCACCTGGGTTAGATGTTCTCTCTGCTGAGGCCCAGTGTGTGAATGTCCACTGGTGAGAGTTCTGCGCCCTACTGTGCGCCAGAGCCCCCAGAGCGAGCTCCACCGTGGGTGTCGCTGCGCAGCTGTGTGGGTCCCTTAAAGGCCCTCCCCATATGACCCCTCCCCATGCACTGGCCGCTCCTGAGTTATAATTTAATAGCTGAAACGCTATTCCGGACAAGTATCTGGGGCTGGGGAGGAGGAGGGCGTACGGGCCGCAGGAGGAGGAGGAGGGGGCGGGATGGGGAGGCGCTTTCCCCCTCCTTCCTCCTTCGCGGAGCTGCTAAAAAGAAACTCGGCGTCGCGCCCAAGTGTGTATGTATCTGTGTGGCAGCCCGTGCACGCGCGAGTGGGTGCGCGCAGGCCCAGGGGTGGCGACGCGGGCCCTTTAAGGAGCCCGAGGGGGCCGGGCCGGGGCGCGTCTGTGCGGGCGGGGAGCCAGGAGCCGGGAGGCCGAGCCGCCGCCTCCCGGGCTCCTGCCCCGCCCCCTCCTCCCCCTCCCGCCGCCGCCGCCGCCGCCGCCGCCGCCGCCGCCGCCGCCGCCGCCGCCGCCGCCGCCGCCGCGGAGCGGAGCCGCGGGCAGGCCGGGCCGCACCGGAGCCCCGCGTCCGCCCGCGTCCCGCCTGAGCCGTGCGCCCGCGCCCTGCGCCCCGCGATGCGCGCCAAGTTGCGGACCAGGGACCCGGGGCTGGCGCCCTAGGAGGCGGCGGCGGGAGGATCGCGCCCCGGCTGGAGGCCGGGCCTGCTGCGCGCCCCCAGCCCGATCGGCACCGCCACTTGCCTGAGCGCCCGGGCAGCCCGAGCGCACCCCGATCTCGGGCGCCGCCGCCTCCACCTCCGCGAGGTGAGTTGGGGCCGGGGGTCCTCGCGGAGGGCCGGGGTGAGGCGCAGGGCGCGCTTCCGGGGGAATCGGGGAAGATCGGGCGGCGCACGCGGCGGAGTTGGCGGGGCCCCTGCACTCCCGAGTTGGCGCTCTCGGGGGTGGCCTGCTGGGGAGTGAGGCGCCTTGTAGACACTGCGGCCCGCGTGCGTGGAGGTGCCGGGGAACTTAGGGGAACTCCAGCTCCCCAGCGAGGGGGCGGGCAGGAGGGAAGTGGCGTGGGGGTGGGCAGGCGGGGGTCGCCCTGGAACTGCGTAGGGCAGCCCCCCGCCGTGTGCCACAGCCCTGGGGGCATGGCCGCCATGCGCCTCCCTCCTCCCCAAGCGGCCTCGGACTTAGGGGGGTGACACTGCGCCTTATTTTCCAGCGGGCAGTGCGGCTATGGGGAGCCCCTGGAGATGGCACCCTCGGCTCCCCGGCCTGGCTGTTGCGGAAGGCGCCTGGGGGGTTCCCGCCACCGGGGAGGGGGTGTTGGCGGTGGCGCTCCTGGACGAGGGACCGGAGGGCTCTGGGTGGGGGTCTCCGGGGAGAGGCACCCCTTGCTCCCCCCTCCCCCGTGGGCTGGTGTTCCTGGTGTCTGGGCCTGCCTCCCGCGGCTGGTGACGCCTCATTGGGCCGCCTCCTGGTCCCTCCCCCAGGCTGTGCGGATACTTGGGATGCCACTAGTTTGGGAAGTTGGAATTCGGAGCTGATCCCACTTGGGCTGGACCCGGAGGCCCCAGGCCCTGGTGCTGGGGGAGCACCCCCAGAGACTTGGAGGGGAGTGGGGGGGACCCGTGGGGCGCGCCTTCCCAACCCCGGACGCTTGCAGGAAAAAGCCCGAGGGAGGGAGAGAGGGCTAGGCAGGCGGGCGGGCGGGAGAGACACGCTGTACCTGTGAGCTGCTGTCGCCCGGGCCCAATTAGCGTGGGGCGCCCGGCGTTATTTTTACATTGTAGGTTTATTTTTTTGGAAGCGAGGGCCCTCCCGCCGCCTGTCGTGCGCTCCTGCTCTCCGAGGGTCTGGTGCAGGCAGCGGAGGCGGATCTGTTCTGTCGGCTCAGCCTCCTCCCTTCCTCCCCCTCCTCCTCCACCCCTGTTGGTGAGAACTGGTTTTATTATGATTTTTTTTTTTTTTTTTCCCTTTTGCAGATTTGGAGGAAGGATGTGTGAGGGAGTCAGGGAGGAGGGAAGGGGAGAGGATCCCTGTGGAGTTCTGGGCTCGTTGGGTTGTGTTATCGGTGGCCTTGACTTTGCCCTTTTAAAACCAGATCTGGGTCCCCGCGGCTGCTTTGATAGAAGGGGCTCTCCGGGCCAGGAGTGAGCTGGGAGGGCGTTCCAGGGCATTGTTGTGTACCTCGTCGTGGGTGGCCTTTTTTTTTCTTTTTCTTTTTTTCTTTTTTTTTGGATTGGTGGGTGCGGGGAGAGCCCTCAGAGAAAGGAAGAGATGTGAGCTGGGATAGCTGAGCCATTCACAGCCGACTCTGCAACTCAACGCCTTGGGTTGGAATCATACTTTTGACACTTTACTGGCAGTGTGACCCTGGACAAATTACTCAACTTCTCTGTGCCTCAGTCTTCTCGTCTGTAAAGTGGGGTAAAAATAGTACCGAGTTCAGAGGGTTGTTGTGAGAAGTGAGGTGGTAATACATAGAAGGTATTTGTATATGTGTTACTACAACCACTGTTACTGTTGTTGTTATGATTCCTGGGTTCTAAAACTTGGACTTTAATCCAATGGCCTGGACATTTTGTGAGAAGGGGCTGTCTTGCATTTTGCCTGGAGATCTGGTGAAGGGAAGGGGTCTTCTTTGCACCCCCCTTTGCTTTTCCCGGTGAGGACAGAGAAGGGCAGGTGGCGTCTTCAGCCCATTGAACAGATGCACAGACCGAGTCCGGCTGGCCCGGAGCCGGCGGTGAGTGGGGAATCGGCGGCGGCGGTGGGGCGGCTGCCAGGGCATCCCGGGCGCTGTCTGGCTTCCCCGCGCCGGCTGCCGTGTCCCTGCTTGGAAACTTAACCACCGCCGCCGCCGGGTGCCCGGGGAGTCTGCGGTACCCAGACGTGGGGGCGGGAACGCAGCGGGCCCCAGCCCCGGCCTCTTCCCACCGAGCTATTTACGCTTGCTCCGGGATCAATACTATTGATAAATCCATGTAAATGGTAATGTGGCTGTCAGGCCCCGCTGAGGGATGGAGACCCCTCGTGGGGCAGCGCGCACCCCCCTCCCTCCCTCAGCGAGGGTTTGGCTACGTGGGAAGGATTTATTTGGCATAATCCGTTCTTTTCGCCCAATTAATAATACTCATACCACCTCCTAAAGATTTCTGAGAGCTCTGCAAACACGAATTTAGCTGCGTGAAAGGCCCGAGCTGGGAAGGTTTGATTGTTCCCAGGGCATGGGGGTGGGAGAACTGGCGGGGCTGATGCTTGCCCGCTGGCTGGCATTGGAAAGAGGCCCCAGGAGTCCCGGCCCCCAGCGTCTTGCCATTCAGGCTGGATGTGGAGGCTGCCTGGTCCGGATCCACCACCACCCCCCTCCCCGCCCCGCCCCACCCCCGACTGCGAGTTGCACGGGGGAGGTACCTTGTGCTGTGTTCCCACCCAGACCTGAGGCCTGTGGGTGGAGAAGTTGGAGGGGGCTCCCTTCTTAAGAAGCAGAGATGCACAGGCAGGAGAGCTGGGACTCTCACCGCTTCCTTCCAACAGCTCTGAGAACAGAAAGTCCCCTACATCAAATGCTGCCTCTGACAGTAGGGGGTTGAGAGCTTTTATTTGTGTGTGTTTTTCCCTCCTCCTCTGTTTCCTCTTCATCTCTCTAATGCCAACAGCAGCCTCCCCAGGTGACACCTCCGAGACTGGACTCCCTGCAAGGGGAACAGCTTGCGGGAACTGGTCATTCCTGCCCCAGGCGCCCAGGAAAGGGGGCCAGGAGGGGACCTGAGCCTGGGCTGCTGCTTGGGGAGGGCCAGGCTGCCCAGGGTCAGGCCAGGGGTGTCATCTTAAAAGGCTTGTCCCATGGGTGGGTATGTGGAGCCCCCAGGGAAGTGATCCTTGGAGGGGGGGAAGGGACTTTACAACCTGTCAAGTGAACTTTTGGCCTAGGAGCTGGAAAATACTATGTATAATGCAATAGTAATAACAGCCAACACATAGAAAGCACTTACTATGTGCCAGGATCTGCCCTCAACAGGAATCTACCCCTTTACTCTTCATTACCATCCTGTGAGGTCAGGGCTATTATTATCCCATTTTATAGATGGTGAAATGGAAACCCAGAGAGGTTAAATGACTTGCCCAAGGTCACACAGTTTGGATGTGGAGCTAAGAATTAAGACCTGGGATTACTCATGGTTGCATTGGTGCAGCAAGAATGAACATACTGCAGACCTGCTCTGTGGAGCTGCCATAGAGGATAGGAAAAAAGAAATTATGTTTCTTATTTGAGCAGCACCTGCAGATCTTTGCCCCAGGGGGCCCGGAGACTGAGAACTTGTTCTTTCCAGGATTTGGGGAGGGGCAGTGCCAGAGGCAGGTCTGAAGTTTCTTTGAAGTCTCCTTTTATCTTAAACATTCATGCAAATTTGGCATTCGCCCTGGCGATGGGGCTGTGTTTATTTTGAAATGAAAACATGGTTTTGAATTATTTAGCATGGCATTTAACGGGACTCCAGAAAGCTGCATCAGATGAGTGTCTGTATGCTGGCGGGCAGCCCTGGGGTACTTTGTAGCTGGAGACCTTGAGAGGTCCTGGGGCGGATGACAGCTTTTTCCTATTTTCCAGATGAGGGCGCAGGTCAGAGGTGCCAGGCCAGCCCAAGGTCGCATGGTGGTGTGACTTTTGCTTATGATGATCAAAATCATCATCATTATCTTTCTTTTAGACCAAAGTGAGGCTTTTCTGCCTGAGCACTTCCATACCACCACGCCCAGCTGGGCTCAGGCTAGCCCTGGGGGAAGGAACTTTCGGTTTATAGATCCATAAAGAATCATCCTAAACCAACAGTAGAGGACAATCTGGGAGTGTTTTGTCCGAGATCCGCACCTCTGATCATTTCAAGTTCTGGTGAGTTGAAGTTCCGGCTTAGCGATGTGCAAGCAGAGTGCCCTGGGGCTGGTCTCTGCCCCTCTGAGAGTTTGGGTAGCCTGGTCTGTACACTGGGCACAGTGCCCACTGGGGGTAGGGGAGAGGATTAAGGGGCTGAAAGTGAGAGCACTGGGTTTGATGTTCAGCCCTACAGTTTCAAGCTGTGTGACTCTGGACTGGTTGCCTAACTTCTCTGAGCCTCAGTTTGCTCGTCTCTAAGATGGGGATGATGATGATGATGATGCGACTTCTGATTTTATTGTTGTGAGGACCCGATGGACGTCATGATATATCACAGGAGCTGTTGCTACTTTGCCCCCCACCAACCATTGGAGAGGAAAGGCTTCCCGCTGTAGAATTTATTGTTCACCCCAGGTCCTCCCTGACAGGCTGGTTGGACACAACCCCTTCCTCCCTCTAAAGGGCTGCTGGGAGGGATCCTCTCACGGCATAGTCTCTTCACCTGAGCCCCAGGCCTGGGCTTGTTGCTCTCTGGAGGCGGCAGGCTCCTCTCCTGTCGGGCTGGTTGGTGATTCACAGATGTGCCCAGCTCTCTCCCTGGGCCCTTGAAGGCTGAGGTTTTCCATTCCGCCTTTAATCCCCCAGTGCCTGTCAGGCACTGAACTTGGAGGGCTTGGGCAGCCTGGAAAGTGGGGGAAAGACTGATGGGGAGGACACAGGGAGCCTCCTGGGGGGGGGCAAGTTTCCCCTTCACCTGGCAGTGGGGGGGGGCGGGGATGGTTCTAGAAAGGACTCCTTTGAAGTCAGACCTGATTCAAATCCTGCTTCCCTCAGTTAAAAACTCAGCCAAGTCTCTGAACTTCCGGCCTCAGTTTCCTTATCCTTAAGTGGGGGAGGGGTGGAAAATATCGCCCCCTCAGAGGACCGTCCATAGCTGCGCTGCCCAGTCGCTCCCAGCGATGGTGGGAACTGTTCTAGATCTTTGCTGTCCCACTGTAGCCACTAGGTGTGTGGGGCTCTTGAGCACGTGGCTAGCGCTGTCGGAACTGGTAATTTTATTCCATGTTAATTAACTTAAATTTAAAAAGCCACATGTGGCTGTGCCTGCTGGCTGCCCTGATGAGAAGGCCCAGGGCTGGATGATGAAACAAGATTCCGGGTATGGGAGCAGGGCCTGGCTCTTAGCAGCTGAGTGTTTTCCTTCTTCTGTGTGTTTTTTCTCTGCCCGGTGCCACTGGATCCTTGTCATCTTGGAAGGACACCCCCCCCCCCTTGTGTGGTCCTGTTTCCCAGCAAAGCCCGAGGCTCTCCCGGGTGCTGGCCCGGGCTCCTCTGCCCTCCGTCCACCTCCCCTTGCCCCCCTTCCTAATGTCTCCACCCCCTCCTGTCCCACCAGCCTCTGGGGCAGCTCTGACCAGGAGACCTTTCTGTGATGGTGCGAACGTTCCGGACCTGCCCCATCTGCCCAACACCTCAGCCACTCTCCACTCTTCAGGTGGCGCTGAGCACCTGAAGTGATGTTAGTGCCATCTAGGCTCTGAATGTTATTTGCTACTTGATTTTAATACGTTTAAAATGTGACTAGTGGGCACCGTCCCTCTTGGGCAGCTTGACCTTAGAGCCTTGCCTTCTCTGTTGACTCAGGGCCAAACGCCTGTATTCAGGCCACTGGCTGGATGATGTTCTCACCCTTCTTGGTCCTACCAGGCCACCGTCCCTGAGACTGGAGAGCTGGCTCAGTGTCCCCCACTTCCTTCCCTGGCTGTCATTTCTCGAGCACAGGAGACAGCCCCAGGTCTGTGCAAAGTGTGGGCAGCTCCCACTGGGAGCTGAGCTCAGGTCCATGGGTCTTGGACTAAGGCTCAGAGGAATCCCGGTTCATAGAGATGATGGTCCAGCCCCCCCTTGTCTGTTTCTGCACCTGCAGATACATCCGGAAGGCCTGCTTCCCATAGGGGCCGCCATGGTCCATATGTTTTTCTGCTATGAATTAACACATTATGGATGTCTTTCCATGTAGATAACAACTAGATTAACTTTTTTTTTTGGCGCGGGGGGATAACGTTACTTTTATTTGTCATTTGAAAAATACAGAAAACCAGAAAGTAACACACTGAAACCCTGCCACTTGCCTCGGGCTTTATAAAAACGTATTTTACTACGAGAAAAAGCATGGACCTGTTAAAAAATTGAAACAGAGCCCAGAGGTGTCGAGGGAAGTCTCATTCCTGTTCCTACCCTCCCGTTTTTCTGTCCCCCAAGGCAGATACACATGGGAAAAGTTTCCTCTCAGAGATGCTCTGGCCATATGTCTACCTCACAGGGACTTGGATGTGTGTGTTCTGTTTAAAAACAAGCACACAAATGATATCACACTCTGTTCACATCTTACTTTCCTCCTTTAAATTATAATACACCTTAGGAGTTTATTCTGGAATATATAGAGAGCAGGGGTTAGCAAACTATGGCCCGTGGGCCAAATCCAGCCCACCTCCAGTTTTTATATGGTGCGCAAGCTAAGAATGGTTTTTACATTTTTTTTTAAATTAATTTATTTATTTATTTTTGGCTGTGTTGGTTCTTCGTTTCTGTGCGAGGGCCTTCTCCAGTTGTGGCGAGCGGGGGCCACTCTTCATCGCGGTGCACGGGCCTCTCACTGTCGCGGCCTCTCTTTGCGGAGCACGGCTCCGGACGCGCAGGCTCAGTAGTTGTGGCGCACGGGCTTAGTTGCTCCGCGGCATGTGGGATCTTCCCGGACCAGGGCTCGAACCCGTGTCCCCTGCATTGGCAGGCAGACTCTCAACCACTGCGCCACCAGGGAAGCCCTGGTTTTTACATTTTTTGATGGTTGAAAAAAATAAAAAGAAGAAGAGTATTTTGTGACGTGTGAAATTAAGTGAAATTCAAATTTCAGTGTCTGGAAGTAAAGTTTTATTGGAACGCAGCCATGCCCATTCTTTCATGTGTAGTCTGTGGTGGTTTTCAGTCTATAGCTGCAAAATTGCGGAGTTGTGACAGAGGCCGGAAGGCCTCCAAAGGCTAGAATATTGATTCTCCTGGCCTTTACAGAAGACATTTGCCGACCCCTGATAGAGAGCTCCCACATTCTTTTTAACTTCAGCATAACCTTCCAGGGTTATGTCAAGGAAACTGGGGCCCTGATGAGTTTGAGGGTCACACTGAGCAGGCCCGAAAACCCCTCCTTCTGCCTGGCTCGCTGTTCTTGCTGAGTTATGCTGATGATGTTGTAGAACGCAGTAGGGCAGTGGGGATGGTTAAAGCCGATGACCTTTGGCACCATTTTTTTGCCTCTTAGATGATGTTTGAGGCTATAATCCCTTCTGTCCAGCGCTACAGAGTTGCTGTAACACCTTCTGTGTGGTGCTACATAGTTTTCACAAATTTTTGCAAAGTCACTTAGAATCCATCTTGTTTCCCTCTTTGCTTTGACTGTTAGGATGCTCGGAGCCAAGTCTGCAGCCTGCCTTCAGCAATCTGATCTGGTCTGTGTTTTGGTTTTACCGACTTCATCCTGATTTCAGATTGGTTTGTCCCTGGTTTTTCTTTTTGTCTTGACCTTGCTCTCTGATTTTTTTAATTAATTAATTAATTAATTAATTTTTGGCAACGCTGGGTCTTTGTTGCTGCGCGTGGGCTTTCTCTAGTTGCGGCCAGCGGGGGCTACTCTTCATTGCACTGCGCGGGCTTCTCATTGTGGTGGCTTCTCTTGTTGTGGAGCCTGGGCTTTAGGCGCGTGGGCTTCAGTAGTCGTGGCTTGTGGGCTCTAGAGCACAGGCTCAGTAGTTGTGGCGCATGGGCTTAGTTGCGCCGCGGCATGTGGGATCTTCCTGGAGCAGGGCTCGAACCCGTGTCCCCTGCATTGGCAGGTGGATTCTTAACCACTGCGCCACCAGGGAAGCCCTTTGCACTCTGATTTTACCTTATCCTATGCATTCCTGACAGTTTTCTCAGTTCTTGAGGGGTGGGCTGGAGCAGACAGGAGTAAAGGAGAGGAAAACACTTGCGAGATGTTTCCAGGTTTGTTCCGCCTGAGTGCCTGCGGGGTGGTGAGTGGGTGGTCTCCTAACAGATGATTCCAGAAGGAAATCAAGGCCCCATGGAGTGTCTTAACCAAGGTCATACCCTGGGCAAGAACCAGGGTCTTTGGGTGTCCATCCTGGGTCAGACTTGGGAAGGTGACAGTGAGTGAGTTGGAAGGTGCAGGATCCCTGTTGGAGGCCCCGGGGCCCTTGGGAGCCACTTGGCCTGAGGGAAGACCCTGCGGTGGGGTAGGTGACGAGCTTCCCACTCCTGGCTGGAGGGTCACTCCTGTCTGTTCCGTATCCGGGGCGCAGGGATCTTGGAATTGTTGCGGTGGCAGTGCTGCGGGTGTGTCCGCACGGAGGGGCCTCTGGGCTCCGCTTCCAGCCTTGGTGCTCTGCGGATGCTTTCCAGTGTTTCTGCTTCCTTCTGTTGACCCTGGGATATTTCTCTGAGCTGGAAAGGAAGTGGGGGGCAAAGTAACCCACGGGTGGAATCAGATGAGACCAGCAACTGGCCGCCCACTGGAGGGCATGTGTGGGTGTGTCTCCCGGAGACCCGGGGGCCCAGGCTCTCTGCCTCCTGTCTCCTGGGGTTGGCTTGGTTTTTGGTGACGTGTGTTTGTGTTTTAGGGCTTGTGAACGGAGCTCAGATGAGCCACGGGGCGGAGTCCGGTGTCTGCCTCTTACTGGCTGTGCGATGCAGCCTAGGACAGGTAGTGGAGCCTCTGTGCAGAGCTTCTCAGTTTACTCACCAGTGAAATGGGGTGATGAATGACACACGGCCTCAGAGGGTCTGGTGAGGCAAAGGGGGTTGAGGGGCCACTTGAGGCGGGAGTCCGTCCTTCAGGCCGTGTCTTAGTCCCTCTCCTTGCCGTCTGCCCACAGAGCCCGCCCTGGGGCCAGGCAGGCGGATCCAGCAGCCTCCTTCCCTTTGTCCCAAAGGGGCTTCAGGCCCGATCTGTCCCAAAACGGACCCGCGGTACCCCCTCGCCCCCAGACCCCCCAGCCTGGGCTTCCTCCCTGAGTGTGGGGCCGAGCCAGAGAGCTGGGGGTCACCCCAGCTGCCCTCTCGCCCGCCCAGCGCCTGCAGAAGACTCCATCCTGCCCCCAGTCTTTTCTGTGCAGAGCTGCTGGGTGGACCCTGTGGGTGAGTGCCCTGACCTGACTCAGAGCCCCATGAGCCCTCAGGGCTTCCCGGCGCTTCTTGCATGAAATGCAGGCCCTTCTCACTGCCTCGGAGGCCTGTCTGCCCCGGCGTCTGCTGACCTCCGACCTCCCCTTGGCGGCCACCCCTGCAATAACTGTGTGCTATATTGGGGGCGGGGGGACTTCTGGCCAGGAGGTCAGGAAGGGTGGGTGGGAGGGGAGTGGGTTTTTCTTTGTGGCCCAGGGGGCCTCTCTGGGAGATGCTGGCAGTCAGAAGTCCCTGAGGCCAGGCCCGAGGGTGCACACAGCAGGGGGCCCCGTGGGGAGGGGGTGCCTCGGGGGTCCCTGCTTGCCCTCACGCTGAACTCCTGTGCTCGCCGCAGACCCTCCGGGAGCATCGCCCAGTGCTGCTGTCTCCGTGGCCATGGCAACTGCCTGGCACCGCGGCCCTGCTCGTTAGGCTAACGAGGCGAGCCTGCTGGGCCAAGGTGGGGGGCCGGGGACGTGCTGCCCTGGGGCTCAGTGGGGCTTGTCCGCCAGGCCACCGGGCCAGGAGCGGAGCGGGGGCCCTGGACGGATGCTGCAGAGCCCAGCGGGAGTCAGGGGTCCCCAGGGTCCTGGGGGCTTGGGCCAGGTTTTCAGGGTGGGGTTCTGGTGGGAATTAGGTGTGGTGGTGACTCCTGGGTTACTCCTGTGACCAGTTAAACTAGGGGAGGATGAAAGCGGGGGGAGAGATTGGGAGGTGCCCACTTTTCCCTGCCCCCCACACCCACCGACGCCGTCTCCCACCCTCCTAAGTATTCTTAACCATTTTCACTTTTGCCCACTTCTCTGCCTGCAGTCCATCTAGGCCACCGTACTGGGTGGAATAGTGTCCCCTCCCCCAATTCATGTGCTTCCTAGAACCTCAGAAGGAGACCTTATTTGGAAATAGGGTCGTTGCAGATGTAATTAGTTAAGATGAGGTCATGCTGGAGTAGGGTGGCCTTAAATCCAATAGGACTGGTGTCCTTATAAGAATAGAAAGTCGTGTGAAGACGGAGGCAGAGAATGGAGTGATGCGTCTACAAGCCGAGGGTTGCTGGCTAGATCCATGGAACAGACTCCCTCGGAGCCTCCAGAAGGGACCACTCCACCCGGCACCTCGATTTCAGACTTCTGACCTCCATAGCTATGAGAGAATAAATTTGTATTGTTTTAAGCCACCGAGTTTGTGATAAGTTGTTATAGCAGCTCCAGGAACCTAATACAGCTCTCATCATCACTTGCTTGAACTATTGCAGTAGCCTCCTCACCAGTCAGCCTGACCATCTGTTCCGCACATGGCAGCCAGAGGGTTTTCTTTCAGGCCTGTCCCTCCTGTGCTCAGAGCCCTCCTATCTCAGACAGCATAAAAGCCAACTCTTTATCTTGCTTACAAGTCCCTGCACAGTCTGTGCCCCCCCCCCACCACCAGTTCCCTTTCTGATCTGCTCCCCTTGGTCACACTCTGTACCAGCCACACTGACCTCCTTGTTGAAATGCATCTGACATGTGCCTGCCTCAGGATCTTTGCACTTGTTCTGCCTGCAACACTCTTCCCCCAGGTGTCCGTGTGACTTGTGTCATTTCTTTGCCATCTTTGCTCAGATGTCACCTTTTCTGTGGGTCCTTCTCTGGTCTTAATTAAAATTGTACCCTCTCCTCCTCAAGCCCTCTCCTTCCCTCCTTCACGTGTCTCCTTCTGATGAACTGTGGTTTTGTCTGTTTAACTTGCTGTTGTCTGTCATCCCTGCTAGAATGCATGTTCCAGAAGGGCAGGGACTTTGGTCCACATTCCCTGCAGCATCCCCATTCTAGAACAGCTCTGGACACACAGTAGGTGCTCAATAAATGTGTCAAATGTCAGGTTCTGGCTGGGCATGGCCTGACCTGGCATCCCAATGCAGGATGTCTTGGGATCCCAAGTTGTCTGTCTTTCCCTGCATCTGATACCTTTTCCCTCACCTGTGGCCCTCCTCAGACCCCTGGAGCTTGCTGAGCCTTCAGCTGCTCCCTCCCTGTCTCTCCTGTGGGTGGTCATGACAGTCCCCTGCAGAGCAGAGCTGATTCATGAGCTCTGGAGTGGCTGGGGTTTGAGATAATAAGGTCCTGGCTACTTCAGGCCTCAGTTTTTCCATCCACGAAATGGGCACAATCAGATTGCTCGTCTCTCGAGGCTGTTGGAAGCATTAAGTGAGGTCACAGAGGAAGGGGCTTGCTGCCTGACACTGAGAGCACAGAGAAAGACTTCAATCCGATCGGTGCTTGGTGGTGGTGGTGTCAGTTTGCTGTGCTGGTTTTTAGAGGAAGGGTGAGACATCATAGCTGGATGACTCCAGGTGCCTGGGGGACTTTAAGACCATGTTCCCTTAGGCAGGTGGCCTCTGGATGCTCTTGTGACCTGAGACGTCTCCTTCCTGGCCCCATGCACCCGTTCCCTCCATCACAGGAAGGTAAGCTCTGCAGGGTCCGAGGGGGGCATTCCCAGGGCCTGCGAGGCCTGTCTGTTGTTTGCTGAGAGAGAAGACCCCAGGTAACTTCACGGAACCCAGGGGCAGGAGGAACCCTTCTCCCTTTCTTGGGCTGGGTTCTTCTTTCACTCTGTGCCTCAGTTTCTGCATCTGTAAAATGGGGGTAAATGTCTTCCCTGCCTCCTAGGGGAGTGGGGTGGATTAGGGCACCTGGGGTGGCCTCTATGATGGTGACCTGCCGTGGACAGGTTGTGTGCATGCCATCTCCCTCCCCACCTTCCTTGTCTGGTTTCTGGGCAGGGCTGGGGGCTGGGCTGACAGAGGTTTTATGGGCGAGCTCACTCCGTGTTGTTGTATGTTAGCTCATTTAAGCCCCACAATAACCAGAGCCCCACAATGACCACAATGACAGTTATGGCCAGAACTGTTAATTTCCCTGTTTAATGATGGGAGAATCAAGGCACAGAGTGGTGATGTCATTGGTTCAGGGCACATGGCTTGTAAGCGCTTTCCTTGGTGGGTGGCTGTCACAGGCAGGACCTGGCCTTTCCTCCTGTCTCCCTTTCCCGTGGACTGTGGGTCCCCGGGCAGGGGGCTCGGCCTGGGTCCACCATGTGCCCAGCCCTGGGCACCTCAGCTCACCTCTCTGCCCTGGCCTGGCCTGTTTCCCTCGAGGTCACACTCCCAGGCTCCCCGCAGGCTCCTGGGCTCTGCCTTGCAGGAAGCTGACCCCGCTGTCTAGACTATAAATAGCAGCCGCAGCGGCGGGCAGGAAGCTGCATCTCATGGCACCTGGGCTCTGGCTGCTGCCCCCTTGCTGCAGCGCCTCCTGGAACTGTGCTTCTCCCAGTGGGAATGCCGAGGCGGAAGCGTATGTGCACCCCAGGCGCTGCTCTGCAGGTTTGCTGTGTGACCTTTGGGCCCCCGTTGCCCTCTCTGTGCCCCTGAGCCCCTGGCCATGTGTCCGGCATGCCTCTGAGCTCCCCGTGCTGTAAGGAGCGCCTCCACGGTGTTTGCATGGCAGCCAGGGAGGTGTGGAGGGCTTGGTGGGTGGTTTGACACTGGGGGGGACGGGTAGTGTTTTCCTTGGAGGGGAGGTAAGTGGGGAGGGGAGATGGGCCCTTTCCAGATGCAGGGTGGAAGGGGTGTGGGGGAGGATGAGATGGAGCTGCCTGGAGGGTCCTGGACTGGGAGGCAGGCCATGGGGTGGGCACTGGGCATTTGAGACCCATCTTGTTTGCTGGGTTGCTGTGTAATTTTTGTACAACCTCTCTGGGCCTTGGCATCCTCCTCCCAGATTTCCTGGCAGGAAAGAGACGCACAAGGGTTTTGAAGTAAGGAGAGCATTTCGTCCTGTCCTCTATCATCTTTCGCGTTGCGATGGCTATTATCGTTAATATCATCATGTTGTCACGGGGCAGGTTTCACCTTGTCCCTGTCCGTACTGCCATGTCCTTGGAGACCCGGCTGTTGGGCAGGGGTCAGTGAGGTGTGGTCATCAGCAGCCATGGGGGGAGGGTGCTGGCTCACACCAGGGGTGCCCCTAGTGGCCGTGCTGCTGGGCACATTGGGTGGCCTCTGCTTCCCCAGGCCCTGCTCACCACCCATCAGCTATGTAGTGAGGGCTTGGTCCTTTGGGTGGTTTTCCAAGCATGAGTGTCGTGCTGCCGGTCAGTTGAACCTTGTGAAGCCTTCCATTTTCCCAGAGGTTGTGTGCTTTGTTGGTGCCAGTGGCATTGTTGACCTAGAATGCAGGGACATGAAGGTTTCAACAGGGCGTCTTCCCTGTTATGGATCTTGCTGGAGTGGGGGATGAACAATAGGGCGATTTGTGACTCGTCCCCAAAACCCACAAAAGTTGCCCAAGAAAATTGATTGATGAGTTATTTGTTGTCATCTTAGGGAAGTCTCTAGTGATAAGCCACAGGGCTCTGCCTGATTCACATTTTCATCAAAGGCTAGACTGGGCACCCTTGGGGTATGTATTTACCATACAGATGACAGAACGGGGTATGCCTGTTCTTGCTCTGTAGGAGAGGAGAGACTGAGTCACGTGGACTCAATACTTGCCTGCTGGAGCTCAGGGTTTGTGGGGTGAGCCTTTGGAGCAGTTCCCTCGAGGCCCGGAGATTTTTGGAGCCTGTGGGAAGGAGGATAATGGTCTCCTCCAAAGATGTGCACGCCCCTAAACCCCAGAACCTGTGACTGTGCTGTGTTACATGGCAAAGGGGAATTAAGGTTGCAGATGGAATTAAGGATGCCAGTCATTTGACCTTGAGGTGGAGGAAGTTATCCTGGATAATCCTGGTGGGCTCACAAAGGTCCTTATATGGAGGAGGCAGGAGGTTAGTCCAAGAGATTTGAAGATGCTGTGCTACTGGCTTCAAGGATGGAGGAAGGGGCAAGGAGCCAAGGGGTGCGGGCAGCCTCTAGAAGCTGGAAAAAACAAGGAATGCGGGCTCACCGAGAGCCTGCTGCGGGAACACAGCCCAGCTGACACCCTGATTTTCGCCCTGTTAGATCCGTTTCAGACTTCTGACCTCCAGCACTATGAGATAAGAAATCTGTGCTGTTTCAGGCCACCGCGTTTGTGATCATTTGTTACAGCAGCAAGAGGAAACTCAAACAAGAGCCCTCATCTTCCCTGAGACCCCTAGCAGCCAGGTGCCGCCTGGTCATTTAGACCGTGTGTGTTCCTGCAGCCAGTGACCTTGGAATCAGGTGACCGCTCTGTGTCTTGCCCTTGCCCTGGGGCTATGGGTGAGGGACACGGAGTGAAGAGAAGGACCTGCAAACTGTAAAGGGCTGTGCTGGAGAAAAAAAATGAAATGCAAGAAAAAAAAATCTAGAAGCAGAGAGATGACCATTTGGGGGTTTTGGAGCAGGGAGGGAGTGGTGTGAAGTAGGGATGTTTGTGTGAGCATTTTTTCTTCATTCCTTCAAATCCGCTGGAGGTACCTGGCTCCAGTGAAAGGCCAGAGGAAAAAAAAAAAAATGTGTCCCCAGCCTGTCCGCCCCAGCCATGACGAGCCACCGATGATTCTCCTGGGTGGGGTCTCCCAAGGGGCAAGTGCTCCACATTCTCGGAGCTGACGGGCGATGCCACGTGCTGCTTCCTTCCCGGCTTTATTGAAAAGAGGAAGAAAATGGCCCACGCCTTCAGCCCGAAGGCCTCTGGGCCGGCTTCCAGAAACCTGAAGCCTGCAATTAAATGAAACTGGATCCTTAGGTGGGGAGAGCTTCTCTCGCCTGAAGAAGAGGCTCTGGAGGCCAGGCCCTGGGGAACCACTGCTCGTGGATGGGCTGTATGGGGTCTGGGGGGCAGAAAGGCTGCCACGGGGAGACAGTGGGAATGTTCTAGCCAGCCTGAGTCCAGGAGGCCGGGCTCTGGGCCACCAGCTAAGGTGGCGGCTGCCTTTTATTAAAAAAAAAATAATAAAAATTACAGGTGACTTTCTGGTCATTTGAGTTTCCTCCCCAGAGACTGCCACTTCTCCACTGGACATGTGCTCGTCTAAAAATGTTGTCACACTTGCACGGGCCTCTGCATGGTTTCCTGCGCGGCCTGGGGCCCCCGTCTCATCTCCAGGCTGGAAAGATGCACGTGGCGTGTCTTTCTGTGTTTGCCGCTCTGCAGTTTGCTGTTAGAATGAGCCACGGGACTCTGCCAGTTTTGTAGGTCAAAAGTGGTCGAATATTGACAGCTTTTATATAACTCAGCCTAGTAATTTCCTCTCCACGTTGAGACAGGCAAGCAGACTGGAGTGGTTCCGAGCAGGGATTCTGATGGCGTGGGTCCCCATCCCTCCTGGCCTCTTTCCAGCTGTGAGGTGTCACTCTGTGCCTCAGTTGCCCTATATGTAAAATAGGGACTGAAATAGTACCTCTTTTCTAGGACCGTTTTGAGGATTAGAAGTGTAATACACAAGGCTAATCGCGTAGCTGTTATTGTTATTTTTAAAAATTCCCTGGCGGTCCAGTGGTTAGGACTCCGTGCTCTCACTGCCGAGGGCCTGGGTTCCATCCCTGGTCGGGAACTAAAATCCCTCGAGCTGCGTGGTGTGGCCAAAAAAGAAAAAAAAAAAAGAAAATAGGATTTTGCGACGTGTCGGTGCAGTTAGATCTAGTTGATGAATTTTAACTTCTGTAGAGATAGTATCTTGTCATGGGGATACAGGACACGTGATTGGTGCGTTCCCTAGATACCGCTTGGGTTGATTGCCGTGTTTGGAGCGTCTCTGAATGCCTCCAGGTGCCCACGTGCTCTTCTCCTCCACGTATTCCTGGGAGTGGGACCGCTGGCTTGTGGCTCTTCCAGCCGATGCTGGCAGGTTCTGCAGGGGGCTCCCCCGGCTGGCCCTCTGCAGTGGGGTGTGAGATCTCCCCATGGCCCAGGCCTTGGGTAGGGCGTGTGGCTCGACAGCTGCTTTACGAAAAAGACTTTCTTGATTTTCAGAAGCAGAACCAACCTATTCTCTGTATTTTTATTTTATTTTATTTTATCTTAATTTATTTATTTTTGGCCATACCACGTGGCAAGGGTCTTAACCGCTAGACCGCCAGGAAGTCCCTGTGTTCTCTATAAATTGGAAAATTAAGACACAAAAAAAGCCTGCACACACACACACACAAAATACAGCCATGTTCTCACCCCCCCAGAGAGAGAGACTGTTGGCGTCTTGGTGTCTGTGGGTTTTGATGGAAAGGACCAGCTCAGACCTTTGCTGCCTGGAAGTGATCTCGGGGAGAGTTCGGGAACAGGAAGCTATCTAGATTCTGCAGCCCGCAGTTCTAGACCTGGTGGGTCGGAACCCTCAAGAATGGGGCGGGTAATTGACGGCTCCGGGGTGGGGCTTTGAGTCAGTTGGACCCGGGACCTTCCTCAGCCCTGCAGTTGTTGTGTGACCTTGGACACGAAAACCTCACCCCTGTGATCTCGTCCCCTTGCAGGGTTTTGTGCAACTCTGCACACTGTAGGTGCTCAATTAAGCAGGATTTCTCAACCTGGGCATTGCTGCCGTTTGGGCTGGGTACTTCTGTTTGGGGGGCTGTCCTGCACACTGTAGAATGTTTAGCGGCATCCCTGATCTCTACCAGTGGTACCCGCCACCCATTGTGACAACCAGGAATGACTGCAGACATTGCCCAGGGTCCTCTGGGGGGCACAGACACTCCCCAGGACGCCTGTGGCATATGAGGGCTGTTAGGAGGGCAGAGAGGTCCCGTGAGGGAGTCTTCCTTGGAGTCTGTGTCCAGCACGTAGATTTTGTTCATTCACATGTGCTCACTGGGTACCTACTGTGCGCCAGGAGCTGTCCCAAGTGCCAGGATGTGGCTGGGATCACGCCAGGCATGAGCAACCCCACCCAACCCCCCAACAGACATAGACGGACACTGCCCACCCGCCCCGGCTTGGCATCGGCATATGGTGGTGACTTAAGGCCCGTTCCTGCCTCAGTCTCCTCATCTGTGAAATGGGGGAGGTGTTGCCCTGAGGGTTGCCGGTAATCCCGCGAGGAGCTCTGTCACCTTCGTGGGCTGGCTGTTTCCTTTCCAGGCCTCAGTTTCCCCATCTGGAGAGTGGCATTCGTGGTAGCCCTTGCCTTCTGGGAGGCTGTGGGGATTAAGAGTCCCTTTGCCCGGGCATGGGGCGCACAGTAGGTGCTTTGTGACGGTGAGCAGGTGACCTGTGTGCACAGACTCGGAAGGCCAGTGTGCACACACCTGCCCTTGGGGGGGCGCTGCAGCGGGCCGTGCAGGGCTGGGGCTGAGGGTGGGCAGGGTGTCCTCTCCATGCCTGGCTGTGCAGGTGGGGGTCTTGGCTGGAGGGGCTCAGCTGCCCTCCTCCCCGGGTCCCCGAGGAGCCGGCTCAGTGGAGATCCCTAAGGAGATTAAGTGGGTTCATTTGATCCCGAACGTGAACTTGAGCAGGCGGCTTATCTCCTGGAGATGAAAGCCGGGCTGGCGAGGAGCCACCTGGCCCAGGCAGGGAGTGCGGGATTTTCTCCTCCACCCCCTGCCCAGCCGGGGCCTCTGCTGGGGGCTTTTGCCCCACCCTCCTCCAGCCCCTTCAGCCACATGCGATGATGGACCCGAGGGCCAAGTGCTTTTCGGGTCTCATAGCGGCAGGCACTTGCCGTGTTAATTCGTTTGATCCTCTCAATCTCACGAGCTAGCAACGATCGCATCATCACTTTCCCTGTGTTACAGGCAAACAGCTAAGGCTCAGAAAGGTCGGCTAACTTACCCAGAGCCACACAGCATCCCGACAACCCCTGACGATATTTAGAGCATATACTTGGAAAATCCCCTTTACTCCTTGGCACTGAAATTCCTCCTGAATACGGTCTTGACTTTGCACAGAATTAACAACAACAATAACAACAATCAGTGTACACTGTGGTATAAAAGGAAATGGGAGGAAGTGCTGCTGGCTCCCACTCAGAATGAGTAAGTGTCGATGCGATGCAAGTGAGATCAGAAGCGTTTCAGTTCTGGAAACACATGAAAGTGATGCTAAAGAAAAAGCTAGTGTCTGGATCGGTTCTGGCAGGTTTTTTTTTTAACAGCCAGGTTATTTGAAGATTGTGTGGAGAGGGTGACTTTTGTGGCGTGGGACTGTCCCACTGGCTGAGTGCCAGTCACAGGACAGCCAAACACCTCCCTGCCACTTTCTGAGATGTTCCAGGGTGGGGACCCTGCCTTGGAGACCCCCTCGGCCCTAACAACACAAAAACAACAATATGCTGTTAGTGGGGGGCGGGACCCCTGTGGTCGAGACCCTCCCTGCTTTCATAATGGCAGACCAGACACTGTGGTCCCCCTCCCCCCTCCACCGTCTGGCTCGGCACCCACACAGCCTCCTCCTGGCCCCTGAATCCATCCGCTCTTGTCCCTGCTGTGCTCTCCATGCTGCAGGCAAAGGGATCCTGTCCAAAGGAGAATGAGAATCTTCAGCTCCTTGTCTCACACTCTCCCTTCCCTTTTTCCTCTTCCTCTGAGAATAAACCCAGAGGCCCCAAGGGTGCCGGGGAGCTGCTCACCCTCACTGACCCATCTCCTGGCTCTTGCTCCAGCCACATCCCTCCCCACCCCTGGCCTCTGCACTCAGCCGCTGCACTTGCTATTCCCCCACCACAGATGCTGTTCCCTGCGATCGGCATGGCGGCTGCCATCAGGTCTCAGCTGAGATGTCACCCTCAGGAGGACCTCCTGGCTGCCCAATCAAGCAGCACCCGCACCCCCTGCAGCCACTGTCCCAGCCCCCCACTTAGGTCTGTAGTTGTTGATCTGTGAAGTTTCTTGGTTGATTCCTTCCCCTGGTGTGTTGTCAGCCTTCCCACATCAGGTCACTTCCGAGGAAGCAGGAGCTGCCTCTGTCTTGTCCGCTGCTAGGCCCCCAGTGCCTAGAATGGTGTCAGGACGTAATAGGGGCTTGGTCAGTTAGTGTTGACGGCTGATGGGTCCCTTGGCAGCAAAACCGGGCCTGGCCTGATCTGGAGGAGGGTGAGGACGGGTTCTGGACACAGATCCCTTGTCCCTCAAGTGGGTTCTACCCTGTCTGGAACTGACCAGACCAAGGGGCCGGCCCAGGGGAGGATGGATGCCACTGACTGCTATTTCCTGCCCAGGAACAGAGGCCCTTAGGGGTCAGGGTCGGGGTGGGGTCAGTGCGGCGACGTAGCCCCCAGGATTCTTTTGGCAGTGTCTGAAGACATTTCGTTTATCCCAGCCTGGAGGAGGTGTCACAGGCATAGCGGGTTGACGCCAGAGATGCGGTGAACATCCTCCAGTGCACAGAGCAGCCCCACAATGACGAATGATCAGGCCCAAGTGTCTTTAGCATGAAGACCGGGCATCGGGCCTTAGGAACTCACATCTTGATTGTGCCCTGGGCACGGGAGGGCAGGAACACCTAGATTCCCTTTTCATGCTGTGTCCGTATTTCTGTGGCCCAGAGCATGCTCTCCCCTCCCCTCCCCCCCGGGCACTTCCCTGATGGGGCTGATGGGGCGCTGGGTGGTGGGCGAGGCTGGATGTGATCCAGAGGCCCTGGGGCCAGTTCACGGCTCGCCTAGTGGCTGTTCTGTGCCCCGGGTCCCCCACCTCCACTCCACCACAGAAGCAGGAACTTTCCAACACAGAGCCCGGCTGTGAATCAGCGCGACTCACTCTGGGCAGTACGTGGGGCCTCTGGGGCTGTTTTCAGTTTCTACCAAGTTTCTCACTGTGACTCAGTGTTGCCCCCCACCGGCCCGGTGACCCGGGCTTCTGAGAACCTGCTGAGGTCCTGTGGGACATCACAAAGAGCTGGCTTTGAGGCTGCCCTTTGCTGGGTGCTTTGGGCCTCAGTTTTCTCATCTGTATAGTGGGAGCAGCGAGGGAGATGTTATGGGTGTTTACTGTCATCAAACAGTGGATCCCAGGGGCCGCATGTGCCCAGGGTGTGCGTGGAGGGAAATGATGCAGACACGAGGGGGTGAAAGCTGGGAGACTCACTGGGGGACTCACACAGGGGAGGCCCATGCCCTGTATCCCCTCCAGCTCTGTCCGTGGAGGATCTGGGTGGAGGGCCGTGTGTCCAGGGGATTCTGTTCTCCATGACAGGCAGTCGCCAAGCCCGGTCGGGGATGGTGGTCTACGTCTCCCACTGGGTCGTGCTTCAGAGGCTGGGGCTGGGGTCTGTGCCCCAGGTATTCTCATCTTGACCCGGCTCAGGGCTTGAGCCTGGTGTCCTAGGTGCTGAGGGGCTGGGCTTGCGTCCCTGGGGAGGCGGGCTGGTGAACCCTGATGGCGAGCTTGCACTGAGCACCTGCTGTGTGCCAGACTGTATATTTCCGCACAAAGTAGCCCTTGGCATCACCCCCATTTTACAGATGGGGAAACCAAGGCTCGGAGGAGCAAGGTGATGGCCTCAGGCTTAACAAAATGGTAGAGCTGGGATTTGTGCCTGAGCCGTCCTGGTTTTAACTCCCCTGCTTATCATCACCTCCACCTTATAGCAGAGGAAACAGCCTCAGAATTTAGGCACCGGCGTGAGGTCGCCCAGCTGGAACCTGGTGCAGCTTGGATTGGGTCCGGGTCTCAGGCCAGACCCCAGGCTGCTGGGACTCTGTGTATGGACTCCCTCGCTGGGCCTCTCTGTCCCCATCTGTGCAGGATGGGCTGGTCCCCTTGGTGCACGGGTCACAGATGCTGGGGTGGGTCAGGGGCTGGTGTTGGGGAGTGGGAGTGTGCAGAGGGAGGCCTGTCGGGGTGGGGGAGGAGTGGAGTGCTCCAGTAGCGTGCAGAAGTCCTGACCTCCCTTCCGGACCAGGTCAGCGGGAACCACCCCTCCCGCCTGGGTTGCTGGACTCATTGGAATATCCCCTGGGCCCCCGGTGACAAATCTCTTTCACCATTTCTTGACCCAGACAATTAATTGCTTCTGGCGATCAATCGCTGGTTCCATGACACCCCTGCTCTCCCAGGCAGCCCCCGGCCCTGCAGCCACTAATGGCCCAGACCCTGCTCTTGGGCAGGGAAGCCTGGGGCGGGGTGGGAGGCTCTGCAGTGGTTTTCCCTTCCGGCTGACCATCAGGCAGCCTCCTCCCGGGGGAACCCAGCAGCTGGCATTGTAGGGCCCTTGGCCTGTGCTCCTACAGGGTGGAAACTGAATTAGCTTTACAGAGAGCCTATGATGGGGCCTCTGAGGGACTTCCAGAGGCTTCTGGAAGTTTCCACCCCATGCAGTCCCCCGTGCCCCATTCCCAGAAAGCCCACTCTCTTATCTCCCACCCCTCAGGGGCCTCCCAGGCAGAGGTGGTGTGTGGTTAAAGTGGATGTCTGGATGCAAATCTTAGCTGTGGGAACCCTGGGTACAGTTTCTTGCCTCTCTGCCTCATTGCCCCCATCTGTAAAACGGGGAGAGTCATAGTAACTCATGTGTACGGTGGTTATAAGAATTAAACCAGTTAGTAATTTACAGGGCTTAGCACGGTGCCCATGCAGTGAAAGCGTCAGGGGAGCTCCAGGTGTCTGCAGCTGGCGATGCTGGTGGTGGACAGACAGGTAGACGGACAAATGGCTTCTCCGCGCTGCCGTGTTGGGCCTCCGCAGGCCGCGGAGCGAAGCCCCTGGCCCTCCTGGCCTGATCTGTGCTGCCTGCCCTGACTTGGCCTGTGCTGGGCTGGGAGCCAGGCTGCCGACACCCGTGTGGCCCGAGCCCCTGTCTGCCCCCCTTCCCTCCAGAAGCGGTCGATATCCTGGCTCCTTCCTGGCGTCTAATTGCTCCTGTCGGCTGCTGTCTCCGCAGATGGCCCCACGCCCCGTAGCGAGGAGGCGGGCGGGAGGTTTCTGAGCAGTATGTTCCGGGGCCGAATTGAGGGTGGAGGGGGTGGAGGATGGGGCAGCCGAGGGCGGACGCCCGGGTCCCCATCTCCCTGCCCCTCCCTGGCTGTGCCATCTCGGGCAGGTTGCTGAACGTCTTTGGGCCTCAGTTTCCCCATCTGTGAAATGGGGTCAGGATGGACGGCCCAGGACCTGGCACGCAGTGACCGTGCGTGCAGGAGGGGCTATTATTATTGCTGTGGTGACCATCGTGGTTGTTTTGCCTGTGATCAGCACAGGTCTCTTTTGGGAGCCCGGATAGGTGGCCTTGGGGGCTGGGGCGCTTGCGGGCGGGGGTCAGTGTTTCTCCTCATTCTCCTCCTGACTGTGTGCCCCCCTTGGATGGACCTGAGCCCCCTGGAGTGGGGCCGTGTCCCCCTCCGTTGGGCCACAGCCCCTCCTCCCCTTTTGTCCTCCCCCAGGCCCTGTCCACTCACATCCACACTGGCTGTGGCCTTGGCTTGGCTGCGCCGCTGCCCTGCCCCCATGCCCTGGCCGTCGCTGGCTGCCGCAGTCTGGTTGGGGAATCAGAGACCTGGGTGAACTCTCCATGATTGCCTCTCCGCAGCTTCAAGGAGAGCCGGCCTCAGCTGTCACTTGAGAAGGAAAATAAAATATCCCAGTGGCTCCTCAGTGGAAGAGCTGCCTCCCTCCCGCTCTGGCTGTCTGGGCTGCTTGCTACAACAGTGACAGGGAAGGGCGACACCCGGCCCCAGGGGACAGGGGAGACTTCCCTGTTCATCGGGTGTGAAGAGACGTGTCTGGCAGACCCAGGCAGCTCTGGGAGGGGTGTTAGGTCCCCCACACCCTAACGCCTCAGGGCCCTGGCCTGCTCCTGCCCTGGGTGCCTGGGTCACACTGCACCTGAAGTCCCCAAATCCAGCCTGCAGAGATGGCTTCCGGAAGTTATGCCTGCCCACTGGGGGCACTGCCTGGATCTGCGGGATCGCATTTCGGGCGTCTGTAGAACACGTTTCGTGGCTCGCTCGTCTTGGCCTCGTATGGTTCACACTGCCACATGGAGGCTTATGTGGGCACCACTTCCCTTTCCTCAAAGTGGCAGGCATTGCAGCAGCCCCCGGGCCCCGGGTGATTTTGTAGAACTTGACCTGTGCCCACTGAGGGGGTCTGAGATGGGAAGGCAGGGGCTGCAGGTGGAGGAGCACCTTTTCTCCAAGGCTGGCTCGGGGACCTGGTTCCAGCCCTGAGGGTCCTGGGCAGGGACCTCGTCCCAGCCTCCCGGGCTCATTGGCAGATTGGTCGAACTTGACCTTTGCCCACTGAGGGGGTTGAGATGGGACAGCGGGAGCTGCAGGTGGAGCATCTCCTCTCTGAGGGCCGGCGCCAAGGCTCCTGGGCTGGCACGGCAGAGCCTGGCAGGGGATCCTGCCCTGGGAGGAGGTGATGACTGGGTAGGGATGTGGTGGGTTAGTTGTGGCTCGTGTTCCTTGTCAGGCGCTGGCTTCCGGCCTCTGCGCTGACTGGGGAGAGAATCGTGGCGAACCCGCCCCCCGGGGCTGGGGTGGGGAACCACTGAAGTGGGTGGCAGCCTGGCTGTGCAATCCCCCCTTGGAGCCTCAGTCTGTCCATCCGGGAAATGGGTAGCAGCAGCTCAGGAGGCTGCAGGGAGGATTAGGTTGGGTTACTGCTGCCCAGCTCAGGGTCTGAGAACACAGGGCAAGGGTACCACTAACAGTAACAGCGCTCAGCCTCATGTGCATGGTTAAGGCCGCCTGGGCGCCCGTCCTGACCTCTCCTCTCATCGGCTGTATAACCCCTGGGACAAGTGACTCAACCTCCCCAAGCCTCAGTTTCCTCATCTGTAAAATGGGGATAATAAAATAACCTACCTGGGGACTTCCCTGGCAGTCCAGTGGTTAACACTCCACGCTTCCACAGCAGGGGACACGGGTTCGATCCCTTGTCAGGGAACTAAGGTCCCACGTGCCATGCGGCGCGGCCAAAAAAAAAATGCTCTGTAGACTTTAAAAAAAAATAAAATAAAATAAGTAAAATAACCTACCTGAAAGGTTGTCGGGAGTTAAATGAGTATGTAAAGGCTCAGCTTGGTGTCCTCATGGGAGTAACTAAACGCTAGTTATGGCCACTGTTATTATTGCCGTTGTTGTTGGTTTTGTGACTGCAGATTGGATGTAGCTGAGTATGAGGGAGTGAGGGCTGCCTGGAGGAGGAAGCCGTTGGGCTTGTGAGTGTGGGTGGGACTCGGATGGGTATGGGAGGTGCATGGGGGGCTTTTCAGGGGTGGGGAGTGCAGGGATTGGGTGAAAGACGGCAAGCAGGTCCAGGCCTCCCCCAGTGCCTTCTGTGATCCTGGCCCCACTGCACCAGGCACTGTGTTAGGTCTGTTGTGAGTCGGCTGGGCCCACTGTGTGCCAGGCCTTCTCTCAGCCCTGCTGTCAGCTGCACCTCACAGTGTTGGCCCTACTGTGCTGAACCCTCCTCTGTATGCAGTCTCTTTTACTCTGAGCCTCACCCCACTGTTCCCACTGTGCATCTGCCTTTGCATCAGGCCTTGTGGCCTCAGTGAGGGATAAGGCAGGCCCTTTCCTGGAAGGCTCAGGGTCTGCTGGAGGTGGCCAGGCAGAGCTTTTGGGTGAGGAGGCGGTGAGGACCAGGATATGACTGGACTAACTGGAAAGGCTTATTCATCGAGGGGAGGGGAGAGGACATCATAAGCTGGGCTTTGAAGGGTGTGTAGGAGTTCTTTGGAGAGACAACTTGCTGTCACTTATACCAGGGCAAGTTGTGGGCACAGACCTGTCTGATACGGGTCAGTCTGTTTGGCTGTGAAATGAGTACACTGGGGAGGAATTTGCCAGGGTCCCTGGGAGTGGGGGTGGGTCGGGGGATTCAAGAAAGGGTTCATGTTCCAGCTTTTTTCTTTTGCTTCCAGCTGAGAGACTTGGGACAGGTGACCATTCCATGCCTCAGTTTCTCTGTTTCCCCATTTCTCTTGGAGTGTTGCTGTGAGGGTCCTGAAGCGGGGAGACGCAGAAAGTGCTTACTGTGATTAATAAGCTTGTTGAGGTCTACGCCGTGCCAGGCACTGCTCTAAGGGGCTCTGCTGTATTAACTCATTTAATGGTCACAGCAGCCCTTCGAGGGGACACTGTAACCACCCCTCAGTTTATAGACAACGAAATAGAGGCACGGGGAGATGAAGTGACTTGGGTGCCCAGTGCAGGAGTGGCCGAGCCGCGACTGGCATCCCGGCTGCCTCCGTCACTGCCTTGCCCATCATCTGCAGGCACTGCGGGGGCTCTATCAACACCCCTCTCCTTCCCACACCTGGAAAGTGTGCCTTCTGGGGCCCTGCCGAGGGTACGGCCCACGTGGCTGGAGGCCCAGAGGAGGCTGGGCTGGGAGGGAGGATTTGTTCTAAGCCCTGGCTTGTGCAATCACTTTTAGCAGCCTGCCCAAGGAGCAGGTGGAGGCAAAGGCCTGGTGTTGCTAGGGCCTCAAGTGGCCAGCGGGGTTGGGGCCTTGCCCCTGGGTGGCTACGGCACAGCCTGGTGGGAAAGGTTTGGAGGTACTGAGGTTCAACTACCAAGCACTTGCCTGGCACTGAGACTGCAGCCCTCAGGTTCTGACCTTAGGAGAGACTCCAGTGCGGAGAGAGGCTGAGGCTTGGTCTGGGGAAGAGGACACCACCTCCATGGAGCCGACAGGGATTGACCCGGAAGTGTCCTCCCTGGCCATGCCTCACACTGTTCTACTTGGTTATGTGTTAGATCCGAATGTGCCCCTCCCCTCCCATGGCCTCGACCTGGAAATAAAACCCAGGCCAGTATCCCCCCACCGCCCACCCTCGCCCTGTCCACCACTGCTTCCAGTTTAGCTGGGTCCCATCTCCAGGCCTCTGCATTTGCTGTGCCTTCCTCCTTATCTCTTCAGCCCTGGGCTCCAGTGTCACCTCCTGGGAGACGCTACCTGTCTTCTAGTCCTTCCCCCACCCCCCATCATGCCTGTCATTCATTGCAGGTTTATGCTGGTTTATGTCTGTTACTTCAGTCACTGCCCTTTGACGTCGTCTTGCTCTTTTCTTTTTTCTTTCTTTTATTTTATTTTTTTATTTTTGGCCTTGCCACACAGCTGTGGGATCATAGTTCCCGGACCCGGGATCAAACCCCGTGCCCTCGACAGTGAAAGCGTGGAGTCCTAACCACTGGACAACCAGGGAATTCCCCATCTTGCTCTTTTCTTGATGTATCTGTGTGGTGTTTGAGTGTGGGTAGGTGTGACCGTGTCCCCCGAGGACCCTTGTCTTTCGTATTCATGGCCCCATCCCCGTGCAGGGGTTCTGTCAAGCTTGTCAACTGGCTGAAGTTTGATGCTGGTCTCCCAGTCAAAGCTGGACAGCTGTCTCTGGGTTTGAACCCAACTGGCTCTGCCTTCCTGCACCTGTGTGGCCTTGGACTGCTAGCTTCCTGTCTCTGAGTGGGGTGGATGGACACTTTGGGTCAGCCTCTATGGCTGGGGTAATCTGGGTGGGCTTCCTGGAGGAGGAAAAAGCCAGTGTTATGCTGGTGCTGGGAAGGCAGAGGAGGGGGTGGGAGGGCAAATGGCAGAGTTGAGGGCCAAAGCTCGGAGGGGGGCCTGATGGGGCTTGTTTGGGGGCTTGGTGCCATGTGGGGGCAGGTCTCAGCCCGTGGGCCCTGGGGAGCTGTTGAAGTGCTTAAGGGAGGGTTACCGAGGCCCTGGGGGAGGGGAACCCTTGGAAACCGTCCTCTTTCGTGTATCTGCTTTGCTGGGAAACCAGTCTGGTCAGCCCCCCTTCCCTTCCCTCCCCGACTCTCTCCCCCAGGGGTGGGGGGAGAGGAGGACGGGGCTGGGGTTCAGCAGTTGGGCTGGGCCAAGACGGGACCATGGCTGGAAACACGGTGCGGGGGGCTGGCTTCCCTGCTGAGCCTTCCTGGGCCGAGCGCGCGTGTGTAGGAGTGTGTGGAAGCACAGTGTGCATGAGCATGCATGAGTGTGAACAAGTGAGTGAGTGAGGCCGTGAGTATGTGCGTGTGTGACTGAGGACGTGCAGGAGTGTGAGCTCGAGCGTGACTGAGACCTTGAATGAGAGGGTGTGCTCCCTGGCTTGACCCCATTGCACAGGGGTCAGAGCTGCCCCCCTCCTGGGAGGCCCAGGGACCCAGGGACCTTCTGGGCCCACGGAGGTCCCATTGGGTGCAGCTCTGCTCAGGGAGCTGTTGAGCCCCCTCCCTGCGGGGGGCCACCTCCCCACTCCCGCTCTCCTTGTTCACGCTCAAGGAGGGTCCCCCCCACCCCCAGTGCCCTGGCTTCCGAGGCTTAAAGAGCTTGGACCTGGGTTCAAATCCTGGCTCTTTCCCTTCCCTTCCTGACCTTGAGTGAGTTACTGCTCAACATCGGCTTCCTGGCCTGGAAACAGAGGCCCCCATACCTCCCTCCCTCCTGGGATGGTTGTGAGGATTACATGAGGTACCGGGGAAGCAGCTGGAGCACAGAAAGGCCACAGGAAGTGTATGTGGTTCTCCTTCCCTCCCCCACCCAGAGCCGTCGCTGTCCAAGCGGGAGCCCAGCACAGCCGCCAAGGCTCCTCTTCATCCCTCGCCCGCGTGAATTCTACTTGCAAAATGCTCTCCATCCCATCCACTTGCCCCGCTTCCACCCGCACCCATCCTCCACTCCACAGCCCGAATGCACTCTCCAAATTCCGGTGGGACTTCTCCCTTCTCTGCATGCGAAACCCTCCTAAGGGTCTCCCTGCCCCTGGGAATAAAATCCCAGTCCGAGGGGCCCTGCGGCGATCAGCCCTGCCTACCCCGGCGTTCACACACACTCTCACTCCGCTCCTCTTCCTTCCAGCCTCAACGCTGTGATCAGCTGTTCTCTGCCCGCATCCCCCCATCCTCTCGCCAAGCGCACCTTTCACCTTCCTCCGTGGGGCACAGCGTGGCTGTCGCTTCTTCCGGGAAGTCCCCAAGTTTTCTAGGCTGGGAACTGCTCTCTGGACCTGTGTGTAGTCGGCATTGCTGGGAGATGCTCTGTATGTCCCCCTGGGGCCGGCCCAGGCCGGTCTTGACCTCACGCCATCAGGTGCTCTGTGTCCATTTGGGGACCGCAGGGGGGACTGGCTGGAGCTGGGAGAAGGTGGGAAGCAGGCGGGGTCTGATCTCCCAACCCTTCCAAAGTGGTGCCTGGGGAGAGCGCCCAGCCACCTGACCCTGCCTGAGCCCTTTGCAGGACCTGCTGGAGGGGGCTGGCCACAGAGGCTTCTGGGAGGCCGGGATGGCTATGGAGACATGCCTGGGCCTCCCTATTTCCAGCCTTCCCGCAGGGCCCTGTCTCTGGAGCTGCCACAGATGGCAGGACAGGTGTCAAGCCTGGAGGCATTGTAGCGAAAAAAACCTTAAAAGGACAGGAAAGAAGGGGCAGGATCCTTCCCCATGAGCTGCCTGCAGCTGCCCCTTTTAGGGCTCCTTGGGGTCTTGGAGCTTAGCTGCCAGCCCCTGCCTTGGGGTAATATAGCCCTCCGCAGGAGTTGAGTGCTGCTAGTGAGCCCACGCTGGCTCTGCAAGCACTTTACCTCCATGGTATCCCTGTAAGGTCGGTGTTTTTAATGTACCATCGTTCCCATTTTTAAAAATTAAAAAAAAATTTTTTGGCCACGCCATGTGACTTGCGGGATCTCAGTTCCCCAACCAGGTATCGAACCCGGGTCCTCGGCAGTGAAAGCGCGGAGTCCTAACCACTAGACCACCGGGGAAATCCCCCTCGTTTCCATTTTAGAGATGAAGAAACTGAGGCTCAGAGAGGTGAAGCTTCTTGTCCCAGGGTGCACAGCTAGGAAGGGCAGAGCCCAGATTTGAACCCAGGGAGCCTGGTCCCAGAGCCTGAGCCCTGCATGCAGCTGCCTCAGCCTTGTGAGAGCCGGAAGCCGCAGCTCCACTTGCCTTTGATCTCTGGGTGGGGGCAAGGGGTGCAGAAGGGGTTCCCTAAATGTCCACTCAAGGCTGAGATGTTTGCGAATGGACGGGTCTTGGAGACAGCCGTGGGGAGTGGGCCCATTTTCTGGATGGGAAAACCAAGGTCAGAGCCTCCAAGGTCACAGCCTTCAGTAGAGGAGCTGGGACCACAGCCAGGGTTTTGATCTCTCTCTAGTGGTCTGCCCATTACTATTTGTTTACTTGTTCTTTTTCTTGCAGACGCTAACACAGTAAAGAATGCATAGGGACTTCCCTGGCTGTCAAGTGGTTAAGACTCCACACTCCCAATGCAGGGGGCAGGGGTTCAATCCCTGGTTGGGGAACTAAGATCCTGCGTGCCGCACAGCACAGCCAAAAAAAAAAAAAAAAGAGTGCATAAACACGTGGCTGCAGATTAATGAATAATTGTTAAGGAGTCACGTGTGGTCTTCTCTCCAGAGGTGATTAACATCCTAACTTTTGTGGGAATCATCTTTTAGTTCTAGTGTGCCTGCCCCTGCAGACCTCTCTACTCGTGAAAGTAGAGTCTTGACATTCCCAGAATCTTATAAGTGGAATCCCCGCGTGTGCTTAGCGTCTGAGTCTGACATCCCTCCATGTGGTTGTGTGTCTGTAGTTTGTTCCATTTTATTGTGGGGTAGTATTCCATGGTATGGATGTACCGCTGTTTGTTTATCCCTTCATCTATGGATGGGCTGTGTTCAGTTTTTTGTGATTATGACTAAAGCTGTTATGAACATTCATGTACACATCTTTGTATGAGCATATGTTTTCATTTTTCTTGGGTAAATACCCAGCAGTGGAGTTGCTGGGTCATATGGTCACCCAAATGTATGTTTAACTTTGTAAGAAACTGCCAAACTGTTTTCCAAAGTAGTTGCACCATTTTGCATTGAAGTAGTGACGTCTGAGAATTCCAGTTGCTCTTCATTCTCGTCAACACTTGGCATTGTCTGTCTTATTTTAGCCATCCAGGTGGGTGTGTAGTGGTCTCTTAGTTTGCACTTTCCTGATGACTAATGATATTGAGCATCTTTTCATGTGCTTATTGGCCATTTCTATATCCACTTCTGTGAAGTTCTATCAGGTCTTTTTGCCTATTTTTCTATTGGGTTGACTGGCTCTTATTTATTTGTGAGCGTGCTTTTTATATTCTGGACACTAGTTTTTATTGCGCTGGTTTTGACTTTGAATGGTGACTCAGAAATTCTTGAATGAGAGTCGTAGGCCCACCCCTCCGTCAGGTGTCACTTACTGACTTTTCATAGGGTCCCCTGGGAAGTTAATGGGGGATTTTCACAGCGACAGTGTGATCTGGGCCCAGGGTCCCTTGGGGGCTTTGCTGGGGTGTGGGCTGCCTTTATAACCACATAGTTCGGATTGGAATCCCAGCTCTGTGACTTCCTAGCTGTGGGACCTGGGGCGTGAGACTTTGATTCTCTGAACCTCAGTTTCCCCCTCTGTCAAATGGGGGAGCAGTACCACCTCATGGGGTTGTCGTGGAGAAACACTTGGCCTTGATGTACACAGTACCCCAGGTCCAGACCAGTGGGCCTTGTCGTCTCTACCCGCACATTGATGTGGTCATACCTTAGCCCATTCGTGGGGATGCTGCGATGCTTGCTAACAAGACCTGTGTTTTCCCCTGCAGGTCCCCCAGAGCCTTTGAGGACACAGCGTTGCTGGTGGCTGTTTCTGGTAGGTTCACATCTATCCCTCCTTGCTGTCTCCAGCGGATTCATATTGCTGGGACCTTCTCGTGGGCAGGGGGTCGGCAGTTGCTGGGGTGCCAGGTTCTGCTGGCGGATGTGGTGGTGGGCTCTGTGTGGCCTTGTGGGCTGGGGTCTGGGCAGCAGTGTTGCCCAGGGTGGAGGCTGTGGGTTCCCCCGGGATGGGGTATTTTCTGGCTGAGTGCATCGATGTGCAGATGGTACCTGGGAGAAGGGGTTGTCCCAGCAGTGCAGCTGTGTGACGGTGGGTTTTCTCTGTCTCTGGGGTTCATGGCCGCACTGCTTCTGTGCCCTGATGGTGGGCTGCAGGCTCGGAGAGGGTGGAGCCTGTGTGCTGGCCCTCGAGTTGGGACGTTGGACGTTGGAGGAGGCCCTCGGGCCGGACACCTGGGTACCACCGTGGTCGCCGTGCCCAGCGGGAGAGCCGGGCTTCCAGTCCTGGCACTGCCACTTCCATGCTGGGCACCCAGGACAAGTCACTCATCTCCTTGTGCCTCCATTTCCCTGTCTGTAAACTGGGGTGGTGAGTGTCCCCTCGTAGGGTTGCTGCGACAATGAAAGGAGCTGATATGGAGCAGCGCCTGGCACAGAGGAGATGCTCAAAAGCGCATCACCACAGTGCTTTTCGTGTCACCGCGTTTTGTGACCCTCACAGCGATGCTCCAAAATGGGCTGTTATCCTCATTTTATAAATGGGGAAACCGAAGCACAGACGGGTCACCTGTGCCATGTCTCAGCTGGAAGCAAAGAGCTGGGGGTAATTCTTTGACTCTCCCAGGGAACCTGGCAGATTCCTCCCCAATGCACCCATTTTACAGCCAAGGAGACTGAGGCCCATGTGGGGCTGGTCTGTGCCCACTGCCCTCCCTGTCCCCCCGCCGACCTGGTACATCTGACGGCAAGGGTCTCCCCAGAAAGCTTCTCCACCAGGGGGAGTGGAGAGCGGTCCTAGGGGCACTGGCAGAGTTTGGGGTGTCAGGGAGAGGGAAGGCAGTCCAGGTGAGGGTCAGTGGGGTGGGCACAGGCTTGTTTTTTTTTTGTTTGTTTCTTTTTGTTTTGTTTTTTTGGCCACGCGGTGCGGCTTGTGGAATCTTAGTTCCCCGACCGGGGATCAAAGCCGGGCCCCAGCAGTGAAAGTGCCGTGGAATTCCCAGCACAGGCTTGGAGGAGGGGATTCAGGTACCGGCCTGGCTGGTGGTAGAGGTAGGCATCTTTTATTTTATATTCTTTTCAACCAGGAGAGGCAAGTGGTCCCAGGCAGGGACCCTGGAGCCTGGCTGCCTGAGTGCGTATCTCTGTCTGCCGCTTGTTATCTGCGTGACCTTGGGCAGGGTCCTGAGCCACCCGGTGCCTCAGTTTCCCCATCTGTAAAATGGGGATGGAATCAAATCCCCCCACAGAGCTGGCGATTGTTGCTAAGATTTTTGGTTTCTGTATTTTTGTTGGAGCAGCCGGGAGCCCTGGCAGAGGAGGGAGCTGAATCTGCGGGTCCCCTCCCTGTGTCTTGTCCTTGCCCCCCCCCGGGGACAGGGGGACCAGCTGACCCAGGCCTGGGAGAGGCAGTCATGTGGCCAGAGACCCCTGTGGGCGTAGTGAGGAAATGCCCCACCCCCCACCCCCCAGCCTTCTGGAGAGTCAGGCAATTTGGGGAAGCAGTAGAAACACGTCTGGAGGGCATGTGGGGTGCCTAGCCCCTGTCCGTGCCAGTGAGGAAGGGCTGGTCAGTGGGTGCAGCTGCTGGGGCGCAGGCACTGGCCCCCGGCAAATGACAGCTTGACCCCTTCCTGGCTCTGTGTCACCGAGCACTGTTCAGCTGCTGGGGCTCGGGACGTGGGGCGTGGGTTGCTGCGAGCACCAGTGCTTAGTAGGTAGGAAGCGCTCACTCAGCGCTCCCAGCATCTTTCTTTACCTCTTACCGACTGAGCTGTTCTTCTAGGGCTGGGAAGGGTTGTCAGCCGGGCCTGGCCCCGAGGAGGGCCAGAGGAGGGTCTGAGGAGCCCCCAGCCCAACCCTTGGCGTCCACGATGGGGTCGAGATCTGGCACTTTCTGCTCAGCACTTCTGACTGCTGTTCCCTCATCAGGGCCACACCAGTGCAGTAGGGACTGGGGGGCAGTGTCCTGGGAGGGACAGTGGGGGGAGGTGGTCACCTGTGCAGCCCCATTCTGCAGAGGGGCAAACTGAGGCCGAGAGATAGGAAGGGGCCTCCCTGAGGCTGCAGCGCCGAGAAGCAGGTTGGGGGCGGGTTTCAGTCCTTGTCTGTGACACCCAGCCCTGGACTGGCGTTCTGGGTCTCTGGGGCGGTTCTGCAGTGGGCAGGCCTCCTGCAAACCTGGGTGCAAATCCCAGGGAGCTGAGACACTTCTGTGCCTTGGTTTCCTCATCTGTCAAATGGTTGTCCTCCAAGGATTGCTGAGGGCACTGCTGGGCATGTCCTGGCTCAGGACTGGCTGCTATTGGGAGATTTTATTTTTCTTCATTCATTGAACGATTCTTTCTAAAGCACCTACTGTGTGCTGGGCCCTTTTCTGGGTGCTGGAGATAGAGCTGGGAATAAGCTGGACAAGAATCCCGTCCTCCCTGGGTCAGGCAGACAGTTCACAAGTCAGATACGTAGTGTGTCCTTCGGTGGGGAGCGCTGGGGTGAAGAACCAGCAGAGAGGGGGTTTGGGGAGTGTGTGGGTGGTCTGGGGGGTTGCAGTTTCAAATGGAGGGGGGTCAGGGTGGGCCTCCCTGAGAAGGTGGCATTTGAGCAAAGACCTGCAGGAGGAGGCAAGGGAGCCTGCAGGTCTCTGGAGGAAGGGTTTCCCAGGCAGAGGGAACAGCCCGTGCAAAGGCCCTGAGGCTGTGTGGAATGGGCCTCCTGGTTTGCAGGAGTCTGCATGAGTCAGGCCTTGCTCCTTTGTTCCTGAGCCTTTGGGGGCCCCCAGTAGGCAGGAGGGAGGGACAGCTTTGGAGGTTGCCTGCTTCCTGAGCCAGGCCCTGGGCCCCACAGAGATGGGTTTTATCTTGGAACATGGGGGACACCAGTGGTGGTCCCCCCAAAGGGATCAGCCCAGCCGGGTTTTCTACCTGGAGTTCTCGGTGCCTTGGAAGTTGGAAGGAAGGCGGCCTTGCCTGGGGTGATCTTCCCTCCTTCTCCTCCTCTGCCTCTCGGTCCTCTATCCATCTGCACCACAGACCTGATGGAGAGCCTTCCTCCTGCGGCTGAGTTATCTGCTTGTCACTCCGTTGGCCCCACCCGAGGACGATAAAAGGGCTTTTTGTCTGCAAGCACTTAGCTTCCTCCTCTGGGGCGATCCATCACGTCTGAGGGAGGCCGAGGCAGACAGACGGGGGAGGGGGCGGAGGGGGTCCCTCCCCCTGCTGAGGAAGCCAGTGCTCCTAGGAGAGCCCCCTGGCAGGACCCAAGGGGCTCCTCAGCCCAGAGACAAGGCCTGTCTGGGGACGGGCAGGGGCGTGTGGCAGGGGGGCCACCGGGGGGCATGGAGGCCGGGCAGATGCTTTGGGTTCCCCTCCTGAAGACAGAGGCACAATATGGACCCCACACCCAGATGCTCCAGCTTGGGAGGCCTTTTGAGACCCTCCTCATCTTGGCGGGGGGGAGCGGGCTGGGTCTGGTGGGCCCGGAGTCAGGGGCAGGGGAGCAGGCATTTCTGAGAAAGAACCACAGTAAGAGGCAGAAGGGGAGACGTGTGCGGGTCGAGGAGGACAGAAGTCCTGGATGATCATGTAACAGCAGCAAACACTTCAACACCGCACTGTCCTTATCCCCATTTTACAGATGAGGAAATGGAGGCACAGGGAGGTGATGTGACGTCCCCTGTGTGCAAGTGCAGAGGGAGCCCAGCTCCAGAATCTTTTGTGAGGGTGGCGGTCCTTGGAGGAGGTGGCGTGTAGGCTTCGACCCTGCGGTGGTTGGGGGGGAACGCTGGGCATCCTGGGCGCGGGAGCTGCGTGAGTGCGGGGCACCGGTAGGAAAGTGGGGTTTGCCCCAGCCTTGAACCTCTCCCAGCATGGAGAGGAGGGGGGAGGGGTTGGGGGTGGGTGGAGGCTGAAGGTGGATGGGAGGGGGGCAGCCAGGCTTTCTGGATCCCCTGGGGAGGAAGCTCAGGACCAACCAACCCGCAGGCAGACAAGTGGCCAGGTGTGTGTGGGGTGGCGGGGGGAGGTTCACAGGGCTGGGATGGGCAGAATCACACCTCTCTGGACTCTATTTGCCCCACCTGGGCAGTGGGTCGACGAGCTCTGCCCCTAGTTGGGGGGACGCTGGTCCCTTCATTGGGTGGAGGAGGAGAATGCGTGGGTGGTTCTCTCTCCTTCCAGCTCAGGATGCTCAGCCCTGGGCAAGCTGTCCTTCCCCCTCCTTCCCTCCCCTTCCCCTCCTCCCTGCATCCCCCACCTCTCCCTCCTCCTTCTTTTTCCTTCCCCTCCCTTTCCCGCAGCCCCCCTCCTTCTCCCCACAGGCCACCCTCAAATGACAGCAATTAATGGTGCCTCTGATGGCGGGCTGGGAGGACGAGGCTGATAGTTGAGCGTGTCTGTCTGCGGCTGGCCCTCTAATCGGGCCCGGGGGACGCCCCTCCTGCCATGGCTGCCAGGCGCTGCCTGCCTGCTTCATCACTCCCAGGGCAGCAGGAGCCGCCTTCAGACAGGCACATGGGAGCTGGCACGGAACCCCTCAGTCCCTGACGCCCCCTCCCTGCCGTCCTTTTCCTATTGTCTTTCTTCTTACGTAAATGGGTGGGCTCTGGGGTGACCCTGTCCTGCCCCAGTTGGTGTATATGTGATGGCCTGACTGCCAGGACGCCCCTTCTCCGTCAGGATGTCCTCTCTGCCGGCCAGCTCCTGTCCCCAGGTGACCTCTAGGGCATACTGCCCCGCCCTCAGGGCCAGCTCCTCCCCACAGGGCCCTCATCGTTTTGTGTCCGCTCTCCTGGGAGGAGTGAGTTGGGTGGAGTCAAGGAGACTTGTCCTGTCCTGGACAGCAGGCATCAGTTAAATGCTGGAACCCTGGCAGCCTGGACCCTTCAGTGGTGCAGGCAGCTACCCAGGCTGGGAGTCTTGTGGCCGGGGGCTTATGTAGGGCGGGGGGACAAGAATCCTGGCCAGCCCTGTCCACACTGGGCCTGGAGCTTGCCCGTTCATTGTTTAGCAGCAGCAGTAACGAGGCCCCTGCTGTATGCCAGGGCCTGCAGCAGGTACTTTTACCTTGGTTCATTTTAGTGTACAATAACTCTCCAAGGATCATGCTATTTATAACCCTGCTTTTGTAGATGACAGGCAGAGAGGCAAAGTGATTTGCCCTAAATGACCCAGGAAGGAAGGGATAAATCTGGGATTCAGTCCTTGCCTGATTTGTCCAGGGCTCATAAATCAGGGGCTTTGGGGGAACTTGAGGGGCAGTGAAGGAACCAGCAGACCTGACCTGGAAATGGGGATATAGTCCCTGGGCATGGGGATTGGAGTTAGTGGTGTTAATATATGTATATATTCTTCTGTTACAGTTAAAAAAAAAAAAAAGCCTATTGAGATGTAATTAACCTGTAATAAGACACACCCATTTTAAGGGTTCAGCTCCATGAGTTTTGACAAATGTAAACATTCATATGACCACCACCATCAGGTTGTAGAGCATTTCCATCACCCCCAAAAGAATCTCCACCCACCCTGCACCAGAAGCAACCACTGATCTGCTGTCATAGAGGTTATAGAATCTTCTAGGTTTTCATAATAAAATTATCATAAAGTATGTACTTTTTGGTGTTTGGGTTCTTTCGCTCTGCGTGAAGTTTTTGAGATTCACTTGTCATTGTGTGCATATATGATTCCATTTGTTTATCAATTCATGAGCTGATGGACCTTTAGGTTGCTTCTAATTCTTGGCTATTAATAAATGAAGCTAGAAAGTCTTTAAGCCACTTTGCTTTTTCTTGCCTTATTGCATTGGCTGAGGCCACAGGGTAGCAATGACTAGCAGCAGTTGGGGGTTTCAGGGTTAGCTAGCTGTGAGTGTTGTTCTTAATAATCCCATTTGACAGTTGAGGAAACTGAGGCTCTGAGAAGTCAGGTGACTTATCGAAGGTCATTTGGTGAGAGTTGGGTGCTCTTTCTCCTTCTCCAAGCTGGGAAGTACCAGCCCCATTGGTTGCACCGATGTGCTTGCTGGTCCAGAGGGTCACGTCAGGAATTGGTGACAGGGTGGCGGTGCCTAGAATCACCCTTCTTCCCCCTGGGTTTCCTCTGCTGGAGAGATGAAGGTGTAAAGGATGTTTTGCACCTTCCGCCTTCCAGGTCAAGCACTGCCTGTTGGCACTGAGCACTGTTGAGTGCATGTGAGGCTTTGCGTTTCAGTCACAGAGGTCTTCTGGGGAGCTATTTTGGGGCGAGGCAGGAGCATGAGGAGTGGGGGTGGGGACAGAGGAGGGGGCCCCCTCCTCCCTCGCCCGAGGGGTGTTAGCCAAGATGACTTTTCAGAGAAGGAGGCCTGTAAATTAAATAAGCAATCCCGTAAATAAATAAGTAATGAAGTTAGTGGGGTGCCTAATTACATCAAATTCATAATTATGGATGGATGCCTGCCCGATAATTGTACTTGTTTTTAATCTTCAGCTCTGACATGTATCTCCTTCCATCTGATAGGAATCCCTGCCCCCAGCTGGAGGGAGGAGGGAGGCGCTGCCTTTCTGGGCTCCCAGTGAGCCTGGGTGGTGGTGGTCCCCCAGACACCAGGGATCCCGGTGGACTTGTCTTTATCCTGCAGTTGGCTTTGTAAACCTTTTGAAATTGCAGCAAATGACAGCAATAGCAATAACGGGGTTGATCATAGTAATCATGTTGCACTTTACCTGTTATAGTTTATTAATCTTCCAACCCCCCTGTGAAGCAGGGATTGTTGTCATCCCTACTTGACAGATGAAGAAACTGAGGAACAAAGAGGTTAAGTGACTTGCCTGAGGTCACACAACCAGTGAGATTCGGACCCAGGCTGTCTGCCCCAGAGCCCGCATCCTTCCAGGTCTCCTGACTTAGCCTCCGGGTCCTCTTGTGTGGGTTACCTGGAATGCTGTCTCTGCTGAGCGTGTGCCCTTTGAGGGAGATGCTAACTTAGGGTGGCTCAAGGCACCCAGAGGCTTAAATGCTGAAAAGATCAGCTCATTCCTTCCACGACTGCCGTAAATCCAAACAGAAACCATTCTGAACCATGAAATAAAATTTTGTTTCATTTAATGACACAGCAAGCCCATGTGCAGAAATTAAAATAGCCTCTTTCTAGATCTTCTCTTTCTTTTTCTGTGGCTTTGATTTGCTGGCTCTTTGGACACTCGTTGTCCTGCCTGTGATAATGATCATGAGACCCATTTTCCAGATGAGGAAACTGAGGCTCAGTGAGGTGGAGGGACTTGAGTGAGGTCACACAGCAGGTGGGTGCTGGGGCCGGCATTCTAACCAGCTCTTACCACCTGGTTTGGGGCCACGTCAGGTCCCTGGCATGGAGGGGTCTGCCTCGCCTGTCCGAGAAGTGAAGGGCCCGTGCACGCCACAGGCTGGCTTCGCTGGGGTCCTTGCTGTGCTGGGTGGCCAGGAGACCAGCTGCGCCCGTATCGTTTGGGGGACAGAAAGGATGACAGTGGCTGGAGGGGGCAGTATTGTTCTCACACGCCATCTACGCAGACCCCAGACCCCCAGCCAAAGTCACTGCCTCTTTCACGGTGTGCCCTGTGTCTCAGACATCTGACCCTGTCAGGGGCAGTGGGGCCTGGGCCCTTGGGATGCCCAGGCCTCCACCAAGAGTTGCCCCACTGCAGACTGCAGTGAGGGAGCACGTTTCACTTTCTGGGGTGCCCGATGGGGCCTGCATTTTTGGGAGTCCAGCAGGGGCTGCAGCTTGGGCTGGTGTGGGGCATGTACACCCTTGTGCTGACTTCAGTCTCGTGGGGTTTGGGGGCTCTCCTGCCCCTCCCTGTAGCCTGGGACGGAGAGGGGAGTTGAGGACAGACTCACATGAGGAATTGTGTGTGTCCGTGTTGCTCCTGAGGGTTGGAGCAATCCGGGGAGGCTGCCTGGAAGAGCTGGAACAAGCACGTTGAATGAAGAATAACAAACATACCTTGTAGGAACTCCTGTGTAAAGCACTTCAAACAGGACCAGGCACAGAGCAAATACTGCATTTATTACCCAAGCCGACATTTCCTGACTTTTTGCTTGCTTTAGTCCTATGTGAGAGTTTGCCATTATCATTATTATTAACCCTATAATCTCTAATGATTCCTGCACATTTACTTTATGCCAGGCTGTGTTCTAAATGTATCATATACATTCACTCATGTACTTCCTGAGGCAGCCCTACGAGGTAGGGGCTAGTATTATCATCCCCATTTTATATGTGAGGATGCTGTGGGCAAAGAGAGGTTAAGTGACTTCCCCAAGGTCACACAGCTGGCAGCTGGCAGAACTGGGATTTGAACCCAGGAAGCATGACTCCACAGCACCTGCTGTTGATTATGGGGACTGTGCAGGCACCACCTGCAGCCCTCCCTGAGCCTGGATCCAGAATGAATCCCTTGGCAGGGCTGCACCGGCGGTGGGCCAGCCTCCCCGTGTAACGTAGGGCCCTCAGGCATGCAGCAGCTGCTCTGGGCTGGGCAGGACTGGTCAGGACATGAGGGTCTGCTTCCTGCCTCCTTGCAGCCAACCTGGTGTCCCCATGGCCTCCTGGGAGTGGGGTGGGGTGTGATACACAGCAAACAAGATACCAGGGCCTTGCCTTGTGGATCCCACAGACTGATGGGGAGATGGGCAGTACAATAAACAAACATGCTGTTGCAAGGCAGGGAAATGCTGGTTGTGGAATAACGCAGGGTGGGGCAACTCTGCTTTCTGGGGGGCTCGTTTTAGGTAGAGGAATCAAGGGTGGTCTCTGAGGAGGTGGCAGTTGAACTGAGACCTGGACCATGAGAAGGAACCAGATCTGTGCAAGGAAGAGGGATGAGCCAGCTAGGTCGAGGAGGGGGGGGAAACAGCATGTGCAAAGGCCCTGGGGTCATGATGTTGCAGGAATGTTGAGAGCCAGGGGCAGCAGGAGTAGTTCTCTGGATCTGAGGCTGTTCTATAGACCTCAGGGGTTGGGTCCTTTACCACATTTAAGGCAGAAATCAAGTTTAATGGCTTTTGCTTCTCCCTTTTGTTCTTTTGCTGGTTGATTAATTTACATTTATTGGGCACTTGGAATGTTCTGGCTATTTGTAGGCCACTGGGGTCAGAGTATGGAAGTCAGGCATGGTTCGTGCCTTTGAGGAGTTTAGTGTCCAGAGGGAGAGGGTCAGTTAAACAGTAAGGGTCATGTGGACAGAGTTCAGGCTGTATCACTGGAGCGTAACAAGTTTCGAATTTGCCTGTGGTCAGGACAGGCTTCTTTGGACAAGTATCAATTGAGGCGAGACCTGAGGGTGATTAGTTAGGACTCCTGAGTTGTGGTGGAGACACATTCAGGTTTAGGCCACAAGGAGGAATTGATGGGCATTCCTAATGGCAAAGTCCAGGGTAGGACAAGTTCAGGCATGGCTGGATCCAGGGGCTCAAAGCACACCTTGGAGAGCTGGCTCTGTCTCAGCTCTGCTTCCTTCTGTGTGGGCCTTCTTCTCAGGCAGGTTCATGCCACCAGCACAGCAAGCCGGGGGGAGGGAGAGTCACCTGCAGCCCCAAGAATGGCACTCCTTTCTCTTTGCCATTTCCTTGCCAAATGAAGCCTTCAGTGCTTGTTCAGCTATTTTCAACACTGGGGGGAGGTGGCCAAGGTGAGGGAAAGGAGTGTTCCAAACTCAGACGCAGTCAAGGAAAGGAATGAAGCAAAAGGGAGGGGTGGGGATTGTGGCTAACTGGCATGCTGGATATTCTGATTTTTTTCCAAGAGAAGTTGGAAATCTGGATTTTATAAGCAATGTCCTAATTTTAAAAAAAACATTGTGTGTGCCAGAAAGAGCTTCCCTGTTGGCCACAGCTGGCTGTCATCATTCTGTGGCCTCTGTTCTTAGCTGTGACTTTCATCTCAAAATATTTTGTCCTCCGTGATCTGGGCAGACTGGTCCAGGGAATGTCACAGATGGTCCCAAGACTTGAGAATTCACATTTAATGCCTCCAGAGAGATACCATTTCCAAAAGTGGAGGCCTGAGGCTGCAGAATTTCTCCCAGAGCCCTCCAGAGGAGCTCAATGTGTTCTGAGAGATAGTAAACCCTAGTGCTTAGTGATGTAGATTTGGGCATCACACCCCCCCCACCCCGTGTTCAAATCCTGACTTTGTCACTACTAGCTGTGTGCCCTCGGGCAAGTCACTTCACCTCTCTGTTCCTTCGTTTCCCCATCTGTAAAATGGGGATGATAACACCCCGTAGGATTGTTGTGAGGCATCAAGGAGCAGACAGGTGTGAAACCTGTTCTCCCCAGTGCCTGGCACATTGGGAGTGTGTGTCCCTGGTCTGGTGTAATTTGTTCTTCCTGGGTTGGGTTCCGGCATCTGGCTGGGTGGCCAGGAGCTTTTCTGGACACCTCCTCCTTCCTCTGCTGCCCAGGCGTGGGGTCCCCTGCCCCAGCCATCGTTGCCAGTTGCTCTGTGCCCTTGGCTGCAGGATGGCACTGCACTTCGATGTGAGCAATTAGCCCTGCCTGCGGCCAGCTCACAGCTGCTGTGGGTGGGAGCGGCACCTTTTAAAAATAAAAACAGGGACTTCCCTGGTGGCGCAGTGGTTAAGAATCCTCCTGCCAATGCAGGGAACATGGGTTCGAGCCCTGGTCTGGGAGGATCCCACGTGCCGTGGAGCAGCTAAGCCCGTGAGCCACAACTACTGAGCCCGCGTGCCACAACTACTGAAGCCCGCGCGCCTAGAGCCCGTGCTCCGCAACAAGAGAAGCCACCACGATGAGAAGCCCACGCACTGCAACGAAGAGTAGCCCCCCCTTGCCGCAACTAGAGAAAGCCCTCGCACAGCCATAAATAAATAAAAATAAATAAATAAATAAATAAAAACAGCACAGGGGAAACCAGCCTTAGGGGACAGTTCACTACCTTTAGCCAAAACAGCCAAGGGGTTAACTGTGATGCTTTTGTGCCTGGAAGAAGTAGTGAAGTGCAGTGCATTTGGCCTGGGGAAGTCTCCGTTCAGGGGCAAAGGCTCCCCATCAGGGAGGCCCCTTTCCTGCCAGCTGCCTGTGAGTGGCTCATGGATACGTCTTTCAGGGAAGGGGGTCTGGGTTCTTTGGGGTCTGTTCTTGTCTGGCGCAGGCCGGGAGAGGGCCAGCTGCAGGGGGCCCCCTGGGAGAGGGGAAGGATGATTTCCTCAAGATGCTCAAGCATTTGCCCCTGCAGCTTCCAGCCTGGTCCCCTGGAATCAGTGTGGAAAGGAGAGGGAAGATGAGGGATGTTTCCGGGCATTTGATGCTGCTGAATTGTGAGTCTTGATTGTGGCAGTGGGTTGAGTTGTGGTCCCCCAAAGAAATATCCACTTGGAACGTGTGAATGTGACCTCATTTGGACAAAGGGTCTTTGCAGATGTGATCAAGTTAATGGTCTAAGATGAGATCATCCTAGATTCGGGTGGGCCCTAAATCTGATGACAAAAGTCCTTGTAAGAGAAGACACCCCGGGGAGCAGGCTGTGTGAAGATAGAGGCAGAGAAGGGAGCAATGTGGACACAAGCCAAGGAAGCCTGGTACCACCAGGAGCTGGAAGATGCAAGGAAGGATCCTTCCCAGGAGCCTTCGGGGGGACACAGCTCTGCTGACACCTTGATTTGGGGCAGCTGGCCTCCCGCACTGTGAAAGAACACCCTGCCCTCGCTGCAAGCCGTCCAGTCTGTAGTAATTTTTTTCAGCAGCCGTAGGAAACGAATGCAGTTGTGAATTTTATTTTAATCACACTTAAAGATCTGTCTGTGGACTATGAAGACCTACACGATCCCTGTAGGCTGACCTTCCCCGCCGTGCTGCGCTGCCACCTGACTGCTCCTGGAACTCACCAAGTGCGATGCAGCCTTACCTTAGGGCCTTTGCCCTGGCTGTTTCCTTGGCTCGGATACTATTCTCTGAGAAGTTTCCACACCTCTCTCTCTTACTCCATCCAGGCCACTGTTGAACTGTCACCACCTCAGAAACCCCCAGTCCATAGCTGCTGTCATTCCTTGAATTTCATCACATCTTTATCTGTGGTTGACTTCCTCACCTTTCCCCAAGTTACCCCCACGAGGGCAGGAATCTTTGTCTTGTTCCTGCTTATTCTTCGTGCCCAATGCATATCGCTGGCACTCCATAAATGTTTGTTGAATGTCTGATGTCTCCAGGCCTGAGGTCAGGGACTCTTAAAGGTGGACACGGCTTTCAGAAGGTCAGTAAACTGGACTGGAATGGTGTCCATTCAACCAAACCACCTTTTTATTTATTTTGAATTGAGGCGAAATTCACATCACGTAAAATTAACCATTTGAAAGTGCACAATTCATTGGGTTTTTTTAGTATGTAAACAATGTTGGGACTTCCCTGGTGGCGCAGTGGTTTAGAATCCACCTGCCAATGCAGGGGACACGGGTTCGATCCCTGGTCCGGGAAGATTGCATGTGCGCCACAACTACTGAACCCGCATGCCGCAACTACTGAAGCCCGCGCGCCTAGAGCCCGTGCTCCGCAACAAGAGAAGCCACCGCAATGTGAAGCCCGAGCACTGCAATAAAGAGTAGTCCCCGCTCGCCACAACTAGGGAAAGCCCGTGCACATCAACGAAGACCCAACACAGCCATAAATAAACAAACAAACAAACAAACAGCCATTGTACAGGGACTTCCCTGGTGGTCCAGTGGTTAAGACTCTGCGCTTCCACTGCAGGGGGCACGGGTTCAATCCCTGGTCGGGGAGCTAAGATCCTGCATGCCACACGCATGGTGCAACCAAAGAAACCCCAAAAAAACAAAAACAAAAAAAACAATGATGTAAACCAACCCCTCTGTCTACTTCTGAAATATCTCCATCACCCCAAAAGGGGACTCTGAACCCAACAGCACTCACTGCCCATCCTGCCTCCTCGCAGCCCCTGGCAGCCACCAGTTGGCTTTGTCTCTTTGGATTTGCCTGTTCTGGACATTTCATATAAATGGGATCATACAAAATGTGACCTTTTGTGTCTGACCTCTTGCACTTGGCATGATGTTTTTGAGGTTCGTCCATGTGGTAGCATGAATCAGTACTTCATTCCTTTTTATGGCTGAAGAATCTCTCATTGTGCGGATGGACATCCACGAGATCATCTTGTAAGTGGCTTTTCAGATGAGGAAACCTAGGCTGCCCAGGGAGGGGGTAGTCACCTGCCCAAATCTGGGAGCACTGGGGTTCAGTAAAGGAGAGGAAGAGGTAAAAACACAGGTGGATGTTTCTAGCTCGTTCTCTCTTTCTCATCCCCCAGCCCCCACCCTGCTCCCAACCTTTTTTAAAACATTAATTAATTAATTAAATTTTGGCTGTGTTGGGTTTTGGTTGCTGCACGCGGGCTTTCTCTAGTTGCAGTGAGCGGAGTCTACTCTTCATTGCGGTGTGCGGGCTTCACAGGCTCTAGGCGCGCAGGCCTCAGTAGTTGCAGCACGCGGGCTCAGTAGTTGTGGCTCGCGGGCTCTAGAGCGCGGGCTCTAGAGCACAGGCTCAGTAGTTGTGGCGCACGGGCTTAGTTGCTCCGGGGCATGTGGGATCTTCCCGGACCAGGGCTCGAACCTGTGTCCTCTGCATTGGCAGGCGGATTCTTAACCACTGCGCCACCAGGGAAGTCCCCCTGCTTCCAACCTTATCTCGGAGACTGGCCGGGTCGGGAAGCAGCCACGTGGGGAGGGAGCGAGTGGGGATCCCTTCCACTTGGAGCTGGATACTGAGCAGGAGCCGTGACTGTGGGTCTCCTCTGGTCCCTTGAGCCCCCCCAGAAGTGTAGTTTCTCTTAACCCTGACAGAGACAACAGGCAGGTGTGCCCCATTTCAGAGCTGAGCAGACTGATGTCTGCAGAGGCTGGGGGTCTTACCCAGGGCCAGTCGGTCTAGGGACCCCTCCTGCCTCTTTTTGGGGACCCCATGCTTCTGTGGCCCCCATCACAGTGTATCCTGTAACGTCTTCTCTTACCTTTTCCACCGTCCAAAGCTTTGCCCGAAGACAGGTTCCTAGAAGTACATGTTGGTGAATCTTGATTTGTTTTCAGAGCACCGAGGGATACTCACCATCAGAGGCTTGGGGGGTGAGACCTTCTTTTGCTAAGCGGACGACCACACACTAACTTATTCTGAATGGAAACTTGGTTTCGGTGACTGGCTCTGCCTAGAGGGGGCTGCCAGGGGCTGTTTCTGGTTTGTGATGATTTGCCATCTTCATAGAGTCACTCAGCAAACCATTTGCTCCCCAGCTTCTTGGAGGAGAGAGACACAAAAAGTGACCCCGGAATGACACAGCCCCGCATCAAACCTGCCCAAAGCATAAATAACTCTGGTGGGGTTGTGGATGTGTTACTCCTGATTCCAGGGCCAACCTCTGAGAAAGTCTGGGTGCAGGTCTGTGTCAAAAGAAACAGAAAAGAACAAAAGGAACCCGTGCGTTCTGACCCTGCAGCTTTGGGCTCCGCCGCCTGCCCGTGTTTTGGTGGGCCCGGTTTGGCCCATTCCTGAGTTTCATGGTCTCCTGACAGTCAGGGTGAAAGTCAATGGGCGGGATCTTTGGTCTAAAAATATACCTTTTGGTTGCTCACGTCTTTCTGTGCCTCGTTTTCCCCACCTATAAAAGAAGGCAGATCTGTAGAATTCTTCCACAATACTCTGGGAGAGGCTGGAGGGTGTTTTTTTGGGAGAGGCTGGAGGGTGAACTGATGAAAGTCAGCACACATGTGGCCTCCACGTGGGCCTCTTCACAGGTCACCTAGTGGCCATTCCGGTCCCCCGGCCAGTTCAGTGGCCAAGGACCTTTGTCACATACAAATGTGATCTGCCCCAAACACTCTATGAATCCCTGCTGACTATATCCAATGGCAGGGTTGATGCAAGCCAGATTTGCCTGGTTCAAACCTCAGCTCAGCCACTTTCCGGCTGTGTGACCTTGGGCAAGCCACTTGACCTCTCTGGGCCTAGTTCCTTCTTTGTATATTGGGTGCCCCTGCCTTTTGTTGTGCTGTCCTGAGGACAGATGGGTTAACATGTGAAGTGCTTATTACACAGCGCTGGACACACAGTACGTGTTACTGTTAACTGTCGTTGTCGTTATTATTCTTGGGAGGGTCTCCAGTCCACGGAGTTACATGGTTTGCCCAGAGTTCTCATGCTTTCCCTCCCCCGCTCCTCTCCCATCACTCCCTGACCTTGACTTCTAATGCTCTCCCCGCTTCACCACTGCACTCGGCCACACCATTTTTCTCTGTGCTTTTGCAGCACACCAAACTCGATCCGGCCTCCAGACCTTTGCAGTCGCTGTGCTCTGTCCCTGCATCTGTACCCCGTGGGACCCCTTGGCATCACTCAGGGTGCCATGTCAGGCAGACAGCATTGGGCCCAACTCCTGGTTGCTGGGGGCAGGGGAGCGAATCTGGAGATCCCTCTGGAGCTTCCCCTGACACCTCATCGCTGCTGCTCGGAGCGCTGGAGAAGCAGAGCAGAGCCTGCCCGGCTGCAGGTGGGAAATTGACACCCAGAGAAGCTCAGACCCGTCTCTGAGTCACACAGCTAGTTGCAGCCAAGGTTCAGACCCCTGGCTGACCACCAAGCCGTCCATTTTGGACTGTGTGTATGCGTGCGTGTGTGTGTGTTTGTGACTGTGTCTTTTTTCACCCTCTGGGCCTGTCACTGTTACGACCCTGGTTCAGAATACCAATGTGAGGGGGTCATGTTTGCTTTTCCTGAGATGACAAGGACAGAAATATTTTAAAGACAGAGCCTGCCCAGTGGCCATGTCACCCTGGAGACAGGAGGGCCGGGAAGGGACAGGGGCAGCGGCTTCGGTTCACGCCGGGTCCGGGCCGGGGCGGCCATGCCGCCCTCCGGGTGGACGGTCCGGCTGGGAGGAGACGGGTTAAGGACGAGACGCTGGCCTGGAGCTCGCTTTCGCCTGCGAGCGGTGAACAGTGAGGAGGTTTTTCTACCGAGCTATAAAAAGGCCTCCCCGTGTTTCAGCTCCCGGAGTGTCGGCTGGAAGCCCGCCAGGGTTACCATGGCGATGAGGAATTATTACTTACTGCCAAGGCTAGGAGAAAAAGCTCGTACTTTTGGCTTCCCAACGAGAGGAGTGGACTTATGTAATTCCCTGTGTTTATAGGCCCGGAGGGGCAGGAGGCAAGCAGGGATCCTGGGGCCCGACGCCGCGCTTTCACCCTGCTGTGGGTCGGGTGGTCCCGTGGGTGGTCCCTGGGGGACCTCTGCCCACCCCATCCAAGGGGGGGCATCGGGCCGGGGGCCTGGGGCGCCGGGCCGGCTGCAGGGCCCCCCCCAGCCGGGGCGGGAGACCGCAGTCTCGCGGGAAGGCGGCACGGCTGCTCGGTGGGGCCGCCCCTCTCCCGGGTCAGCCCTGGAGGAAGGATGGGTTTGAGGTTGGACGCGGTGTGTCCTCTGGAAGCCAGCAGAACAATGTGTGCGTGTGGACTCCGCTGACCCCCTTGCTGGCACCTTCTACCCCTCTTTCTTTTTCTTTTCTTTTTGTTTTTTCTGGTTTTGTGGGAGAGTTCCTTCAAGTTGTGTTTGGAGCTGACGTGAGCGAGAGGCCGGTCATGTGCTCGGGTAAGAGAAGTTTCCGGGCTTGGCAGTGGGCAGGGAGATGCGGTGTGACCCGGCCGCCCGGCGGGGGGAGAGGGGGCAGAGATTGGGGGCCACAGATGGCAGGAGGACCGGGACCTGCGCCGGGGAACCCATTTGGTGGCCGATGGGCTTGTGTTCTGACGCCCCAGTTCTGCCCCGGTTCTGCCCCGGCAGGCGGGCGATGGCTGGGGCACAGTGGTCCCTGATGCCTTATCAGAGTTGCTGAAGCCCCAGAAAGGGTGCTGGGCAGGCGGGTGGCCCGGGAGGATGGGAGTGACGCGTGGGGGGCGCAGTGCTGCTTTTCTGGAGCCCCCGTACCGCGCACGTCCCTGCGGGGGAGCGGGCAGGACCAGGGATCTGGTGCTCCTGGCGTCTGTTCATCGGTGCTGGCCCCGGGGCTGGGTTGGGGGCCTGGGGGTTTTGGGGGCGGGCAGGGGAGGGGGCCAGGTGCAGGCAGCGCTGCGGCTGTCCCGGCGCCCGGCTCCCACCGCCATGGCTCTTGGCTGAGTGCCCGTGTCTGGTTTGAAATCAGCGCCACTGGCCCAGGCTTGCCCAGGGACCTGGCAGCGAGGAGCTCGGATAAACACTGGAAAGTTGGAAGGGCTTCCCGAGCTCACAAGGAGCCCTCAGTTGCAAGCGGAGGGGATGAGGGAGTGATTTGTCCTGAGGTCTGGGTGCGCCGGGGCCGTTGGGAGGCAGCGGGACGTCTCGTGGGGCGTGTGAGCACAGGCCAGGGAGGGCTGGGTTCCCAGACGGCATGGCTTGGTTGCCACGGACCTGGGTTTGAATCCTGGTTCTGTCCCTTTGTACATTGGGCCTCCCCTGTGCGAACCTCAGTTTCCTTGCCTGTCAAATGGGGCCGTAATAGGGGCCACACAGGCGTGAGGATGAGGTGGGGGGAGGGATGCAACCTCCTGGTTCGCTCTGTGGCCAGACTGCCTGGGTTCACATCCCGGCTGTGTGACCTTGAACAAGTCACTTCACAGCTCTGAGCCTCGGTTTCCCCATCTGGCAAATGGATACTTCATCTGTCTTCTAAGTTGTTGAATGGCGTAAGGGGGCTAATGAAAGGTCCCTGCCCCACCCCTCACAGACAGGGTGACCTTGGACAGGTCACGGAACCCCATGGGGCCTCAGTTCTCCTGTCCATTCAGGGAGAGCAGCCCACACATTGCCTTGGGGAAAGCCGAGACACACCTGCAGGGGCCTCAAGCGGGCAGGCGTGGGGAGACTCCGTCAGTGCAGACCACAAGCTTGCATTAAGTTAGTTACATCTTGGTCTCCATCGGTTCTTCTTTTCTTCCCTGTTGAGAGCCCTCCCATTTTATAGAAGTGAAACCCCAGCGAGGTGAGAAGGGTCCCTCCCCAGCCCCAGCCTCGGTCTGCATTTGGACCTGGGCTGCGGTCCCTGGGGCTTCCCCAGTGCGTGCCTATTTCTGCCTCGTCCCTCACCAAGCCTGGGCCAGACACCCTGACAGTGCCTGGCGTGGCTGGGGGCCGGGTGCACAGGGCTGGCTCTCCCGCCGAGGGTGGCAACTGTCCTGTGTTTGTAAGTGACACCGGATGCTGGGCCAGTGGCTGGCTCGGGGCCTCTCCTCTGAGGCCAGCAGGAGCCAGTGGGGAATTCCCTGGTGTCCAGGCTGCCCACTCCAGCTGCCCGCTGTCCCACTGTCCTCAGGCCTCTCCTGGGGACCTCGGGAAAGGCCTGTGCAGCAGAGGATCCCACGAATGTCCCTTTGCTGCCCCCAAGCCCTCAGTGCCCACCTGGGTCAGCCACAGAGCTGTGTTGTTCCACCACTGCCCTGCCCTGAGGGTCTTGGGGACTCGATCCCCCATCCACTGAGAAAGACAGTCACATGTGGTGGCTCAGACCAGAGGTCGCAGAGGAGACCCTTGCGGTGGAACTGTCCTGCGTCGTTGGTGGTGGCCACACGAATCTACACTGAGATAACAGTGCATAGATCTACACGCACGCTCACAAGTGAGCACATGTAAACCCCCGAGATCTGAATAAGGCCAGTTGCATCAATGTCAGTTTCCTGGTTGCAGCTATTATAAGGATGATACCATTGGGGGGAGCTGGCTAAAGGGTCCATGGGATCCAGCTGTGTTATTTCTTACAGCTGCATGTGAATCTACAGTGATCTAAAAAGAAAGAGAGCACAGGCTCTGGGGCCTGGCTGTCCTGGGTTTGATCTCAGCGTGCTCCTTTGTAGCTGTGTGAATTACAGCAGGTGGCATAACCCTGCAGTGCCTCAGTCTTCCTCATCTGTAAAAGGGGGGTAGTGTTTGGTACCTCAGAGGGTTGGCACGAAGATTAGATGTGTTGATTCATGCTAAGTGCTTAGGAAGGTGCTGGCACGTGCTGAGGGGCGAGGGGTGCTGTCATTAGTACTGTTATAACCCTGATGTGATGGCTGTGGTTGGCCCCGCACGATCTCATTTCATACCGAAATCAGCCACAGGAAGGGAGCGTGCTGTATGAGCCCCACTTCTCAGAGGATGACACTGAGACTCGGGTCAGGTGACCCCCCCCAAGGGCACACAGTTTGTAAGGGCCGGAGCTGGGACTCAAACCCCAAGCCAGAGCCTGTGTGTGGAGGTTCTTTGGCTGGGTGACCCTGGGGAGGTTGTTTGCCCTCTCTGAGCCTCGGTCCCCTCCTTCTTCTCTCCCCACTTGTCAGCTGGACAGGGGGCTGGGCTCATGACCTGTGAAAGCCAGAAAGCCTAGACTCTGGGCCCCTTCTCTCACTTCCTGGGCCCACCCAGAGCTCCCACGTCTCAGTCACCTCCTCTGAGGCCTGTCTTTGCAGCCCCACGGTGGGACTTGTTCTCAGCTCTGTCTGTGGGCTCACTTCTGGGGCGGCTGACCTCGCCTTTACTCTGAGCACTTTGACCTCCTGGCTCTGTCCTGTGGGTGCAGCCGTACCTCCTGCTGTTCCCTGTGGTAGGTACTGGTTTCCCTCGGACTCCTTCCTGCCTCTAGCAGTGGTGAGAAGGCCTTTGGGGTGTAACCAGCTCACCCTAGAGTGAGCTGGGTTATCTCCGTTGGCACTTAGCGTGAGAAGAGCATTTCTGTCCGGCCAAAGCTGATCCGAGGGTAGACGCTTCTCCAGGGGCTCCTGGGAGAGGGTCAGCAGGTGGTTGTGCCCCTTAGAACCGGCTAGTAACTGAGTGTGGGCCCTGGGGCATCCCAAGAGGTCCAGGAAGGGCACGTTCTGTGCTTCAGGATTCTGGAGGGTTTCAGAGTATCCCAGGCTGGAGACACGTGGGTGCCTGTAGGACCCGGGGCGGGGGTCTGAGCTGCTGAGAGGGGTTCCACCGTCATGTTGGAGTGATGGAGGCTTGTGTTGGCAGGGAGGACATCAGTCACAGCTGAGCATCTCAGGTTCTGGCTTTGCTGGGCAGAGCCTGGAGGGGTGGGGAGTTGGGTGGGGGGGTTAGGGGCGCTCCAGCCCCACGAGCCTCTTTGCTGTTTCTTGGAAGCCCCGATCATGGTCCTGCCTCAGGACCTTTGTACTTGCTGTGCTCTTCTTGAGACGCCCTTCTATGAGATCTTCACAGCTTCCTCTCACTGAGCCTCTGCTCAAATGTCACCTCCTGAGAGAGGCCTCCATCTCCCCATCATCACTCCTGCCACCTTGCCACTGTCATCACCTGGGACTTACATATGTCCATCAGCCGTGTCCCCCCAAACCCTCCACGTGGGATTTTGTTCATCTTCGTCACCACTGTGTCCCTGGCACTGGGCATATAGTAGGTGCTTAGCAAACAGTTGTTCCTGACTCAGTGTCCCCCACAATCTGTGGACCTGGGCCTGTCCCCTCAAGGTGAATGGGGACAGATAAGCACACCTGCGAGGGCTCCGGCTAGGGAGACCCGGGCCCCTCGAGCTGGAATTCATGGTGAGCTCACCTCCCTGCACCCCAGACGTTCTGCTCCCAGGGGTTGAGAATGCATTTGGGGGCATTCTTGGAAAACTAGAGTCCTTGGAAAGCAGTAATTGTGTTTGCTCAGGAGTGCCCCGTAGGAACCCACCAAGCATCCCCAGAAAGTCTGCACCTCCTAGATAGTCAGAGAGGTGGGAATGGTGAGCAAGGAAAGTGGGGGGGCCCTGAGGGGTCCAGGGTGCAGGGGAGGGGTGCTGACAGCATCTGCTTCATGTGCTGAAGACTGACCAGGTGGGGCGGGCATTCTGCACAGCTTAGCGTATTGAGTCCTTCCAACACCCCTGTGATGGGGGCCCTGAATCACCCTTTCCAGATGAGGTACAGAGAGGGCAAGCAGCTTGCCCAAAGACACACAGCCACAGGCACTCAGTACTCAGAGGCATAATAGGTAGTGGTGCATGTACACACTGCTGTATTTAAAATAGATAACCCACAAGGACCTACTGTATAGCACAGGGAACCCTGCTCAATACTCTGTAATAACCTAATTGGGAAAAGAATTTGAGAAAGAACAGATACATGTATATGTGTAACTGAATCACTTTGTTGTACACCTGAAACTAACACAACATTGTTAATTAACTCTACTCCAATATAAAATAAAAAGTTTAAAAAAATAGGTAGTGGCATTTCCTATGCAGTTGTTTCTGTGCCCAGGGCACTGCTCAGCTCTTTGAGATGATTTTATTTCATCCTCAGAGTCGCTTTGGCCATCCCTGTCTCAGAGGACAGTGGCACAGCTGTAGAGAAGGCAGGATTGGAACCCAGGTTCTTTTGGGGACCCTCCTCAGAGCAGGTGCTATTTTCCAGGGATCTGGCTCAGACCTGGGAAAGGGCCCACTTCCCAGTCTGAGAGAGCCTCCGAGGCCTGGAGATGCCCGAACTCTTCTGGAAGGCTGAGAGTCTGTTTCTCAGCGCAGCTCTGAAGCTGGAAGGCAGGAGGGGCTGCCTCCTACCCCCCCAAGTCGTGGATTTACATGACAATGAGCCCTTTGTGCCTGGGTCCGGCCTCCTTCCCAGGCTAATAACATAATTCCAGGCCTGTGATGTCATAATGGCCCTTTCTGTGCTGAGGTGGGAGGCTGGGTGGGCAGCTGTGTGACCAGCACCAGGGGTGGTGATTATCAGGGGGCAGAGGCTCTCGCCTTCCAGGACCCCCTTTCATCCTTCAGGAGGTGGGATTTGCTCCCATTTGACGCAGGAGCAAACTGAGACTCTGGGGTTTGTGTCCTTCCCCGCCCCCCCACCCCCTCAACAATGCGGAACCACTTCTTGGCCTGTGAAGTGGGAGTGAGTCATCAGCGGTGGGCCCTCTCCTGGAGGCGTGGGTGTGAGAGCCTTTTGCTTCCTCTAAACGGGAGGGAGGCCCTTGTGCCCTGCTCAGAGAAAATGGGTTCAAACCCTGGGCATGTGGCTTAACTCTCTGCGCCTCAGTTTTCTCATCTGCTTAATGGGGATTGTGCTGGGCCTTGGCCGTCGGGCCGAACAGGGAGTGAGCTCTCAGTAGGTGGGCAATCAGAAAAAAGCTGAGGCCAGTGTAGTGGGGTGAATGGAGGCCCCCAAAACACATGTGCACCTGTTAATACCCAGCCCGTCTAAATGTGACCTGCTTTGGAAAAAGGGTCTTTGCAGATGTGTCTTGAGATGAGGTGATCCTGGGTTACCTGGGTGAGCCCTAAATTCAGTGACCAGTGTCCTTACGAGAGACAGAAAGAGGAAGAAGACACACAGAGGAGGGATGGCCGTGTGAAGATGGGCAGAAACCGGAGGGATGCAGCTACAAGCCAAGGAATGCCTGGAGCCGCCAGGAGCTGGAAGAGGCCAGGAAGAATCCTTCCCTAGAGGCTTTGGAGGGTGTGGCTCTACAGACACCTTGATCTCGGACTTCTGCCCTCCAGAGCAGTTAGAGAATAAATTTCGGTGGTTTTAAGCCACCCGGATTGTGATGATTTGTTTACAGTGGATCTAGGGAAACTAATACCGCCCGGTGGTCCCCAGTCTTTGGAGGTTGGGAGAGCTCTCCCTGGGAGGGGTTTGTGTGATGCCTTTCCCCACCCAAGCCTGAGGGCCCAGGACAAAGTGAGGCGGTTGGGTGCCCAGCGGTGTGCGGAGCCCCACCTGAGGAACCTGGAGCCCGCCTCCCTCACTCAGAAGCCAAATCCACAAATTCCGGAACCCGCCCATTGCCTGCTGCTACCTCTCCCGCCCCTAAGGATGTGGCCCAGGACCACGAGGCTCCCTGGTTCCACGCTGGACCCCTCCCCAAGCCCAGAATGCCCATTCCCCACATGCCTGGCAGCTCACCTAGCACCCAGATTGCAGCCATCCCCCAGCAAGCTGCCTCATTTGCCAGGTGCCCTTGAGAAATGGATACACCAAGGCTCAGCGAGGGCAGGCTACCTGGAGAAGGCCACACAGCCCCTCCGTGGTGGTGACGGCCTTCAGAGTCCCAGTCATGGCTAATGGATGGGCTGGCATTGCAGCTCCCAGGAGGGAGGGATCAGAGTCCTGCGACACCTTGAAAATGGAGCAGGCAGTGTAGACGTGGATCAGTTTCTGGAACACGTTGGCCCAGTGTAGATGACACCCTGAAATCTGGCTTTACGTAGATCCTGTCTTGGCCTCAGTTTCTCTGTTTACAAAGTGGTCTTTGAGCTTCAGCTCAGAGCCTGGAATTTTGCTCTTAGAGTGTTTGTAGATGTAACAAGCATTTATTGAGCGCCTGCTGTGTGCAGCATGCTGGGCCTTGGTGATGGACAAAACAGATGTGGTCCCCGCTTTCATGGACCTTGTATTTGGGCTTGTGGGGGGATGGGAAATAAGGCAGCAGGACTTTGGCAACGAGGATTCCAGGTCCTGATAAGGGCCGGGGGCTGGGGTGGAGGCGAGGATGCTGCCTGCCTTCCCCTTCTGAGGCCTGGGGTCGGTGGTCTGCGGCAAGCTTTGGGGGCTGGCTGGTTAGACATGGAGATGGCCGCGGCCCATCTGCAGCGATCCGTGGTCGCCTCCAGCTGGCAAAACTTGACCTGGACCCATGAGCGGTGATGTTGGGTGTGACACCTGGAGCCTGGTAGGGTAGATGGGTCTCCCCCAGCCTGAGCAGGGTGGCAGGGGCACAGAGGTGATGGGGTCCCATCACACATTGGATAAGAGGTGGACGCTGGAGAGGGCTTGCCTGGGTTTGCATCCAGGCTGTGCCACTTGCTTGCTGTGTGATCTCAGACCAGTTACTTAGCCTCTCTGTGCCTCAGTCTTGCCTCTCAGGGATGTTGGGATGATCAGATGAACTGATGCCAGCGAACAGCGTGTTAGGGGTTGGCTGTGATCATGAGTGCGAGGTGCTCACCTTGGATCTAATATAGTGACTGCTTAGAACCTGGGAGCTAGAAGCCGTGTTTGTTAATCTTTCCCTGGCCGCGTTCCTATCTGTGGGACATTGGACAGGCTTCTTTGCTCCCAGACCCTCAGTCTCTCTGTCTTTGAAGTGGGAGCCGGCACAAGTCTGTGGCCGCGTGGAGGCCGGGAGGAAAGGGATGGTGGAAATTAGCATTTATGGGGTGGAGGGGGGCGGGGTCAGGATCTCCACCTGCTGGTCCAAGCCTTGGCCACCTTCCAGGCCAGGAGCAGCTGCCTGTTTTACAGCCCAGGGAACTGAAGCCCCAGTGGGAATGGGACCCATGGCACGCCGGTAGGTGGGTGCAGCCCGCTTGGCCTCCTGGCTGCAGACAATGCCTGCCTTCTGGCCTGGCTGGGGCTGCTGGGACCTGCTCAAGCCGGCCTCTGTTTATCAGCACATTCAGTTCAGGGTAGCAGATGTTCAGAGAGAGAGAGAGAGAGAGAGAGAGAGAGAGAGAGAGACAGGAAGAGCGCGGGAGAGAGAGGGAGACAAGTGCACTCGGGATGTTACTCCAGAAACTGAGGCTGGAGGCTAAATTTACTGCGCAGGGCAGTGTGGGTGGGGTGTGCCTGCGGCTGAGGAGTGACCCAGATCTGAGTCAGCCAGGAGGGGCACCTTTATCTGCAAAGCCGCTGTCTGCTGTATCCCCATTAGAGCCACTGACGGCTCAGGACTGGGCTGGGAGACGCCACTTCTTCTGGGTGAGAGACAGGGCAGGCGTGTCCCAGGCTCCTTCCTCCTACGTTGAGTCTGGCCCGGGCTCCATCTCAGTTCTCCTTGCCTCCTTCTGGCTGGCTTTAGACCTCTCCCTACCTGTACAGGTGAGGAGACCAGAGGGTGGAGGAGATCTGATTCTGGGGAGATTTCATGGGGCTTAGAAGTTGGGCTTTAGGGCGTTGCTATCGTAGGTCTCTTGGTTGCAATTGTCAGACTCCCTGCTTCTCCTGTATTTAACACAAAAGGCTCAGGTAAGCTTCAGGCATGGTTGGATCTAGGGGCTCAGGTGACGAGGTGCTTTTCCTCGTCCAGTCCCTGGTAGCACAGCCTCATCCCAGCTCAGCGGCCCCAGTGGAAGGTAAGCCTGTTGTTCCCCGTATTCCAGCAAGTCTTGGGAATGAACTTTTATCAGCTCAGCTTGAGAGTTAAGCCCCTCCCAAATCAATCACTGCAGCTGGTGCTGCTGTGACTGGTGCTGATTGGCCAGACCTGGGAGGCGGGGTCAGCCTCCCCCAAGGCCAGGACTGAGGGCTGCAGGAGGGTTGGTGGCCCAAGGACGCTGGCGTTTGGTTTGCCATGGACAGCTCCATGTGTTGGAGATGAGCCAGCCCCCCCTTTCACAGCCAGTGTGTGTCCTGTTGGGGTTAGGGTGGTGTCACTGATGGGTAAGTGGCCCAGCCCCTCCCACTCCCTGTTGTCATTAGGGGCCTCCCGGGCCCTGCCTCCAGCCTTTGCCCAGGTCGGACACTCGCCATCCCCCCTCCCTGAAGCTCCCCAGGCTTTGCTGGACCCTCTCTTGTGGCTCCCAGCTGACCACATGTCAGAAGCCACAGGTCACATCCTGGCAGTGCAAGGGCTGGATTTGGATGTCAGACTGATTTATTGCATTGGGTTTATAGTCAGTGTTTTTGTTTTTTTTTAAAGATTTTTTTTTTTTGATGTGGACCATTTTTAAAGTCTTTATTGAATTTGTTACAATATTGCTTCTGTTTTATGTTTTTGTTTTTTGGCTGCGCGGCATGCGGGATCTCAGCTCCCCAACCAGGGATCGACCCCACACCCCCTGCATTGGAAGGCGAAGTCTTAACCACTAGACCGCCAGGGAAGTCCCCGAGTCAGTGTTTTTTAAATAAAAATTGCAAATTGAGGGATGTCTCAAAATCAGACTTTCTTCTCCTGAAAGAATTGGAAGCTGTGATCCCCTGGGCCACCCCCTTCCTGTGCCCTTTCACACGCACGCGTGCACACACACACACACACACACACACACGCACGCACACACGCACGCACGCAGCCCCACCTGCCCCTCCTCGTCGCCTGAGGGTATTGCAGGCCAGGCTGGTGGAAGTGCACAGTCCTCCTTTCTCTCTCCGCCTCCCTGCTTCCGGCCTGGGACCCTTCGCCCTGGAGCCTTTTTGATTCTCCTCCCTCCCTGAACCGATCATCAAATCCCAGGGGCACTCTTGCCGCTCCTGGGCATGGAAGCCGTTGGCTGTCTGGAACTCCTGGCTGCAGGGCTGGAGGACCTTTTGGATTCCTGATCTCTCCTCGTCATCAGACACTCATCAACGAAGGCCCTCGGGCTAATTCAGTGGCCTGGTTGCGTCCACATTTGGACAGAGCTGATCAAAGTGGATCCTTCCTCCCTCGGCCTGGGCGTCTGGGTGGCAGTAGGGGCCTCCCAGCCAGGCCTGTGGGAGGTGGGCCTGCAGGGGTCCAGACTGGTGGTTTGCTGGGGGTCCGGGACGGGGGGATGCATGGGAGGGCGGTTGGTGAGTGGGTGGGCTCCCGGGGTAGAGCAGCTATTCTTAGCAGCAGAAACATTTGTCCTTGTTCACATGTGGTGGAGGACGTCCCCCAGAGAGCTGCCCTGAAATATTAGGGATGACCCCATAAATTCTTCGTAAAGCCGTCCTTGAGGGCTTGTGTGTGTGGAGGAGGCGTTTCCGGCAGCTGCACAGCTGTGGACACGTTTGCCAGATGTTGGTGCAGGGGAGTTGGTGGGAACCCAGGGGCTGCCGCCCTCACCCTCGGGGTCTCTGCACTGGCTGTGAGCCGTGGGGTGGAGACCGCAGTCCAGCGGGCATTGAGAGAGCTGCTTTGGGCCTGGCCTCGGGTTTCAGGGTCCAGGGGCCCATCTCAAGGGGCAGAGAGTTTCTGGTCAGCCCTTCCCTGGGTCCAGGCCATCTGGTTGGAAGCAGCTGGTCAGTGGAGACTTCTGAGGGACCAGAGCTGTGAGGCGCCGGTCTTCAGGCCCAGTTGTGCCCCGTGGCCATTGGGTGCTGAGGTGAGATGGGCTGAGACCGGCCCTTGACTGTGGTCCCACTCAGCCCTTGGCTGTGAGGGGCTGCTGAGGGCTAGGCAGCACCCTTGGCCACACTGTCTTTTTCCATGGGGGCTGCTCTGACAGTGGGAACCACCACAGAGCAGCTGGGTGCTCTTAGCTAGCAATCAGGGAGTCCTCCCTGGAGGAGGTGTGTGTGTGTGTGTGTTCAAAATTTAAAGAAAAAATTTTTTAACTGTGGCACAACACACATAACAGAAAGCTGACCATCTCGACCATTTTTAAATGTACAGTTCAGTAGTGTTTAGTACATTCACACTGTTGTGCAACCATCCTCATCATCCTCTCCAGAACTTTTTTTATCTTGCAAAACAGAAACTCTGTGCCCATTGAACACGAACTCCCCCTATGCCTCCTCCAGGCCCTGGCACCCTCCCTTTTACCTTCTGTGACTCTGACTCCTCTGGGCACCTCACTTGGGCGGAATCTACAGTGTTTGCCCTTTTGTGTCTGGCTTATTTCACTTAGCAGAATGTCAAGCGCTGGGTTCTGTGGCCTCTTTTCTCTTCGGTTGTTGGTTCAGTCCCACCCAGGCAGCCAAGTGGACGGACCCAGGACCCCAGCCCCTCATCCTTTCGAATCCCAGGGTCCTCCTGGGGACCCCCTTCATAGACGCACCCCCCATCCCAGCCTCAGGGCAGGGGATTAATCGGTTTGCCCAGGTCACACAGCCGCCGCCCAGACACCCCGCTTCCCTCTGCAGAGAAAATTGCCGTTTGGAAGGCCAGATGGAGGAGCCGGGTCTAATGGAAACCACGTCCCTCCCGGGGTGCCCAGAACTTAATGAGGAAGAGCCAGGAAAAATCCGGCGTAATGTTTGTGAAATACCCCAGAGGGAGGTCGCGTCACAAGGCAAGGGTTCTCGTGCGGAACCCTGTGACCTGGTGTGCCAGGAGGTTTGTCAGGGCTGTGGTTTCTCTCTCAGCCTCTCTCTCTCTTCCTTTTAAAATTAAAAGGGGAAAAAAGAAAAAGAGTCGCAGAGGAAGTGATTTTGAGCAGATCTTGCCCTGGCAGGGAAGCAGGGCCAGGCGGCTGAGCTGGCCGCAGCCCAGCGGACACAAACGTACCAATTAAATTGGAAACAGAAACGGGCCTCCTTGACAGCTCCAACCAGCGCCGCATCCCTGCTTGCTTTGGGAGGGGGCGTGGGGTGTGCGGGGCCTGGGCTGGCAGTTTTGCGGATCAGAATGACGCCTGGCTGCTTTCTGGCTGTGTGACCTTGGGCAAGTGAGTTCACCTCTCTGAGCCTCGGTTTCCTGATCTGTTGAACGGGGACAATCATGTTTGGTGAGGGCAATCAGATTCTTCCAGTGAGTGGGTGCCTGTGGATGAGATAGATCCTGCCGGTAGCAAGGGGCGGGTATGAGGAACCTGGGAGGGCTTCTCGAAGCAGAATCAGTGGCAGGGGGTGGGCGGAGGTTCTCCCAGTGGCTGGGGATCCTTTTTCAGGGAGGTAAGATGTGGGGCAGGTGCTGGGGGCATGTTTTCCCCTGGAAGATTTTTTTTTTTTCTTTTTTCTTCTTCTTCTTTTTGTTGGCCGAGCCGTGCAGCTTGCAGGAGCTTCGTTCCCCGACCAGGGATCGAACCTGTACCCCGTATAGTGGAAGCGCAGAGTCCTAACTACTGGACCGCCAGGGAGGTCCCTTCCCTGGAAGGTTTGATGCAGGATGTGGCGTCTGGGCGCCTCTCCTCCATGGCCTCCCAGCCAGGCTGCAGCGGCATTTCTGTCCCGGGACCAGGTTGTCCTGGTGCAGCTGGTGCCCGTCCCCAGCTGGTGCCTGGCCCCTGGGCTCAGCGCAGGCCACTATGCCCACCTCCCCAGACGCCTGGACCACGTGGGCCAAGCGATCCAGCTGAGGAGGGCGGAGTCTGGCCATGCACCACCAGCCTGCTGACCCTCTTTGGGCCTCAGTTTCCCATCTGTAACAAGAGGGCAATGAGTGAGATGTCGTGTAGACAAGGTCTGAGGGCTGGGAAGAGCAGCCCCCCCTTCTCCTTGTTTCCAGACTGTGAGGCCCTGCTCACCCCGGGAAGCACCCACTGCTTTTTCTGTTTTCAGGTGTGGGTGTCCCTGGTCTCACCTCCTAATTAGGGACTCACTCTACCGTTTGGTCGGCTCACCTCCCCCAGCCTCAGTTGGTTCATCTGCAAAGTGGGGATAGTCAAGGTAACTACCTCTGCCAGTAACATCATCACTATCGTGGCTGTTACCTTGCCTGCCTCCCTCCCTCGTCCCAGTTTTTGGAGCAGCGCAGGGTAGTAACAGCCACAGCTCTTGTTTTGGGGACTCATTTATGGCTGTTGAACTTCCCATAGATCTTTTCCCAATGAATCCTCTTTCCACTGGCCCTTGGAAGAGAGTTTTACAGATGGGACAATAAAGCCCAGAGAAGTCGGGACTGTGCCCAAGGTCACACAGCTACATCGTGGCAGAGTTGGGATTTGAACCCATTTGGTCACCTCCCACACGTGGGAGCCCTTTGGCCACTTTCCTCACGTAGCAACGCGCGGGCAGGAGGTGGCTTGGTGGAGAGGGTGCATCTCTAGGATCAGGGCGGTCTGCTGGAGGGTACCACCTTTCCTTAGTGACTGAGGGGCTGTGACAGCCCACAGCCTCCAGGGCTCCTACTATGCACGTGATACCAGGTGGGGCTCAAACTGCAGGTCAGGAGCTCAGTCTGGGGCCGGGGAGACAGCGAGCAAACAGACGGTGGTTGTGCATGGCGTTGGGCCCACAGGAGCGGCAGGAAGAGAGAGGCTCGTGGGGGCCCAGGCTGGCAAGTTGGAGTTGGGGTAGGGTTCTCGGGAAGTGATGGTGGAGGTGAGGGCTCCAGCCAGCCAGCCAGGCCGGACGGAGAAGGGGAACTGAGCCCTTGGCCTTTGAGTACCATTGGCCAGGCTGGGGATAGAAACGAACATAGCTGACCAGGAGAGGGTGTGTCCATCCCATGTGGGTAGCTCCTGCCCGCCTCCAGCCTGTCATGCCCCTAAGTGATTTTGTTGTGGGAAAATACACATACGATTTACCATTTGAACTATATTAAAGTGTACGGTTCGTGGGCATGAAGTAGAGTGAGTGGTGTGTCACCATCACCACTGTCTTGTGCTAAAACATGTCCGTCACCCCAAGGGAAACCTAATACCCATTAATAGTCGCTCCCCATGCTCCCCTCCCCCAGCCCCTGGCAGCCACCAGCCTGCATCTGACTTGATGGATTTGCCTCTTCTGGACATTGCACATAAATGGCATCCTTCACCATGTGGCTTGGCATAATGTTTTCATGGTTTATATGCCCCTTTTTATGGCTAAATAATATTCCAATGAATGGATGGACCACATTCCATTTATCTACTCATCAGTTGATGGATATTTGGGTTGTTTCTGTTGATACTTTCTGGCTGTTGTGACTAGTGCTGCTGTGAACATTCATGTTCGTTTTGTCTCATCACCTGTTTTCATTTCTTGGGCTGCATGCCTGGGAGTGGAATTGCTGGGTCATATGGTGTCTCTGTGTTTAACTTAGTGAGGCACTGCCAGACTGGTTTCCGCAGAGATTGCACCATCTTACGTCCCCGCTGGCAATATGTGAGAGTCCCTGGTTTTCAGAGAAGCCAGAAATTGGGGTTTTTCTGTGAAATCCTCTTCATAACGCCTCGTGCTGAGCTGGTCGCTGGGGCTTGGCTGACCTGGATGGGGAGGGGGAAGCAGGTCCCTGGAAAACTGCCCGGCGGGAGCAGATCTGGGGTCTGTGCCACCTTCTGGGCCCACGGGAAGCTGTTTTTCTGGCTGTTGCTTGGCGCATGCGTGTGGTGTGATGGATCGTGTTACCCGGGGCTGTAAATCCCGCTGGCCACAGGGGAGATGTTTCTGAGGCTGGAGTGGGCTGGCTTTTCTTTTCTCCTTTTCCCCAGGAGGGAGGGGTGCTGGCTATGGCTTGAGGAGGAGAAGCGGTGCCCAGGGGAGGGTGGGCCTTGAGTCCCTCCCATTGCGCTTCTGGAGTTCGGGACCAGAGGCAGTTTTCCCCAGGGTTTCTGTGCCCAGCAGCCTGGGGCTTGGGGAGCACTTGTATGGGCTTGGGCCATGGGGAGGTTCATGGGGAGGTTGATGCTTGTCTGTGTCCCCCATGGTGGCTTGTAGGGAGCCTGACGTGTGGGGATATTAGTGGAAAAAAGACACACTTGGCTCTGGGGGTTGGTTAAAAAAGTAAGACCAGAAAACCCCTGGAAAATGGAACAGTTAAATTGATACGCATTGGTTGATTAGTCCATCCATCCATCCATCCTTCCTCCTTCTCCCCTCCTTCCCTCCCTCATCCATCCAACCCTCCATCCACTCCTCATTCATCTCATTCATCACCTTTTCCATCCATCCATCCATCCATCCATCCATCCATCCATCCATCCATCCTTCCTCCTTCTCCCCTCCTTCCCTCCCTCATCCATCCAACCCTCCATCCACTCCTCATTCACCTCATTCATCACCTTTTCCATCCATCCATCCATCCATCCATCCATCCATCCATCCATCCATCCTTCCTCCTTCTCCCCTCCTTCCCTCCCTCATCCATCCAACCCTCCATCCACTCCTCATTCATCTCATTCATCACCTTTTCCATCCATCCATCCATCCATCCATCCATCCATCCATCCATCCATCCACCCTCCCTCTCCCTTCCCTTTGTCTCTCCTTTATCCATCCATCTCTTATTCATCTCATTCATCACCTTTTCCATCCATCCATCCATCCATCCATCCATCCATCCTCCCTCTCCCTTCCCTTTATCCATCCATCTCTCATTCATCTTAGCATCCGTCCTTCATCCATCCATCCGTTCTCCCTTCGTCCGTCCATCCATCCACCCATCCATTTCTCCTTCCTCCTCCGTCCATCCATCTCCCGGTGAACACCTGGCTGAGAGCTTTCCCTGTTGGGACAGACCTGTCACTGGATGCCAGCTCTGATTGGCAAGCCTTTTTGTCTGACTGGTTCACTACTGTAGCTCCAGTGTTTGGAACAGTGCCTGCACATTGTAGATACCCAAATAATTTCCTGATTGGCCAGAATGTGTGGAGACCCCGTTGGCATGGGTTTGTTTAGCTTGGTCCCAGCTTGCGGGGGGCAGGTGGCACCTCTGTGGGCAGCACCCTGAGTTGGCTCTGAGTATGGTGACCGTCAGCTACTCCAGGCCACCGCCCCTCGGGCAGGGCCAAGGACAGGCTGTGATTGGGGTCCTGGCTCCTCCTTAGGGAGCCCAGTGACCTCTTTGCCAGGTAAGGGGCAAGGAAGCTGGTCTTCCTCCTTTAATAGAGTAAGGATTACAGGTGGGCCAGCCCTTTTACGCACAGAGGCCTGCACCCATGGCTCCTTGACAGGGGCACAGCTGAAGTTCCCTTGAGCCCAGAGATGCCAGGGGCAGGTTTGATATAGGAGACCCTTCACGTCACCCCTGCCCAGAGGTGTGGCATCCTTCCCATCTCACTTGGAGTGAAAGCCCCATGTGACCTCCACTTTCACCATCCGGGTCTCCCTGCTGTTCCTCTCCCACCTCAGGGCCTTTGCACTTGCTGTTGCCTCTGCCTGGAACACCCTTCCAAGACATCTGCTGGTTCCTTCTCTCCCCTCCTCCACATCTTTGCTTAAAGACGCCTTCCGGTGAGGCTGTCCCGGACCACCCACTTTAAAACTGCACCTCACCCCCCATCCCCTGCCTACCCACCTCACGCTTCTATTTTTCCCCATAGCACAGATACTGCCCACCACCCGATAATTACTCCCGTCTCACCCAGTGGAACGTCAGCTCCGCGAGGGCGGGGAGTTTGGGTCTGTTATTTGCTGCTGCGTCCCGGCACCTGTCCCGCAGGAGGTGCCTATAAAGCGTGGTTGACAATGGGGAGCAGCCAGGGCGGGGGGGGGCAGGAACTTTGCCTTCGCCCCTGTCCACGTGGGCCATACAGGCTCCTGTGAGCCAGGCCGGGCGAGGCTCACCCATGCCACTTCCCCTTCATCTTATGTCTTAGTTCAGAGCTGGGTTCCTGGGCATCTGTTCTGTGCCATGAGCCCCTGCTGAAGGTGGCCATCAAATGCTTGGCCGGTCCCCGATGTTTACAGCATGCCAGAAGCTAGAAACACAAGGTGGGAACAGTCAGCTTCATTCTAGCTGGTGTTTCCGTAGCAGCTTAACCTCACACCCCAGAACTGCTTCTGTCCTCAAGTCCTGTCCCATCCCCCCACCCCTGCCCCAGTGCTGGCTTCCGGGTCTCCATTCTCCTCGGGCCAGGCTGCCTGGCATGTTTTTGTTTAGTAGATATTTATTGGAAGCCTACTTTGTACCAGGCTCTGGGATATAGCAGTAAACAAAGCAAATATTTATTGAGCGCCTATCGTGTTGGGTTAAATGACGTCCTCCCCAAATTCATGTCCACCCGGAACCTATGAGTGTGATTTGATTGGGAGAGGGGTGTCTCTGCAGATGTAATTAGTTAAGATGAGGTCATACTGGAGAGGGTGGGCCTTAAATATAGTTGGAGTCCTTAGAAGAAGAGCGGGCACAGGCACACGGGAAAAAAGGCCGTGGGAAGATGGGCAGAGATTGGAGCAATGGGGCGACAAGTCAAGGAAACCTGGAGCCGCCAGGAGCTGGAAGGGACAAGGAAGGATCCTCCCCTGGAGCCTCTGGAGGGAGTGTGGCCCTGCTGACACCTTGATTTTGGACTTCTGGCCGCCAGATGAGTGAGAGGATCCATTTCCGTTGTTTTTAGCCATCCACTCTGTGGCAGTTTGTTATGGCAGCTCCGGGAAAATAATACACCTACTGTGTGCCAGGCACCATGCCCCTCATGGGGGGTTCAGCAGTCAATTAAAACAAACATTTATGGAGCAGCTACTATATGTCAGACACTGAGGAGACCGGCAGGGTCCCTGCCCACAGGCTCCCAGCACATGTGTGTGTCCCTGGCCCGAGACAGGCTGGCTGGGGTGGGGTGTCATAGACCGTGTCCCCTCTGTGGGGCTGGCGGCCACTCGAGTGCCGCGGGGGGTTCTGACGAGCGCGGGGGTCAGCGCTGGGGCCGGGGGCCTCTCTCCTGCCTGGCAGCTGATTTTGAATTCTGAAGCTTCCCCACCTGCCACAAGTCCCAGCGTCGGTCCCGTTAGTTCCAAGAAAATGTCAGGCGCGTGCAGGGCAGACAGCTCCCCTTTCATCTTCCTGGGCTCAGGTCTGAAGGCTCCCAGGCACATTTCAGCTTCCGTTCCGGCCCCTTAACAAACACCCCCTCCGCCTCCCCGTGCTCTCAGAGACATCCCAGCCCCAGTGGCTATAACCCCACCCTCCCTGATCTGAGCCTGGCTGCTCGGACACGGAAAATCTGTGGAATGTGTCTTGGTGTGGCCTCCCTGGCCGTCTCGCCTGGGGCCCGAGAGGGGATGTCCGGGCAGGACAGAAACTTCCCCCCGGAAAGAGGCCTCTGCCCAGCAGGGTCAGGGGGATGCAGGTGTGGCGGGTTCCAGCCTCACCTCGTGTTACTGGCGCTCACCTCCGCCTGACAGTTTCGTTCGTTGTGCACCTACTGTGTGCCCGGCGCTATGCTAGGCCCTGCAAGGCAGACACAGAATCACAGGCAGTGAGCTTTCTCCGTGGATGGAACACGGGCTTGGCAGGCTTGTGGGGCGCTGCCGAATCAGACCCACAGCCTATGGGGCTCTCCCAGGGCGGCTGCGTGGCCCTGGCCGTGTGCACGGGTGCTCCCAGCATGGGCTGGGCCTGCAGTTTGCAGCCCTCCTCCAGCCGGCTCTGTGGGCCCGTGGTTTTTGGTTTGGGTATGCGAGGCCCGGTGGGGCTTGCGGTGTCCCCGTCCTATGGGGCTCAGTAGCGTCCCACGCCACCTGGCGAAGCAAGTCCTTAACCTCGCCAGAGCGCTCTCCCCCCTGTGGAGCCCTGACCTTAACCTCGCCAGAGCGCTCCCCCCCCTGTGGAGCCCTGACCTTAACCTCGCCAGAGCGCTCTCCCCTGTGGAGCCCTGACCTTAACCTCGCCAGAGCGCTCTCTCCCCTGTGGAGCCCTGACCTTAACCTCGCCAGAGCGCTCTCTCTCCCCTGTGGAGCCCTGACCTTAACCTCGCCAGAGCGCTCCCCCCCTGTGGAGCCCTGACCTTAACCTCGCCAGAGCGCTCTCTCTCCCCTGTGGAGCCCTGACCTTAACCTCGCCAGAGCGCTCTCCCCCCTGTGGAGCCCTGACCTTAACCTCGCCAGAGCGCTCTCCCCCCTGTGGAGCCCTGACCTTAACCTCGCCAGAGCGCTCTCCCCCCTGTGGAGCCCTGACCGTAACCTCGCCAGAGCGCTCTCCCCCCTGTGGAGCCCTGACCTTAACCTCGCCAGAGCGCTCTCCCCCCTGTGGAGCCCTGACCTGGCCGAGTTTGCCTTATTGAGCATCTGCTGTTTACCAGGCACCCTTCACAAGTGTGCTGTCCTCCTGCGTCCGTGGAGCAGGGACACGCATGTTCCCTGTCTACAGTGGAGGAAACTGAGGACAGAGCCCCGAGGCACCTTGCCCGAAGGGGGAATGACAGGCCCCTGTCCCTGGGGGGCCACTCGGCCTCCCTCACCCCCAGAGCAAGATGTGTCTTCGGCTGGCAGGCTCCTTCTCGACTTGCACGCTGTCTGCCGCTGCTTCTCTGTTCCTGCTATCCCGATCCCACCGGTGTCATCTCGTGCAGGGACGCTTGCGAGAGCCCCCCAGGCCTCTGGGTTCCACACTTGCTCTTCACGGCGCCTGCTTGTCAAACACCCCGATCCTTTCCTCTCTCCCTCAACCACCTTCCGTGGCTCCCCATTGCCCTTTGAACAAAATCCATCCTTTCCGTGGCCCGTGGGCCTTGAATGACGTGATGAATTTCTCAAGCACGAAATGCCTGGTCTCATCTCCGGGTTCTCGCTCAGGTGGTGGCCTCTGCCTGGAGCCCCCTCCACTTCCCCCTCCCCCGGCTGTGTCTTGTTCACGCTCCAGAAGGTTCTCCCTGCCACCCCCTCGCCCTCCCCAAGGCTTCCAGAGCCCCCAGCCTGCTCTCAGAATCACTATTTGCTGCTTATCTGCACCCCGCCGGGGCACCGAGACCCTCTGTGGCCTGGACCCTGCCTCATTCACTAGCCTGGAGCTCAGCTCACAGTGGGGACCCCTAAGAGTCTGGAGATCAATGGATGTCCACCACCCTCTCCTGACCCCAAAGCTCCCACACCCTGCAGTGATACTGGGGCCACTGTATCACATTCCTGCTCTAGCCTGGATCCATTTCTCAGAACCCCTTTCAGCCAAGACCAGATCCAGGAGACCCCCACGTTGCCCCATGGGTAGCTCTCGTCCTCTCCTACCCTTGTCTTTGATGAAGTAATGTCATGTTTTTTCTTGGCATGCACCTCCAAGTGTTGCTGATGAAGTCAAAGCTTAATCCCCACCCCTGCCCCGCCGTTCACACTGTTATGCAAACACCACTTTTATCTAGTTTCGAAACATTTCCATCATTGCATGGTAACCCCCATACCCATCAGTCGCTCCACACCCCTCCATCCCACCCCCCGCCCTTGGCAACCACCAGTCTGCTTCCTGTCTCTGTGGATTTATCATTCTGGACGTTTCCTATAAGTGGAATCATATGGTATCTGTCCTTTCATGTCTGACTTCTTTCACTTAGCATCACGTTTGCAAGGTTCATCCACGTTGTGACATGTGTCAGTGCTTGGTTCTTTTTTATAGCTGAACCATATTGCGTTGTACAGATAGACCACGTTCTGTTTATTTCTCCACTCATTGGCTGATGGGCACTTGGGTTGTTTCCACCTTTGGCTATAGTGAATACTGCTGCTGTGAATACCTTGATTTGTTTCAGTCTCTGTTTTCCATTCTTTTGGGTATATGCCTAGGAGCGGAATTGCTGGGTCCTACAGTAATTCTATGTTTAACATTTTTAGGAACTGTCAAACTATTTTCCTAAAAATAAATTTTTTTTTTCAAGCTGGCGAAAAATGTGGCTAAGGTTGGGGGAGATAGAAATGGAGCTTATTAAAATAAGCTCGTGGTGAATGCAGGAGGTGCAAGATCCCCAGAGTCCCCTGGCTTTGGGGACCACCTGCACATGAGGATGCTGGGCCATGGAGCTGGCGGAGTGATCCTTTGACAGGTGGGTGGTGGGGGCATGAACCCCAAGCTCGGCGGTGGACACTCTGTGAACGTTGAGGTCGTGGGAAGCCAGGCCTTGGCACGAGGAGGGTGGGGAAGTGGCCGAGGATTCTCCAGGACTGGTTTGAAAAGGTGTCACTTCCCTGGCTTCTGGAGCCCACATGCAGTGCACGCCGTGAGCATCTTTCCGGGGATGCCATCCCCAGTCGGCATTTCATTAGGCAAAGGAGGTTAGAAATCTACTGGTAAATTAGACTTCTCGCCGCCTCATGCAATGCAAAGTCACATAGCAACTTGGAAGTTGTGCGTGGCGCTCTTGGAAAGGCACGCAGATTGAGCTTCTCTCTGCCCAGGTGCTGCCCTCTTCCTCTTGCAGAGAGCGGGCAACCGTTTAAAACCCAGAGAGAGGCCAGAATAGAGCTGGCTTTGCTGCATCAGACCACCAGGGTCTGCTGGGCTTTGTGATGAGCTGGGACACAGGGAATTCTGGGACAGGGTCCAGCACTGGTGGCCACAACTGACCCCTCTCCCAAGGCCAGTCTCTTGTCTCTGGGCTGCAGGAGGGCTGCCACGTTGCTCTTGGTGGGACTGGCGGGGGCAGCTCTGCCTCCCTTCCATGTCCACAGCATCGCTGTGACACGGCTGCAACTACTGCAGTGACAGTACTAGTGACTGTAATAATAGTAGCTCCCATTTGCTGAGCAGGACTGTTTCCACGTTCGTGAGAATTACACAGTGCATCCTGTCTCAGTGTCTGGGAAAAGTCCACGTGGGCTTTTTTCCTGAGGTGGTCATAGGTGTGGCAGTTTGGGCTCTGGAATTCTTTGGCTTTGCAGTGTTGGAAGGATTGACAGCACCCGATGGAAAGGTTGCCTCCTTTGTGACTCCCTCCTTCTCTGGGTGAGTCAGAACTTTTGATGGCAAGTGACAGAAAGCTGGGTTGGGCTGGCAAAGGCAAAACACACAGAAGGAGTGCCTTGGCTTCCCTAAATGAAGTAGCAGCTATGATCTGCCTTCAGGCATGGCTGTATCAGGACCCAGCTGTGCTCTCTCTACCCTTCAAATCTGCCTTCCTGGGGCTATGTTCTCGGGTAGGTCCCTGCCAAGTGGTGGCCCCTGAGAGCTCCAGGCTTTCATCCTCCTGGCTTACAGCCCCAGTGGATAGTGCCTGTTTCTGGTTCCTTCTCAGTCTCATGACTGACTCTCATTGGCTCAGATTGGGTCAGATGCCCATCCCTGTACCAATTGCTGCCCCAGGGGAAGCAGGAATCTGATTGGCCAGGCCCAGATCACATGATCACACCTGGAGTCTGGGGAGGGAAGATGGTCCCTAAAAAGAAAGTCAAGTCTACTGTAGCAGGAGATGGGGGTGGGGAGTGGGATGCAGTCATGGCCCCCAGATGGGAGGGAAGGGGGTCTTGTTCTTCCTTTGATCGCCATGATCTCAATCTTCCCTCCCAATATCCCTCCACATCAGACCTCCAAAGGGCAGAGGTTTAGGGCGCCCACGCCCTTGAAAGACAGTTGTCATTGGAGGGCAGGGCGATGAGGGACGTTGGGATGAAATTACAGGGAGCTGGGGGTACACATGTGATGCAACCCCAGCCCGAGAGGGTACATCACATGGGGGCATCCAGGTGCCAGGCCCCTGCGCCACCTTGGATTCTCCTTAGCTCCTGGGTGGCGGGTGTGAGTGGGGGGTTTGCACATGACAGGGGCCTGATGGACACCCCTTTTCTGAGTGGCTGAGTGTGGAGGAGACCCGAGACCTGCCAGGCTTTCAACCCGGGCCTGGACGGCGGAGCCAGTTATAACCTCAGGCAGGCTGCTTCGAGCAGTGGCTGGCGGAGAAGGGAGAGAAGGGTCCTGGGGAGGTTGGGGATCCCCAGAGATTTCTGGACAAAGGCCTCTTCTGACCAGGGGCTCTCTTGCTCTCTTGACTGGAGTCCTTTCTTCTTCCTGGGCCTCAGTTTCCCCATCTGTAAAGCCAGTGGGTTCCTTCCATCCTGGACACATGAGTGCTTTCTTCCCCATGGACAGCATCCTTTGCCTGCCCCTCCGGGAGCCACCTGGGGCCCAGCCGGCTCTCATGCGTGTCCTCAGCTGTTTCCCCGGTGTGGCCCTCGGACTCCCAGTCGCTTCGCTCTCAGCTCACGTCCGGGCCAACCTCACATCTGTCCTGCTCCCCCATCATGGTGTCACTCACCCTCCTCAGAGGGTCACTGGGAGGCCCAGGCAGGCCCGACTTTGCCCGGGGTTGCACTGTGACCTGTGTTCTGCCCGAGCCGACCCTGCTCACCACCATCACCCTGGACGGTTGCACGGACTTTCCCTCCTGGGACAGGCCCAGCAGTTGCCTGCCTGAGCTGCTAGGTGCTTTCGGGGAACCTTGCCCTGGTGGCTCAAACTGGCAGAGGACTTGGGGTGGGGTTGGGTGGGCTGAGGGTGCTTGGGAGCCATGGGGGGGTCGTGGGGGCAATGCCCGCAGAGTTAGAGCTCCCGTGCCTGCTGAGCGAGGGCCTTGGCAGCGGGGGAAGACGCGGCTGTCGCCGACGTGGCTTGTGCAGCAGCTGCTGGCCTGTGGCTGGGAGAGGCCTCAGACACCACGTGGCGTCTCCCACTGCTGTCGGTGGGCACGGAGCTTGCCAGTGCCACGGAGGAGGGTCCCGGAGGACCCCTGTGTGCTCTCGCTTCCTCACAGGGGCCACAGGAAGGAACTGGGGCCCCGGCAGGGTCCACAAGGAGCAGCTGCCCTGTGACTGATCTTCCTTGCTTTTCTGGTCTCCTCACAGGTGCCTGGCACAGGGAGGCCCTCGAGCAGATGACGAAGACTGGCTTTTAATCCTTGGAGACCATTGACAGGGAGCTTACAGGGGCCCACGAGCCCCCCTGGACGCCCACCACCATGTCGGGGTCCACGCAGCCCGTGGCACAGACGTGGAGGGCCACCGAGCCCCGTTACCCGCCCCACGGCGTTTCCTACCCCGTGCAGATCGCCCGGCCACACACGGTAAGGGGCACGAATGTGCGCCTGGGGTCACCTTTGGGGCCTTCTCTTGTCACCGGGTTCCTATTTCTCCTTGGAATTGAGGCTGGAGCGGCTCTAGCGGTGTCCCGCCAGGCCTCACTGTCCCCCGCGGGGAGGTGGGGTGCTTTGGCAGAGACCACTGGCATCTGTGGCCTGGGGACAGCTGGTAAAATCTCTTAGCTCCCATTTTAAAGCGAGGAAGATGGAGCCCAGGGCCAGGCTGAGCTGGGATCTCTGCCTCTGAGTCGGCTGTGGGATTTGCATGCAGACGTGGAGCTCCTGCTATATACACTGTCAGCCCAGCCTCAGTCGGGCTTCCCTGCTTTAGGATTGGGGTGGCTTCCTAGGGGCCGTGGCCCGCAGACGCTCCCCTCCCCAGTCCTCAGGGCCTGGGGCCGATTCACTGCAGTGGTGCCCAGCGCTCTGAGACAATGGGGTCCAGCGCATGTCATTCTCTGAATCCCCGACACGGGGGTCGCAGGGGTTAGTTCTGCTCACAGGGGAGTCTCCCCATTGTTGTGTGAGTGGGGGAGTGGCCTGCTGGGGAGGGAGCGGGCGTGCCCTTGGTCAGCTCTGTTTTAAAAAAAAAAATGTTTTGCTGCGCCGCATGGCCTGTGAGATCTTAGTTCCCTGACCAGGGATCGAACCCGTGCCCCCTGCAGTGGAAGCGTGGAGTCTTAAACTTTGGACCGCCAGGGAAGTCCCGTTGGTCAGCTCTTTTGAGCTGCACCCCGCTCTGTCCACCTCCTAGTGGGGGCCCCCTTTCCTGACTTCATCTCTAGTTGCATGTGGCCCTGAGGATGAGGCTTGGTTCTGTTCTGTATCCTCAGGGGCTTGCCAGAGGGCTCTCAGGGTCCTGCACCTCCCCCGTTTGACCTCCTGGCTGCTTGGTGAGGGGCTGCGAGGGTTTGCAGTTGCAGCCGGGGTCAAAGCTTGCTGTGCTGGCCCCTATGTGAACACGCCTGTGTCTGTCCTGCTTGGCTGGTGTGGTCCCTCCTGAGATGCAGAGAGGAAATGGCGTGGGAGGGCTTTTCTGTCTTCCATGAGCGAGATGTTTTTGCATTTGAGCCCACGGGACCAGCCTGGGGGTGTCCCAGAAACAGTGGCCTCTTGAGGATTTGGGCCCCCAAGATGCTTTTGAGAGCCAGCTGTGATAAACGGGCACATTCTGGATGGAGTCGTCGAATTCTCACAAACAACCCAATGAGAGAGCACCTTGCATTATCATCCCATTTTGCAGATGAGGAGACTGAGGCTGGGAGGTTAAATAATAGGCCTCAGGTTAAATCACCGTGAGAAGGCAGTCGGCTTCAGCTTCAGGACTCTGAGCCCCTGTGAAATGGATGACTATTTATTGGTCACCTACTGTGTGCCCAGGGCCGAGGACTGTGCCCCTGGGGGTCATTTACTATTATGTGTGCTCATCACCTTTATCATAATCACAATAACGGAAATAGGCATTGTCGTCTGAGTGCTTACTACAGGGTGAGCATTTTGTTTATGCCCTTTATGTATACAGTTGCACTTGCCTCTCTTATCACTGAAGTGAGGGTACCCTTATGCGGTGCACTTTGTAGATGGGGAACATTTTGCAGGTGAGGAAACAGGACAAGTCGCTTAATGATTCTGAGCCTCGGTTGTTCATCCATAAAATGGAGTAATGACAGCATCTGTCTCCTAGATTCTCCTGGGGATTAAACGTGATGATCTGTGGAAGGTCCTTATGACAGTGCCTGGCAGACACTCAGCCAGCTATGTCCACTTGCAGTATTGTCACTGTCACTACAGCTGCTTGGAGGGGCTGCCTCCCCTGGGGGCTCCTGGTGGTTGCCTCTGGTTTCTCTTCTTTCTCGTCCCCTCCTGCCAGGTTCCTACCCCCTCCCACTCCCTCCCCGTGGGCCCAGCCTCGGTTAGTCCTTGAGTCCCTGTGGCCCCTGCCATCCTGCAATGCCCCCGTCCTTTGCCCCAGCTGGGCCCTCTCGCAGTCATTTGGCGTCACCAGCTGATCTCAGACACCGCCCGCACTTTTCCCGCTGGGCCGTCAGTGACGCAGGATGCGGCCGGGTAGGACCCAGTGGTCACTTCCTCCGGGCAGGCGGCTGAGGCCGGGGGTGAGCAGGGGCCCTGGGTAGCTACGAGGCGGGGCATCCTTATCCTGTGTGGTGGCAGCAGTGGGGCCCCACTTCCTGATCACCCTGCCTCGTGCTGGGGCGACCCAGCTGGGGGCCGCTGCTTGTTACTGGGAAGGCAGGAACAAGAATTCTAGGCATCCTGGCGGGGTCTTGCTCTCCTGGGCATGTGTCCGGGGCTGGAGGCACTTTTCTTCGGCTGGGGGGAGGTGAGTGTTGGGACTGTAATCTGGAGGTCCTCCTGCAGCCCTGTGCCCCCTAACTCCTTACCGCCAGCCCCGTGTACAGGCAGGGTTTGTGAGATGCCCCCATTTTGGGGGGCGGAGGGTTTTTGGAAGACAGAGGGCGGAGGAAAAGGGGAAAAGGCGTGGAAGGCAAATGCCCCATCCAAGGGCCAGGCGGGAACCCAGGGGTCCCAGCTTCTTGTACAGTAGTTGAGGCAGGTCTGCTGGGATGAGGGGGCGGGGCCTGGACCCCGTGACCTGTGACCTTCCTGGGACTCAGCTCACTCCCATACCTGCTCCCAACAGGCTTGCATCCAGGGTGGCATCTCCTGGCCCTGGAGGCTTCTTCCAGGGTGTCTGGGCACGGGGCTGCTTTGATGGTGGGTCCCCCCCTGGAGCCCGGAAGAACCTCCAGATGTGGCTTTGAATCCCTGTTCCTCCCAACTCACTGAGTGACATTCGGCTGCTCACTTAACCCCGTGGGGGCAGCCTCAGTCTTCCCATCTGCAGTATGGGTGTTGTGGACCTGAGCATCGCTGGCGGATGTTTGCGAGGTGCCCGGGGCGGTGTCTGTATGTGGCAGTCGCCTCCTTCCTCCTGGCGGGGTGGCAGGAGACCAAGGAGGCTCTGCACTCTGAGAGGGGCGGTGGGAGCTGCCTTCTCTGCTGGCCTGCGCCTCAGCCTGCGTCATGTCCGGGCTGCCTGGTGTGTTACGCCGGCGCAGATGGAGGGCTTAATCCCAGGTGTGCTTCCCCTGACCCAGCCTCAGGCGCACTCCGAGCCTCTCTTCATGGTGCTGGTGCGCGTGGCTCGTTCAGTCCCACCTGCTCCACCCTCAGAGCCGCTCTGAGCCCTGTTCTCTCCTTCTCTGTGGTCTCGGCTTCCCTCCCCCGCAGTATCAGGGCCCCACATCTTTCCCTGAGGGTCCTGGCGGGCTCCTGGCACTGAGGGTCTCCCAGGATTCAGGGTCCCAACACATCCTCCCCTCCTTGTCTCCTTTCCAGCTTTCTAGAGCCCAGCTTGATTCTGCCTTCTCTCCCAAGCCCCCTGGGACCCCCTGAGCTCTCTCGAGTTCCTGCAAGCTTTGCACTAAATGAATGCGTTAAAGTCCAAAGACACGGGAGTCAATCCCAGCGCCACTCCTGCCTGCTGTGTGGCCTTAGGCAAGTTACTTAGCCTCTCTGTGCCTTAGTGTTAGAAGGGCTTTTCAGAGCGCAGACTCTGGAGCCAGACCGCTGGCATTCATGTCCTGCCTCAGTGACTTCCTAGCTGTGAAACTTTGGACGAGTGGTCTTACCGCCCTGTGCCTCAGTTTCCCCATCAGTTGAGCGAGGGTAGTTATAAGACTCTGAGGATCAAGTTAGTTGACATGTGCCGAGGCCTCTGCACAACGCCCGGGCTGAGTAAGCGTGACTGATACAGTGCAGTGTTGATGACTTTGATGCTGCTGCTGTCATGACGACAGCGTGCCCGCTAGTATCCTCTTCCGAATGGCCCCCAGGGTACACTGTGGGCTTTTCCTCTAGAGGAGGGATTGGCAACCCTTCTCTAAATATTTCAGGCTTTTCCGGCCACTCGGTCTCGGTCACAACTACTCCGGCACTGTTGCCGTCCTAGCGTGAAAGCAGCTCAGCCAACACGTACAGGAATGGCCATGGCCGTGTGCCAGTGACACCTGACGAAACAGGCCGAGCCTGGCTTTGGCCTTGGGCCCCGTTTGCTGACTCCTGCCCTAGATCAGTGCTTATCAGGCTCTCTGTGGGAAGGACCAGTCTGTTTCATTTCCAGTTTGTCACAAATGGATACATGGTCCTTCCGCACGTGACCCAGTTCGCAGGCACGGGGACGGGTCTAGGCCAAGGCCAGCAGGACTGTGTTGGCCGTGCGCTCAGGTGCCGCGGTCCCGTCAACAAGCTCTCAAGTAGGATCTGAATCCTCTCGTCTTCAGCGCTCCCCCCAGACCAAGGGTCGCGGACCCAGGAGCCTGCTTGGGCCACGTACATGTGTGAGGGCGGCAGGTGGGGTTGGAATGTTTTGTTAACACGTGGAGGGTTCTCGCGTTCTGAGACGTGGCTGGAGGTTTCCAGCCTGAGTGCCTGGTGTCTTCAGGCTCCTGTGACCACAGTGAGCCCCACCTTCGGTCTCTCTTGGGGTCTCCCTGGTTCTTGCCTTCCTGTAGAGATGCAGGCACCCTCGGTGGTCCCTGGACTCAGAGCCCTGGGGTGGAGATCAGTGTGGATACCACAGAAATGGCCCCCAAATGTTCCTTGGAGGGACCATGCTAATGAGGTCATCCTGCTTGGTTCCCAAACTGAGAAACTGAGGCCAGAAGGGTTCATGCAGTGGCCGCCCCATGCCCCTGCCTGCCTCAGGGGCCCTGGGGGCCGTGTGCCTTTTCCCGCCTCGGTTGGCAGTGGTAGGCGCCGTCCTGCCGGGGCCCTCTCCCAAGGGATTGGACCGTCTGCCTCTCTGCCGCTTTGTTCATTTTGCTTTTGTGTGAGAGGGAATTTTCCTCCCAGCAGACTGCAGTGCTTGCCGATTTCTTCTCACACCTCTGCGTGCGTGTGCACACCGGATCTGTGCCTGGCAGCCTCGCCAGCATGATCCCAGAAGCTGCCGCCCCCTCCCTCCAGCCCTTTCTTCTCGTTCCTTCGTTAGCACCTGGTGCCTTGGGCAAGACATCGTGGGGTGTGGGGGAGGGGGGAGGCTGAGTCCTCTGCCCTCTGGAAGCTGCCCTCAGTCTTAAGGGAAACCCTTGGAGAGTTAAGGGGGATGCTTGGTTGGAGACACAGAGGCCTCCTTCCATCTGGGTCAGGCATCCGTTTCAGTTTTCTTTCTTTCTTTTTTTTTGGCCGCGCCGTGCGGCATGCGGGATCTTAGTTCCCCGACCAGGGATTGAACCCGTGCCCCCTGCAGTGGAAGCGCAGAGTCCCAACCACTAGACCGCCAGGGAATTCAGGCGTCCATTTCACTGATGAGGAAACTGAGGCTCAGAGAGTTTAAGGGATGGACAGATACCTCTAGCCCGAGGCCTTGCAGCTTCTTGCTTCCACATCGGGCTGCCCAGGAAGGCCCTTCCCTCATTTCCAGCCTCTGAGGTTGACAGGATCCCTCTTGATTCCAGTTACTCATTCTCTCTCGCCTCCAGCCTCCTAGCGTCTTACATGTGTTTGTTTTGGAGGGTCTGAAACACATACATTTCCAACACACCTACGTGGTATCATCTAATTCTCTTTGCAGAAATAACTGCTTAAAAAAAAAAAAAGCCAGACAGCAAAAGAATGACTAGATTTTTTTGGAAAATTGGGAGAATTAAGAAGGGTGCCAAGAAGAAAATAAATCACCTACAATCCCACGCTTTCCCAAGCCTTACTCATGTCAGACATCACTAATTGATTGCCACCCCACAGTATAACTGGGTGTTCTCTGCAGGCAGAACTAATCGATTTGGATTGGTACACATAGGAAGCCTGTCCTGTTTTCTCCTTTGAAAGGCTTCTCTTTTCTAGCTTTGTTTTTTTTTTTTTAAACATTTTAATGTGTCTCAAATCAGGGTGTAGTTGCTAATCGGGGTACATCTGTTAGTGTTTAGTTTTTCCACAGATGGCAATGGGTAATGGATGGCATATTACTGGAGAAAGCATGTTTTGCCTGGAGTTTATCCTTCTGACTTTGAGCTGTACTTGCCTATGTGACACACGTGTGTAGGTTTTCCCTCTGTAAGACGGGGGACTCCCACGTTGGGGCTTTGTTTTGGAATCTGGTCTTTGAGCCTTGCAGACCGGCAGCATTTGCCGTGTCATCCGCTGTCCCCTGGCGTGGATGCCTTTGTCTTGTTGTGTCACTTGCACCCATGGCAGACGTGCAGGTTGTGCCTTTTTCCATTTGTCTCTGCTAACACGTGTGCTCAGTTGTCTCATCTGGAAAGAGGGCAGGACCAGGTGCCCTTTAGCTGAATGTGTCACTTCTCCTTGGCGATTGGCCCCAGGAATGTCCTCTGGCTGGACTGGGTCGGAGGGCCGGGAAAGGATGTGGGAGGGTCCCCGGGTACAGGAGCAGCACCGGGCAGGGGGCTCTGGCCCTGCCTCGCTGTGTGGGCCGCACTGCAGCGGGATGGGTGCTTAATGGTCTGTGTCCTCTGCTGCAGGACGTCGGGCTGCTTGAGTACCAGCACCACCCCCGTGACTACACCTCACACCTGTCGCCTGGCTCCGTCATCCAGCCCCAGCGGAGGAGGCCCTCCCTGCTGTCCGAATTTCAGCCCGGGAATGAAAGGTGAGGAGAGGTTTGCGCGTCCACTGCTCAGACAGGGAAGTGGAGGCCTGTGCTCACGAAGAGCTCGCAGGGTCGGTGTTAAGCGAAGGGGTGTCAGGCTGTGCCCTTGTCCTGGTGCGGCTGTGGCTGGGACGGGGATGGGGGTGGGCAGCAAAGAGCCACGTGGCCCTTGGACTTCCCGCTGTGAGCCTGCAGTGGCCTCTGGGTGTGTGGCCCAGGCAGGAGGGGGTGACCACCAAGAAGTGGGGGAGTGGGGCTGGGTTGCTGGTTGGGAGTGACGTGTCCACAGCTGGGTGCACGTGGGGAGGCCCCTTTCTCCCCTCCCTTTGTCATCCCCTTTCCTCCGAGTCCTCTGCCATCCCTCAGCTGGCAGACTGGGCCTGTGGGCCTGCCTTGCCTTCCTTAAATCCAGGTGGGAGAGAGCAAGCCATACGGCGGGTGGGGACCCAGTGAGGGGAGGGCCGAGGCCAGAGCAGGGCCCCAGGGTGCCTGAGACAGTAGCAGCACTGAACCAAAGCGGCTTCTTTGTGTCACACCACGCGGCTTGTGGGATCTCAGTTCCCCGACCAGGGATTGAACCCAGGCCACGGCACTGAAAGCCTGGAGTCCTAACCACTAGGCCACCAGGGAACTCTTGGGAGTCCTGAGCTTCTAACACGCGATGGCCTATTGTAGGCTGCGGGCGCCCAGCGGGCACTTAGACAGGCAGCCCTGCCTGCAGGAAGCCCACAGTCTAGCAGGGGAGATGCAACAAACACACACGGTGACCCCAGAAGGAGGCAGGTGCCCTGTTTCCTGCAGGGCAGGGAAGGGCTACTATTTCGCTGGAGAGGCCGCGAAAGGCCTCTCGGGAGAGATGCTTGGCCACTAAGTAGCCAGCCTCTCAGAGAGTGGGGTGAAGGCCTTCCAGGTGGAGGGAGCAGCGCGTGCAAAGGCCTGGAGGTGGGAATGTGCTTGGAGTGTTCCAGAAAGGCGAGGAGGCCGGGTGGCTGGGCTGAGCCAGGTGGCTGGGGGCCAGGAGGGTGAACTTCGAGGGGACTATGGGAGGGTTTAGAGCTTTGGAGGGCCAGGATATAACTTCCACCCTCAGATCCTTCCGGCCACGTGCAGTGATTCTAGAGGCAAGCAGGGACCACTGAGGCTGGGCTGGCCCAGGGGCCCTGTCCCATCGTCTCTTCCTTTGTCACCTTGCTGAGGCTGCGAGGTTGAGGGATGGCCTAGGTGGGACCAGAATTCCGGAGAGCTGGCCTGGGCCTTTTGTGCTGCCACAATTGCATGGAGGCAGCCAGGGCCCCGCGGGGAGGCCACTGCCGCGGGCCATGGCTTCAGTCCCTCTGCACCGGGTGGCTTAAAACAGCAGAAACGTGTTCTCTCCCAGTTCCTGGGGGACAGAAGTCTGAAACCCAGATGCCAGCAGGGCTGCACTCCCTCTGAAGGCTCTGGGAGAGGACCTGTTCCTGGCCTCTTCCAGCTTCTGGAGGCCCAAGGTGTTCCTTGGCCTGCTGCTGCATCACCCCAGTCTCTGCCCCCCTCTGTGTCTGTGTCCTCGACTCTTCTTAGGAGGACGCTTGTCATTGAGTTTAGGTCCCAACTTAATCCAGTATGACCTCATCTCAGTTAATTACATCTGCAAAGACCGTACCTCCAAAGAAGGTCACATTCTGAGGTTCTGAGATGGCATGAATTCTGGGGGGGCACGAACCTATTATGGTGCCCTTTTCATGTTTACATGTAGACGCCACGTGCTTCCTGCGGGGCATCCTGTAATTGTGAAGCTGTTGGTTCTCAGGTGGGCAGGAGGGGCATCTTGTGACCTGGCTTTGGCGAGAGACGGGCCCCCCAGGGAGGAGAGGACAGCAGCAGAGCCTCAGCCCCCATTGCAGTCAGTAACACTCATTCCGCCTACGCGCACTGATTGAACGCCTGCTGTATGCCAGGCACTAGACACATGAATGTCCCTGCCCTTGGGGAGCAGACGTTCTGGGACGGGGGAGGCAGCCACCAAACGTGCGTGAACCAACAAGCAAATGGTGATGGCTGCAGAGAAAGAGAAAACGAGATGGGGTGAGATGGGGTATGTCTGGTGGGCAGGGAGACTGCTCTTAGGAGGAGGCGCCCCGTGCACTGAGACAGGATGGCGAAGAGGTAGCCTGGAAGGGGCTGGTGTGGGAGTGTTCCAGCCTAGTCAGCGCGTAGCCCCTGCGGCAGGAATGCGGTGGGCAAGGTGAACGAGGGCCAGACCAGGCAGGGCCTGAGGGTGGGGGGAATGCGTTTGGATTCTATTCTAAGTTTATTGGGCAAAAAACACCAACTTGAAAAGCATTTCAGCAGGGGCAGTATTTGGGCTGTCTGGTAAGGAGCAGGAGCTGGAGGTGGGGGCTGGGAGTCATGGCTCAGCTGTGTGTGCTCAGGCAAGGCCATGGCCTCTCTGGGCCAGTTTCCTTCTCTGTAAACTGGAGAGGAGGGTTAAGGAGAGTTAGTTGGGAGTGATTAGGCTGGACAGCTCCTATCTCTGCATAAGGTTGCTGGGCTGACTTGAAAAGGAGGCAAGGCCAGGTTGAGCAGCCAGAGTGCTGTGATCGGCTAGTGATGTCTGCTTTGGGTGAGTGATGTGCAAATAGCATCATGTGTGTTATTGTCTGTGCTAGACCCACAGTGTTTTCCAGACTTTCCCCGTGAATGACCAGGGATCTTGTTTCAATGCAGAGTCAGATTCAGTAGGTCTGGGGTGGGACTCAAGATTCTGCATTTGTAACCAGCCTCAGGAGGGGCTGAGGCTGCTGGTCTGGGGGCCACACTCAGTGAGGGAGCAGGGAATCAATCACCAGTACATTCTCTTGCTGTAAACGTAGTTAGTGAATGCTGACTCGGAGGAAGACAGAGCTGTATTTGAGTCCTGCCTCTCTGTGTGCCCTTGAACAGATGGGCACTCCTCCCTCAGGACGGGCAGCAGATGTGATGCCGTGTGCCCTTGCCCCCCACAGGTCCCAGGAGCTTCACCTGCGACCCGAGTCGCACTCATACCTGCCTGAGCTGGGCAAGTCGGAGATGGAATTCCTGGAGAGCAAGCGCCCTCGCCTGGAGCTGCTGCCTGACCCGCTGCTGCGGCCCTCGCCCCTGTTGGCCACTGGCCAACCCGGGGGCTCCGAGGACCTGTCCAAGGTAAGGCCTGGCCTCAGCCGGGAGCTCCTCTGAGGGTTTGGGTGCTGCTGCGATCGGGCGGGGAACAAGGGAGGGGGTGGGCGTGCTGGGCTGGGGGGATGGCTTGGGCGAAGGCTGGGAGAAGGACTGAGCCTGGGGCGTGCAGAGGCTGGGCAACCAGAGGAGGGTCCAGGGACGAGCTTGGCTCCGTGGGCCACTTCTTGGCTGGAGAGGGACAGCTTCCCCCACTGCCCCCTCCAGCTGCCCGAGTGTGTCCAGCCTGTGGGGACCACTGTGTCCCAGAGGGCGCCTGCATTTTACTCTTCTTTAAGCAGAAAGTCGAGCTGAGATGGAGGGGGAGAATGTGCACAGGTTAAGCGCTCATGGTTTGCTGCTGAGAGAGGTTTTTCTGCTATTTCAGTGAACCTCAGGACCGTCCACGCTAGAAGCTCGTTTGCTCTGTATCTAAACGGAGGAATCACAGCCAGTGGCCCAGATGCTTCTGTCCCCTAGGGTCCCCCAGCTGCCTCAGAGGCTGTCATTTCACTGTCACTGCCTAGGGTGGGGCAGGGACTACGGCCGGATGATACGCTCATCCTTGGCCGGCTGCGTGATGGATGTCCTTTCCGCACGTGCTGAGCAGTGCCTTTATGCTCCTTCGTGACCGTGAGGACGCACATTAGCTCATTAACGGCCGCCCAGCTGCTGGGTGAGGTCAGTGCTCGTCTCACTGCAGCACCAGCGGGGGTGGATGGGGCCTGGGAGCCAGGACAGGGGAGGGAAGTGGCCCACTCGGGCCTGCTGGATCCTCTTCTCTGCCTGACACTGGATTGGTGGGATTTCAGGCTGAGGCCAGTGCTTTATCGGGGGGCTGACAGGAAAGGGGTTTCCCGGGGTGGTCACGATGATGGTGACAAGCTAACACGGAGGCCCTGACCGTGTGCCGGGTGCCGTGTTGAGTGTGCGTGTCCTTCCATTGTGCCTTCCCAGCCGGATGAAGCCCGGCCTGCGGTCACCTCTTATAGACGGGGCCCCAGGCTAAGAGAGCCACTCACCCACGGTCACTGGGAGGTGGCGAGCGGGCCCTGAAGCCCAGGCAGCCCGGGTCTGTAGCCCGGGTCTGCCCACCAGGCTGCCCCGCCTCGGGCTTCCCCTCTGGTCCCCCGTGCCTGCCATTCTGCCATCCCCTGCGTTAGCCGCCTCCTCATAGGTTCCATCACTGCTCAGCCTCCTGGGAGGGACGTTGCCATCGGAAAAGCTGTTCCCTGAAGTGGGTCTTGGGCAGTAGGGGAGTGGGGTGCCTGTGAAGGGGGGCACAGGGCCACACCAGGGATGCTTGACGTCCACCCCCCGCGAGGGACCAGAGCCCCGAGTGGGCCATATCCCTGTGCTCATGTCTGGTTCTGCACAGAGAACAGGCTGATGGGTGTCTCTGGACAGCCCCGTCGGGCCTCTGCTGCCTGCCACGCATCTCTCCAGAACTGGGCTCTGAGTCCTCAGACCCATGGGTCCTTCTGAGGGTCTCCAGGCCTGACAGGGGCTCTGCGAGTCCTTTTGCTTCTCCTTCTCCTTCTTAGGGCTCCCTGGGTACTCCCTGTCCCTCTGTGGGTCTTTCTCAGTCTTTGCTTCTGTCTCTGTATGTCTCTGTCTCTCTGTCCCTGTGTCTCTGTCTTTCTCTGCCTGGGTGTGTGTGTGTGTGTGTGTGTGTGTGTGTGTGTGTGTGTGTGTGTGTGTGTGTGTGTGTGTGTGTGTGTGTGTGTGTGTGTGTGTGTGTGTCTGTCTCCGTATCTCTGTTTCTCTCTGTCTCTGTGTCTGTCTGTCTGTCTTTCTCTCTCTTCTCTTCCTGGACCCCATGGGTGTGGGGGAGTGATGGGCCCAGTGTTGGGGCCTGGCTGGACCAACTACTGTAATTGCTCCAGGCTGTTAAGAACATTTGGAAAGTATGAGCAAATTTTGGGCAAGGGAAGAAGCCAGGGGAGAAACACAACTCTGAGGGAGTTCAGATGTTTTTTGCATCTGCTGTGTAGAATTCAGCTGGGTACGTGAGATGGGAATTTGATGGGATTTTTTTTTTTTTTAACAGCCTCTCCCTCCCCACCGGCCCCGGCTCTGTTCCTTTTTCATATAAAAATGTAAAATGTAAAATATAAAAATGTCCTGTTTGATAATGCTCCTGTGGCCTTCAGCCTCTGGAGTCCTGTGGCATCAGAGGCTTCCTTTGGGATTCACCAAACTTTGTTCTGGGACTTTAGAGTCATCACAAACAGCACCATTTCTGAAAATCTCTTTGTCTCTTGGGGCCCCGTTGGCTGAAAGGGACAGAAAACCCATGTCAAACTGGTTTAGGCAGGAGTCCTGGCTCATATAACTGAAATCGAGGGGTTGTTGGCTTCAGGCACAGCTTGATCCAGGTGACATGTTACCAGGTCCCTATCTCTGTCCATTTCTTGCCTCTGCTGTCTTGCACGTGGTCTTGGTGTATTAACAAGGAGAAAGTTTGAGATTCCAGGCCTTCTTCTTCCCACATTCAAGGCCAAAAAAAGAACCTTCCCTCTATCTCCACATTTCCAGGCCAAAGCTGTTGATCTCCCTGCCTTTGAGTGAGGCCCATGCCTGTCCTGGAACCCATCACTGTGACTGGGGGAGAGGACTGTGGGTGCCTGAGGCTGGCCCTGCCCTTTCCTGGGTCTGAGGCAGGGGGAGCCCCAGGGGGTCCTCTCCAGCCCCCAAGGCTTTTGCTGCCTCTGTGTCTGTAATTTTACATAATGAGTTTTTCTGTTCCACGTTGGCCTGAATTTTTACACCAAGGGCATCTGATGGGGAAAATGGTGCCGACTGCTACCTAGCGGCGACTGGTGAGGGTGTAGGATTGTTGTTTTCCTCCTGTGGCTTTGGGCCTAAATGAAGGCCAGCAGCCATTGGAAGAACCATCTGGAGGCCCAGTAGCCAGGCTCCCTCGGTCCCATTCCTGGAAAACTCAGCACTGCAGAAAGCACCCTTTGCCCTTTAGGCTTGCATCATCTTCTATTCAGATTGAGGTGAAATTCACATACCATGAAATTAACCACTTTGAAGTGAACAATTCAGTGGCATTTAGTATAGTCACGGTGTTGGGCACCACCTCTGTCTAGTTCCAGAGCATTTTCATCACCCCAGAAGTAAACCTGGTACCCATTAAGCAGTCACTTCCTCCTCGCAGCCCCTGGCAACCACTGATCTGCTTTCTGTCTCTGTGGATTTGCCTGTTCTGGACACTTCATATCAATGGGATCACGCGATATGTGGCTTTTTATGTCTGGCTTCTCTCACTCAGCATCATGTTCTTAAGGTTCATCTGTGTTTTACCACGCGTCTGTACGTCACTCTGAATCATATTCCATTGTATGGAGAGACCACACTTTGTCAGTTGATGGCTCTGCCTGTGTGGTTTTGCTTAGAATAAAAGCTAAGCCTGAACCTTAAGGAAGAAGTCATTGAAGAAGACGGATTTTCCCCATCAAGAATTTAAGAGAAAGTTTCCAGCAACTTTTCCAACAGTTGCTAGCGGTTGCCAACTTCTTCGTCTCACCCCTGCGCTGCTCCTGTGGGGTTTGGGGATGGAAACCTTCTTTTTGCTCATGTCATTTTGAGAATTATCCCTGGGTTGGATGAACTGTTGCAGGGTGTCCTGGCCCCGAAAGCCTTCTGTCCACAGCCCTTGTTCTTGCTGTGCTCCTCTCCGTCCCTTCTCAGTCCTGGTGGAAGATCAGAGGTGGGCAGGAGAGGCGTTTCCTACAGCAGGTAGCAGGATTGGGCTCCAGGAGCCATATCGCCAAAACCTTTTGTCTCAAGAAGCCTGAGAAATGGGACTTCCCTGGCGGCACGGTGGTTAACTATCTGTCTGCCAATGCCGGGGACGCAGGTTCAAGCCCTGGTCCGGGAAGATCCCACGTGCCGTGGAGCAACTAAGCCCGTGCGCCACAACTACTGAGCCTGCGCTCTAGAGCCCGCGAGCCACAACTACTGAGCCCGTGTGCCACAACTACTGAAACCCACGCGCCTAGAGCCCGTGCTCTGCAACGAGAAGCCACTGCAATGAGAAGCGCGCGCACCGCAACGAAGACCCAACGCAGCACCCCCCCCCCCCCAGCAAAAAAAAGAACCCTGAGAAATGATTGAGGCTGTCGGGGGAGACCAGCCAAGCGCCCTGGGGCACAGAGGGAAGGGACGGATCTCAGTTAAGGGCTGGGGGAGGGGGCGTGGATGGGGGTTCTGATTTCAGGTGGCACAAAGGTGCAGTTAGGAGAGGGAATGGCTAGTGCAAAGGCCCAGAGACGCCATAGTGCGCAGGCTGCTTCTGGTCTGGCGTGTGTGGGGTCAGGTGCCTGCAGCCCCTGTGTCTGCCCTCCGCCCTCCTATTTGGGAGCAGTTAGGGCCAAACACGCGCGCACACACGCGCACACACACACACTCCTTCTGAGTATTTCTCTAGGGGATCTGTCTTCTGTGCACAGTTTTGCCTCTAATATCAGGGGGTCCTAGACCCTGGAAGGGATCTTGCTCTTGCTTTTCTGCCCAGACACATGGTTCTCAGGGATGAATGAATGTATGATGGCAACCCCGTTTCTGCTGTGGGACTCCCAGCAACCTGGTTGCATGCTCTGCCTGCTTCTGGAGAGTTCTGAATGAGGCCTGGTCTCTCCCGTCCTGTGCCTTCCAAGCCAAGGCTCCATCACTTTGTGGCTGGTGACCTCGGGCACGTCGTTGAATCTCACTGGACCTTAGTTTCCTCATCTGGAAAATGGGGAAAACCATATTTTCACTTCCAGGGTGGGCTGTGACAATTACGTGAGTTAAGAGCACAGGTTGGCAAACTCGGCAAGCTCCAACCTGGCCCTCCGCGTGGGTCTGTTAATAAAGTTTTATTGGCACTCAGCCATGCCCATTCTTTTGTGTCCTGTCTGTGGCTGCATTCCCACTACAATGGTGGGTGAGTAGTTGGGACAGAGGCCGCCTGACCTACAAAGACTGAAGTGTTTTTCCACCTGGCCCTTTACAGAAAGTGTGCCGACCGCTGGCTTAGAGCCGTGCCAGCCCTGTGTCTGCAGGTTCTCCGTACCCTCATCTGTGCAATGGGGATGCAGTGGCAGCCCCCTGGGAGAGCTGCAGCCGGGGCCAGGATGTGGAGTGTGCTGAGGACTGGGACGATGCCTGGTTCGATTTCCTAGGCGTCCCTGAGGAGCGTGGAGGCCCACCTCAGAGCCGTGGGGCAGGGCCACATCCGAGCTGTGGAAGGGCTTGAGATCTTTTCTGCCTTTGCCCCCAGGGTTCTGGGTGTGTGGAGGGCCTGGGAGTCTCGACGCCCACGTCTCAGATGGCAAGGATGAGGCCAGGGTGATCCCCAGACACTGGGGCCCTGGGGGCTTCGGTGGGGTGTGTGTGTGTGTGTGTGTGTAGGACCAAGACCCCGAGGCCAGGAGGGGTGGACTTAGATTGGCACAGCCTCTGCTCAACTCGAGCTGGGGGGTGGGGTGGCACTTGGCAGCCCTGGGGCTGCAGTTGTCCCCGGGAATAATGTGTCCTCTGTCCTCCGGCTGCAGCTGCCTTGGGGGTGGGGAAGCAGCGGCCTGGAGTTCCTCCTGGGGCCTCCTCTGCCAGCAGCTGCTGGCTTGGCCTTGACGATGGCACAGGGCGGGGCTGGGTTTGGGGGCAGGACAACCCCAGCCAATGCCTGTGGAGCTCTGACAGTGTGCCAGGCTCTGAGCTGAGTGCTCTGCACATATTAACTCGTTCCAGCCTCACAGCAGGCAGGAGGTGGGAATCGTCCCATTGTACAGATGAGGAAACGGAGGCAGATGATCTGCTTGTGGTCACGATGATGCTGGGAGGTGGCAGAGCGGGTGGGGATTTGAACCCGGGGCTGTACAGGTGAGTGCTCCGGGACAAGGACTGGGTTTTATTTTTGTTGGTGGAATGAAGGAGTCGCCGAATAACTCAATGAAGGATTCCCTTGTTTGTTTAACGCATTTTTGAAAACAACTTCATTACACAAAGAGTAATACTCAGTGAAGGAAAATCAGAAAAACACTGGTAAATTAAAAAGAAGAAAGTGAAAATACCCGCCTTCTCCCCCGCTGCCCCGATAACTACTTTTGACATCTCTGTATCCCGTTCCCATGGTTTTCCTGTGTGTTTCTGTACATCGTCTACAAAACTGGGTTTGCACTGTGTGTGATATTCTGTAACTTGCTGGTTTGGACTGAGCATCGTGAATAAGTGTTCACGGAGCATCAGTCTGGAGGTTGTGGGTCTTGGTGCCGGTTCTCGAGGAGTTTGGTCTGGTGGGAGGGCACAGACGGGGTAAGTGGGGTAAGAGAGAGGTGTGTTATGGGGAAAGGAAAGAGGGAGGGCTTCACGACTTGAGGGACGGTTGGGGAAACTTGCATGTAGGAGGATAAAAAGGATCTGCACTTTGGAAAAGGCTGGGGAGGGAACACCTGGCAGGAGGACCAGTGAAGGCAAAGGCAGAGAGGTGGGATCAGTAAGCAACCCTGATTTGGGACATGGGGGCTGGCACGACAGATGCCTGGTGCGTTGGTGCCTGAAGTCATGGCTGGAAACTTGCAGTTTGTTGGGGGATGGGGGTGCCCCCTGTACTGATTCCACGCCTGTTTTTCCTCCACCGCAGGACCGCAGCCTGACAGGCAAGCTGGAGCCGGTGTCTCCTCCCAGCCCCCCACATGCTGACCCTGAGTTGGAGCTGGTACCTCCACGGCTCTCCAAGGAGGAGCTGATCCAGAATATGGATCGGGTGGACCGCGAGATCACCATGGTAGAGCAGCAGATCTCCAAGCTGAAGAAGAAGCAGGTGCGCGTGGGTGGGGGAATGCCGGTCTCAGCTCCCGATTCAGCAGCAGCTGCCGCTGAGACGATAACAACACTAGTAGTTATAGCAGTTGTGAACGTGTGCTGAGCACTGCCCATGTACTGGCTCATTTTTATGCCCTTTACGTTTATTGGACAGGAGAGCTGTTTTGTGTGGTGCTGTCCGAGGGAGCTTTCTGCAATGACGGAAATGTTCTAGATCTGCACTGTCCACAATGGTAGCCACTACCCATATGTGACTGTTGAGCCCGTGAAATGTGCCTAGTGCAGCTGAGGAACTGAATTTTTAATGTAGTTTAATTTGAATTGAAATGAAATTTACACTTGAATAGCCACATGTGGCTACTGTACCGGACAGCACAGGAACGATGGGTGGGAGGTCAGCATTTACAAGCCAGGCTGTCCAGACATGTGGGGTGGGCAGTTACGTCTCTGTGCCTCACTTTCCTCATCCATAATGTGGGGGGAAATATCACGTGACCCTGACCCTAGCTCTGGAATCTGTATGAGCTGGGCCTCCTAACTCTGCCTTGGAACATTCACCTCTCTGAGCCTCGGTTTCTTATCTGTAAGATGGGCACAGATATGACACCACCTCATAAGGTTGTGAGGAGGGAACAGGGTCATGTGGTGAAAAGAAGTCCTCATTGTCACTGTCGAAACCAAAGAAAAGTTAACATAAAGATTAATAATATTAACTTTATAATTTTATTTTTCATATTAATTGATAGAAAGTTAGTTGATAATCTGCCTTTTCCCGGGTCTTCTCCTGCTTCCCGCTGTGGCATCTTCAGGTGTCTGCTCAGATGTCCCCTCCACAGAGGGACCCGCCCTAGCCTTTACAGGAGTCCTCATCCCCAGCTATGCTCTACCCTGGGGGTCAGCAAATCCAGCCAGATCCAGCTCGATGCCTGTTTTTGTAAATAAAGTTTTATTGGCACACAGCCACGTCCATTTGTTTACACATCATCTGTGGCTGCTTTTATGATACAGCCGCAGAGCTGGGTGGTCATGACAGAGACTGTGTGGCCAACAAAGCCTAAGATATTTACTCCCTGGTCCTTTACAGAAAAAATTTGCCACCCCTGCTCTAGCCCGTTACCCTGCTTGATGGTGTCACCATTTGAACTAATACATATCTTGCTTTGTGACATTGTGGTCGTCTCACAACAACGGTGTAAAAGCAGAGTTCTTGTCTCCTGTTCCCTGCTGTGCTCCTAGCAATGCCAGCACGTAGTAGGTGCTCCTTAAAAACTGTGGATTGAGATAGTGTGACACAGGTGTTGACCCTGGGGGAAGCAGGGTCACACCGATCCCCTCCAGGTAAGGAGGTATGGGCTCCGTGGAGGATCAAGGACCCACTCTGGCCACCGTGGGCAGTAGAGGGAAGGCTGGTGAGAGATGCTTCCCGGAAGCCAGTTCAGGGCTATGTGAGTGGAATTTGAAAGATGTGCAGTGGGAGGGGAGCATTGATTCCAAGAGGCCTCGGGGCTGTCGTTCGCCTGGGGGGACCTGAGGATGGTCCAGAAGCTGGACTGGTCAGTGAGGCTCGGCCAGCTGGGGGTGGTAGGTGGGTTTCCAGGATGGCAGCTCAGCGTGCAGGGAGGCCGGGCCCCGGTTGGAGTCAGGCAGGCGTTGCCAAGGCCAGGGGAGTGCTGGGACCTTTAGTCCCCCTGGGCCTGGCTTTGGGGCCAGGCTGAAGCCACAGGCCATGTGCACACGTTTGTGACTGCAGCCAGAAGCCACGTGGCTCAGGGCAGCCCTCGATAGATTTTTGGTTTTTAATTCCACTTTGGCATTTTTCTTTTTTAACTAAAATTCACAAAACATAGAATGACTCATTTTAAGGTGAACAGCCCAGCAGCGTTTAGTACATTCACAGCGTTGTGCAACCACCCATTCTATCTAGTTCTAGTTCCAAGACATTTTCATGACCCCAAAAGGAGACCCCATACACATTCGCAGTCACTTCCATTTTCCCTTCCCCACCAGCCACTAATCTGCTTTCTGTCTCTATGGATTTGTCTGGACATTTTCTATAAATGGGATCAAACACTGTGTGGCATTTTGTGTCTGGCATCTTTCACTCAGCATCATGTTTTCAAGGTTCGTCCATGTTGCAGCCTGTGCCAGTGCTTCATTCCTTTTATTGCCAAGTAATATTCCACTGTACGGGTGGATGGACCACGTTTGTTTATCCATGCGTCAGTTGATGGACGTTTGGGTTACCTCCACCTTTTGACTATCGTGAACCATGCTGTGAACTTTTGTGTTCATGTTTTTGAGCACCTGTTTTCAATTCTTTGGGTCTGTACCTAGGGATGGAATTGCTGGGTCCCATGGTAACTCTGTGTTTAACGTTTGGTGCCTCAGGGAGGGCCACCTTCACTGACTGGCGAGAATCTCCTTTCTGGCTATGTATTCCTTCCATTTCTTGGCTTAGTTTGTTTTGCACTGTTTGGAGGGATTTCAGTGTTTTGGCAGGCGCTGGCTGCCCTTCTGAAAGCTACCAACAGGGGTCACTGTGGGACTGAGGCAGCTCGGCTCAACCTTCCAGGCCTTTGTGCCAGCAGAAGCCAAAACTGGATTTTCTGGCTCTTTCTGCGTTGCTCTCCTCTTGGCCGTGTTTTTGAGTTCATAATGGTTTGCTCCACGGTCATGGGCAGGATGTGTGAGTCTTGTGAGCAAAGAACAATGTTTTCATCTCACTCAAGGTGCCCTGTCAGATTGTACACCTTGGCACTGGCCTCCTGTGTGACCTTGGGCCAGTGTCTTAAGCTCTCTGGTCTTGGCTTTGCCTTTTTGGTATAAAGCAGACAGCAGCATGACGGGAAGTCCTTTACGGTGTTTGGAGGAGGAGGGTCCAGTATGAAGACCACAGGGCAGATGACGATGACGATGAGAAGCTGCTTTTTAGGTGCTGAGTGCTTTGCGTGCATCAGCTCGTTTAATCCTCACATCAACTCTCTAGGATAGAAACTTTAATTATCCCCACTTTCCAGGTGAGGAAAGTGAGGCTCAGGAGTTTAGCCACCTCCCAAGGTTACATAGCAAGTAAGTAGTAGAAATAGTGTTCCGGTCTGGACGGTTTGGGTCCAGAGTCTCCATAGCCTCTCCTGAGGATGACGGTACTGATGGTGAAAATAATGGATAACGGCTGGCCTTCAGCGAGCCCCCAGTCTGCACGGTGCATACATTAACTCATCGGGGAGGCACAGCCACGAGCCCCACTTTACAGATGAGAAAACTGAGGCACAGCGGAGTTAAGCTGCTTGCCGTTGCTCACCTAGCTGATAAATCACCAAGGTTGGACTTGAACCCAGGAAGGCTGGCGGCAGAGCCGGAGTTGGCGCTGGTTGGGCCCTCCCCTTTGGGAGCTGGGGCCTCTCCGGGGCTCGGAGTCCCTGCGGGTGACTCAGGGGAAATGGTTAGCAGCCTGACTTCCTGTGTGGGGCCAGCAGCCCCGCTGCGCAGGGGTGCCGCCCTCCCGCCCAGGGGCAGGGGGCGCTGCCTCTCCTTCCGCCTGCTGGCGTGCTCACCACTCCACTCTCCCCGCTCGCTCCCCACAGCAACAGCTGGAGGAGGAGGCCGCCAAGCCACCGGAGCCCGAGAAGCCCGTGTCGCCACCACCCATCGAGTCGAAGCATCGCAGCCTGGTGCAGATCATCTACGACGAGAACCGGGTACGCCCTGACCTGCCCCGCAGAGCCCCTACACCACCTTCTCCTGCTCGCCCTGTGCCGGCCACCAGGTGGGATGCAGGTGTCGCTGTGAAGGGCCTGGCTCTCTCCCGGGGCCTTGGTGTTCCCATCTGTGAAATGGGAACCTGTATGCCCCCCCCCCCAACCCCGCAAACCTGGGTTTGTGTGTGGGAGGGAGAAAAGGTGGCCAGTGGAGACCCATCTTGGTGTGGCTGTGGTTTGTTCTGCTCAGACATGCGGACTGGTGTGGACCGTGGCTGGCCTGTGGGATGTAAATGAAAATGCAGGCATTAGGTCATAGGAGAGCTTCAGCGGCCGGTTGATCAGCGGAGGGGGGGGGCGGTTAGGTACTCACGCAGAAGAAATTCCTGTAATGCAGAAAACAATAGTAATATTATTCATCACAACAGCAAACATTAGTTGAACAGCTCTTCCAGGCGATGGGCCAGGTTTTTTACATAGCAGTCCTCAGAGGGTAGGTATGGTGATTGTTTCCATTTAACACAGGGAGAAATTGAGGCCCAGAGAGGTTAGGTGACTTGTCCAAAGTCACACAGCTGGGAAGCGGTGGACCTGGGATTTGAACCTGTGGGCCATCAGATCCGAGGGCCTGATTCATCAGCACTGGCCTCTGCTTACATTTAGCCCTGGAAAGGGCTGTTGGATGGTTGAACGCAGGGTCTGTAGCAGACGGTGGGGGCTCATAGAGATCTGTGGAGGGCAGCTGCTGGGTGTCTGGAGGGGGAGGGGCTCAGGGTACCCAGAGCAGAGTGTCTCCCAGGGTCTGAACCCCAAGGCTTGAGCTGCTCTAGAGCCTGGGAACATGTGATTGGTGCCTAGGGCTATAGCTCCAGGCAGGAAGCTATTGGATCAACTGGTTTGGCTATGCCTCCACCTCTTGAAGCTGCAACAGATGCAGGATGAGACTGAACCTGCTGGAGGCCTGGGAACTGTGTGCTGGGCCTTGCAGGGCTGGTCACCCTTCCATGCCCTGGCTCCCTACCCCAAGTAACACTAATAACAATCACAATGATAGGAGGACTAAGGGGCCACATGTGCTTTAGCCAGATGTTCTGGGTTCAAATCCCATCTCTACCACTTCCTGGCTCTGTGACCTTGGGCAAATTAATTAGGTCTCCCTGCAACCCATGTTCCTCACCGGTAAAATGATGATAATTATAGCACCTACGTTATACCATGGTGTGGGGATTAAATGAGTTCATTACGTAGTGCCCTCAGAACAACGCCTGGCACCGTGTAGGTGCCAGCTGGCGCTGTTAACTGTTGTCATCGTTGTAGTCTTTGTTATTCTTTTCTTCTTGTTATTGTTTATATTTTGCATGATTTCATTTGTTCCTGTCCAGACCCGTATAAGACAGGTACTATTATTCTCTCCATTTCACTCATAAAGAAGCCATGGCTCAGAGAGGGAAGGTGACCTACCTGAGACTGCACAGCAAGTGAGCTTTGAGCCTGGGGATCGGAGCCAGGGTTGAGTTGGCTCCAGGAGCCTGTGGTAGAGGGGACAAAGGCAGAGCTCCTGGATCTGTCACTCCAGGCAGCCCCTCTGCCTGCCCTCCCTGATCCTTGGGTGGGAGAGCAGGCACAGTTCCCTCCAGCAGCTGTGGTGGCAAGTTGATGGCTTTGCCCAGGATGTCACCACAGTGCCCTTGGCCCTTTTTGGGGGCTCAGTCTTTTGGGGGCCGGCAGACTCTAGCAGGCTGGAGCCCTCAGCCCTCCCCAGCCAGACAGACTCGAAGGCACAGGCCTTTGGTGCCCCCTGTGGGAAATTTGCTCCACGTTCCATCCCAGCCACTCGTCCCCACTTCCCTGGGGGTTTGCCTAAACAGTAATTTGGGGGGGTCCCCTCCGGGTCTCACCAGGTTCTCCCCAAAGAGCTGTAGCTACAGATCTGATTGGTCTTTGGCTCCTTGGCCTCAGCACTCCCCCTCCCCCAACAGCAGTTAAGACACCCCTTCCCAGGTCTTACCCTGGGTGGTCTCCCTGCCAGAATTCCCGCTTCCTGCTGCCCTGATTTTCTGCAGCTCTGTGTGAGGGAGGGTGGCGGGTGGGCCTGGATTCCAGGCCAGCCTGGGCCCTCACGAGCTGGGTGGCTTATTTCACTTCCAGGGCTTCCATCGTCCCGGGTCCTGGCCACAGTCCTTTTTTTTTTTCTTTTTTTAAAATAAATTTATTTATTTCATTTTTGGCTGCGTTGGTCTTCGTTGCTGCACGCAGGCTTTCTGTAGTTGCGGTGAACTGTGGCTACTCTTCATTGTGGTGTGCGGGCTTCTCATTGCGGTGGCTTCTCTTTGTTGTGGAGCTCGGGCTCTAGGCGCACGAGCTTCAGTAGCTGTGACACGCTGGCTCAGTAGTTGTGGCTCATGAGCTCTAGAGCGCAGGCTCAGTAGTTGTGGTGCACGGGCTTAGTTGCTCTGCGGCATGTGGGATCTTCCCGGACCAGGAATCGAACCTGTGTCCCCTGCATTGGCAGGCGGATTCTTATCCACTGCGCCACCAAGGAAGTCCCCCTGGCCACATTCTTGAGGCCACAGAGTTGATGTGGCTGAGACGGTGACTGGAAGGGTCCAGGAAGTCAAGATTCTTGGGTACAAGAGGCAAAAACTCAGCTCAGACTGGTTGAGGCTGAAGAGGGGTTATTGAGTCTTGTGATGAAAGTTGGTGTTAGTTTACTTCAAGGATGTGTGGACTCAGGTGCTCAGACGAAGATGTTTGGGAGCGCTCTGTCCCCGCCTCTGCTCTCTCTGTGCCAGTGTCATTCCCAGGCGGGGTTTCCCAGGACATGGAGAAGTGACTGCCCGCAGCTCTAGGCCCACTGACCCCTCCCAGGCCAGGTGGGAAACTCTTCCCATATGTCTCAGCAACAGTCCCAGGGTTGGCTCTCATTGGCTGGCTGGAGTCACAAGCTCACTTCTCAGCCAGTGGAGGCCAGTGGATTTGAGTAGGCTGATTGGTCAGGGCTGGGTCTTAGGCCAACCTCTGGAGTCTGGGGGTGGAGTCAACCCCATCCCCACCCTGCCCCAGGGAATAGACAGAGGAGGGGGCTTCTCCCAAGAGGAGGTCAGAGGCAGTGGAGCGGAGGCTGGCCGGGCCTCTGCAGCCTGTGCCCCCGACCCTGGGCTGGTGCTTACCAAGTTGGGGTCCCAGAGCACAGGCATTGTCCTCTGTCCCCCCAAGCACCTCAGGCTAGGGGCTTTATGCCCATTTATGCTGGTTTCATCCTGATGGGGTTCTGACAGTAAGTGGGAGTCCCTGGCCTTCCCTCAGCGCCCCTACTCCGTATTTTCAGATGAGGAAATAGAAGCCCTGGGTAATTTCCCTGCGGCCTTTCAGCTAGTGAGTGGCGGGCTAGGACTCCAACCCTGGTTCCTGGGATTCTGAGAGCAGGCCTCTGCCTGGGAAGTTCAGGTGCGCCGGGCGCATCACACTTATCCTGTCCATTCATTCATTCATTCAGCAGCCACGTAGCTGAACATCTGCTCTGGGCCTGCCACTGTTCCAGGAGGCGCAGTGGTGACCTCGGCCCCAGCCCACTCACGTTGGCTTTCTGATGGGGGGACATAATCACACTCAAGCCACCACATGCAGGCACACCGAGGACCTGAGGAATTTGCCCCTCATTTTCCCGATCCCCCTTTCTTACTTTCATCTGCGGCCTCACTTTGCCCCAACCCCGTTGACCCTTGTACTTCCTTGAATATGCAGGCATGCTCTTGCCTCAGGGCCTTTGCACTGGCTGCACCCTCTGGCCGCAGCTCCTTTTTCCCACTGGGCTCACTCTCTCACTCTTTCAGCTGTTTGTTCAAACGTCCCCTTTTCAGCCAAGGCCCATGTTGACCCTCTGTTTAATCCTGAAAACTGTCAACACCTCCTCTACCTGGCTTTAATTTTGTCCTTTGCCCTTGTTCCCACTGGACATAATTCATGTTTTCTTGTTTATTGTGTTTATTGTGAACAGAGGCTCTGTGAGGACAGGGATCTCTGTCTTTCTCTCCCAGCTATATCTCTAGCACCTAGAACAGTGCCTGGCACACAGTAGGTGCTTACTAAATGTCTGCTGAACAAATGAATGAGTGGCAGAGGGTAGGGAGACTCTTCCTCCGGAAGAGTCCTCTGGTTTGGGGGCTGTGGGGACTGGCCTCTGCCCCCAGTGAGGGTTGGCGGGGGTCCCCCTGCCTGGGCTGAGCCTCAGGGGCCAGCGGCCGAGCGGGCAGGAGGCCCCTCAGACACCTTGGGCAGGAGCAGCCAGGACTCACTGCCCCTTGGGGGATCAATCGGATTAAATTTTAATCCTCCTCCCCTCCCTGCTGGCTCCTCTGAGAGGCGGACACAAGGGTCTGTCTCTAAATGCCCCACCGGCTGGAAAATGCAGCTTCCCACCGGGCAGGGCCTGGCTATTCTGCAGATTGGGCTCTGGCTCATTATCCCTTTGGGGCGCAAGGACGAGGCATCAGCGCGCCCAGGGTGGGGAGGGGGGGAGTGGCTGACTGTGTGGGCGGGGCCGGGCAGGTGCACGCAGGTGGCAGAACTGGAGACAGGGTTCTTCTAGGCCCCGAGAGGCAGGAACGGGCGCTGCAGGGCCAGGACTGGGAAAGGCCTCTTGGAAGCAGTGGGTGGGCCGTCGCCCCGAGGAGGGCATTCGGGTGGGGGGGGGGTCACAGCTCAGGCGAAGGCTCACAGAGGGGAGGGGGGTCTCCATTGATCTTCAAAGGGAATGTGTCGGGGGTGGGAGGTGGAGGTCTGGTGGGTCTGGGAGGGTGCTCACACTTGGAGTTGGGTAAAACAAACACAAGCAGCACTCGTCAGCACTAGCGAAGGATGTGTAACTAAGGGACAATCGGCACAGCGCTGGTACTCTAGGAATTGAGGGCAGTGGGCAATCCAGGTAGACGTCCTGGGGGAGACCTGAGCTAGGTCTGCACAATGGGCTCTGTTGGGAAAAGGCAGAAGGATATTTGCAGTGGAGAGGACTGTGGCCTGTCCAGAGATGGTGAGGAAGCAGAACTCATGGAGGCCCTCTGATTGCTGAGGAGTGAGAAGGAAATCAGAGCAGGACCCAGGTCCTTTTTTGTCTTTGATTTTAAGCATCTTACTAGTGAAGTTTTTTATCCAGTGTGATTATGACTAAGCAGGACAAAGACGAATAATTCTGTTGGTAATAACCAAGACTGTGAAGCATCTTGTAGAGCATTTTGGGGGTCCAGGCACCCTGATGCCCAGCTTCAGACTCCCTTCCCACCCGAGTCGTGATTCGGGGCTTTCAGAGCAGCGGCTCCGGTCCCGTCCCGAGCCGGGCCCTTCTCTGCCTCTGCGTCTGGCCATCCTAACCGCTCCTGGAGTCCAGGTCTTCCTCCAAGTTCCTCCACACACAGGGAGCGTTGTCCTAACGGACTTGTGAACAGGAGTCCATGAATTCCACCTCACTCACTCAGCCGTCTCCGTTACACACCCGGGAGGGCTCTGGAAGGGGTCTTCCGGCTGCTGGTACAGCCGAGGACGCCGAGCCTCGGGGGTAACTGCTCCCCGAAACGCTGTAGCGCTTGGCAGATGGACGCGGCGTGGAGGGGTGGGCAGCGGGGCCTAGAGGGAGATAGAGGCTGGGCTCCCGGGCTTCCTGGGTGGGTGGGTGCTGCCTTCACTCTGCAGAAGAGGAGGGTGAGGGCTGGAGCTCAGGCTGGAGTAGGCAGCTGAGGAGCGAGAATGGGGGCTCCAAGGGGCGGGGCGTCGGCCAGGGGGCTGGTCAGGGTGAGGTCCGGTCCCCCTGCCCAAGAGGAGCCAGGATTGTGTGTGCGTGTGTGTGTGTGTGTGTGTGTTTGGGGAGGTACACGTGTGCATGTGTGTGGGTCCGTGTATAACTGTGGAAAGCTGTGCTCATATGTGTGCAAATTGTGTGCGCGGCTCAGCACAGGTAGAGCCCGTGACTTCTATGCACATATGCATCCATGCACATATATATGTGCGTGTGGATACACGTGTGTTTGGGTCAGCACGTGTGGGGGGCAGCTGTGGTTACGTGTGCATGGATACGCCCGGGCGTTTGTGGGTACACTTGTTAGCTATGTGGCATGTGTAGAGGCACGTGAGTGGCTGTGCGCACGTGTACGCAAAGTGGCTTGCATGGGGCACGTGTGTGACTGTGTGTTTATACTTTGTGCACATGCATGTGTCTGCTTGGGTACACAAGTGTATTTGTGCATGCTGTACGCATGCGTAGTTGAAGGCGTGTGTGTGTGAGTCACCTGGTGTGGCACACGTGTGTATATGTTTGTGCTTTTATAGATGTAGACATAGGATTTGGTCATGTGGGTCCGCGGGGCTTGCGTGCACCTGTCTGCGCAGGTGACTAAGGTCTTTCGTGCCCCAGGTGCTCTGGCCCCCGGGAAGCCAGGCCGCTCGGACCCTGGGGTCCCCAGCAGGAGGAGTGCCGTCTCCCTAGTGAGACGCCAGCCCGAACCCCCAGTGTCAGGCAAGAGCCCTGGCGGCGGGTCGAAGCCAGGGGCGGGCGGACTGTCCCCTCCTGTTGGCTTGTGCTCCTGGTTTGTCCCCTGCAGCTGAGCAGGGTGACCTCAGGCAGTGACTTCCCAAAGGCTAGGCGCTGTGGGAGACCCGGTGGGCCCTGGCGAAGAGTTTGGCTTTGGTTCTCGTGACGGCGAGAAGCTGTCAGCCGAGCGGTGGGAGGGAGTTTCTAGTGTGGGTCTGAATCTGTGGCCGTGCTCCATTCCGGGGTGTTGGGGGGGGCCTCCCCTCCATGTGAAGAGGGACATTAAGAAAGAAGTGACAGCATACACTTTGTTCCCCGTAGAACTTCCTTGTAAAAGTCCTGGGAGTTTGGTACCCGGGGTGAACGCGGCTGTCGTGCGGATGGGGAGACTAAGGTCCAGACGGGTGAAGCGACTGGCCGAGGGTTAGAGCAGGGTGGACTTCCAGACGCGGGCCCCTGCTGGACAGATGTGTGTTTCTCGAAAGCACTGCCCGTCCGGGGGAAGGGCCCAGTAGGCAGGACTTCCCCGCCAGCTCCTGGGAGCTGACAGCAGACTTTGTACCCACCCCACACCCCTACAAGCTGGACCCATGAAGCCGGGAGCGGGAGTGTGGTAGCACGAGGTGGAAGAAGTGTCCCCACGAAGACGTGAAGAGGTGGGGTGCCGGTTCAGGGCCTGCCTGTCCCAGCCTTTAGCTGCCACTTGAGCTGCGTACTTCGGGTCAGCTGTGTGACCCCAGCCTCAGCTTCCTTGTGTGTAAATGGGGCTGATGCTAGAACCTTCCGCAGACGGTTCCTGCAGGAGTCCACACAGATGGGGCTTCTGGAGGATCCAGCCCTGGCACGTGTAGGGGGTCACCTGGTGTGGGCCGTGGGCTCGTCGTTATTGTTGACAGCAGTAGTAACAACAGCCAGCCCTTACCTAGCTCCCACCGTGTGCCAGATCCTGAGTTTTGCGCGGTACGTGTGTCAGCTCATTTAATTCTCTTAGCAGCTGCGTGGGGGCGGTGCTGATGTTATCCCCGTTGCGTAGATGAGGAAGCTGAGGCTCAGGGGTGGTGAAGGGACTCGCCCAAGACCACGCAGTTGGCAAGTGGATCAGAGCCCAGGCTGGCTGGCCGTGTAGCCTTGCTCTTGGCCGCCCCGCTGTCCTGTGTTCCAGTGTTGCGGCATCTTTAGGACTGTTCCGTGGCAGGTTTCTTCTGGGTGAATCGTAGGTGTGCCGCCTTTTGGAAACTGAGTTGTCTTAAAAGGCCCCAGGGCCGCTCAGGGCTTAAGAGCAGAGCCTGGGGGAGGGTCTGTTAGGGAGCAAAGGAACTCTCACACCAGGTGTATGACGGAGAGCTGGTGCTCAGGGCGCACCTGGTCGCCTGGGCTCCCCGTGGCTTTGGCAGGTAAGGAAGGGGCTCCTCCCTGGTCTCTTCTCCAGGGGCTACAGGAAGCCCCCTCCCCAGATGCCTGTGTTCCTGAGACAGTGAAGATGTGGTCGAAGATGGAATCCACTCTGGTTCATAAGACACACACAGGCTTCTAGAGGCCCTATACGGGTCCCAGATCTGAGACAGGCCCAGTCGTGTGATGCGGCAGTTTCCAGTGGCCCAGTCGCTCCAGCCCTGCCCTTCCTGTGTTTGGCATCATTCCTTTATCTAGATGGGCAGTTGCTGCTGATCCCGACAGAGCCTCATAAATGCACACAAACTCCTATTCATCCCTCAAAACCCAGCTGTGTATCCCTCCTGTTACCTTTCTGGAGAGAGTGACTCTGACCCGCTTAATGCCTCCCCCGTATACCACACGTACTTTTCCTGCCTGAGCGTATTAATCTGCCATCACTGCTCATGACCAACTGCCCACTAGACTGGGTTCATTGTAGGCAGAGGCCGATATCATTCATTTTGTTTCATGCCCTGGTGCTTAATACAGAGTGGGTGCTCAAATGTTTGGGAAGCTACCCTGTTCCCTCCTCACCCTATACCTAGTCCTTCACGTGGTCCAGCTAGGGAATTCTTCAATCTTTGGTACCCCATGGCTGACACTTTCTGGCTTTGAGGTGTGGCCAGGTCTGGGTGGTCAGGCTGGAACCTCCCCCACTCCGCACCCCCTCCCCAGTAGAAGACGCTGGACCCATGCCTAGTGGAGGCCCTGGATGGGACCAGCCCATATCTTTCTCCCCTCTTGGAGCTTGGAGATCAGAAAAAGGACTTTTCCTTACATCATCTTTCTGTGCCTCAGTTTCATCCGCTGTAAAATGGGGATACTCCTTATATCTGCCTGACTTCGTGTTATGTGTGATTCAAGTATTAATAATGCATGCCGTGTGCTCAGTGCTTGGCTCATAGTAGGTTCTCAATAAAATGGCAATCATTACAATAATAATTTGCCCCCTGATTATCCGGCCCCCAGCCACACTCTGAGGCAGCTGCTCTCAGGGTTTTGGCTTTGCACAAAGGGGGCCGAGATCATGGCTTGTTCTTGGGTGGGCTGGGCCCAGGGCTCTAGGCGGAGCTAGTTCTAGGTGCCAGCTTGAGCCCACCTACATACCTACCCTCTGTCATGGGGGCTGGGGGAGGGGGTGAGGCTGGCCCTCAGCACCCCTCCTCCCTGCTAGGACACCCGAAGCCTGGGCCTCGAATTCTGTTGTGAGCAGGGCTCTGGGTCACCCCCGTTTAGTGGGTCTGGATTTGGGGATCATTGGGAGATGGTTTCGACCTGATGGTGGTGTCTTGCTTGGCTTGTCCTGCCAGCCCACGCTGAGTCCTGGATGGTCTTCCCGAGTTTGGCTGAGTCAGGAACACCCAGCCTTTCCTGGGTCGCAGGAGGGGCTCAGGTCTCCCACGTGTGCGCCGTGGGTACCCCGCTTTCCATCTGACAGAGACCCACCCTGAAGTCATCACCTTCCACAGCTCTCTGCCCACCCTGTCCCCAGGCTGGCCCGGCCGAATGGGCCCTGCCTGGGGACCTGGACCAGACACAATGTCCGCCTTCACGGCCAGGGGCCCTGGGGGTCCAGCCTGTTTAATTCGCAGCCGCTAAGCCCTTTCTGCCATATGTTCCTGTTTTCCTAATAAGTCCGGGTTGTGAGTGGGGAGGCGGGGAGGCCCCAGGGCAGCTCAGAAATAGTCACATGATTGTGAAATACAAGAATCCTAGAAAGGGTATCTCCCAGCGCCTCTATCTCGTCCTCCCTCCCCCTCCTCCTCCCCCCTCACTGCTGAGGTAATTGTAGACACCCAGCCGGCTTCCAAGGCAGAGGAAGGCATCTCGGGCCTTGCAGGAGCTGTGCCCGCCCCGGGCCCTGGGGGGCGTCAGGCTGGGGGCTTCAGGGGCCCAGCGCCAGAGAACAGGGTGCGTTTGTTCGAACCGAAACTTGGCGGGCTTGCCAGGGCCACCGCGGGGATGCTGCGGCCGTCTGTGTTTGTCTCCAGCCCCGGGAGGGCTTGTAGGGGGACCCTTCTCTAGCCCCATCTCCGCCCCTGGGCCTGGATGGGCGTGCTGGGCTGGGCAGCTGGTGTGTGTGTGTGTGTGTGTGTGTGTGTGTGTGTGTGTGTGTGTGTGTGTGTGTGTGTGTGTGTGTGTGTGTGTGTGTGTGTGTGTGTGTGTGTGTGTGTGTGTGTGTGTGTGTGTGTGTGTGTGTGTGTGTGTGTGTGTGTGTGTGTGTCTGCCTGCTGGTGTTTTTTTTTTAATTCCTCCTCTTCTCCGTCACCCTGCAGAAGAAGGCCGAGGCTGCACATCGGATTCTGGAAGGCCTGGGGCCCCAGGTGGAGCTGGTGAGCTGGGGAACAGCGTGGGGCGCTCTGGGAGGGGGTGGGCAGGGTGGCGGGGGGGGGTGGGTGAAGGGAAGGAGAAGTCATCTGTTGCCAAGCCCTGCCCTGTCCTCGGAAGGGGGCAGGAGATCCACCCTTTGGATGAGAGGGGCGGGCAGGTAGCGACGGGCAGGCCGCACTGGGGGTGAGGAGGGGTGCGTCGGCACTCCAGCTATGCCCCCAAGCCCAGCCAGTCGGGCTGCAAGATTCACCAGCTGGAGTCCAACCCATTTGGCCCATAGCTTATCGTGGAAAGCCCATACTCCGGGCCCGATCCTCTGAGTTCAGCTCTCAGATCTGCTACTTAATAGCAGGTGTCTTAGCCTCTCTGTGCCTCAGTTTCCTCATCTGTAAACTGGGACTAATAATAACACACATCCCACTGGGTTGTAGTGAAGATTAACCATACTAAGTTTTGTAAAGCCTGATGGAGAGTTAAGTGCTGAGCATCAGTTCTTGCTGTTGTTGTTATTATTACTGTTGTCAGTATCATTTTACTGATGGAAAGATGCCATGTCAGCAGCAGAGCTGGGAAGCAGACTCAGGCCTTTTCTCTCTCAGGCACCCGTCACCCTGTGTGTCACCAGAGATAGGAAACAAGGGAGCACCGAAACTCCCGGCTGGTGGCCTTGGAGTCCTGGGAGAAATGGCCAGAGTGCCCACCTGCCTGGGACCGTCACTGTCCCACTGAGCGGGTGGGTGCAGAGCCACGGGGGCAGCGCGTGGGGACACGCACATAGGACGGATGCGAGGGATCCCTGTGCGTGTGCAGGCGGTGGGGTGGAAAAAAATCTGACGCATTTGGAGCCTAATTTTAAACTTGGCTTCACTGTGTGTTTGCCGGGTGGCCTTGGGCAAGGGACTCGGTTTTCTCATCTGTGAAATGGGGGGAAGCCGAGGATCTTGATGAGGGAACGATGAATTGGTGCGGGGAAAAGGCTCACTGACGCAGCACTTGGCCTGTGGTGAGCCCTGAGTGTCGTGGACCCTTAGGAGAGAAGAGTTGTTTGCTCCGGAGTTTTTTCTGCAGTGACAGCTGCTCCTCAGCCTGGGGTCCGTCTGCTTAGGCCACTGAGGACCTGTGAGCAGCTGGCCTCCTACTGCCCCCAGGTCCTCTCGGGGCAGAGCCAGACAGGGAGTGGGGGGCTCCTACGGCTCAGGGGCAGGGCCCAGTGCCTCTCCTGGGATGGGTGACAGGCTCCCAGCCTGCGGCCTTGCTTCCCTTTGGGCATGCTTTCTGGGATGTCTCTAGCAGCCTCTTTTAAAAAAAATTTAAGTAGCTTTATTGAGATGTAATCCACATGCCATACAATTCACCCATTTAAAGAGTACAAGTTAGTGGTTTTTCGTATATTCACAGATGTGCACAGCCATCTCCACAATCGATGTGAGAACATTTCACCATCTCAAAAAGAACTTTGTTCCCTGAACTATCACCTCCTTATCTCCCATCCCCCCCACCTCCCACCTCCCCCCTTCCTCTCCCCCTCCCTCCCAACCAAACACTAATCTGCTTTCTGTCTCTGTGGGTTTGCCTATTCTGGACATTTCGTATCAGTGGAATCATACAATACGTGGCCTTTGGAGTCTGGTTTCTCTCACTCAGCATCCTGTTCTTAAGGTTCATCCATGAGGTAGCCTGTGTTGGTGTTTCATTCCTTTTTATGGCTGAATTGTATTCCATCGTGTGGATGGACCACATTTAGTTTATGCGTTTATTCACTGGTGGGCGTTAGGTTGGTTTAGCTCTCGGACATTATAAAGGAAGTGGCTGTGAACATTAATGTACAGGTTTCCATGTGGATGTGTGTTTCCCTTTCTCTTGGGTAGATACCTGGGCCTGGACCTGCTGGATCGTGTTAATTCTGTGTTTAGTCTCTTGAGGAATTAATTGCCAGACGGTTTTCCAGAGCCGCTCCACTATTTTCCATTCCCACCAGTAAGCTATTGCTCACCTCGGTTTCCCTTTCTTGCCAACGGGGCTGGCAGGCCTAGAGGCCTCACCCGACCATTTCCAGACCTGGAGGCTCGCCCTCTCCCCTTTCCTGACCTAATGAGTCCTGGACGCTCCTGAGTAGGGGGTTGGAGTGTGAAGGGAGCCGCTGAGAGCAGCAGGGCGTCTGCTGGGCTCACAATTTCAGTGGTTCTTTCCTGGGTCTCCGGGGGTGAGGAGGCTGTCCTCTGCCTGGTGGTCTCCAAGTAGAGGCTTCCCCGAGGCTGGTGGCACAGGAGGCGAGGTCTGGTGGGGCTGTGGGCCTGTCACCGGAGCGCTCTGGAAGTCGGTAGGCTCTTGGCTTGGTGGCCTTCAGTGGGGCTGGAGAGGGGCCTCACATCGACAGGGCACCTGCTGTGTGTCAGGCCTCGTGGAAGTGTCACCGTCCATTTTCTAGGTGAGCCTCAGAGAGGGCAGGGCCTGGCCCAGGGTCACACAGCACGCGATGAAGCGGGGAGGTGTGCCGAGCCCACGGGGTTGTGGCTGACCACTCTGCACCGGTCTGCCCTCTCTCTTGGTTACCACAAGGCCCGAGTGACCAGAGGCGTCCTCCAAGCAGAGGCAGCTCTGAGGCGCCCCCTCGGCAGGGCCTGCTTCGTGCCACCCAGGAGTCCGAGCTCAGGCCAGGAGGAAGGGCCTGGTGCTGCTCACCCCGGGTCTCGGGTCACGGGGCTGCACCCCGGGGAATCCAGCTCCCTGGAGGTCTCTCGCATCTGCAGCCCAGGGAACAGTCAGCCGAGGAAGACAGTGACGAGCGCTCCGTGACCTCCCTGGTCGGGAGGCCTGGGCCCAGGAGAAACCTGCGCGGGAGAGGAAGACGATGAACAGCGCGGACGGCTCCAGGCAGGGCTCTGCGCGGCTCGGCCCTCCATCTCTGCGCCCTGGGGACCAGGCCTGGCCCGGAGCGGGCAGCGGGGGTGAGGCTGTGGGCAGCCCCATCGCCCCGCCTCCTCGCCCTGCCGCTTTGAGTACTGGTTTCCTTCCTGTTCAGAGGTGTTATTTTAAGAACGCGGTGTCACCAGAGGGCTCAGGGCCAGCGCAGACACTCCGTTTCTAGCAGCTCGGCCACCTGCCTCTTCTCGGCCCCCCGCCGGCTGCCTGCCGTCAGGTCTGGAGGGGACCCCCCTTCCTTCTCCCCGAGAGCCAGCGCCTCTCTCTTAGTCATTTCTGTCTGGGGCCCTGCGGCCTGGCATATCCTCCCCTTTGTGCTCTCTTTCTCCCTCCGATTATTTGGCTGCGCCCCCGTTTCTAGAGGAGGAAATGGAGGCGTGCAGGGGGCGGGCCTTCCTGCTGGTACCCTAGGCCCCCCAGCCTCGCTCCTCTGGGGTCCGCGGCAGGGACTTTCCCTCTTAGGTCTCGTGTCCCCTTGGCGGGGGCTGGCAACCTGGGAGGTGGCAGAGAAAGCTGCTGTGGGTGTGAAGGCCAAGGTGGCCGCGTGGCCGCTAACTGGGGACATGCCTCCTGGGACAGAAGGAGGCCTTGCCTGGCCTTGTGCATCCCCCCGCCTGCAGGTGGCGAGGAGGGGCGTTAGGGGGGACCCCCTCTGGCCCTGCCCTCCCCTCAGCGGTGCACCAGCCAAGGAGGTGTCATGATCCTTCCTCACCCCCGACCCACTCACAGGTCTTCCAAGGCGGCAGCCCGTCACCATGGCAACAGCCAGCCAGCCGAGGCTGCCCTGGGCCCAGAGCCTTCCCTTCCCGCCCAGGTCTCAGTGTACCTCAAAGAATGCCCAGCGAGTGCCTCCTTGGGGGACAGCCCCTCTGGTCAGAGGCAGCGCACCCCACAGTGTTCTCTGACTTCTTCCTGGCCTTTTGCTGAAGGCCACCTGGAGGGGCAGGGTGCTGTGTCCTCTTCTTACCCAGCAGGGCTGGAGGGTGAAAGTGATTCCTTCCCCTGCGAGTTTGGCGGGTCAGAGGTGGGCTGGGACCCCTCTGGCCTCCCAGAAGCCAGTCTCCCCTTTTCTGGCCCATCCCATTTTGTAGAAACAGGCCGCCCCCCACCCCCCCCCGCCCCTCGCCCATCACTGGCACCCGGGGTCTCTCTATGTGGTCCTTCAGCCTCTCCTGGCCTCCGTAGACCGTGGAGACTTTGCCATCTTTAAAAGCAAAAAAAAAAAACAGTTGAGTCACCAAGTCTGACATTTCCTGGGCTACTCGAAAGCCCAGTGAGGTAGGTCCTATTTGCTCTACACCCGTTTTCCATATGAGAAAACCGAGTCCTGGAGTGTTGAAGGCATGTGTCCAGGGTCACACAGCTAGTGAAATTGGGGCCCATCTGTTCCTGGAAACTGAGCCTTTAAGCCATACTCATTCCCGTCCGGCCTGTGTTTTATTGGCTTGTGAGGAACGTAAAGGACCGGACGCAGAGTCACCTGGGGTTAAACACGGGCATTTGATGCCCTGGAATTCAGCACAGGCACCTTTGTAGGGCTCCTTGCTGTCCTGAGATGTGGGCTCTCCACGATGTGCAGTAATGTCGTGCCCCTCTCTGGTTGGGAAGTTTTGCAGTGAGTCTGACGGTGGTCTCTCCTGTTGCCTTCCTGTTCAGACACCCAGAGTGGGGGTGGGGAAACCTCCCCATTTTGAGCCAAGCACCTTGGAAGGGCAGCTGACCCAGTGTGGCGGGACATGGCCTGTGCTAGCCATGGGGCGACATCTCCATCCCAGGGGGAGTAGCTGGACTTGGGGCCTGCAGTTGCCTGAGTAATGGTGAATTGTCACGGAGGGAACCTGGGGGACACCGGGAGAGAGGTGCCATTGTCCTCAGCCAAGGCCGCCTGCGATTCCCAGGGCAGCAGAGGCCCCTCCTTGAGGACCCCGCCCTGTCCACAGAGGGCAGGAGGCCTGTCCCTGGGGACACGGCAGGTTGGACCTGTGGCCGTGCTGCTTGTGGGTGGTCCCCATCGGCTGGGATGGTGTCAGGAGGTGTATTCAGGCCCAGGCTCAGGGAGAGGTTCAAGGGTGGGGCCTGACGTGCCCTCTTCCCTCACCCCGGGGCCCTGCCCTGAGGCTTCAGGACACCACGTCTCCATCTTCACCTGCCCGGCCTGACCCATCACACTCTGTACCTGGTTTTTGTACCACAGTCATCCATGGCTGTCTGGGAGGCTCCTGCTACCTGTGTGGGTGTGTGAGACAGAGAGAGGGAAGGAGGGGAGAGGGAAGGGAAGAGAGGGCAACACAAAAAGAGACACACAGAGACATAAAGAGGGGGGCACGCAGAGAAGGGAGCAAGCAGAGAAAGGGCAAACCCCTTCCTCCAGGGCTGGAGCTGAGAGGCGGGATGCTAGTACCAGCTCATCTCTTACCAGCCAGAGGCAAATGTTTTAACCTCTCAGGGACTAGATTTTCTCACCTGTAAAATGGGGATGGTAATTGTATCAGTCAGCGACTGCTGTGTAACAAACCAGCCCCAAATACAGTGGTTTGAAACAACAACCTTTTGCTGTTTCCCATGAGTGTAGAAGTCAGCTGAGCAATTTCTCTCGACTGGGCTCAGCTCACTCACATCTGTGGGCAGCTGGGAGGTCAGCTGGCAGCTTGCGGTTTTGGCTGGGATGGTGCTGCTGTCCTCCATGCAGCTCTCTGCCAGGCTACACTTGGTCTCTTGACGGGGGCTGGTGGGGGCAGGCGAACAAGAGCGGAAGAAAGAGCAGAAAGGCCTCGTCTGCTTTCATGAAGTTTGCATCTGTCCCATTGGCCGAAGCAAGGGCGTGAGGGGGTACGGGGGAGCAGGGCAGGAAAAATTGCTTCCGTGAATGCAGTCACTGCACCCTGATAGTGATAATGACCCTGATACTTCTTGGAGCTCTCAGTCTGCCAGGCGCTGGGCTGAGGGCTTTGCACGCATTACCTCCTTTGATCTTCACAACAACTCTCTGAGTTTAACCCCATTTACAGATGAAAACCTGGGGCACAGATGGCTTAAGTAGCTCACCCAGAGACACACAGCTGGAAAGTGGCAGAGCCGTGATGCGAACCCCGGGGTTAGCCCCTAACTGCAGCGCTGCCATCCAGCCGGGAGATAACACGACATCGAGCTCAGCTCTTGCCCCATCGCAGACACTGCAGCAACTTCCTCCTTCTCATTTGCAGATTTGTTGCTGTATGTGGGCCCAGTTCATTCATTTCTCACTGCTGTGTAGTCTTCGAGGTGTAAACACGTCCTGACTTATTTCTTCCTCTTTCTGAAGGTGGACACTTAACTTGCTTCTGATGCGTTGCTGTTATGAACAATGCGGTCCGGGCGTTCCGGCGTCCATCTCCTGGCGGGACACAGTGCCCGACCGCTTCCAGGGCTTCCGCGGGAGGGGAAGGGGGTCGTAGGGCACACCCATCTTCATCCTTTCACATCTCCGGGGCACGTGTACCTGTGTACGTTTCTATCGGCCATGTGCACGCCTTCCAGTCTCCTCACGTCTTCACCAACCCCTGGCACTATTTGGCTGTTTTGTCTTCTGCCGGTCAGCGGTGGTGACGGGGCATCTCACGGTGCTTTGGCACTCTTCCCCGTTCAAGACCATTGCTGATCTCAGCTTCCCCGGGATGTGTGTGCTTGTCCCTGGGCGCTCAGGCCAGCCGTGCCCCGTGCCCTGCAGAGCAGCCATGGCAGCCACTGCGGTGAGGGCTCATGGTACCCACAGCTGTGCCCAGAGCGTTACAGCCTGTTCCTGGCCGGGGCTGAGGGCTGGGTCCCCGTGTTCCGTTTCATGCCTGCCGGCAGCTGGTTCTCACACCAGTGGACGGCTCCCTGGTGCCAGGGCCTGGGGCGCTGCGGCCGGGGGTCCCCAGGGCTCTGCAGTGGGGTGGTAGCCGGCCCAGCTCGCACCGGCTGCCCACAGCCCAGGCCCGGCTCCGACGCACCTCCCTGTCTCTTTCCTTGCAGCCATTGTACAACCAGCCCTCCGACACCAGGCAGTATCATGAGAACATCAAAATGTGAGTACCTGTGGGCAGCCGTGCAGATGCACAGCGGCGTGGGGGGCCTAGGGTGGGATGTGGGTTCTCAGTTCCCAGCGGGCTCCCAGCCAGGGCCAGGTGCTGGAGGAGGGGATGGAAGGGGGCAATCTGGGCAAGAGTTCTGGGCCTAGGATGGAGAGGCCTGCGAGGCCAGGGGAGGGGCAGAGGGGGTGGGCCCGTGAAGCTTTGGGAAACAGACCTTGGGTCGGGGAGGGTGGGCGAGCTGCATGCACAGCTGTGGAGAGACAGAGGAGGAGGGCTGTTTGAGCAGGGGGAAGTTGCCGGGCGGAGGAGAGCGAGCTCAAGGTGACGGGGCCGGCCGTGGAGCAAGCAGGGGCCCATGGTTTGGCCTCTGATGTAAGCATGTTCGGGACTGTCCTGTGGTCTGCACAAGGTGTCCATCTGTGGCACAGCCCAGCGTGGAGCAGCTGGGAGCACTAATCCAGACCCAGAGGCTTTGGAGTGGCCAATGTGACGTATCCCAGTGACAGGGCCTTTTCCCAGATGGATGCTAGAAGCGAAAGCATACCAGTGAAGTGCCCCCCACAGTTGGTGTGGGCCGAGCTGGCAGAGCAGGGACAGCCGGACTGTGCTGGAGACCAGCGACTTTATGTGCTCAAGCTGGGAGCCAGGTATTGGGGGTGTGGCTGCCGGCAGGGGCTGGCATTTTTCTTGGGATGCATTAGTGGGAGCACAGCGGATGCTGTGGCTGAGGAGGGGGTACTACCCCATGTTGTTATCCAGGAGCCCAAAAGCTAAAAGGGGTCTTGCCCCTGGAGGGACACGTGGCGGCGAGCACTCCAGGACTGTTAGCTTAGAGGCAGACCCTTTGGGATCACGGTCATCGAGCTGTTCCAGGTTCATTTTTGTGTGACCTCAGGAGGGCGGTGCTTAGCTGGTCCAGTGGGCAGTCCAGTTTGGTGTGACTGTCTGAACTTCCTTGGGGTGGAATTGCAGGGTGTACGCGCAACAGTGAGCTCCCCATCCCTGGAGGCATGCAAACCTCCCGATGGTTTTCAAGCTCCGCTGGCGCTGGACTAGTTGTTGTGGGGGTCCCTTCTGTTGTAGTTTCTGGACTCGAGTGACTAGTCTAGGCTCTGGTGACCAACACGGCCACCCACCCCCGAGTCGCTGATGGAGCAACCTAGAAAATCCCGTGTTGCCAGCAAGGTCCTTGGCCCATTTGGGCTCGAGAGCACCTGCCGAGGATGCTTCCTCAGCTGTATTGCCGGCCGTCACTCAGCCTGTGGCTGGCAGGGGCTGCGGAGTGTCCTGTACTGGGAGCCCTGGTGTAGTGCCAGGCTTTCTGTGTCCAATGTGGCCTGTGCTTTTGTCTGGCCTTAGAGTGTGTTCGCTGCTCAGGTACCAAATCCCTCTCAACTTTACATGGTTCATTTTCCAATCAGGCCACCCTAGTCCTTTATAAGCTTCCTGGGACCTGCCTCACCGTGGGGACAACTGCTGGGGGTGGGGGAGGCCCAGATGGATGTTGGGTGAGGACAAGGGGGCCTTTCGGGCCTGTCACAGCTGGTTTACGGGATGGGGGTGAGGTGTTCTCATCTGGGCAAACCTGCTGGGAACATTCATTCGTTCAATACACATTTATTACACTTACTCTGTGCCAGGCCCTGTTCTAGGGACCTGGGGATTCAGCTGTGAACAAGACAAAGTTACCCATACTTTCATTAAGTTTTATCTAGCAGGGGAGACAGAAAGCAAGTGAGTTCATAAGTGAATAAGGAAACATCAGCTAATAAAAAATACTGGGGTCACATAGCTATCTTAAGCTCTTTATGCTTTGATATACCTACTTTTATTTTTCCTTTCAGCATAACAATTTTGATAGCAATATTATTACACTGAAACTTTTACATAAGTTTTTTCACCAAACTGAAAATGAGTAATATTTTAAGCCGAATAATGTGGATGATTTCAGGTTATAAAAACAGCTATAGAATCCAAACAACAAAGGAAAAAGGTATCCATACAAATAATACTAGCAAACAAGATACTGCTACATCTCTAAGTAGAATACAACTATAAGCTTATTGAACCAATGCCCTATTTTTATATCCCATAATCTTCATCAGGGGATGGCTCTGGTCTACTAGAGTACATTTTGGCTATGTAAGTAACCGCCTAGTGAAATTTGTTCCAAATCTAAGTCACAGATGAACAGATGTTTAAGTTTGAAACATAGAGGTAAATAATTTTAAGATTTTTCCTGTTCTAAGTGGTCAGCTTTATGTTAGAAAAATGTATCTGTAAGCAAGTTATTTGAACTGATTTCTTCTTAGAACTTTAATTTTTTTTCATAGTTTGCCTCTGAAATCATAATCACTTCTGTAATTTTAATTTCAGTGTGGTCATCATTAAGTCAGTGCAGTCATTTACTTTAAAAAATGCTGTGAAGATGGCAAACAGGGTGATGGGAGAGAAAGTAAGGGGGGGACTTTAGCCAGGGAGATCAGGGCAGGACCTAACAGTTGAGGGAACATTCGGGGACTGTGCAGAAGCTGGAGTGTAGGGCCCCCAGGCAGGTAGAAGAGGCAGTGCAAAGGCCCTGGGGCTGGACAGAGCAGGCGGGTATGTCCCGAGGGGGTAGGTGAGGGAGAGGAAGGTGCTAGCCAGATCACCCAGAGCTGGTGAGGAGCTGGGTTTTATTATCTGTGCGAAGGGAGGCCAACGATGACGTTTATGCTGAGAAGTGATTTGATTGGAATTTTGGGGAGCTGATGGGCCAGGGGCATGTTGAGAGCCCCAAGCACCTGGCTCATGTGGCCATTCCTTACTACCAGTGCCTTGGTTGCCCCATCTGTGAAATGGGTTGCTGAAGATTCAATGAATTACTATTCCTGAAGGTGCCGAGCTCGGTGTCAGGCGTGTAGGAAGTGTTCTGTGATTTTTGTTCTTTTTACTTTGTCAACAGAGACCAAGAGTTATCCCTCAGTCATTCATTCAAATATTCAAATATTTATGAGCACCTGCTCTGTGCCAGCCGCTGTTTGGGCCCTGGGGAGACAGCAGTGGATGAGGCCTGCCATTCTGGTGGTGCAGACAGGCAATAAATAAATACGCCTGTGATAGAAAGACAGCTTGATAAGGACAGTAAGATCAGGCTGGGGCTGCTTCACAGGGTGCAGGGCTTCACCAGCTCACCCCAGCCGGGCCTCCCAGCCTCTCTCCGGCTGCTGTAATTGCCGCCAGGTGGAAGGTTATCCCCTCCCCAAGGGACCTTGCCCTGTCACTTTAATTTCTCTGTGTTTGCGCGCTGGGGCCCGTGAGTTAAAGTTAATTTCACGCTTGACTTCCTGCTGCACTGGCAATTGCGGATGTGTTGAAGTCACCTGTACCCACCTCCACTGCTGTCCTCTGCCACCTGCCTCTTCGGGAGGTGTGGGGATGGCCACCCCTGCTCCCGGCGGGGTCGGGGAGCGGGGAGGCGGGTGACTCGCTGTGGGGTCTTAGCCCCAGGCCTCGGGAGTGACTCCTCAGACCTCCCAGGCTTTGGGAAGCAGGGGAAAGGGTAGGAGGTGGGGTGGGGGGGCAACCCCAGAGCCACACCAGCCCGTGCTCCGTGGAGGGGCTGTCCCGCCGCTCTGCAGGCCGGACCTGCCGGGAGAGCTCGGAGCTGAGTTCACTGGCTTGGGCTCCGGGAGAGCTCGGAGCTGAGTTCACTGGGTTGGGCTCCGGGAGAGCTCGGAGCTGAGTTCACTGGGTTGGGGAGCCCACAGGTGATTCGGTGAAAGGGCGTGGGATCGATGCAGTGGTGACGGTTGAGCCTCCTGTGTGTTCTGCTGTGGGCACCCCTTCACCTGGTGTCCTCTCCTCCCTTCGGGGCCTGGAAGCCTGCTAGCTCCTGGTAGCTCTTCCTTCCCGATTTTCTTGTCTTCAGACTGATTTTTCCCCTCCTCAGCCCTTATTGAGGGCTGGCTGATGCCCTGGGGCCGTGCAGGTGGAAAGGGTGCTCAGGACCCAGGTTACTGTTGACAGGTCCTTGTGGTCTTGCTCTGGAGGTTCAGAGATGTTAAGTAACTTCCCCAGGGCCACACAGCCGAACTCCTAGACCAGCCCAATCTGTGCACCCACCCTGCTTTCCTCTCCTGGGTCTGCAGTCCGGACTCTGCCCCTCGCTAGCCCGGTGACCTCGGGCAAGTCACATCACTTAGCTTGTCAGTAAGTTGGTCTCCTTGGAGTCATTTTGTGTAGGAAAAGTGCTTGGCCCCTAGTAAGCATGTTTTGGACCATCAGTCACCCAAGTCTGACAGGCTTTTCCCAAGGGATTCAGGGCCCTGCATGGGCTGCTTTCCCCGCAGTCAGGGGTCTGGCTCTCCCTGAACGCCCCTCCTGACTCCCTCCAAATTCACTGTCACCCTTACTCCCCTGGGACCCAGTATTCTCATTTCCCTCTGCCCACCCCATTCCTTTACTTCTCCCAAGCGTCATCTCAAACCTCTCCTCCTCCAGGAAGCCTCCCCTGATTGCTCCCACACTTTCCTTTTTCAGAACTCCATAGACCCCAGGGCCAGTCCCACCCAGGGCCTGGCCAGACTCTCCTCGAACGTCCACAGACTTTCCATCTCCTTTTTCCTCCTTCCTGGTTCCCGTTTCTCCCCCTAGTCCAGTGTCAGCCGACAAGGCCTATATTTCTTGACAGGCTGTGCTTTTTTAAACCCTGACTTCTCCAGGAGATTGAGATATCCTTTGCACCCTATAAATGCTTCCACCGGCAAACTCATCACATTGCTGGTCTGTCGGTCCTTCCAGAGCCCTCTGGACTCTGTTCCCTATTTTTGGACAAAATCTCAGCAGAGAAGATTTGTCTGCAGTATGCCGTTAGCAGCTGCAATACCTAAACACTTCTTGGAACAAAATAAACACTCAAAAAGTGTTTGCCAGAAGAATGTTGGACAAGTGGTCACCCCAAACCAGATGTCTAGGGGCTTGCGAACCACCCAGATGCATGCCTCCAGGGCGGGAACAAAGTTAGAGGGGAAAGGGCTGGTGGGAGGCGGTAGGGAGTGGTGAGGACTGGGGTGAGTGGTGAGCTCCTCATGCTTTTAAAGGGGCAGTTAGTTCTTAGTTCCCTGTCTGCAGCCACGAGGGAGCGTGGCCAGGCTGCCTGATTTTTTTTTTTAAAGAGAAGCTTTATGTTGAGCTTTTTATGCAGCAGCTTCTGGTTTTCAATACTGGCAACAAATTCAGATTTTTTAGAAAGCACCGCAGTCCAAACACAACAGTGTCACGAGCTGGCTCCACTTGGTGGACTGCGCCCGTTTGCAACCTGTGGACTTGACATTTGTCCTCTTTGGCAGTAAGCGGATGCTTCTGGGTGCCAGTCACGGTGCTTGCTTTGGAAGGAAACCCGGATCAGCAAGGGAGAATTCGTGCCCTCTGGTAGCCGCGGGGAACAGAGGCGGCTCCGTGCATCACCTCTGCCCCCACGAGTCTTTGTTCTCACCGAGGCCTCTTCAGCTCGAAGCCACGGCACCGTGCTTGTTGAAGCTGTTACAGGCTGTGCAAGGTTCCTCGGGCTGCCAGAACCTGTCACAACAACCTGGGTGCCTAAAAACTAGAGCAGTTCATTTTCTCTCAGCTCTGGAGGCCAGAAGTCGGGAATCCAGGTATCGGCAGGGCCTTGATCTCTTGCAGACGCTAGGGGAGGATCCTTCCGTGTGTCTTCCAGCTTCTGGTGTTTGCTGGCTTCCTTGGCGATCCTTGGCCTGTAGACACTTCACTCCAATCCTCCGTCTTCATGTGACCTTCTCACTGTGTCTTTTCATGTCATCTTTCCCTCTGTGTGTATCTGCCTCTCTGTCCAAATTTCTCCTTTTTGTAAGGACACCAGTCATATGGGATCAGGGCCACCCTGTTGACCTCATGCTAACTTGATGACCTCTGTAATGACCTGATTTCCTGATCCACATTCTAAGGTATTGGGGGGTGGAGGGTCAGGACCCCAACATCTTTTTGGGGGGGGGACACATTTCAATTCATAACATCCACCAAGCCCCCTGCAAGCTCTAAAGTAAATTGTCTTTGATCTCACTATGGCATTTCAACATAGGTCTTGTCCCTCTTTTTTTTTTTTCTAAGTCTTTATTTTAAAATAGCTAGATTTACAGAAGAGTTGCCAAGGTAGTACAGTGAGGGGGGTTGGTTGCAGGAACCCCGTGGATACCAAAATCCGCGATGCTCAAGTTCCTCATATAAAATGGCCCAGTGCAGTCGGCCCCGTATCTGGGGACGTGGAACCCATGGACCGTACTAAGAATTCCCCGTATACCCTCCACCCAGCATCCCCCAATGCGAACATGTGACACGAACAAGGTACATTTATCAAAACTACGAAAGGGACAGCGGTACAGTCCTATTAGCTAAACCACAGACTTCCTTTGGATTTTCCCAATTTTCCCACTAATGTCCTTTTTCTGGTCCAAGATCTGATCCAGGTTCCTGCTCTGCATTTCGTCCTCATGTCCCCTTGGTCTCCACTCTGTGATAATTTCTCAGTCTTCCTCGATTTTCCTGACCCTGACACTTTTGAAGAGGACTGGTCAGGGATTCTGCAGAATGTCCCACAATTTGGGTGTGTCTGATATTTTCTCAGGAGGCTGCTGGGCTTGTGGGTTTGGGGGAAGAGTCCCACAGAGGTGAGGGAGTGCCCTTCCCATCATGATATATCGGGAGCATCCGACACCGCTGACTGGAGGTGTTTATGTCACTGCAGGTGGTGTTGACCTTGCCCCCTTGCTCAGGGAGGTGTTAGCCATGTCTCCACCGTTGAGTTGCTCTCTTTCCTGCCCCTACTCTGTGCTTTAGAAGCAAGTCACCATCCAGCCTACTGTCAAGGGGAGGGGAGTCCAGCTACACCTCCTGGAGGGGGAATATCAAAGAATTCGTGGACACAAGTTAAACTGCCACAATGATTAGTAAATATTTGGGGGAAATGCTTCAAGGCTATGCAAATTTCCTGTCTCTCCTCAAAGTTTTGCCAACTGATTTAACGTTCATGCAAAGGTCTAGCCTGCAGTAATTAGCACCGTGGTATCTGATTGTGATTTTCAACTTCCCTCAGTCCTTCTACGTTTATTAATTGGAATTCTGTAAGGAACATTTGTCCCTTCTCCCTCCTTTATTTATTTATTCAATCGTTTATTTATATCCATGTGGATGCGTGGTTATTTATTTTATTCTTCGGGCTATAATCTAGTACTAGCGTTATTTATTTTGCCTCTCAAATTGTTCCAGCTTTGGCCGTCGGAATCTTTCTTTACTTAAAAATGTTCTGGGCTCATCTTGTATATTTCCTGCCGCAGCTCTGGATGCAGCCATTCCTCCAGGGAGAAATGGCTCTTTTTTTTGTGTTCCTTTGTCCGTGCAGCATACGGGATCCTAGTTCCCCGACCAGGGATCGAACCCGCGCTGCCTGTGTTGGAAGCACGGAGTCTTAACCACCAGACTGCCAGGGAGGTCCTGAGAAATGGCTCCTTTTATTGGAGAATGGTGTTAGAGACCAAGACCTCGGTGCTAGTGGGCTCATTGCTCTGGGCTGTCATTCCTGCTTGGCCTTCTCAGCTGCCGTCTTCAAGTCCAAACCCGCTCCTGTGCCCCAACCCACAAGGCCCCGTACAGCCGGCCCTGCCAACCTCTCAGCTCTCCTCCTCCTCCCTGTTCCTCCCCTCTGTCCCTGCCCAACACTCTCCAGCCACATGGGTCTTCTGTCTGTTCCTCAAACGCTCTTGAGTTTGTTCCCACCTTAGGGCCTTTGCACTCCCAGTGTCCTCTGCCAGGAGTGCATCTCCCTCTGGATCGCCCCACAGCTGGGTCCTCCTGGTGATCAACATATCAGCTCGCAGCCATCTCTGAGAGACTTTTCTGCACCCCTGAATCTAAAATAGCTACACCCTCCCCTCCCCCAGTCACTACCCCACCCTCAATGTAAGTTCCTGACTCCAGGATTATCTTGATTATCTTGCTTATTGTCAGTGTGGCCCCTCTAAGTGTCACCTCCATGAGATCCGGGGACTTCGTCTTGCTCACCTCTATGTCCCCAGGGCCCAAAACAGTGCCCAGCGCATAACAGGTGCTCAGTAAACATTTGCTGAATGACTGAGGAGATGAAAGCACAATGCTACTGCTCCCATTATTCAGATGAGGAAACTGAGGCTGAGACCATCTGAGATTTGTTCAGAGACACCTTGCTGTGGAATGAGGGGTTGTGGTCTCAGCCTGTGTGACTGAGGACCCCCAGTGCCTGTCCTGCTGGGGATGGAGAGGCCTGGCCGCTGGGAGGCGAGACCAGAATGACCCAGGGAGCCGAGGGTCCCCTCACTGACCCTCCTGGAAGTGGGCGTGGCCTTTCCTTGTCTGGAGATGGGTGGAGACAGGGCTGAGCTTGGCTGGGGTCCACAGGTGAAGAGGGACCATGCAGGCCCATCAGCATCTCAGACTTGAGACCAGGTAGTGGGGATGCCGACCTCCTGCTGGAAATCACTGCAAGGCCTGGGTACCCTGGTCCACCTGGGGATGAGGTGTGTTGGCGGACCCCGGCAGCCGCTGGGAGGTGGGTCTCTGAGGCGGTGGTGTCTGTTTGAGGGGCATGAGGCAGCAGAGAGTGACTCCCCATGGGGTCCCCAGGGCAGGTTGGTTTCAGGCCCTTCAGCCCCAGGGAGGCGTGTGTTGGGGGAGCTTCCTCGTCCATCAGGGCCTGGAGTGCCCTCCTCTTTGTCTTTTTCCTGAGGTTGGGGTCCTGGTGGCCCACAGGTACCACACCTCCTGGAGGCTGGACGGGGCGGGGCTCCCAGTCATCAGTTTGTAAGCTTTTGGTAAGAGTTTGGATGCGGCTGAGAATACGAGCAAGTCGGGGGACCCCTCCCCAGAAAAGTTGATCCTGCTGTACACCCGGCTGGGGGGCAAGCAAGTTCACGGGCCTGATGGGCTCTCCGGGGCCTGTCTCTGGGCCCCGCAGGCCCCAGCTGCTACACTCTGCTGTGCGTTGGAAGTTGTGGGGACAGGGCCGAGGGGAAGGGGGTGCTTGGGGGTGAGTCTTCCATCCTTTTCTGTATCGGTCTGCCTCTCTGAGTCTCCCTCTGCCTCCTGCTGGGCCTCCATCCCCCTTAATTTGTTTTTTATTTTTTTGAAGTATAGTTGGTTTACAACATTGTATTAATTACTGCTCTACAGCAAAGTGATTCAGTTATACATATATACACATTCTTTTTAAATATTTATTATGATTTATCACAGGATATTGAATATCGTTCCCTGTGCTATACAGCAGGAGCTTGTTGTTTATCCATCGTCCCTCTTTCTTTGGATCTTGTCTTCCTCTGCCTTTCGGCCTGTTCCCCTCTGTCTCTCTTTTCTCTCTCTCTCTCTCTCTGCCAGGTCCCTCTCCCTCTGTCCTCACTTGGGATCTGATCTCATCCACCTCTCTGTCACTCCCTCTCCCCCTGTCTCCCTGCCTTCCTCTGGGGCTCTGTCTGTCTGTCTTTCGGCTCTCGTTCCTTCTCCCTCATTCCTGGTCTTGGTGTCTCTCTCCTGTGCCTGCCTCTCTTTCTCTCTGAACAGCCCGCATCTCCCCGGGGAAGCGCCCGCTGCCCTCTGAGCCCGCAGTACTGTGTGTGGCCTCCTTGGTTGAGGGCTTTGATGGCGAGAGGGGTCTGGCTTCCCTGAGCTGAAGCATGAGACCCCTCAGGTGCTTCCTGGGCTTCCTGCTGCGCTGGCTCCCACCAGCCTGTCGCTGGCTTGTCCATGTCACCCCCACCCCAGGGGGACAGAGCAGGGGCTTGGTTGGAGGTGGCTTGGGGTCACAGAGGCCAGACCCCAAGACCCTGCCTCTGTGCAGCTGCAGGTCTCGGGGGCTTGGTCTCCCCGGCCTGCGTTTCTAAGGCTGTGGCAGTTTCTCTGTGGCCGGTTTCCCGTGGCAGTTGTGGCTGACGGGAGAGGGGAGCCTGGGTGCGTGTAGGGGTGATGGCAGCTCCGGGGAGGGCAGGAAGCCACAAGACCTCGCCCCCCTTTGGAACCCTCTTTTCTGCAGACCACGCTCAGCCTAGGTGTGTGTGGGGACACCTTGTATGTGACGGGGGAAGGACACACATTGGCAATTCGTGGCTCACCCTGGGGGGCTACGGATGTGTCTTAGCTCACCGGGAGCCAATAGGGGCAAGTAGGGGCAAACTTCAGCAAGGGATGGAATTCCTGAAAGCCTCCATTTCTGACCTGCCCGGTTGGCCGTTTCCATCCTCCTTAGAAACCAGGCGATGCGGAAAAAGTTAATCTTGTACTTCAAGAGGAGGAATCACGCCCGGAAACAATGGGTAAGTCATCACCGCGTCCCCCACCCCTGGAATCTCTTCTGCCGCCCCCTCCCCTCCACGGACCAGGCTCTCAGACCAGGCTTCCTTGAGAGCCGAGACTGTCCAGGCCACTCAGGCCACACCCACCGGGATCCCTGGGTTCTGCAGCTCATTCCTGCGCGTCCAGGGTGTGAAGAAAAGCCAAGGGCAGTGAGAGAAATGGGAAAAGACAGCAGCTGCTTTGGTGAAGCTGGGGGCTCAGGGCTCGGCTGCCCCAAGGAAGCTGGGGTGTGAGTGGGTGGGGGGGCTGGGAACTGTGCCCCTCCTATTCCAGCCTGGAAGGGGAGAAAGCAAAATGTTGGCCGGGAAAATTGGTTCCTTGTCAGAGGCCCTACTGTGGCTATTTTAGGCAGAAAGAGAGAAGTTTGTTGGCAGAGGTGGAAGACTGGGGTGGGCTGTGTGCTGGGTGGCGGTGACTGCAGGGGGCTCCCTGAGAAATGAGCTTTGCCCAGTCCGCTGTGCCCATTCCGGGCTCAGGAAAATCCGGGCCCAGAGAAGCAGTGAGGCCCCCCTTGCTTAGAAAGTGGTACAGACTCCTGCATCCCACCGCACACTCTGCCGTCTCAGCTGGGAGGCATGCCCAAGGCAGGGGGAGCACATGTGAAAGAACACCTTTAGTTGTGGTTTAGGGTGGGCGTTTACGTCACTGATTCACTGGGTGAGGTTAGGGCTGAGTGATGGAGGGGGAGTTACCCATTAGTATTCTTTCAGCTGTGAGAGGAAGAAGCACTGGCTCAGACGGGCTTAAACAGTAAAGGAATTTGTGTAGCTGCCAAAGTCCACTGAGTGGAGTTCAGGAGTGGTTTGATCAGGTTGCACCTTCATTTCGATGCCTTTTTTTTTCAAGTCTGCATATTAGTACATTGACAGGCTGGTTTTCCTTTGGGACCTGAATTTCTACAGCAGGTTTGAGTCTTCTAGAGCCAGAGAGAGCGCTGCTCATTCTCAGACCATCTCACAAAAGCTCTGATTTCACCCCTTGAGGGCCTGGGTCCCTCTGAACCAGTTTCTGAACCCACCCTTCTCTGGCCTTAGACCTCGGCTGGGCCCTTGGAGAAGGGATACATTTCTGGCTCAGATGCTGGGCGACTGGGAAGCTGGTTGGGTGGCACCCTAGACCCCAGGGCCCCACGGGGTGAGAAGTGGTGGGCTTCCCTTTTCTTTCCAACCTCCTCAGACTCCCAGATTGACTGGATGGTGACCAGAGGCACCTGGCTGGATAGATGGGGTTCATGAAACGGGTCATCCCATCTTATTCATCGAGTTAAGAAATATTTACTGAGCACCTGCTGTGTGCCTGAGTGGAAGAGACGCAGTGATAAGTGCCGTGCAGAGGGATGGGGTCGGGGACAGCCTGGATATCCTACCACGGTACTGAGAGAGGAATGACCAGAAAGGACCACCCATGTGAATATCTGGGGGTGTGAGTGTCAAGGAGAGGGCGCAGCAAGTGCAGGGGCCTTGAGGCAGGAACCGGCCTGGGGGGTGGCACAAGACAGCATGTAGCAGGCAAGCCTGAAGTGCAGGGCATGCGTGGGGGGCTCTGGTCGAAAATCATGGGCGCCAGGTCACCTGGAAATGGAATGTCTAGATTTTACTCTAAATACAGTTGGACGCTTATTCTTAATGTATTCTTAATAAAGAATACAAAATCTTTAAGAATTTTTAGTTATTTGGAAAATTTGACAGTGATACAGGAAATTTGACAGAAGAGTAACAGTGAACACCTATAAGCCCGCCATCTAGAATCCATCTTGGTTATATTCGCTTTGTGTGTGTGTGTGTGTGTGTGTGTGTGTGTGTGTGTAAGTATGAATGTTTTTGTGTTGAGCTGTTAGAACGTAGGTGCAGACACCCAGACCCTCGCCCGGAACACTTCCTGGAGGAAGGAAATTCTCTCTTTATCACACCTAAAGATTCACAGCTTTTCCTGATTCACAGCTTTTCCCCTGTAGCACTGCCCAGGGGTGGGGTTCCTTTGGGGCTGGAAGAAGGAGATCTGATTTACATTTTAAAAGGATCCCAGTGGCTGCTGGGGGGTGGAGTTGGGTGGGTGTAAGTGGTTCGGAAATCTCCCAGGGCTCCTTGTGGAGGGGTCCCTTGAGGGGATGGAGGGGAAATGGGATTATTTAAAGATAGAGGAACTGGAGACTTCTAAGAAACTCTGGGTTGGCTTTGTGGCCAAGCTGAGCCCATCTTAAGAGAGGCCCTTGTGAAAACGAATTCCGAAACCACAGAAGCTGCGACGACGGGAGGGCGTCTGGAATGATCTCATTCTTGTTCTTATATAAATGAGCCCAAAGCCCCATGCATCGTCATCAGCAAGGACTGGGAGGGCGCTTGGCCAAGACGGGCCCCCTCAGATCTGCATGCTCCCCGCCCCCACGTCAGTCAGCCCCCCTTCTGTGGGGCCCTCACTCCTTAGAGGTTCCTGGGGCCCACGCTGCCCTACACTCCTGCTCTGCTCAGAGAGCTGAGGCTGTTCCCCCAGAGGGGCACCCAACCCCAACAGGAGCCTCCACCAGGCCTGCCCTGTCGTCCCCTGGGAAGCTGAGTTCGCCTGCCCCACGCCCCCAGAAGCCAGATTGTGTGTGTGTGTGTGTGTGTGTGTGTGTGTGTGTGTGTGTGGTGTTGGGGGAAGGGGGTATAAGTGGGGGGCACTGTAAGGCTGAGATGCGCAGATTCAAACCCTACCCACCATACCCGCTGTGAGTGATCTTGGGACAGCCGTCTTGCCCTAAGCCTCGCTTTTCCTCTCTGTGAAATGGGGTCATGGTGGGGCTGCAGGAAGGGTTAGCGCAGTGCCTGGCGGGGGCGGGGGTAGTGTGTGTGACTGATGGCCTGACAGGATGGGTTAGTCAGGGGTTGAGCTCAGCCTGGATGGTGGGTGTTTCATTTCCTGGGGCTGCTGTAACCAATGACCACAAACTAGGTGCCTTAAAACAACAGAAATGTATCCTCTCACTGCTCTAGAGGCCAGAAGTTCGAGATCAAGATGGGGGCAGGGCTGTGCTCCCTCCAGAGGTGCTCGGGGAAGCTCCTCCCTGCCTCTTCCAGCTCCTGGTGGCCCCAGACAATTCCTAGTTGTGGCCACATAACTCCCGTCTCTGCCTGCATCCTCAGCTGGCCTTTCCCCTCTCCTCTCTCACACGGACGCCTGCCACTGGATCTAGAGGTCACCCTAATCCAGGATGACCTCATCTCAAGATCCTTAATGGCATCTGAAAAAAGGTTCAGACCCCCTAACCTGGGGGTTAGGATGTGGGCATATCTTTTGCGGGGGGGTCACCATTGAACCCACTACAGTGGGCACTGGCATATTTTCAGCATCATCTGCCTTTTTTCTTTCTCCTGGCTTGTCCCCACTTTCCTTTTTTATCTATTTCTTTTTTAGAGACAGCTCAACTTTTGCTCACTCCTCTCATATTCCTTGCACCTCTTATTTTTCACTTCTGGGCTTTTTCCTGACCTGCCCCGGCATCCGTGACTTGCTCCTGCAGCCTGAGTTACAGGCAGCAGGACAGGGGCTGGGAGAGCTCCACCTTGTCACCCTCACGCATCGCTGAACACGCAGGACAGCCAGCAGGGGAACATTCTCCAAGTCTGTGGTGCCTGGGCCGCTGAGCCCAGCAGAAGGCCTTTGCATGAGGCTGCAGGCTCCCTGGGGGTCTGGAGGGCGCCGGGTCACCAGGTGACCACAGAGGCCCGTTCCCCTGGCCAGCCAGCTCCAGCCACCTCCCTAACACTTCCCTCCTTGCGCTCTGTCCGTCGGCCTGAGGCTGTCTTCCTCAGTTTTGGGGGTACCTCCTGGTCACCCCATCTCTCATCGTTTCCCTAAGTGTAGAGCTCCATCCTGAAACACCTGGTGGAGTAGGAGGGGTTCAAATCCTGGCCCTGCTCGGTGACCAGGGCAAATCATTTAATTCCTGGTCTCAGGTTCCTGTTCTGTTTGGTGGGGATTATAGTAACACGCACCTCATCAGGCCACTGAGTGAAAGGCTGCAAGCAGTGTGCTCACGGCAACGCCCGGACTGCAGTGGGTGCTCAGAACCGTCATCTGCAAGCTGACCCTAAAATTCATGGGGACCCCAAATAGACAAAACAATCTTGAAAAAGAACAACCAGGTTGGAAGAGTCACTTCCTGATTTCAAAACATATCACAAAGCTACAATAATCAAAACAGCATGGTTCTGGCCTAAGGACAGACATGGAGACCAATGGAACAGAATAGAAAGGCCAGAAACAAGCCCTCACATCTGTCGCTGCTGGATTTTTGACAGGTGGCCATGTCCATTCAATGAGACAGGACCGTCTCTTTCAACAAATGGTGCTGGGACAACAGGACTGCCACACACACAGGAATGGAGTTGGATCCCACCTCACAGAATTAACACAAACAGTAACTCAAAATGAATCAAAGACCTAAATGCAAGAGCTAAAGCCATACAATTCCTAAAAGAAAACCCATAGGGGTGAATCTTCACGATCTTGGATTGGGCAGCGGATCTTGGGTGTGACACCAAAAGCATGAGTGGCAAAAGGAAAAGTAGACGCACTGGACTTTATCAGAACAACCATCAGGATCCTGACCTCCCGTCCCTAATTGTGTGATCCTGGGCTGACGGCCCTGAGCTCTGAACTCCTGCCTGTACAGAGGGGATGGCGGTCATGGCTTTCTGTTGTTTGGGAGAGTCACTCGCGGGAAGGACTCAGCTCAGTGCCCGGCATGTGACACGGTGGCACTTAGCTAGTGTCAGCGGCAATGCTGATGCTGATGGTGATGATGGTGTTTATGATGAAGATGATGACGCTGGTGATGCTGATGGTGATGATGGTGTTTATGATGAAGATGATGACGATGGTGATGCTGATGGTGATGATGGTGTTTATGATGAAGATGATGACGATGGTGATGCTGATGGTGATGATGGTGTTTATGATGAAGATGATGACGATGGTGATGCTGATGGTGATGATGGTGCTACGAAGAAGAATTCCCACTGAGGGTGACCTGTTTTCATAACACGCACAGACTGTGGTCGCAGGGGCCATCCTCCTTTTCCTCTGCAGATTCTTGCTCCTGGCACCCGGCAGACTAGCTTAGCAGTGCTCCAGCCTCTGAGGTGTGAGTGTGAGTATGAGAATGTGTGTGTGTGAGTTTATGAGTGCGTGTGTGGGTGTGAGTGTGTATTGTGTGAGAATGTAAATCCACGTGAGTGCATGTATGTGTAAGGGAGTGTGCGTGTGTTACGTGTGAGTGTGTGCATGTGTGTACGTGAGTGTGTGACCTGCTTCCTTCCCTGGCCAGCGGGGCCACTATGTGGAAACCCCCTGGCAGGGTCATTGCTGCCCCAGGGAAGGGCCGCAGCCACTACCGTGCTCTGTCCCGAGGCGCCCCGTGCCTTTGGCCCTCAGTGGACGGAGAGCACCTCCAGTGCTCAGGCCACAGCAGGTAGCACTGTGGTTAGACGTGGAGGGGGACTTCCTCATCCTGGACGGTCCTCAGGAGCTGCTCGCGTCTTTGCGTGTGGCGCTTGGGGCTGGGCAGTGTGGCTGCGTGGGCCTGCACGGCTGTTCCTGTCCCTTGCTCCACGAGGGCCCCAGGCAGGGCTGGGGCGTCTTGCTGGCCGCCCTGCTCGCCCCTCCACTGGGCAGCTGGTTGGTGGCCCTGCGGGTTTCTTGCCTATCTTCACGGGTAACTGCATTCTTTTCCTCTGCTGGTTTTTGGTGAACATGTTCTCGCCTTTTCCCCATCTGACATATTTTCTCGCTCTCGCCCATCAGATCGAGGCCTCTCTTCCTCTGCCTGAGAGGGTGGGGAGGGTCCCCTGCTCTGATGGTGGGCTGGGCTGGGTTTCCTTCACGCCGGTTCTCACCCTCAGGGGTGCTGTTCTCGGCACCTTGCCACGAGCATGTGTGGCTATTGTCTGCTACTGGAACTTGACCTCCCAAGGCTTCTTGGGGCAGCCCACATACCTGGGGACCCTCCGGGAGCTGGAGGTCAAGTTCTGCTCCTCCTCAAAGCTGGCCTGACGGCCACTTGGGGACCATCACGCTGCTGGGTTTGTTGAGGACCAAGGTCACAAGCTGCCTTGGTCAGAAGCTGAAATTCAGGATGGGGTGGGGTGTCTGGGCACGAGGACCAGAGACGGGTTTTCTGATTATGCTGAAGTGTCGAGGAGGCGTTCAAGCGAGACTCCCAGACCATGCCATCTGTCCACGGCAGCTGTTAGAGACGGGGAGGTCGGGTCTCACGGGCAGCCAGATGCTCCCTGCCTGCTTGAGGTCCGGGTCACCTTGGAGACTCAGAAGCCAGGCAGCTACACTCTGGGCCGGGCCGGGGTCTTTTCTCTAAGGAAGGACATACAGCAGGAAGCACTATGGTTAGACTTGGAGAGGGACTTCCTTGTCTTGGATGGGCGGCAGCTTGAGTCTTCACAACCAGTCCTTGGGTGTGGGGAGCATGGCTGGCCTGAGGCCGGGGGATGAGGAACTATTCAGAGAGAATGCTTTCCATGGGGCTGTCCCGGGCCTGATGGATGCCCCAGAGCTGCACCGTCCGACGCAACTGACAGTGAATGAAATGGTCTGTGTGCACTGCCCACTATGGGTGGTAGCCCTGGCCTCACATGGCTACTAACATTAGAAATGTGGCATAGGGACCAGAGGCCTGAATTTAAATGTTACTTAATTTTACCTGATTTAAACTTCACAGCCACATGTGGCTGGAAGCTTCCGTATTGTACCAGGCCTTTCTGGAGGGAGGCCGGCGGGGGGTGGCCCATTCCCCAGGGAGCGAGGCGGCTGGGTCCTTAGGGCAGCCTGTGGGTGTTCTTCAGGGGCCCGGGTCTGCCTGGGTCTGCTCAGGTCTCTGCATGATCGCGTGTCTGCCCACGTGCCTGGGTCTGCCCCTGTGCCCGCGTGTGATCGCGTGTCTGCCCACGTGTGCCCGGGCACACGGCAGAGCAGGGAGCCGGGGAGGGGCTGGGTGTCGGATGCGGGAGGAGCGGCTGCCGCAGGGGTCCCCCGCACCCCCCCAGGAGCAGAAGTTCTGCCAGCGCTATGACCAGCTCATGGAGGCCTGGGAGAAGAAGGTGGAGCGCATTGAGAACAACCCCCGGCGGCGGGCCAAGGAGAGCAAGGTGCGCGAGTACTACGAGAAGCAGTTCCCCGAGATCCGCAAGCAGCGGGAGCTGCAGGAGCGCATGCAGAGGTGAGCGGCGGGGGGGCCGGGCCCACTTCCCCCCACCCTCCCCCTCCCCTCCCCTCCTCCTCCCCTCCCCTCCCCTCCCCTCCCCCTCTCCTCTCCTCCCCTCCCCCTCCCCCCCCTCCCCCCTCCCCCCCTCCCCCCTCCCCCTCCCTTCCCCTCCCCTCCCCTCCCCTCCCCTCCCCTCCCCTCCCCTCCCCTCCCCCTCCCCTCCCCTCCCCCTCCCCCTCTCCTCCCCTCCCCTCCCCCTCCCCTCCCCCCCCTCTCCTCCCCTCCCCCTCCCCCTCCCCTCCCCCTCCTCCTCCCCTCCCCTCCCCTCCCCTCCCCTCCCCTCCCCCTCCCCTCCCCTCCCCTCACCCCTCCCCCTCCCCTCCCCCTCCCCTCCCCTCCCCCTCCCCTCCCCTCCCCCTCCCCCTCCCCTCTCCTCCCCTCCCCCTCCCCTCTCCTCCCCTCGCCCCTCCCCCTCCCCTCCCCCTCCCCCTCCCCTCCCCCTCCCCTCCCCCTCCCCTCCCCTCCCCCTCCCCTCCCCCTCCCCCTCTCCTCCCCTCGCCCCTCCCCTCCCCCTCCCCCTCCCCTCCCCCTCCCCTCCCCCTCCCCTCGCCCCTCCCCTCTCCTCCCCTCTCCTCCCCTCCCCCTCCCCTCTCCTCCCCTCCCCCTCCCCCTCCCCTCCCCTCCCCTCCCTCCCCTCCCCCTCCCCCTCTCCTCCCCTCCCCCCTCCCCCTCCCCTCCCCTCCCCTCCCCCTCCCCTCCCCTCCTTTCCTGCCTCCCGGGGCCTGGGTCAGCTCGAGGCACTGTCCGCAGAGGAGCCCTGGCCGGCGTGAAACAGGAAGCACAGCAGCTTCTCAAACCGGCAGCCCGGGGGCCGCATCAAGCCCTTGGATGTGTCACTTGGTGCCTGCCCGGCCTTAATACTTAAGTGAAAGGAGCTTAAATCCATTTTGGTGGAGTGAGTTCTCCTTCCCGTGTGCCACAGGCTGGTACCTCCCAGCTTCGTTCATTTATGCGGCCCCTGAAGGCAGCTGAGTTTGAGATCCCCGGTGTGGGTCAGAGGAGAGGGATGCTGGTCTCACGTGGCGGCCGTGAGGACTGGGTGGGATCCTGTGTAGGAGTGCCCAGCGCAGAGTAGGTGCTCGGTGACATGCGGCTGTGACATCTGTTGTCACACAGATAAGGCCATGAGCAGGGATGCTGGATTTCACTCTTTCCTGGACACTCACGGTGCGTATCTCACCGAATGCCTCCTCCCGGTCCTGGGTGCCACGTGCCACCTTATCCCCGTGGTACCGGGGAGGACACTGAGGGACAGGTCCGAAGAGGCAGAGCTGGGATTTGTATGTGGATCTGTGTGGCTGGTCTTTTGGTGGGCATCTTAGGAGAGAAAAAGGTTCTGGCATTTCTGGGTGAGTCTGGGGGCTCCATGCCCTCCCCTGGACCCCTGGGCTCAGGGCTGTCTGTGTGGGTGTGAGGCCTGGCCCCTCCTCACTGCCCACACGCCGCCTCTGGGGAACCTGTGGGCTCGGGTCTGTGCCGCTGTGCCGGCCGCGTGTCCCTGGCTGCCGAGGGGCCGGTCCTGAGCGTGTCCCTTTGGTCTCCAGCAGGGTGGGCCAGCGGGGCAGCGGGCTCTCCATGTCGGCCGCCCGCAGCGAGCACGAGGTGTCCGAGATCATCGATGGCCTCTCGGAGCAGGAGGTAAGTCCACGGCCTTGACCCTGACCTCAGCTCCACCCGCTGTGTCCCCTGCGCGTGGAGAAGCTCCCAGCAGGAAGCAGAATTCATCTGGATGCTTGAAATCAAGGGGCTTGTTACTGAAGTGTGGGCAGAACGAAGGTGGGATAGTGGGGCACCAGGGGAGTAGACATTGCCCATCCCCAGCCTGAAGGACAAGCGGGGAGAGGGGCCTTCCTGGGGCTGTGGAGGAGAGGCCCCCTGGTAGGACATGGCCAGGAAGGGCCCCATCCGTGATGCCACGGCGGGGAGGAAGCAGGGGATAAGTACCCCCGCCTCTCACTCCCCACCCCCGCCCCCGTCTACTTTCAGTGCTTCCCATTGGTTGAGCCTGACCAGAAGCCAGAGGGCATGAGTGCCTGAGAGCTGTGGTTTCTAGGTCAGCCTCCCCGTGCCCAGAACTGGGGGCAGAGGGGGATTCCCATCTCACCAGCTGTTCACCAAGCCGGGGACCTTCTATCAGGAGTTCCCAGATGACCTTCTGTCAGCCAGGTGACCCTGGCTGTGGTCCCCAGAGCCCAAAGATGACCAGAAAGCAGAAAAAGGAGGCGTTTGCTCCTGGGGCAGGGCTGGCGCTGGCCTGTCCCCTCCCAAGTCTTGTAGGTCAAGCATCTAATGTGCCAGTCCCCCCGCCCCACCCCCCACGTTCCCAACATCGCAGTAGACAAGAGGGGGCCTCACAAAAGCAGGGGGCACATTCTTCCTGCCCGGGGCCTTGCGTCCAGGCAGAACTTTTGTCCGGATGGGAGACACTGCAGCTCCGGCCCAGTGCCGTCATCTCTAGCCGCACAGGGCTCTTTAAATGGAAATTAACACGAATGAAATAAAATTGAAAATTCAGTTCCCCTGCGGCACCAGTCCCACTTCAGTTGCTCAGAAGCCACACGCGGTTAGTGGCCCCATGTTGGACAGAGCAGGCAGTAAACACCTGCATCGTTGCAGAACATTCTGTTGGGTAGCACTGCTTAGGCCACTGATTCTCACTTCGGACAGACTGAAGAGTCCTGGGGAGGGGGAGTCTGGCTTGAATTGCAGTTTCCTAGGGCCCTGCCCCAGCCGTTCTGATGTAGCCAATCTGGGGCGGAGCTCAGGAATCTGCATTTTTCACCAGGCTGTTCACGCGAGTCTGATGCAGGTAGTTCAGACTCTCTGGCCGTTAAAAAAGAGCCTTCGTTTTGAAACTTCACGTGCTATGTCCCTGTTTTGAACACCCTTCAGTCTGCAGAAAGCAGGACTTGGAAAGCCTTCGTCCTCACACCTGTGGGTTCGCTCGAGCTCCTTTCCCTCCCCCAATACTGTGGCCACGAACACGTCCCACAGGGGCACGTGGGAACGAGAGGAGGGCGGCCCTTTCCCGTGTGTTCCCTGCCTGATGCAGGCAGGGCGCCTGGCATCCCAGCTGATTCAGTGTCCCCCTCCCACCCACCCCGGCCCCCATCCCAGAGGCCCGCTTCCCCAGGTCCTGGCCGCACAAGAATGCAGCCACCAGCGTCCCCAGGGATGCTGAGGGAACAGCTTTCGCGGGTGATGGTTGGAAAGGGAATTCAGGGCAGAAACTTCACCTCACCCAGCCCAGGCTGACCTGAGGTTCCCTGGGAGGGTGGGAAGGAGGGGACTGGGCGGGAGGAACGATGCTCTCCATTTGGGGCGAGCTTTCGGTAGTCAGCGCTCGTGCCCCGTTGGGGAGAGGCAGCAGAGCAGGGGTGGGGTTCCTGCCAGGAGAAACCCTGCCTGGGGTCTGCCAGTGCTGTGTATCTCGGGCAGCCGAGGACGTCGGGGAGGTGAAGGTGTTGGAGGGCTGCTGGAGTTCGGGGGAGGCTCAGGCCTCTGTGGGGGGCCCGTCTCAGCCGAGGGTCAGGGCCCTGTCCCCGCTGCGCTCCCCTGCTCCTGTTGGGAATCCCCAGCACTGAATGGAGAGCTTGGATGTGGGAGGTTGGGCAGCGGAGCCTTTGAACTGGCTGACCTTGGCCGGGCTGGACCCTTGCCTGCCTCCGGAGATGGGTAATTAATCGCCAGTAATGGGCTGGCTGCAGAGATTTGGGGAAATGAGTCCAGCTGAGTGGCGGCTCCGAGCCTCTTAATAGCCATCCTGGTGCATTAGGAGTGAGCCCGCCCGACTCCTGCCGAGCACGGGGCTGGGCAGGCTTGGTCCCCAGTGGGCACGCTTGAAGGAGCTGGATCCAGGGCTGGGGGTGGGTGGCGGGCGAGGAAACGGTTCTGCAGCCTCACCGGGCCCCCCCAGAGCAAGGCAGCCCCCCGCCCCACCCCGCGTGCCCTCTGAAGCTGGAGGGCCCGGCCCCGTCTCCTGAGCTAGCCTGGCCCAGCTGGGCTGCACGTCTTTCTTGCAGTATTTTATGGCACTTGCATTTCCAAACGGAAGATTCATTGCTCCCCTCCTTCTGCAGATAAGGTGGCTGCTGCTGTCTGCATTTAATTTAACAGCCCTGCCCACCGTAAACCTCTCTGGGGCCGCCTTTAAATTCTCCCTTCCCCCTGCACGGGCTGTTATTATTGTTTAACTCATCATTCGCTTTCTCGCTGGTTTTGCGTTTTTCCTGTCTCGCCCGGAATACCCCTACCCTCTGCTCCTCACCTGGGTCCCCTGTGCTGGCGCAAGCGCCCCTCCCCCTCCCCACCCTGTCCCCGTTGTCCTGTGCTTTCCAACGGAGCCCTCTGCCGTCTCCACTTCCCTCCAGAACCTGGAGAAGCAGATGCGCCAGCTGGCCGTGATCCCACCGATGCTGTACGACGCCGACCAGCAGCGTATCAAGTTCATCAACATGAACGGGCTTATGGACGACCCCATGAAGGTGTACAAGGACCGCCAGGTCATGAACATGTGGAGCGAGCAGGAGAAGGAGACCTTCCGGGAGAAGTGAGTCCCCGTCACTGGGGTGGGGGCCTGGCCGGGCCACCCTCCCCCGTCCTGAGAAACCTGTCCCCTTGAGGCTTGTCCTGGCTTCCTAGGGCTGCCACGACAAATGACCACCAGCCGTGTGACTTTAAACAACAAGAATCTATCCTCACACAGTTCTGGAGGCTGGAAGTCCAAGATCAAGGTGTGGGCTGGGGTGGTCCCTTCTGAAGGCTCCAAGGGAGAGTCTGTCCCAGGTCTCGCACCTGGCTGGCACCTGGTGGTGGCCGGCGATCTTTGTCATCCCTCGGCCTGGAGATGGATCTCACCATCTCAGTGTGTCTTCACGTGGTCTTGTTTCCTGTGTGTCTCTCTGTGTCTTCTCCTTTTCCTATAAATTCACCAGTCACATTGGATTCAGGGCCCACCCTACTCCAGCATGACCTCATCTTAACTAATTATATCCGCAAAGGACTCATTTCCAAATAAGGTCACCTTCTGAGGTTCTGGGAGGACATGATATTTGGGGGGACACTGTTCAAACCAGTACAAAGTGTCAAGGCAGTTTTACATGAAATGGGGCAATGTGTATCAGAAGAACAAGGCAGGAGGACCTTCGAGGCTGGGCTGAAGCCTTGGGCAGGGTTATTTGGCTGGCCGGTGACTTTTCGGTTTTCATTTTACTTGGAAAGTGGCTATCTGTGGAGCACATCCTTCATCACAGACACTGGACAGATGTTTTCGGGGGTTTGTGCATTTGTCCCTCTTATCCCTCATAACGGCGTTAACAGGCCATCCCCATTACACACATGAGGAAACAGAGGCTCAGAGAGGTTAAGACACTTAACGAAGGTCACACAGCTTGCGAATGGTGGAGGCAGGATTCAGACTCCCCCAGCTTCGGGGCAGGGGCTCAGCTGCAATGGAGAGGTTTGTCGGGGGAGAGGGGGTATGGAGCCAAGGAGCAGGGTGGGGGGTCTTTGGAAAGCAGAGGCAGGAACTGGATGCTAAGAGGTGAAGCTTGGGGCTTCTTCTCAAATGAAAGAGCAGAATGACTGTTTTGGGGAGACGGGTGAGGAACCAGATGGAGAAAGCACTCCTTTCCCCCACCAGACTCAAAGTGTGTGTCCCAGGGAACCGCATCCTGGGCACAGAGCGCCTCCTCAGGACCCAGGACCCGCATAAGGCAAGAGGGCGGGAAACTGAGGCAGAGGCCTCAGCGCTCAGCCAGGAGGGCGTGGGGGACTCAGCTGCGGCGCGTCCACGTTCACCTCCGCCTCCCGAGAAGGCCTCAGAGTTTCTTCAAAAGGGATGTCCCACGTTCTCCAGCCACCCACTGCGGGGCCAGGCCGCAGGGTCTGGGGCTGTCTCTGCCCTTTGCAGAGCTGGGTGGCCCCAGAGTGCCAGACTGGGCTTCAGGGACGGGGATGGCTCTGGGTCATGGGCAAGGCTGGGGTGCGTCAGCCAGGGCAGACAGCAGGACTTGGAAATGCAGGAGGAGCTACTGAAGAGGGTCTTGTGTGGAAAGTTTTTGTTTGTTTGTTTAAATGGCTTTTGATTAAGGAAATTCTAAAACATACATAAAAACAGAGGGACGCTGTAACGCACCTTCGAGCGCCTAACACAGATGCAGCGACCTTCCACAGGAAATAGCGCTTTGGGGAGCAACTCCTGCCGTGTGTTTGGGGTTTACTGCTCAGAGACAGGAAACCCAGGTAGTTAGCAGCTCATTTCTAGGTCCTCACGGTCACAGACGTCGAATCAAGTCGTCCCGTATCTGGTGCTGTACAATTTAAAAACCAGTGAAGTGACTGTAGGACGGTCATGGATGCTAAGAATTACTGTTGCATTAGGTATTTAAATTCCCCCTGGTATGTTTGATGTTTTATTTATTTATGCTTTCTTTAAAAAAAAAAAAAAAGATTTCTGGGAATGCTTTCTGTGTTTTGGCCTTTCTGGATTTTTCATGTTGCTGTTCCGACCTAAGGATTTCACACTGTTAGTCCAGTAGCTGCAGAATGGGGGGGCCCAGGCTGGGCTGATGTCTGCTGAGACCCAGTTTGGCACCTTGAGTCTTTCAAGGTCCTGGGTGACCTCTCGTTTTCAGCGGAACTGATAGCACTCAGGGCCTTGGAGAATCACGTGCCGGTGGCGTAGAGCTCCATCACTTACTGGTTTTGTGACTTCGAGCAGCCACTTCCCCTCCCTGAGCCTCAGTCTCCACGTCTGTAAAATGGGTGTAGCCTCCGTGCCTCCTCGTTTAGCCGTCTGGAGGTACCCAGTGTCAGAGTAAACTCTCAGGAAACATGGCAGAGGACCCAGGTGTAGGTTGGAGGGAGGTGGAACAGGTGACCTAAGAGATTCCCACGTGTGCTTCTTGGTCTCCTGGGGCCCCATCTCTGCGTGGGGAAACCCCAAGGAAGGGATCTGTGGGGAAGGAAGTGTCACTGGGGCAGGGAGAGGGAGGAGAAGGGAAGACTGTCTGTCTGGGAAATCAGGGCGTTAGGCCGCCTCCAGCTTTGCGAGCTGCCCGAGGCAGGATCCCAGGCTGGGAAGCCTGCCTCTGACTCGCGGCTTCCTCTGGGAAAAGAGAAGAGGCCGCTCTGGCTTCTCCAGTGTCTGGTTGGGGAGCAGGGGAGGGGCCCACTGGCCTCCTGCCCAGCCATCTGGAGGGCTGGGCAGGACGATCGCCAGCGCTGGCCCAGGCTCCCTCCGGCGGCGGCGGGGGGGTGGGGGGACCCCGGGGCCCCTGCGTCCCCAGCAGCCTCTCCTCTCCCCAGGGAGGCCGCGGGGCGGTGGCGCGTCTTGGGGACGGGCGTGCCGAGGCTCCACCCAGCATCCCCGGGGCCCCAGCAGCCGTGACCCACATCTCCGCCCCCGCTGTCCGCCTGCTCCTGTGGCCCTGACATTTCAGTCTGGCCCAGCTCTTTCCCAGTAATTCTCCCTGTTTCGCAGGAAGCCAGTTGGTGGGGTGCCAGCTCCCCGCCACCCCTCCAGCTTGGGTCCCTTCCCTCGGCCTCCTGGGCCGGCTTGCCTCCTGCCTGCCTCCTGGCGGGCACTCGAAGCCTCTGCTCCCACCTCTCACGGCCCTGCCCCGTGACCTCGCCCGTGGCGGCCCCGCGTGGGCCGGGCGAGGCCCAGCTTCCCAGGCCCAGCCGGAGACAGAAACAAAAGCAGATTTTAAAAGGGGGGGAACCCCACCAAAGGGCTGCATGTCATGTCCTCATTTTTCCTGGAACCCGCCTCCAGCAGGACAAACAAATGTATTTTCAAAGGCGCTAAAACCAGTGACTCACTCCAAGGAACGCCCTCTCTTAGCCCTCTGTCCCGCCTGCCGCGGCCCTTCCCACACCCCCCTGGGCTTAATTGCTCCGAGTGGGGCGGTGCCGGGCCAGCGGAGATGGCAGGCGCCCGGGAGCTCGGCGGCCGCCCAGCTGGGCAGCCCCCCTCGGCCTGGTCTCAGGCCCGCCCTTCTCTCCCCGCAGATTCATGCAGCACCCCAAGAACTTCGGCCTGATCGCATCGTTCCTGGAGAGGAAGGTGAGTCTGCCCGCCGGCCCAGCGCCACCCGCCCCGTCCCCCTCTGGCGGTCACTCCTGGGGCCAGCCGCTTGGGCTGGGCCGAAGGACCCTCCCTCCCCACCCACGAGGCCTCTGCCTGCTGACCCCTTGCTCTCCTTGCTGTGTCTGACGGCACTTCCCTCCTTCCTCCCTCCTGGGAGAAGCAACCGCAGGCCCCGCCCCCTTCTCCCAGGGCGGAGCTCCAGGCTGGGAAACCCCAGGAGAGCTGTGTACACCGGCTCCTCAGACGTGGCAGCAAAGCATCCTGGCAGACTGGACATGGGTTCTGGAAGCCCTGCCATGCCTGGCGTCCTAATTAAGGCTTTATAGGCAAGAGTGGCGATCTTCCAGGGCGCTGGATGGAATGACCTTTCTAGGTCCCTCTGATGGTCACTGTACGCTGACACCCCTGATGCGAAGCCTGGCGTGTGGTTTATCCTCATCCGCTTTGGATAAACCTTTACGTGGAACTGAGGCTTGAGCTCCGCCTTTTGCCCCCAAACCCAGCCTGGAGCGGTGCCTCTTTCTGCTCCGGTTCCCTGTTGGCAGGTGGACACAGAGCGTCCCAGGAAATGGTAAAGCCCCCTTTTGTGTACCCACGAGGCGAGGCTGGGCAGTGGCCGCAGCGGCCGCAGGTAGGAGGGAGCTGGTTTGGGGGCTGGACGTGGCCCCGTGTCAGAGTCGCCCGCTGGACCCCAGCATCACCAGGGCGGAGCCAGACAAGCTTCCTGAAAAGGTTTACTTTCTGGAGCTGCTGTTCTGGGTGTTTAAAGCAGCGTTTCCCCGAATCTCGTTTCTCAGACTGGGTGTCCGCCCACTCCCAGCTTTGCAGATACCATGCTACTGGAGGCCTCACGCTTCCTCGCTGTGGGAGGGCGGTCGGAACCGGATCCAGGCGGGTATTTTAAAGGGTAACAGTTGTTTTCAGCATCTGCCCTCAATGAGCCGATACCCATAGAAGGAGGGAGATGGGGCAGCGTGGGGAAGCGAAATCTCTCCCGGCCTGAAAAACCAGTGTGGAGAAGCAAGCCCTATAAATAGCCTCTCCTCTGGGTTAGTGACAGCTTCTTACTAGGGGTGTGGACAACCCAGGAGGCAATAGGTTGGGGCTCCCCGGAGATAGACGCGGGGGTTTCAGAAATTGGCAGTAGAGCAGCACTGTTTGAATGAGGGAATCAGAGGTCTCTACGCTGGAGAATAAACTTTACGGTGTTCTTTGGCTAAGAGGCAGCCCAAGCTGAGACTTAAATAGAGCTTCCAGAAGGGTCTGAAGCTGGGGCTGCCAGCTGTGCCTTTGGGGACTGGCGTGTCCTGGTGGTGAGTGAGGCCAGTAGCAGGGTGGGAGCTCGGTGGACTGGCCAGCCCGTGCCTGTCTGCAGGGGCAAGTGACGCTTAGGGCCAGCCCGTGGTCGCCCAGCACGGGAAGGCACTCTCCTGAATTGTTCAAGGGGAAGTCAGACACCCACATCCCCCAGTTTGCGGATATTGGCATCTGATTATAAAACGTTTTTCTTAACTATTTTGCGGGCCATGCTCGTGGTCAGGTTGAGCTTGGGGGCAGCCTCTGTTCACAGTCTATTCTAGGAAGTGGATGAGGACGCAGGGGTTTGAGGCCCAGCCGTCCTCTGCACCCAGCAGCCCTCACGATTGCCCCTCAGAGGCCAGTTCCGGGCTTGGCACCAGCACCGAGCATCACGGAAACATTTTACCTCAACTCAGTAACAGCTGCTGGCATTGGCGAGCTGTCACCTGGGCTGGGCCCCGTGGCCACAGGTGGCGGCATCGTCGTGTTCTGTCCTTCAGTCGCTCTCTGAGGACGATGCCCTCTTACTGGTCCCATTTGGACGAGGAGGTGGTGGGGTTCCGAGAGCGCCAGTCATTTGCTCAGCAAGTGGCGGTGCCAGGATTCAGACCCCGGTCCGCGGGGCAAAGACCGAAGCAGAGAAAAGACATAAACGTCCCAAGAGACGAAGAGTTGCGTGGCGACATTAGGCTGGATGCACGAAGCTTGGAAGAGGTTATGCAGGGCCCTAAATGTTAGGGAGGAGGAAGCTGGGGTGAGAGAACGGACCCGAGTTGGGGAGCCGGAGGCGTTGTTCTCCTGGGGCTGGGATGGCAGGCGACAGCTTCATCGTTACGATTGCCAGTAGCACCAACCACAATACGAAGAGGTTAGCACCTCTGCAGGGTGTGTTCTGTGGTCCACGTATGTGTATTAACTTACTTGGTCTTCATGACAACCCTGTGAAATATGTGCTATTAGTACCGCTACTACACAGGTGAGAAAACCGAGGCCCAGAGAGGTTAGGTAAGCTGGCTAGGGTCACCCAGCCAGTACCTGGAGGAGGTAGGATTGGAACCCAGGCCTCTGGCTCCCGGCCTCCTGCTCTGACCGCCTGCACTGCACACGCCTCAGAGCTCTTTTCTCTCTCCATCCTGCAGACGGTGGCTGAGTGTGTCCTCTATTACTACCTGACCAAGAAGAATGAGAACTACAAGAGCCTGGTGAGACGCAGCTACCGGCGCCGCGGCAAGGGCCAGGTGAGGAGGGGGCGGGGCGGGCTCCCGGCGTGCTCGGGGGCAGCGTGCGGTGACATCTCGTGTTTCTCAGCAGCGGGTCCCTCAGTTTGGGCCCCTTCAGTGGTGGCTGGGAGACCCTCTCTGGGGGTGTTCCTCCTATCCCAGCAGCAGAGAAGAGACCTGGGAGAAATGGCCCCTTCCACCGTCAGCCTGGAAAATTCTAGAACTCCGGGCTTGGTGACCCATCGTCCCTGTGGTGGATTAGGGTCGCATTCCCAGAGCAAGGGCTGGGCTTCCAGGATGACTTGGGCTGTTCTACAAACTTAACATTTAAAATTTAGAAATAAGTTTTGGCGTTTTGTCGTAATGCACATGTGAAAGAAAAAAACAGCCAGTACGTCAACCTGCCGTTTTTCAGACATCAGTGCTTCGGATATGACTGAAGGATGATTTAAGTTAGAGCAGGACTTGGCAAACTATGGCTCTCGGGTGAGTCCAGCCTGCCACCTGTTTTTGTGAATAAAGTTTTATTGGCACCCGGCCATGCCCATTCGTTGACATATTACTGTGGCAGCTTTTCTGTTAAAACAGCAGAGTTGAGTAGTCCTGACAGAAACTGCAAAGCCTGACATATTCACTCTCTGGTCCTTTATAGGAAAAGTCCGCTGACCTCTGAGTTAGAGGAAAAGGGAATTCGTTTAAAAAAAAATTCCGTAAATTATGTTAAAGATGAAGGGGGTCAGTGGCACACATTTTAAAGGGGGCTCGCGAGTGTTTTGGTGTTGGGGAGATGGAGGGAAGGGGAGGGATTTGTTTCACTTCCGGGCTGTTAAGAATCAGCCCAGAGCAGATGCTGGGAGTAGGGGGGTGAGGGGGAGTGGGCTTGTGCTGCAGGCGGAGGGATGCGGGCTGGACACTGCAGGAGGCTCTGGGCACTGCTGTTAGATGCCGGACTGGAGCTGGTTGAGGCAGCCCCTTCCCTGGGGCCTCTGGCCTGGGGGACCGGACAGGGGAAAGGGACGAAGGCCGGGATTAGCATGTGCTGGGAGGACAGGACACAGAGGTTCTCTTAGGTGGGTGTTCCCTGTCATTGGCATCTTCCAGCCCAGACCCCCACCCCTACCCCGGGGCCACCGTCTTCCCTTCCCGAGGCTGGAGAGAGCCGGACCCTGAGGGCATCAAGTCCAGCCATCACCTGTGGGGTCCCAGTGTCCCCTGTGAAACCATCACTCTGTGATCAAGCCCCATAGCCTATGATGGGTTGGTCCACGCAGCTTCCTAGCCCGCATCCCGTGTCTCCTTTCTTGCTTTCTGGGAACTGTGCTTCAGGAGTACAGACCCACTTTTCTGTTGGCTAAGCCACATATAATTAGGGAAGCAAATCTGCTGACGGGAGAGTAAACAACCCCTCACTGCATTCTGCACGTCAGGCCAAGATGATTGAGACTGAGCATTGGTTGTCGTTGGCCTGGATCGTTGAAGGGTGGCTGTGTTTGGTTTGTGGATAGGGTTTTCCTCTAGTTTTGTGCAGCCACCGTTGGCCAGCCTGCTCGCCCATCTAACAGATGTGTAAAACCGAGGCCTACTGGCTTGGCGCTGTTCAGTTGTAAAGACCTAGCTGTGGCGTGTTAGAAATTGAAGTGCATTTAGGAATTTTTCTAGACTGAGACGCAGAAACTCAAATAAATGCCGGGGCAGGGAGCATAAATGTGCCGGCATAAGAGGCAGTAAGGAGGGTGTGGTGTGGACTGTGGCAAAATAAAGGGGGAGATAAAGGCCTCTAGATGGATTTTTAAAACGTCGTCAGCTATTTGTTGAGCATCTCCTGTGTGCCAGTTCTCTTGCTCGTCTTCCCAGTGCCCCCCTGACCCGCTGCCTTCGTGGGGGCCCTGTGGATGGGCTCATGAGGCCCTTGCTGGTGGCTGGGCTGGGGGCTCTGTAGACGAAAGGGTTCTGAGTCAGATGGGGAGAGATTGGGCCATTCTCCTCACCCTGTGCTGAGAGCCACATTTGTGTGGAGGGAGGCAAAGACTGTGTGCTGATGTCATTTAGGGAGGGGCTATCTCCGGATGAGTCCTGGGGAGCGGGGGGCCGTTGGTGCCCCCTGCCCCTGGTCCTGGCTGCCATGCCTTCCACTTCACGGTGTTAATGCCTTGCTAGCTGACTCATCTGCCCGTCGGACATTGGTGTGCTGACACAGGGGACTCTGTGCTCGTTGTCTAGACCAAGTGTACACTGGTGGTTCCAAGTCAGCCTGTCGGTGGTCTGCCTGAGAGGCTCCATTGAGTAAGGGACCCCAAAGATGAGGTTGAGGAGCAGCCTCTTGGGAGGACGAGGGTGAGGGTGTCCTGGGCAGAGGGAACAGCAGGTGGAAAAGCACCAGGACACGAGAGAGTGCACAGTACCTTAGAGTCTTAGGAGCAGGGGTCTCAATACCTTCCAGGGTCTTAAATGAACGAAGGAATGGAGAATCCATAGGAGGCAATAGGGAATGGTGAGGCCTGGGGCTAACTAGAGAGCTTGTGCCTTATATCAGCTCCAGGTGACTCTTGACTACCTGGCCCTGTATTGCCAGATCTGATTTTTGATGATGAGCTGGAGATAGGGAATTATGTGAAATTGCCTGATTTTTAAATCTTACGTCACGTAAGAACCAATAACAACAAAGCACCGGATAGGCCGGACAACTCATATTTGCTCTCGAAATCTGTCCTCAGCCCTCAGTATAAGACCTCTGGGTTGGAGTATGGTAAGGCTGGGGGAAGAGGTAGGGAGAGGATTATGTGACTTGGGACAGAGTCCAGGGTCAGGGCCCTGGGGGCCCTGGAGTGTTTTATAGCAGAGGAGAGGCGTTGGCTTCCTATTTTCATCTGAGCTGTCCTGGGTTAGCTGTGGCGTCCACGATGCTGAGAGACATGGGGCTTGTCTGGTGAGGTTTAACGGTCTGCTCAGGCTGGCGTCTCAGGCTGGGGCTCCCAGGGTGGAGCGGGGATGCCTCTGTGCCCTGCCTCTTGCAGCAAGAGAGAAGAAGGCAGGGCACGAGGCCCCCGTCTCCTTGGGGGACGGGACGTATCTTTGGGGCTCTCCCCCCCGTCTGATCGGCTGTGGCTGCAAAGAGGTGCCATGTGGCCCGGGCCCTGCCGGGGACGGAAATTAACGTGCAAACCCTGGAAGGGCTCCTGTGCCAGGCAGGTCCGCTGCCCTCACCACCGCCTGCCAGCCCTGTTCATAAATATGGAATAAATGGGTCAACCCAAGTGTTGACTTTGTGGCCGTAACTCTTCCCTCTGCCCCGTGACAGCGAAGTAAACGGCAGACACCGACCCCGCAGCCCCTCTGGGTAATTCAAGGTGCAGTTGCTGCAGCGGGCCTGATGTGATAAAACCTGTGATCCTGCTGATAAGTCTCCCAGTGAGACGGGTAGGGGTTCCCCAGCCTGGCACGGAGTGGGTGTGGGTGTATGTGCTTGGGCAACTACACGTGGATGGACGGATGGGTACCGGCGGTGGCGGTCCCCCGTGGGCTGATACTGTGAGCAGTTGGAGGTCGGGTGTGAGGCAGGCAGAGACCCTCTGCTCTGTGAAGCCAGAAGAGCCGGGTGGGAATGAGCCTGGAGAGCGATCCACCGTGGGAAGGGGAGCAGTCAGCCTCGGAGGCATAGCAGGCGCCCAGGTGACAGCTCTGCTGTCCCATCCTTGTGTCCGATCAATTCTCGGCCCACCCCTGGCAGCTCAGAACCTTGGGACAGGCTGTGAGCCTCACGTGGTTCCCGTGGCTCCGGCCACGCCGTAGCTGAGGATGGCCACGCGGCACCGCTCAGCTGGTCAGCCCGACAGACGCCCCTCGGATGGGCCCCTCCCGCTTCATTTCTCTAAGGTTGACCCCCACTCACCTCCACAGAGGCGTCGGATGCACGGTATCGTGTGGTCATCCAGCAGGCAATTATTGAGTGCCTACTGCATGCCAGGGCTGTAAAGCTTCACCTTCAGAGCCGTACGAGACCACGATCCTTCAGGAAGCTAGAGAGAGGGTGTCAGCCGAGCCCAGCTGTCTCGGCATCTCACAGCCCGTCCCGATTACGAGCCTCTGAGGTAGACGTGAGGTGGGACTTGTGAGGTGTCAGTGAGCGGGCCCTTCTCCAGGCTGCCGCCTTGTAGAAGGCGCATTTCCTGAGTTGGCTGGACATGGCCCAGGGCCACAGACAGAGGGGTACCCACCTGCCACCAGCACCCCTCCCCCGGTCATTCCTGCCATGGTGATGAGGGGAGGCTGTCTCGGGCTCCAGGCTCAAATCCCCAAGTCTGGGGAGGAGGGGAACCCACGGTGGGAAGTTATTCTCCCCAGATCGTAGGCCTTCTTCCTTCTCCTGATACCACCATCCACTCCAGATTGGCCGTGGCCAGTGTCCTTGGGCTGTGCCCTCCTGGGCTGCAGGGAGGGATGTGTCGCAGGCTGAGCTGTGGACCCTGAGATGGAGCTGGCGTCCAGCTGAAGTTCTTGAACTTTCACCACGAGGACTTGTGAAAACACAGATTGCTGGGTCACGCCCCTCAGTGGGGCTTGAGGATCTGCGTTTCTAACAAGTGCTCTGGCAGTATTCCTGCTGCTCTTGGACCCTCTCAGCACCTCGGCCTTCGGGGTGTTTACTGGGGAGTCCCCACCTGCCATGGAAGCGGAGGGAGGGGAGCAGAGTGGCAGAAGGGGCAATCGAGGCGGGGCACAGGCTCAACGGCAGCCTGGACCAACCCTGGGGGCTGTGCTCTGCAGCTGGAATGGCCCTTCCCAGGTGGGCAGACAGGGCCAGGTCTTAGCCCAGGGGCCGTAGAGGCTGAGGGCATTCGTAGTGGCGGAGGCCCCTTCTAGAAAGGGACCTGGCCAGTCCATCCTGGGGATGAATCCTGCACGTTTGCATATTTGCAAACTACACTCTGCGGTGGTCCTGACTTGCCCCAATGCTTAAGCACAGATTTGGCAGCAAGATGTCACCTCGTGTGTTCAGGTGACACACGCCCCGTCACGGCCTCACCACACCCTGTGCCGAGCCCCTTGTTCGTCATTGCGGTGGTTGCCTTTCGAAAGCGTGGATGGTTAGGAAAGGGGATATAAAATTCCTCCATGAAAAGTATTGGCCGTCTGATGTGTCTGGTCTCAGACCCTCGATGACCCGAGAGGGCAAGGCCGCCCCGGCGTCCTCTGCGCTGCTGCTTGGCCCTGCCGTGGCTGGGACACGTGTTGGCCATTTGGAGTGTGAGGATGCCCTTCTTGTTTAAGAGAGGATGCCACCGACTTTCCAGAAGCTTCCCCGTATTCTGACAGAGGGAGACGCAGGAATTCTAGCCCCCTCACGCCCACCCCCTACCAGCCCCACACAGCTGGGCTTCGGCAGGAGGGGGCCGAGCCCTCACCTCCTGGACCCGAGCCCCCGAGATCCGGCCGTGAGTGGCTGGGGAGCTTGTGGGTGGCGCCCCAGCGTCCTCTCCTCGAGGTGAATCACCGTCGGAGCCGGGGGCCAGCTCGGAGCACTGGTGACGGCACAGCGGTTAATCGTTCATGATTCATGGATGGAGGGGCTGCATTATCCCAGCTAATTGCAGCGCTGGAGCCCAGGAATGCCGCGGTCAGAAGTGGGCTTAACTATGCAAACTGTCGGGGAACCGAGGCTGTGAAGCCAGTGCGGCCCAGGCAGCAGGGCCCAGCTCCGCAGCAGTGACCGGGGGCGGCCACGTGGCCCTCCTGGCGATGGGGGGGCTGTGCTGCGGAGGTGGCCTGTCCCCGAGGGTGAGTGCCCCTGCTTCCACCCCCCAGGGTGATGCGACCGCAGAGGGGAGGGGCCCCAGCTGGGAGCTGGGCCGGTTGGGGTCTCCTCCTCGAGGCCACATGGGCTGTTGTCTTCTCTTCCCACGGAGATGGGCGCGGGGACAGGGCGCCCAGCCTCCCGCTCCTGGGGGGTCATCGGGGGAAGTCCAGGGAGGTGGGGCCTGCTCCCTCCCCCATCTCTGGCCTGCAGGCCCTCTTCCCCCCATCTCTCCTGTCTCTGTGTCCCCCGCACCCACCCTCCTTCATCTTCCCTCCCCTCCCCCGCCTCCTCTCCCAGCTCCCTGCCGAGGGACAGGTGACCTTGCTCCCAGTTGCTCTGCACTCCAGAGACTCCCGCGCCTCAGGCAGCTCGCACAGGGGACAGCGTGACCGGAAGGCAAGGCGTTCCAGGCCAGGGCTGGCCAAGCGCGTCCCCGGGGGGCGGGGCAGCCCATGCAGTCGGTGCCGGTTCCCAGACCCTGGCCGCCCCCCCTGGGCCGGTGAAATCGCTTGACGGCTCGCCCCGGTGCCGGTGCCGTCCGGAGGGGCTGCGTAGCAGGCCCCAGCTTGGGCTGAGCTTGTCCCTGCCTGCTGGGTGAGCGCGAGCGTGTTTGCCCCAAACCGCCACCCCGGCCGGGTGGGCCTCCAGCTTGCGGGTCGGTTGGACTTTCCCGGGCCGCCCAGGCCCGCGGGAGGCGGCCGCTTCCGCTCCGCTGGGGGCGGGATTGTGTCCAGATTTAGGGCTCCAGCAAGCAGATGTCCCTGATTCCCTGCCCAGTTTTGTGCTAAGTGGGCAGAGACCTATGGGAGGCTTGTCTAGGCCCACAGTCTCCCAGACACATCCCGGGGGACACAGTTCTCAGGAAGGCCAGGCCCCAGGGTCCCAGCAAGCTAGGCTGCCTTTTTGGGAGACGAGAGACACGGCCTTCTCACGGGCCGTGATGCAGTGGCAGGGGAGAGCCAGCTCCCCGTCGGCACCGTCTGAGACGGACCACACCAAAGGGACAGGAGGACATGGAAAATGTGAGTGTGAGTCAGTCAGACCCCAGGAGGTGAGAGGCTGTGTGGGGCTGACAGACCTCCCATCCGAGCGTTTCAAGCTCGGCTGCCAAGAAACAGGAAATGGTTACCAGAAGAGCAGCATTCGTGTGGTCTGGGCCAGCTCCAGCCACCACAGGAGGGGGCCCCGGGGGAGGGCAGACGGCGACCAAGTTCCAGTCTGTTTTATCCTTCCATCCCAATGTCACCATTCTAGGTGATGCCACAGTGAACAGGACAGACGAGGTCCCCAGAGCTGTCACATCCACGTGGGAGAGGGACAGTGCACAAGTAAATTAGCGTGGTTATTTCAGGTGGTAACAGCAGTTACAGACGGTAAGCTGGGGTCAGGAGGCGGCTGACAGGAGAGAGGGCAGCTTTTAGGGAGCTGACTCTGAAGGCTTCTCAGAGGAGGGATCCTTTGGGCTCCGACCTGAGCGATAAGAAGGAACTGGTCAGGCAGAGCTGGAGGGAGAGTCTCCCAGGCAGAGGACACAGTGAGTGCAAAGGCCCTGAGGCAGGAACAAGTGTGGCATCTTGCAGGAGGAGAAGGTGGGGATTAGGGAGGTAGGTGAGGTGGGCAGGGGGGAGATCGCCCGGCCTTGTGCCGTGGACCACTGATTTTATTCCAAGGGGCGGGACAGGATCGACTGACAGTTAAAACAGAGCCTTAGCTGCCTCAAGCAGGCATCTCCTTGCAGGCAGAACAGACGTCCCGGGCGAGGGTGCTGAACGTTGCTCAAGTTCTGGGGACACGTCTGTGTGCAGCGGAGCGCTGGTGAGTGCCTAACAACCAGCTTTCTGGGGGCGAAGCCCCGACTGTAGCGCGTGCCGATTACCATGGTGTAAACGCTCCCATCATGCTGATTCCAAGCCACCCACTGAACGTGGAATTGGGAAGGGGGCGTGCATAGCGCCTCGGGGGCCGGGACCATATCCTACTTCTGCCACGTGGATGCAGTGGCATGCGAGAGCACAGATAACAGCCAAATGGAGTCAAGTAATCGGGAAGGGATGCATTTTGAGTACTTAGTACCATTGTTTTTATGATAATTTCTTTAATTGTAAAGTTATGCATTTCCAGTTTTAATAACGACTGTTTTTAACAGCTAACCTGCAAAATTCCTGGAAACTGAAGTCTGCACTTGTGAGCTGGTACGCGCCGGCCCAACACACTTATATCTGTGTGTCTCATAAAGGACGCCCCTCACGGGGCAAGGCGGCATCCCCTGCCTGCCTTTTTTTTTTCCAGGAAGCCACATGAACTGGATCAGAATGGTGGGGGCCGAATGTCAGGGAGGGGCTGCCAGCAACAGAAAACTCTTGTGTCTTGGTCCTGACCCCTGACCCCACTCCTCCCACCAACCTTGGGCTCCTGCGATCTCCCTTCCCCCACTGCCAAGAGATAGGGTGTCTCTAGGGCAGACCCCTCCTGGATTTGCTCACTGGAGGCACTCGGCACATAGTACATGCTCAGCAGAGTGTTTGTTGAATGAATGAGTGAGATTGTGCCGCAGTCGGTGTTGCTGGGTGTCGGGAACGTCTCATCAGGCATTTAGAGCACTAAATCTCACCAGCTCCTCCCTGGATGGTTGGTACTACCTTTTCACTGGACTCTTTCCTCTCATTCCTGGAACCAATGGCCACCCCACCCTTGACCCGCTGCCGCATCGCCCTAAAACACGGCGTGGAACACATCAATCCTGCCCACCCTCCACCTTCTGAAAAAAGCCCTCTGGTGCTGTCAGGGCACCTCCCGTATTTCTGAGCACGGGCGTTAAAGCCAGTCAAGCTCTGCAGCCAAGTCTAGTATGTCATTCTGTAAGGACCGTGGGCGATTTCACGTCGGCATGCTTTTGCCTGAAGAAGTCCCCTCCCTGAAACGTCCCCTCTCATCCTTCTCCGCCAAAAGCCTTTGGAGATTCAACTCGGAGGCCTCCTACCTCATCCCCGCTGGTCAGGATGAATCACTGTCACACCTGCCACGTGCTGGGCCTTTTTAAAGTTTTCTTGTCCCTGCAGCCTCCATTTGTCCCGTCCTAGCTCCGTAAGGTTGGGGACTGTATTTTCTGTGACTTGGTGTGCCCCATGGGGGCTCAGAGCGTGCTTGTGGAGGGAAAGAACAGTTTGGCTTAAACGGGGGTGAAGAGGAGCCTGTGGTTCCCCAGGGTGAGAGACAGAGCACCTGCCTGTAGGATCTTGCTCGGAAATGCTGTGTGACCTTTGGTGGGTTAACCTCTCTGTGTCTTTGTATGCTCTTCTATAAAACAGAGATAATGCCAGCATTGTTGGGAGGATTTTGTGAACTGCAGGTATCAAATGAGGAGGAGAAAGCCTCATCACGTGTTCGTTGTGCTTCATCAGCATTTGTTGTTTTTATTCATATCATTTTCTGTGCAGCTCCCAGTCTGGGGCTTCAGCACAGAGCAGGCTCAGTTTGTCCAGCACTCAGCGCTCCGGAAGTAGGGGTCCCTCAGGGATTTGAACTGCTGGCTCTGGCTAACCATAGATCCGGCCAGGTTTTCCTCAGAGCTGTGCTGTGGTTTGGGAGGGACGTTCACGACCAAGCGCTGGGCACGAAGCCCATTGTCAGCATGACCGATGGCATGTCTGGAAAGCAAAGGTGAGCGTCGTCCTGAGCTCCAGAATCATTTGAGACGGTGGAGTCTGGCTTCTGCTTCTTCTCCCGTGTCCACAGGCATCCCCTGCTGCCAGCGGCAAGGGTCCTGGATGTGTTTCGTGAAACAGGGACCCCCGGAAGCCTTGCTTCTCACGGTGTGGTCTGGCAACCAACAGTATCTGGCGTCCCTGGGAGCTACCTAGAAATGCAGGGTCTCAGGCCTGCCCCAGACCCACGGAGTGGGAATCTGCATTTTCCCAATATCCCCAGGCGGTTCGTGTGTGCATTTCAGTTTGAACAGTGCTAGTCGGGAGCAGGGGTGGGCAAACTATGGCCTGCAGGCCAAATCTGGCCCCCCACCCGTGTTTGTAAACAGTTTTGTTGGCGTGTAGCCATGCTCACTTGTTTACACTTTGGCTGTTTTCAAGCTACAAACGGCAGAGTCAGTTGTTGCAAAAGAGACCGATGGACCAATGGTCCTAAAGTGTTTACCATCTGGCTCTTACAGAAAGTTTGCTGGCTCCTTGTCTTATGCTCTGGTCGTCAAACCTGGCTGCCCATTGCAATAACCTGGGAACTTAAACACGCTGATGCCGGGCTCTCACCCTGAGATTCTGATGTGACTGGTGTGGGTGGGTCCTGGGCGTCGGGACTTCCCAGAGCTCCTCAGGTGATCTGTGTGTGCAGTTGTGAGAACAGTGGCTTTAAATTGCCCATGAAACACAGCAAGTGCTGTTCTGCGATCCGCGACGGGCCTGAGATCAGAAGCGGAGCCCTAGTAGGTGTGAATTGTCCCTGAGTTAGCCATCGCCATATCTGCTGTCCTCTGACGTCGAAGGCTTTCGGGGACTGAGGCGGCTGACGGGGGCCTGGCAGTTGGGCCTCCCTCTCACGCCGTCAATCTCCCAGAGTGAGTGGAGCAAGCATCCCGACGACAGCCGCTCACCTCCTGTGCCCACCAGGAGGCCAGGCAGGTGGTCACCATTGTGCCTGGCGGTCCCTCCCAGTGGAAACCACGTTTAAGACCAGGACTGACATGGGGTTTCTCCCTTTCATCCTTTTCCACTCGCATCACTCAGCTCGGGGCACACGGACACCTCACCAGAGGGAGGTGGAGTTCAGGCCCCAGGAAACCGGGAGCCCGTCCACGGGGTTCTGTGCCACGGCTCCAGGGTGGCTCTGAAGTCGCCGTACCCACTTCTCCCAGAGGGTGGGGTGTGGGAGTCGCCTGCCCCTGCCCTGGAGTGTCAGGGAGAAGGTCATGGAGTCTGACCCCGGGATCACGCACCTGGGTGGGACGCAACGGGAATAATGACTGGGTTCTAGTGCTGACTGGGACTTTGGACCCTCCTCACGAGACTGGGTGGGGCAGGTGGCGGGGGGGGGGGGGGGGGGGGTGGAGATGGCAGGAGGGAGAGAGGCCTGGGTGTAACCAGGGTCAACTCAGGCTCTGGGTTTGAATCCTGGCATTGCTGTTTCCCAGCTTTGGCAGTGCCTCAGTTTCCTCTTCTGTAAAATGGGAGAAAGATGGGGGTTGGTAAAGGAGATGAGGGAGTACATAAAACATGTGCCCGGCACATGGCACTTGGAGCTCTTTTTATTATTAATGCTGTGAAGTGGATGATTATTCAGGGGAGGGGGTCGTTCGGGGCTGGCCCAGGCCCAGATCGGGACTCTAGGAATCTTGCAAGGGGGACGGGGTAGGCTAGGCAGAAAGGGGCAGGGATGCCCATAGCACCCCCATCTGAGGCCCAGAATGCTGACCAGGGTGCGGAGTTGGGTGAGACTCAGCGGGGCTTTGGGGGCGACAAGATCACGCCCGCTCCCCACTCTGAGACCCCCTTTTCCCTTGCTCTGAGACCGTGCAGCTTTGCCAGTCTGAACCTCAGTTTCTTCCTCTGCAGAATGGGAGCAGTGATCACTGCCCTTTTCCGCCCGAGGCAGGCTAAGGGCAGTACGTGGAATAGTATTGATATTTGCAGGGCGCTCGGCGTGCTACGGAGAAGGAGCAGCCCCCCTGGACGAACCCCAGGTCACTGTTACTGCTGGTTCTTTCATCTTTGCCTTTATCCTCAGGACTGCAGAGGGGCTGGGAGCTGGTCAATAGACTGTGCACAGCGCAGTGTCGGGCGTGTAGGAAGCTCTTGGGAAATGCTGGCATCTTTCGCAGTGGGGCTTTTTGAGGATTTGGAGGGGGACGGTGGCAGGAGGGCCCCGGGCAGGAGGGCGCAAGGTGCAGACTCGCTGGGCAGCAGCCCTGGTCAGCCGTGCTGGCCGTGCCGGGGGCAGACAGTGGCCTGCTTGGCGGCCCACGGATGAGATTCCAGGGGGCCTGGAGACCCCACCAGCCTGGACCCAGGGGACAACAACAGCTGCTCCAGGAGGGAAGCCTGGAGTCGGCTGCTGGGAGGGACAGCAGGTAAAGCTCTGGAGTGAGGCTGCAGCCCAGCTGGGCGTTCTTGGCACCAACGGTGGTCTTAGGAGATGTCACGCTCCCTGCCGTTGGAAAGCCCCGGCCCTGCCCTTTCTGGCCCTGGGCGTCAGGTTCCTGGGTGTGCAGAAGCCGGGCATGTCTCACTGGTGGCCACAGCAGCCGTGCCGAGCAGCCCCCAGGGAGGGGGAACCCTCCTCAGTCGGCCGTGCCATCTTCCCCTGCTCTGGGTCCTGGTCCCTGGTCCCCCTCATCTTCTCCGCCCCAGCTCCCACCTGCGGGGCCAGCTCCAGCCGAGGCTCCGCGTGTCAGGGGTGGGAGGCGGCCACAGCTCCCCGGCTGTTGGAAGTTTAGTGTTTCAGGGTTTGGGGTGGTGGTGAGGGTCAGGCTAGTTCAAGGACACTGGGCCACCCGTCGGGAATTGACAGCAACGTAGCAGGGGATAGAGGGAGGCTGTTGCCCCCCTCCAGCCCCTCCTCTTACAGAATAGAGAGAAGGGGGCAGACCTGAGCCAGGAGGTTCCAGGGTGGACACTGCTGCAGCCTCGGGAAGCCCACGGTTCCCCGTGAATGTGCAGGCCCCCGCTGTGTGCCCCGGCGTCCACAGAATGCCTGTATCTGGCCCCTGTGTTTAGCCGCATCGTGAGTCATAAATTAAAGCTACAGAGAGGGGCAGGGGGGGATTGGTGGTGGTGAGGTCACAGGCCAGGACAGCCTGTGCCAGGGACTGGCTTGCGTTCCTGGTGTGGAGGAAAGATGGGGAGGAAGGGAACCGGGAGCCCTCGAACCCCACCCTTACCTTCCCCGTGGGCTTCGGGTTTCTTTCTCCTTGGTTGGAGAATTGGTGTGACCACGCCCCTCAGTACACACTGAAAGGCTTTGTGGCGTGTTTGTTTTCATTTCACTTGGCTCAGTGGGATGGAAAGATGGTCTGGTTTGGCAGCTGCCTGCAAGGAGGACTTTGGGGTGGCCAAGAGAATCAGTGTGTGCCTTAAAAGAAATCAGGCTGGACAGAAAGGGTGACGGTGTGGGGAGGAGCTCCCACTTCCCCCCTGTCTTGGTGAGGGCAGTGTCAGCACCTGTCCCGCCCACTTGGGAAGGAGATGAAAGGAACAGGCAGGCCTGCAGGGTGGGGGAAGGGTGGCTGGTTTTGCTGTGAGCCCCTTTGATCTCTCCTGTCCAGCGGGGCCTGCTCTTTTCCCCTCTGAGGGCTGACTGGCGTGAGAGGAAGACCAGGCCCATGGCAGCAAAAGTGGACCCTCATCATAGCAGCAACCATCCTCACACGGGCCCCCGGGAACCTGGGGACAACACTTCCATCTGCCCATTTTACAGACGTGGAGACTGAGGCTTAGAGAGATGGCCTGAGCTTTGTCAGGCGCAGGCAGGCTGGGGCGTCAGGGTGTGACCCAGGTTTCCCCATGTTCACCATGCTCTTGCCTGAAGCTGACCAGGGCCCCCTCCCTCTTGCCTTGGGGGCTTCCACCCCACGTAAATACTGGTGCCAGATGCCAGCTCTGTAAGGGGAATCTCATTTCAGCTTCCCCGCCCCTGGCTGAGGGGTCGGCACGATTTCGAGGGGAAGAATCAGAGCACAGAGAGGTCAAGACCCTCATCCAAGGTCACACAGTCACCAAGTGAAAGAGGCCAGGCGTCTAACACTAGCAGTTTCTATACCTCACCCCGTGACTCCTGCCTCCCCTGCCCAGCTCACACCACAGGGAGGCTCTGGGTTCCGAGCCCCGCTCCCCGCAGCGTCCTCTGCCGGCGGCCTCTTCCCGGCCGACACCGCTAGGTCCCCGCTCCTCTCCCAGCTTGCTGGGCCCAGGTGCAGAGCCTCACCTGCCTCACTGTTTTCCTCTCCCCCGCCCTCCCCTGGGACCCGGCAGCAACAGCAGCAGCAGCAGATGCCCCGCAGCAACCAGGAGGAGAAAGATGAGAAGGAGAAGGAGAAGGAGGCCGAGAAGGAGGAGGAGAAGCCGGACGTGGAGAATGACAAGGAGGAGCTGATCAAGTAAGGCTGCCCGACCGCCCAGCAGGGGCCTGGCCGCGGCCCCCGGGTGGGGGGTGGCAGGGCCGGGGTCCGGGCTCAGCCTGATCCGGGGCCCGCGGACGGCCCTCTGTAAGGGGGTGTGAGGATGCGGCGTCTACGCATCGCCTGCCTTGAAGGGAGGCGTGTTCTGCTCTGCCTGTCCCCGACAGCCCCCCTTCCGGAAGCCCGCTCCTCTCTCTCCTCCCACCCGCCCGCCCGCCCTTTCTCGGAGCCTCTGGAGACCTCGGAGACTGATAGCTCATTTGAGCTCCACTCCTGAGCGAATAAATCCAGGCAGTGACTCTGGAACTCTTTGCCTCCTCTCCTCCTTCCCCTCCTCGGCCGAGTCTCCTGAGATGCTGGGAGCGGGAGGGGGGGTCAGAGGCGCTCGCTGCTCACGGAGGGACTAGGTATGCAGGCAGGCGGCAGCCCTCACCTTGAGAATTATCGCTGTCAGTGTGAGTTCTTGCAGATCAAGGCACAGCCTCGCCTCGGGGTGGCGGGGGGGGGGGCCCCACCGACAGCCTCCCGTGCCTGCCGGGGGGCGGGAGCACAGCCAGCTGGAGATTCACTCCGAGGAAGCGGGAGTGGGCACGGCTTAGCGCCAGGTACCTGGAGTGGGCTCAGGAATGTGGCTTCTGAGAACATCTGGCTTCGTTCGTTACCCCTTGTCTCCCAGACGCTCCTGCGAGGCCCTTCAGGAAGATGAATGGAAGGCGGAGGTGATAAATCTGAGCAGCCCCGCAGTAAACTCTCCTGAGTCGGCTTCTGAGAAAGTCCCGGCCCCAGTTATTGAGGTCACATGCTCCCCACACGCCTGGCTCGGCCTGCATAAGACCGGCAGGAAACTTCCCTCTTGCGTTTTCTGCAGGACACAGTGGTTCATGATAATACAGAAGGCAAAGTCAGTGTCATTTATAGGGCCCCTTGGGGGACGTCTCCTCTTTCGGGAGTAAAGTGGCCTGAAGAGTGTACCAGCCTGCACCCCCATGCCGTTAATCCAGTAATCTTGCAGACAGAGAGCGGAGAGCACCTCTGTTTGGTGTATAAAATGGTCTTGCAGATAGTCACCAGCCCACACCCCTACTTGGTGAATAAAATAGCCGGTCAGTTAACTCCCAGCCCACGTCCCTGTTAGGAGAGTAAAGCAGACAACAGCTACCAGCCGTACTCCCTCGTCTGGTGAATAAAGGAGCCTTGCAGATTGCTACCAGCCAGCCCTCACCCCAAGCTTTTTCCCCCTTTCCTACCCTCTGATGAGTAGAAAATCGCTGGCAGCCAGCGCTCATCTTGCTAAGGAAAAGCGGGTCTCTTGAAACTGCCATCTAGGTTCCCAGCTCCGGTGAAACCATCCCCGTCTCCCCTCCCTGGCCTTTAGGGAGAAGACGGATGACACCTCTGGGGAAGACAACGATGAGAAGGAGGCAGTGGCCTCCAAAGGCCGCAAAACCGCCAACAGCCAGGGAAGACGTAAAGGCCGTATCACCCGCTCAATGGCCAATGAGGCCAACAGCGAGGAGGCCATCACCCCGCAGCAGAGCGCCGAGCTGGGTGAGTCTCGGGCTGGGGAAGGGGCGCCGCAAGCACAGCAGGCTCAGAGTCCCAGCATTAGCTGCAGACTCGCTGTGTGACCTGGGGCGAGTTCCTTAACCTCTCTGTGCCTCAGTGGCCTGCCTCATCGGCACTGCGGTTGCCTGTAATGCCTGTAACCGTGGGGTGAGCGTTTTCGTGACTTTGTGTGTAGGAAGGGCCTAGAACAGTGCCTGGGGCATGGGAAAGGCTCACTGGCTGTCAGCCGTGCTTATTCCAGAGCTGGAGAGTTCACATAAAATTCCAGATCACCAATTTGGTTTTGTTTTTCACTCAGAAGATCTGGCCTTGGGACTTCCCTGGTGGTCCAATGGTTAGGACTCTGCTCTTTCAGTGCCAAGGGCCTGGGTTCAATCCCTGGTCGGGGAACTAAGATCCCGCAAGCCGCCGAAAAACCACCCCTTTTTGCGGGATCTTAGTTCCCCGACCAGGGATCAGACCCACGCCCCCTGCAGTGGAAGTGTGGAGTCTTAACCACTGGACCTCCAGGGAAGTCCCTGTACCTTCATTTCTGTGGGCCTCAGTTTCTCCTTCTGCTAGTGGGTGCCCACCCTCAGGTGCTCTGAGCCTCATGCCCTACCCCAAGGGGGGAAACAAAAGAGAGAAGAATTGAGTAGCAGTTCCCAAGTTCGGCCACAGGGGGGCAGCCGGTGTGTGCTTGCTGTCTGTAGCGTTTTGGCCGTTTGGGGCCTGCCCTCCAGCGTGTGCAGGAACCCCGACCCGTGGCCTGAGTGTTCAGGCTGAGGCCCCAGCCACCTGGATGTCTTCCCAGGGTGGGCGTTGATGGAGGTGATGTTTCCTGTCTCACAGACGCCCCCCTCGTCCACACCCAGGGTTTGTGCCAGGCACCTCTTCCTTCTCCCCGTGGGAGGTCATTGGTACCCATTTCATAGATGGGCTGTTTGAACCTTAGAGAAGGGATGTTGCCTCTGTAAAGTCCGAGTCAGTTGGGGTTCAAACCCAGCCCGCTGGCCGCAAACCCCGTGCAGCTCCTGTGGGCTGGTGCCGGAGTGCCCGGAGACCCAGGGCAGGTGGGTTCCCTTCAGGAGTGCACTAGCGCACCTGACTTCTGGGGAAGCTCTTCTGGGGCCCAGGCTGACGTTGGGGCCGGATGGCGGAGCGGAAAACACAACCCCAGGCCCTCTGATGGGCACCTCCCACCCCAGGCTCCGCTTCCACAGCCTGTCTCTGGGGGTCCCGTGGGAGGAAAGGGGAAAACTGGCCATGGCAGCAGGGAGCGGGGGAGCTGCCCGAACTCTCCTCTGATGGTCAGCGGCCTTTACCAAGCGCATACTCTGTGCCTAGCGCTGTTCCAGGCACTGAGTCCGTGAAGCTGACGTCCCTCACGCTCGCCCCCCTCACGGCGTCTTAAGCGACTTTCAGGGGAGAACGGGGGCTCACGTGTAGGGGAACTCGGAGGAGAGGCTCAGAAACAGCCACAGCAGACACTCGGCCAACTCCCCCGACTCCAAGGCAGCTGCGTTCCTTCTCAGTAACACGGGAAGCCTCATCCTTGTACCGCATGAGTCAGGGGAGAATACAGTAATCACCCTGTAGAGCAGGGCCCTCCAGCAGGGGACAGGTGGCCATGTCTGGAACCGTTTTTGATTGTCCCAGTTGGAGTGGGGGATCCTGGCACCTAGTGGGTAGATGCCAGGGCTGCTGCTCAACACCCCACAATGCCCAGGGCAGCCCCCATGATAGGGGATCGTCCGGCCCCAGTGGGTCCACGCTCAGGTGAGGTCCCTGCCCATCTGAAGCTCACGTCCCTCCTCGTCTCCCCCCGCCTTCACGTGGTCACCGTGCTCCCAGCCGAGTGCATACAGAGGCTGCTCAGGGTCCAGGCCCTGGCCCACCTCAGCGTCCCCCTCTGTAAAACAGGGTGCCTGCATACCCTCCACCCCAGCAGGTGCCCCGAGTAGCCAGAGGCAGAGAAAGCGCCCCGCTCCAGGCTGCTGCCAACACGCTGTGTCTTCCTTTCCAGCTTCCATGGAGATGAACGAGAGTTCTCGCTGGACCGAAGAAGAGATGGAAACAGCCAAGAAAGGTGAGGGGTTTCTGGCCGCTCTAATTGCCCTCGTTGGGCATCCGGGTCCTGCAGCTCGTGTGGTGGGGAGGAGGTTGGCCTGTGCCCTTAAACGGGGCTGTGGTGTGGTCTGCAGGGGGCAAGCTCCGCTTCTGGGTGTTCTCAGATTGGCCACGTCTCCTCGGAGCCTGTTTTGTCCTCCAGAAAATGGGTCTGTGTGGCCATGTTGTCGGTGTACGGCTTCCGTGGCCACTGGGGCCAGCACGTCGTGGCTTTGCAGACAGAGTGGCGGCAGAGCACCTGGGTGCCTTGGGAGGTGCAGAGCCTGCTGGCGGCCACCGCGGCGGGGTCACGGGGTCAAGCTGTCCCCCTTCGCTGCGCCGTCTCCCTGCGCTGTGGTGCTGACCCCACGTTCTCTGTAGAAGCCACCAGCACATTCATTGTTCACTGGAGCCAGAATGGCTGGGCCCTTGACTTCCTGGCTCAGTGACCAATCTCTGGGCCTCAGTTTCCCCATCTGTGAAAAGAGAGGGGTATCCGGGTTGGCCAAGAGAAGCCAGAGATAACAGGCACTGAGGGTCCCAAGGATGGCCCGGTGTCGATGCCCCGGCCCCCATCTCTGGGAGATGCTCCAGCTGCCCTTCCCTCTCCGGTGCCCAGTGCGGGGTGGGGGGGCCGTCAGCCCAGCTCAGCGCCGGCAGGAAGGCCAAGGCTGGGGTGGCATCTGAGCCCCGTTTTGCCTGCTTGCTCTCATTCATCTTGACCCCAGCCCTGAGAGGTGAGTCTTGTCTCCGGCCGCTTTGCAGATGAGGGAGTGAGTAGCAGAGGCCGAGGACGGCCCGGGCCTGGAGCTGGTGACCTGGGCCTCCCGGCTCTCGTCCCCAAGGTCCTGCTGAGGCCCCACTGCTGACGTGCAGCTTCTTTGTGCCCAGAGCTCCAGGTCATGACTCAGGGAGGGAGCAAATGGCCTTTCTGATGAAGGACCCAGGTGCACAGGGACGGTTGTGTGCGAGGACAGCTGGGCCTGGAGGCTGAGACCTTGGACCATGGGCTGCCTGCCCTGCCCACCCCCTCCCCTCCCCCTGCCCCGGGAAAGGGTGCCTAGGGGCCTGAGGGTCTGGTCCTGGTGTTTCAGAAACTGACCAGGAGCAGCCCCAGACCTGATCAGGCCCCCTACGTGGGGCCGGGCCCCTCCGCTCAGGGCTCCTGTCCGGGCACGCTGTCCCTCGGAGGCTCCAGACCTCCTTCCTCCAAGCTCCCAGCCCTCTGGTGAGGCCGGCCTGGAGGAAGGGCCGGGCTGGACCCTCAGCAGCATTCAGAAGAGGAGGCACTGCCCTGCTTCCTCTCGCAGGTGAGGTCCTATTTTCAGCATCTCAGAGGAGCACTGACGGGGGCCTGTGGGCATAGTCTCTGGCTGCCAGCGGGCAGTGGGTGCTGTCAGCCCCCCAAGGGGGCCACGTTGTCCTTTTCTTCTCTCTTCTGTGTCTAGTTTGTGGTTTTTGGCATGGATTCACCATGGGGTGCAAAAGAGGCTTTATTTGAAAATGTGTGATTTTTTTCCCCCTTTAATTTTGGTGAAATACATATAACGTAAAAATCTACCATTTTAATCACTTTAAAGTGTACAATTCAGCAGCATTAAGTACATTCACAGCGTTGTGCAGCCATCACCACTCTCTAGTCCCAGAACTTTCTATCACCCCAAACGGAAACCCCATACCCATTAGCAGTCATTCCCCATTCTCCCCAAGCCATGCCAACCTCTGGTGCCCACTATTCCGCTTTCTGTCTCTATGGATTTGCCTGTTTAGGACTTCGGCGTGAATGGAATCATATAACATATGCCCCTTTGTGTCTGGCCTCTCTCAGCATCATGTTGTTCAGGTCCATCCATGTCGTAGCCTGTGTCAGCACCTCATTCCTTTTTATGGCTGAATTGTATTCCTCCATGTGGACAGAGGAGTTCTATTTATCCATTCATCCGTTGCTTGATGGACACTTGGGTCGTTTCCACCTCTTGGCTATCGTGAGTAATGCTGTTGTGAACATTTGTATAGAATTACATGGTTTTTTTAACCACACGTGAGACCCTGGGATCTCAGCCACCGGCAGTGATATTGCCCGGGGACCCACCCACCAGGGCCGTGAGGGGCTCCACGCGCACGTCCCAGGGCTGCCAGCCTGTGCTGTGTCTTCTGTCGTCATGACAGCCCCATCCCCAGCTCCCTCCCAGTTGCCCGGGAACCGGGAGTCGGCTGAGTCAGAGGCGGCCCTCTCTCTTCCTTTGGGAGACGGCTGGGGATGAGTCACCCGCCGGCTGAGACGGGAGTGTGCCCCACTGTCTCAAGGTTGAACCCTCAGTGGCGGCAGCGAGCTCATCCTGGGTCCTGCCCGCGGAGACGGCAGCGTGCGAGTCCCCCCGGGGACCGTGCACGCCGAGGCCCTGCTCAGTGGCATTTGTGATGATGTGATGAGCGCCAGTGTGCTTGTCCGCCGTGAATTATAGCAATCTGGACAATTACCGCTCAGGGTGGCCGCTAATGGCTGCATGTTCCAGGCGGCGGGAGGGGGTCGGGGCCGGGAGGCAGGTGCTGGCAGCCCCTAGGACTCCTCCTCCACAGTGGGCGGAGGTGGAGGGACCAGGAATGTTCCAGTGCCCCCGGCCCGCAGAAACCCAGGAAGGTACCCAAAACCCAGCTGTGCTCGAGACACATGGTACCCACCCATCCTCCTACCCATTTACATCGACCCAGTGCCTCACCCTGTGCAGGGCAGGGGTACCCAGAGATGAGCCAGCCCTGGTCCCTCCCTCGGGGAGCCCAGGAAGTGAGCAGCCAGGTGTCCTCAGGGCCTTGGGACCACTGAGCCTGCCCCAGGCATCCCAGGAGACTTCCAGGAGCCAGGCCTAGAAGGATGAGCTGCAGAGGGTCCCCCCTTCCCAGAGAGAAATTGGACCTCAGCCTCTGGACCTTTTAGCTCTGTGACCGCAGGCAAGCTAGTCAACCTCTCTGTGCCTCAGTTTCCTCATCTGTGCAATGGGAATTACAGTATCACCCACTGTATGAGTTTCCTGGGGCTGCCGTAACAAAGTACAAACTTAGTGGCTTAAAAACAACAGAAATGTATTCTCTCCCAGTTCTGGAGACCGTGAGTCCGAAATCAAGGTGTGGGCAGGGCTGGGTTCCCTCTGAGGGCTCCAGGGGAGGGTCCTGCCTCTCCTCCTCCAGCCTCTGCTGTTGCTGGCAATCCTCGGCACTCCTTGGCTTCTAGACATTCCAATCCCTGCCTGCGTCGTACATGGCTGTCTTCCCTCTGTGTGTCTCTGTCCAAATTTTCCTCTTCTTATAAGGACCCACCCTAATCCAGCATGACCTCATCTTAACTCGATCACATCTATAAAGACTTTTTTTCCAAATAAGGTCACATTCACAGGTTACAGGTGGGTGGACGTGAAATTTGGTGGCGGGTGGGGAGCACTGTTTAATCCAGTGACAACCACCTTTGTGGGGTTTTGGTGAAAGAAAACAGAAGCGCTTACAGGGGTGGTGACTTAGACACTCTGAGTTCCCTGTCACTGTTTGTAATGATAACCAGCTCCTCAGCCTTGTGACCCTGGCCTGGCCCATACCTGTCTTGGCCTCGTTTTCCCTCGTCCTCCAAAATGAGGCTGGGATGCCATCACCGAGGGGCATTATAAAAGTGGCATGAGCCATATTCGTGCAGTCCTTGGTATACAGTACGTGCTCGGAAGCGGCAGGCCTGCAGTTCAGCACACAGACTCTGGAGCCTTTCTTCCTGGGTTTGAGTGCCGGCTCTGTCCCTTGTGGGTGTGTGACGCTGAGCAGTGCCTGCACTTCTTGGGGCCGCAGGGAAGGGAGTTGGAGGTGAGTAGCCTGCTGAGCAAGTGTAGAATGACATTTGGAGGTGGTTTCACAGCGCTGGGGAAGGGCCCTTGGGCTGACACCCAAAGCACGAAATAACATTAAGTCACACTATCAAGTACTCGTCGGTACGCCTGGGTACCGGGTACAGCTAAAGGCGTTATATATATCAAGTCACTTCATCCCCACTAGCCTTATGAGGCAGATGCTATGACTAGTTTCTTTATCCAGATGATGAAATTGAGACCGAGAGAGGTTAAGTGAGCTGCCCAAGGTCACACAGCTGTTGATTGGTGGAGCTGGGATTTGAACTCACACACTCTAGTTACAGAATGGGAATGGGGCTGGTGTGAGGTTTGCATGAGTGAGTCCATGGGCCTGGCTACTATTAATCAGATAACGAGAGAGGGAAGGGCCTCCCAGCAAAGGAATAGCATGTGCAAAGGCCCTGTGGCAAGGGCAGCGTGGTCAAGTAAGAAGCTATTAAAACCCAGAGAACGAGGGGAAGAGAGGCAAGGAATGGAGAGGCCGTCGGGAGGGCCACCCCTCACCCCCGGGCCTTACCAGCTGTGGGATAGAGTGTGGCTGTTACTCTGAGAGCATGGGGAAGACCGTTGCATGAGGTGGAGTGGGACAGGGGACAGGATAGCTGCAGGGTTCCAGGTTGGCAGGTGGGGGCACCTGCTCCTTCCTTTGTGCTTGGAGTCAGGGCTGCCTGTCCTGGGGCTCATACCAAGTGAGAACTGAGCATGTGCAGGGCAGCCTCAGGGAGCTGGCCGCCTGCCCTCGGGCCCAGCGCCATGCTGGGCAGGCACTAGGCTGGGATGTGAGGCTCTAGTTCCCCTGGGAAAGGTCAGCCTCGCCTGGCTTGCAGTCTCGACCCAGCTGTGTGGGAGGCCCAGGGCTCTGCTGGCAGCTCCTCCTGGTCCCCAGCCCCCTTCTCTGGCGGACAGGGCGCCAGCTGTGGAGGGGGCAGGGAAGCCCCCGGGCACACCATTCCAGACCAGAAATAGGCACTGGCCCAGCTCCTGGCCGCCGGCCCCTCCCTGGCCTCGAGTGGCCTGCCTGGTGAGGAGGGAGAGGGCGAGGTGTGCGGCCCCAGAGTAGGGTGCTGCAGGGACCAGGCCCTGGTGGCCCCAAGCAACGCCTATTGGGCCGGATGGAGCCCAGGTGGACCCCGAACTCTCCCCCAGTAACTCCAGGCTGTCTCTGCCTGCAGGACTCACCCCCTTTCATGGGGACCGAGGGAGAAACCACTAATTGCTTTGCACCTCCAAAACGCTTGTTGTGCACACTGGCTGGTTTAATTAGTTTTTACGGATGAAGAGTCTGAGGCTTGCGGAGGGGAGGTGTGAGTCCCCAGCCCTGGAACTTGGAAATGCCGGGCCTACCATCCACATGTCTGTCATCAAAGCCTCATGCCGTCCTCACTGCAGGGACGAAGGGAGAGCGATGGCCTCTGTGCTTGGACAGCCGTGCACCTGCCCACCGGTGCTCACGACGGGCAGCGTGGCGCTGTGGTTAGCGCACAGGGCTGGCGGCTGAGGCACCAGGGTTCGGGGTGCTGCGTCACTTCTGAGTATGGGCATCAGGGAGGGCCCAGCAGGAGACGGGGCCAGCGCCTGGAGTGGGGACTGAGGACAGTTGATGTACAGGAGCGGGGTGGCCTTAAAGGTTGTTAGAAGGGACCCTGCAGCATCCCAGGGCTGGCATCAGTGGGGAGCTGTCGCCACCTCTGGCTGGAGAGAGACTGCTGAGCTTTGTCTTGGGTGCGCTCTCCCCCGACCTGAATGCTTCTGACATGTGGGAAACAGGCCACTGTGATGGTTCAGAAGGAGGAGAGAGTCGGGGTTTCTGCATGAACTCGGGGGACAGCCAGACACCAGGGCAAGCTCCAGGCCACTCTCTTGTTCCTTGTCAGCACCCTGGAAGGTAAAGTCAAGCATCTCCCAGCCCGCCTGCGCTCCCAGGAGCAAAATCCGCACGTGGGCGTTCAAGCTGGTGCTTCCTCAGGGAAAGGGACCCCTGGCAGGTTACACAGCAGTGATGGTGTCTGTTACCACGTCGTGGCTGCTGGCCGGTTCCAGCATTTTGCACGAATGATATTACTTAATCCTCCCAAGGGACCCTCAAGGCGAGTTCTCCACATTTGCAAACACACGTGTGCGTGCACACACACATATGCACACACACGCACACATGCCTTCTGCTTTGCAGATGGGAAAACTGAGGCCCAAGGGGCAGTGAGCTGGAGCTTGCCCAGCAACTAACATAGAGCCGCTTGGCCCTGGGAGCAAACCACTTGGCTGTGCTCTATGGGAAAACTTGACATTGAACACATAACATGGCATTTTTCCCAAAGTGGTAGGGTATCGGGTCGCACACAGGTGATTTTTTTTTTTTTCATCTTAATAGGTGATCATGTATTGGGAGATCATTGGCTTTGATCATGTATTGGGAGATCACATCGTCACTGTGATTTGCAGATGTAATAGCTGAAGCTGAGGCTAATGTAGGCACCGAGGCTTATTTTGAAAAGAGTAGACGGAAAGAAAAGTTAACTTGGACTTACTTGGAAGGTAAGTCCAAGTTCAGGTGTGAAGTTGTCTGGCGGGAGTGTCAGAGGTTCAGATACACAGTAGGCTCCCGGCAAGGTCGCCAACCAAGGGCTGGGTCCAAGTCAAACCCACCCAGGGCTTGGAGTTTCCAAAATAAGGAAGTGGCATGACTCAGGACTAAGTCTGCTGGATTTTTCCCCCCTCCTTGGATAGTGTTTTAGGCAGAAAATCTTGTTTTGCAAACTGGAGTTTCTCTTGGTAAGTGGCATTTGGCGGGAGGGGTGTGGATATGTCCCTCTTGTAGGCGGCCTGTGCTTCTTCATGAAGGGAACAGAAAACTTCAGGACTGCACAGGGCTGGCTGGGGTAATGGGGAGCGAGTGTTTCCTTGGTGGGGGCGGGGGGCGGACGCTGGTTTCCAGAGGGAGCAGCTGTGACATTCCCAGGATGCAGATGGATGTCAGCGTGGTGACTGCAGGTGCTAGAAAGACTCCTCCTCCCCCCAGGTTATCAGAACTCGCCCGTGGCGGGGTGGAGGTTGGCTATTGGTGCAGGTTCGAAGACCCCAGAGGTGAGAGCTGCCTACAGCAGGGACCCTGAGCGGGTAGCAGCGTGCGGAGGGACATAACAGGGAGGCCTTTCTGGGGGCCAGTGTACGTGAGCTGAGGGGGGTGAGTCACTGCTCCCGTGAGAAGAGTTTGTCCCAGGCCCCCAGACAGTGTATGGGAAGCTCCCCACCGAGGGTCGCCAGGACAGCCAGAGTGGCCTGGCCAAGCCTTCACAGGCCACCACGCAGAGAGACCCCTCTCACTGCCACCTCTGCGGCCACCCCCTGCCCCTTCACCTCATTCTGCGCTCCAAGTCTGTGACTCAGACCTCCTGGCTTGACTTCCTGTCTTGGTCAATTTCACTTCCTAGTTCCCGCCTCTTGACACTTCAGAACGAAACTCCTTCCTTAGAAATTAGAAGTGAGGTCAGGGAATCCAGACCACAGGGGATGTTGGCAGAATCTGCCGTCTGGGGCACCGGCACAGAGAGTGTGTGGACGTGCTCCTGGTGTGAGAGGCGGGCACTCCCTCACGTCTCTTCTGGGGAGGGTCCAGGACCCCCCACAGGGATAAACTGCTCAGCTCCCTCCTCTCTTTGGAGCTCCTAATTGGGAGCCCCAGAGAGGCAGCAGAGATACCTGGGGGGATGCCCAGAGGGCTCCCAAACCCAGATACCCAGGCTGTCTGGAACTTTGTTCATTTGCCAGATGCCTCCTGCACGCCTAGCGGTTGTGGGTGCAGAGACACGGCTGTCCATGAGCAGTGGAGCCAAGGAGCTAATTTCAGGGGGTGAGAAGTGCTCTGGAGATAACAAAACCCCGTGATGGCAGGGTGGCTGGGAGGACGACTGTGGAGAGTGTGGTCAGGGAAGGCTTCTCTTGAGGAGGTATCACTTGAAGCTGAGAACTGAAGGAAGACAGAAGGAGATCTGTGAAAAAGCCATGCAGGCAGCAGGGACAGTGAGTGCAAATGTCCTGGGGCACATCCAAGGGCTGGGCAGAAAAGGTCCCAGTGGCTGGAGCGGGGGGGAGAGGTAGGAAGCAGGCTGGAGAGCGGGGCAGGACTGGCTCTGCAGGGCCTCATGCACCACGCTGAGGCCTTTGGATTTTATTCCAAGAGCTTTGGGTCATCATTGGAAGATTTGAAGCAGAGGAGTGACATGATTGGATTGGCATCCTTAAAAGCCGTCTTGGGCCTCCCTTGCAGAGAACGGATCATGGGACTCAGGCAGGACGTCCCGGATCCCTGATGTGGTTGGGATCTGTTGCCTGCCCTGGAGGGTGTGCCCCAGGGCCCAGGGCGAGGGCTGGGGGCAAAGCAGGGGTATTGGGGTGCTTCAGAGACCTGTGGCCTGTTGTTCCTTGGGTTTTCTTGGGTAGGATGGAAAGGCTGAGGGCTGAAGGGACAAGCAGGTCAGTGACCCCGGAGTTGGAGAAATCGGTCGTGACCTGGATCTCGCTCCAAAGTTCAACTCAGTTAACTTTCAACCTCCTGGGAGCTGCCTGGGGCGTCCATAGCAGGTGTTTGTATGGGGCGCGGGCGACCCAGTCGTCACGGGTATCTCAGAGAGGGAAGAAAGAGGCCGCCGTAGTCCCAAGACCCTCGGGGAGCAGAGAGCCCTCTGACGGGCTCCAAACCCTTCCCCCCATCCGCAGGGGTTGGAGGTCTCATTTGCACTTGGAAGAGTCCCCTCAAATTCTAAGCTTCCTCCTAGAATGCTAGGCTAGCCCTGCCCACCCACTGCCCCCTTCCAGCCCATCCAGACCTCCAGAGTCCCCCACGGAGGGCCTGGCCACCATGGCAGCATCAGGACTGGGAGGGGGGCAGACCACAGGTGGAACCAGCGCAGGGGAATGACAGCGGAAGAAGCTGTTTGCTCCCGGCTGCCGGGGTGGAGAAGCTCTGTTTTTCTGAACCCTCATCTGTTCTTACCGCTGCTGACGCCGCTACCGCCACGGATGGGGAGAGAGGGAGGGGGAAGCCAGTGCCAAGTTGGCCCGCCCCTTCCGAACCTGGGCTTCTGCCACGCTCCCCCGCCCGCGCGAGCCTCCGTCTGGAGGTCACATTCAGCCCTGACGCGTCTCGCTGGGTCAGGCAGCAGGAAGATCGGACGAGCCCTGGCGCGTAGAGCGGCTGCCGGGGCGCTGCTGCCCGAGAGGCTCTGGGGTCTTTGGATTCTGCCCCGCGGGGGCGTCGGGGGTCCGGGGGCTGAGCGCCCGCGCTGGGCACATTGGTGCCCAGAGGAGCCGCTGACACTGTGCTCCCTGGTGACGTCTGGCACAGCCGACACCTTCCCACCGCCCGCCCGCATCGGCGAAGGGCACCTCGCACACCCGCAGCTGCGGGGGGGGGGGGGCGGCTCAGGGGCGGCAGCGCCGGAGGAGCCCTGGGCCACCACGGGCGCGCAGCACGGAGCTGCTTCCCCGCCCTCCTCCGCGGAGCCAGCCTCCGCCTGCCGCCCTCCCACCGCCCGGCCCCTCCCTCCTCCCTCCTCCCTCCCTCCTCCCTCCCTCCCTCGCGCCGTTGGACGAGAAGGATGTGAGGCCGAGCTGAGCCGCCAGCAGACGCCAGCCAGCAGCCGTGCGGAGCCGGCACCAGGGCCGCCCAGCCTCCCGCCTCCCAGCCCGCTGCTCCCCGCTCCGATCCCTGGAGCATCCTCCAAGCCGTATGTTTCCGGAAAACTTGGCGGAGGGGGAGACGCAGATGAGAGGATGTGAGTGAGTGGCTCCGGGGAGGGGACTGGGATGGGGGGGGACTTTGGGCCACGGTGACAGGGACCCCAGGGGTGACAGGGACCCCAGGGCGGCGGACTCAGGAGTTCTATACCAGTGGGATCCCCCCCCCACTTTCTCCTGTTGCCCCTTCCCCTGCCTCTCTGGCCGTCCGGCTGGGGCTCTCCTGGAAGGAGGTCTGTGCTTGGGGCAGATCTTGGGGGTCTTGGTTGGAGCATGCTCAGAGGTGCTCTCTCCAGGTAGAGGGGTGTCGGCGGAGGGGCGGGAGGGGGCTTTCAGCTGGGTCTGGTCCATGTGGTCTCCGAGGCATGGCGGGGTCTGAAGTGCATCTCCCTGTGCCTGGCACCCTCAGTCTGGGGTTCCCAGGACCAGAACCAGAACCCGAAGAAAGATCATGCCCGTCCACTCCCACCCCAGGGACCCTAGCCAGCAACGCTAGGACATTCACCCCAGCCCTTCACGCAGCAGTTAAAGAAACTGAGGCCCAGAGAGCAGAGGGGATGGCGGGGACCACACAGCATGTTCTGGGCAGGGCTTCTGGACAGTGCAGCCCAGCGCTCCTCCGAGAGCAGCTTTCGGGAAGCGCCGGGTGACCCCTCCACCCAACTCCTGCTTCTGCCACCAGTGGAGTTAAGCAGGACCCCAACCCCCCAGCCAGCTCCAAGCGCCCTCCTTATGTATGTGTTGAGTCTGTAAATGTCAACCTCTCTGAGGTTCATCCCCCCGACCCCCGGCCCTCGTTGCCCCCCCCCCCCGCCCCACATACCTACCCCTCAGCAGGCCCAGATGGGAGACCCGCCCTCTCCCTCCAGGGGTTCCGGCCCAACGTGTTTGCCTGGGCTCTCTTGGCCCCGGCTGGGGAAATATAAATAAACGCGTCCCCGTCGTCCTCCGCCAGGTCCTGTGGAAGTGGCAGCTGCTGCGGGCGCAGGCGGAGGGAAAGGTCAGGGGGCTGGGTTACACTTGATCCCACGCCCCAGCCCTCCCCTCCGTGCCTGTCCTTGAGGAACCCTGAGGAGCTGCCCTGGGGCCACGTGGCCCCGTGGCCTCCGCAGGAGAGCAGGTGGCCTGTCAGTCTAGCACCCCACCCCCCAGGCCCAGAGGCGGGAGAGCAGACAACCTGGGTCCCACGTCCACTCGGCCCCTTGGCCCACCCCATAAGCGTGTGAGTTCCTCTGATCCCTGGAGCCTCGGTTTCCCCCATCCTGGGGATGGGAAAACAGCCGTGGCCTCAACAGCAAGGAGAAGAGGGAACCAAGTCTTTGCAGGGCTTTGCAAACTCCAGGTTGCTCGGCCGTGTGACCTGGTGATTTGTTGATGTTTTTACTGCTGTTTTATTTCTGTGCGAGCCTTGTATGTAGCAAGCCGCCGGCACATGTTTGAATGGATGGATGGATGGATGGATGGATGGATGGATGGATGGATGAATGAAAGAAAGAAAATACCGACACACAGACTGCCCGCCCCTTACGCTCCCGCACCCCTGAAAAATATCAGTCGTAGCCCTCCCTGCTTGTAGCTTGATTTGATTCAAGGAAAACGGCCTCAAACTTCTTTATGGGAAATCTTTCGCTAGTCCTTATGAATCTAGCTCTGGGGCTCAGAGGCCGCTGTGTTCCCAGCACCGTGACTCAGGCTTCATGCCTGCTGCCCTCTGGGGGCCCAGTCCTGCCCCGCAGTCCCGGAGGCTGGAGCCTCCCATCCGCCCCTCCTGCAGCCGTCAGGAAGGGGGCAGGCCCTACCTGCTCGGGCTGACCTGGCCACACAAGGCGCGCTGCCTGGAGATGCAAGGCATAAAAACACAGAGGCGCCGGCCTGTGCGAGGCATGTGCTGGGAGCACTGCGGGCAGATGGGCTGAGACTCGGGGCCGGCTTCCAGGGGGGCTGGGGGACGACGTTTCTGCAGAGCCTGGTGTCTGGCATTGAGAATGGAATAGGGCTTGGAGGTGCAGCTCTGGCCTGAGTTTGTGGGGATGGAGGGAACTTTCTCTGCCCTAGGTGAATTTGGGATGGGGTCTACCAATTCCTGGGCGTTTCTCCCCACGTCGGGAGCCTGTGAGGCTGTGTGAGAAGCTCATGGAGATGGGGGGGTTGTGATTTGGGGGGGCAAGTCCACTGCCAGACTCTGAACCACGCCTGGTGGGCCCCGAGTCCAGGGTGGGCCTTTAGGTGTCCACGGGGAGCTCTGGGCTCTGGGTGTGCCCCAGTTAACCTGGGCGCGGAGGATCCTGGGCCAGCTCACCCCAACCCGGACTCCACCCTCCCACCCCTGCTCACACGTTCCTTCCTTTCTCTGGCCTGGTGCGGCCGGAAAACAGCCCGTCTCCTGAGGCCTCGTCTGCAGCTGCGAGCGAGTGTCAGTGCCGGGTCAAGACAGCCAGGGGAGGAGGAGAGGTGGGGCCCCGGGCGGGGTCTGCGCCCCAGACCTCAGCCCTCAGCCCCCCAGAACCCTTGACAGTGGCCTCAGCAGGGGTACACCCAGGGCTGCACCCACCTGCTCCTCCGGTTCCTAGAGCCCAGGCCTCCCACACCCTTCTGGTGTCCCCCACCCCAGCCATCTCTTTCCGGAAACCTTGGACCCGTGCAGTGAGCCTGAGCCCCGGGATCAGGGCTGCTTTCGCCCAGGGCTCTGTCTGCCCTCCAGGCTGTGGGTACGGGCCCCCGCTGCCTGTCCAGCCCCCTGCCGCCCCTCACCTGCCGCCCTCCCCCGCACAGGTCTCCTGGAACACGGCCGGAACTGGTCGGCCATCGCCCGGATGGTGGGCTCCAAGACGGTGTCCCAGTGTAAGAACTTCTACTTCAACTACAAGAAGAGGCAGAACCTGGATGAGATCCTGCAGCAGCACAAGCTGAAGATGGTGAGTCTCCCCACTCCCACCCCGCCACTGCCCTGTGCGTCCCAGCCAGACCTGTGGGCCAGACCTGCAGCCCGGGAGCCCTGGGTGGGGAGGGGTCTGACGCCGGCTCTCTTGCCCAGGACTCAGCCCCTCGAGGTTCCCGCTCCGTGGTCCCCCGGAAATGCTGCAGGGGTGGATCCCTGCCGTAAACATCCCTCCTGGGTACCGCGATGCGCAGGCCCACCTCTGCCTCCCCACCTCCACCCCCCAGCACTCCTGGGTCAGACACCTCTGAGGGCCCGTAGTGCCTCTGAGGGCTCAGGGCAGGGAGGAAGGAGCTCGGTGGGTCAGGCACTGACTCCCCAGGGACTCAGGGCTGTCAGCTCATTGGAATGAAGACCCAGAGGCAGAGGAACCCTAAGTCAGCATCTCCCGCACTCCATTTGAACCCACAGTCTTAGGGCCGCCCCGGGGGAGGAATGGACAGGTCAGGGAGCCGCCAGCCCAGCCCTGGCCTCCAGGGGATTGAGAAGAGGCACGGACCTTCCCTCCTCCAGGAGCACGGCAGGGGCAGGCTCGCCTCACTGAGCCTGTAAATGGTCTCCACGGAGAGGCCGCTTCCTCCGCAGCTGTTACGGGGAGGTGAGGGCCATTTGGGGGTGGCTTCTTTTCTTTTCTTTTCCTTTCCTTTCCTTTTCCTTTTCCTTTCCCTTCTCTTCCCTTCCCCTTTCCTTTCCCTTTTCCTTTCCCTTTCCCTTTTCCTTCTCCTTCTCCTTCTCCTTTCCTTTCCTGTCCTTTTCCTTTCCCTTTCCCTTTCATGTTCCTTTCCCTTTCCCTTCCCCTTCTCCATTCCTTTTCCTTTCCTTTCCTTTCCCTTTCCCTTCCCTTCCCTTCTCCGTCTCCTTTCCTTTTCCTTTTCCTTTCTCTTCCCTTCCCTTCTCCTTCTCCTTTCCTTTTCCTTTCCCTTTCCCTTCCCTTGCCTTCCCTTCTCCTTTCCTTTCCTTTCCTTTTCCTTTCCTTTTCTTTTCCTTTTCCCTCCCTCCCTCCCTTCCTTCTTTCCTTCCTCTCTCCCTCCCCCCTTCCTTCCCGCCTTCCTTCTCTCTCTCTTTTTCTCTCTTTCTCTCTCTCCCTCCATTCCCCTCCCTTCCCCCTTTTGGGCACACTTGTGACATGCCAAGCATTGTCACCATTTCAGATCTGGGGAAACTGAGGCTCAGCCAGGCGGCTCATAAACAGCTGACTTGGGGTTTGAACCCACAATTACATGACCTGAGGATGCATGCTTTTAATCGGCGGGCTGCATATTTCCTTGTAGATATGAAGGTACAGGAGGGGGACACACAGCTCTCCACCCTCCCCGTTCCCCCTGATTGGGCTGCTTGTGCTGGGTTTAAAGTATGTGCACCCTGTCCTGGGAGGCTGAGTTGCTCCACCATGGAGCCCGCCTTGGTCCAGAGAGGGCGAGCAGGCTGCTGAGGTCACACAGCATGGCAGGCGGACCGGGGACAGAATCCCCCTCTTTGAACGCTCCTTGAGCGCTGTGCAGAATTTAAGGACATCCCTCCCCAGTTCCCCACCCCCACGCCAAGCATTCCAGGCCAGAGGGGGACGCTGTACCATGGCCCTGTGGTCAGCGCTGAGGCTGACGCTCGGGTTTCCTTCAGTCAGGCCCCTGCCTGTGCCCGTTCCCCGTCGTGTCCGGTTAGGCTGTGCCTCCTGCCCCTTCCCCGCCTGCTGTGCGGTTGCTTCCCGGTGCTCCTTGAGCTTCAGGCGGGGCCCCCTGAAACGCAGGGAGCTCTGCTTTTTTCTAGATTTTTCAGGACTCTGGTTTTGGCAGGGTGGAAGACTCAGTGAGGGCCGAGGCCAAGGAGCACCTGTCCGTGACACTTGCTAAGATCCCGTAGCGCAGAGAGGACCCAGCTCTGTGATGGTGGTGCTGGCGGTGGTGGTGGTTGGATGGGGGCGGGATGTCGGCCTCTACACACCAACTCAGGATTCACTGGGCGTGGGAGTGTGGCCCTGAGCATCGCCCCAGGGACACAAGGATCTTCCTGCTCCCTCCCCTTCTCCCTCTGACCTGTCCTCCCTGCCTCTCCCCTCCCCCCATTCCCTGCTCAGCCCAGCCCAGCCCAGCCGGTGCCTACACACCAGCCCGCTTCGCCCAGGCTGTTGGGTTACAGGTATCTCCTCTCAGAGCCTGCTGGCCCCCACCTCACTTTCCAGGTTTCCTTGGGGCACGGCCCTGCTGCGTCCCTGGGGGCCCCAAAACGTGAGAGGGTGGGTTGGGGAAACAGAGATTCCAGCCAGGTGGACGGTGCAGCTTGGGCTCCAGGGCGAAAGTGGAGTCAAGCACCAGCTTCATGAGTTGGCACCTGTGTGACCTCGGGCAGCGGCTTTACCCCGTGAGCCTCAGTTTCCTCATCTGTAAAGCGGGAGAATGATAGCCTTTACCCCGAGAACTCAGGTGGAGAGCGAATGAGTTACCACTTGTAAAGGACTGAGTGCCTGTCAGAGGGGGGCGCTCCATGGGGGTTAGCTGCTCTAGCTACTGGTAGTAGTATCAGTATCATTATTATTTTATTTTAAAGCCACTGACCCCATTTTCTTCTCAGGGGCATTCAAGGTGCTCTCTTGAATAATGTGTGCAGAAACAGCCAGGGTGGGGACTGTGGGCCCAAGACACCCAGGTTCAAATCCAGACTCTGCCACTTCCTAGCTGTGTGACCTTGGGCAAGTGACTTGTCCTCTCTGTGCCTCAGTTTCCCCACCTCTGAAATGGGGATCATTCCCACCTCAAAGGGCTGTTGTGGGAATGATTCGAGTGAACGGGTGTGAAGTGCTTAGAGCTGGGCCTGGCACATTGCGAGCGCTACTAAGAGAGAGCCGTAGTGGCATCGTTGGTAGCAGAGGTGGTGGCGTCAGTAGTGATGTGCCCATGGCCGCCAGATGCCTGGCGGCTGGGGTGCCGTGTCTCCCTTGGTTGTTACTGGGTGTAGAGTATGTCTGCTCCTGGATCGCCTGAGCGATTGATTAGCCGATTGACTGATTCATTCACTCACTCATTCAAAGAGGCAGCCGAGCAGGATGGTATGGAGTAGGGCTCTGGGCTAGAGGTTCACACCCCAGCTCTGTGGCCTCCTGACTGTTGCCCGCAGGTTCGTGGCCTCAGCACTCAGCCTCAGCTGCCTCCTCTGTAAAAGGAGATAAGACCCAGACCCACTCGTAGGGTTGCTGTGAGCAGCAGAGGCTTTCGTATTTGTAAAGGGCCAGCCCCGGCCCTCGCTCTGTGCTCAATAAGTGTTGGGCGTTATCCTCATCACACACTCAGCAAGCCCTTATTGAGCGCCTACTATATGCCAGGGAAGCAATGGCAGGTGCCCTGGGTATACGTGTGGGTGGGGTTTCCTGCTGGGCAGAGGAGCTGGGTCTTTCTTTAATGGACAGTGGGAGCCATTGAAGGTTTGTGAGCTGAGGGGCAACCCAGCGGGGGCCGGGCTCGGGGTGGGTTGTGCTGGTCTGAGTGAAATGTAGCCAAAGCTGATAGAGACGGTCGCCCTCCTTGTCCCCAGACTCTGAACATGCTGGTGGCTCGGCAGCATCGCTGGGGGGCCGAGGAGGAGGCGTAAACAGCAGGGGGACCCTGAGGCCCAGGTTGGGCCCCTCCCCCAGACCCCTGAGGTCGCCACCATTGACCCCGTCCTCAGGTGAACATGCTGAGGACAGGAGGGAGACACCACAGAGGGGGTTTGAACCCAAGTCTGTGGGAGCCCCTGGCTTCCCTTCCTGGACCCATATCTGTATTACTGGACGTGGCTCCCACAGAACTCAGCAGAGGCTGGTCCTGCTGGGAAGCAGGGGACCAGAAGGTGGGGGCCAGTGGGCCGTGTTCTGAGGCCAAGAAACCGGGGAGCCTTGCTTGTCACTTGTGGACGAGAAAGGGCTGCTGGGGAGAGTGGGATGGGTTCTCGTTCCCTGCTGACAGCGAAGGAGTGGACTTAGGTTGAAGGCTGCGGAGAAAGTTCAGTGAGGGATGGGGGGTCCATCCGTCCTTACAGTGGCCACCCATGGTGCCTGGGTGAGTTCCCTGTCACTGGAGAATGCAAGCAGTTCAAGATGCTGTCCCATAGCCTCCAGACCCTGGGAGGGAGACAGGTCCTGGTGATGCCTGCTGGCCGGGCCCCGTCTGGAGCTCAGGAAGACACGTCACCCTCGGCCAGTGGAGGAAGCAGTGGGGGAAGCAGAGGGTCAGCGGGTGTCCCCTCCTGCCTTGCACCAGACCTGGCCTGAGCGTGGCTACGGGCGACGTCAGCAGGAAGCAGGATCGGGTGGGCAGGCGGAGCGTGTCCCAGAGTTATGTAACATTTGGCACCAGTGACTTCTCCAAGGTTTTCCCTCCCCCTCCTAATGACCGAAGGTTACCCTTTTCTCCCATCTGTGAATCCAGGCTCTCGGGCTCAGCTTCCGTGTTTCTCTGTCTCTGTCCGTCTCAGCCTAGGCCCCGCCTTGCCTTGTTTTCCTCTGTTGCCTCTTCCATCTGAGGCTGCACAGGCCTGCAGAGAGAGATGGTCAGACAGGGAGGTACTTGAACCTGACCTGCATTGAAGTCTGGGCTTCTTGACCCACGAGCTGTGTGATCTTGGGCAAGTGTCTTTGCCTCTCTGGGCCAGCGTCTTTGTCTATCAGGTTCATGCATCTAAATTAGTAGTTACAGAGTGTCTCTTCTGTGCCAGGCACTGTTCCAGGTGTCCTGGGCATACAGCTGAGAACAGGCAAAGATGCCTGCCCTTGAGTTAATTCTAGTTGTAGAGACAAATTAACTCACAGATAATTTCAGATTGTGGTCTGAAGATAGATGAGGGATCGTAGTAGAAAGTGATTGATGGGGAACGAGATTAGCTGATTTTGACAGGGTAATCAGGGAAGACCTCACTGAGGAGGTGATGTATGAGCAAAGCCCTGATGGAGGTGGGTACGTGAGTCATGTGGGTGTTTGGGAGAAGGCTTTCCAGCCAGAGAAATGACGAGTGCAAAGGCCCTGTGGCCGGGGCATTGTAAGCCCATTTGCACAAGAAGGGCAGTGTGTTTGTAACAGACCAAGGAAGGTGAGCAAGTTAGAGAGCTGGGCAGGGTCCAGATCTAGATCACACTGGATTGTATGGAGCGGGGAAGACTTGGGTTTTATATCAAGAGGTTCTGGGAGCGTCTGGAGAGTTCGAAGTAGGGAGTGGCATGCTCTGATTTGCAGAGTAGATGTGCAGATCCAGTGAATTAATAAGTAAAGAATGCTTGGCACATAGTAGGTGCTTAACAGGCATCAGCTGTAATTACCAATACTACTATCGCCAGCATGTCCTGTTCCATACACACGTCCCAGTCTTGAGGTTCGGGGCCACGTGTGGAAGGGTTTGGTATGATTCCTGGGACGCTTAAGTCCCAGCCTCTGAAACCCAGAGCTGGGGGGATTCTGGTGTTGACATTATACTCACCCCACTTGGCCTGAGATGGCCTGGGCTGCCGGCTCAGAGAGACCTCAGGTTCCCAGCAGGACGTGCATCCCAGCCAGGCCCATAGGAGCCCCCGTTCCCTGCGAGGCTCCGAGCACCCCCCCCCACCCCCCCGGCAGCCAGTCGCCCGCCTCACCCAGCTCCAGCACTCACGTGAGTCCCTGTCTGCTAAAAATAGATTGGGGAAGAAGGGGGATCCCTCAGCTGCACCCACAAACCCACAGGCCACACAACTTTCTCATGCCTCCGCGAGCTCCAGCCGGGGGCCCTCTGGGAGAAGCTCGGGGTTTGGGACCGGGCTGCGCCAGCCCCCAGAGGCAGGCGGATGGTGGAGCCGGGCGTTCCCACAGTGGCCCCCTGGACATTCGGCAGGGTGGGGCCGTGGCCCTGGCCGAGTGCTGGTGACGGAAACCGTGACTAACGGGCAGACAGACATTTCCCTCTTCCTCCCCGAATTCTGAGCGGCTGCACTCCGAGGTCCCCCGTTTGCTCAGGAAGAAGGCAGGACAGGAAGTGATCCCACTCCCGGGCAGGGGCTGGGGCTCGGGGACCCCTGAGGCTTGCTCCCAGCCCTGCGTGGTGAGGGGCCAGGCTGGGCAGGGCCGGCTGGCGCCTGGAGGTGATGGAGCATCTGCCCGAGAGTGGGCCGTGCTGTGTTTTCACTCACGTACGGTGATGGTGGCTTTCTCCTGGGGGCCGGGGGATTGGTGGAGGGGAGGTGCGTTAGTTTCCTGTTTCCTGTAACAAGGCACCACAGACTGGTACAGAAACATATCCTCTTGCAATCCTGGAGGCTAAACGTCTGAAATCAAGGTGTCGGCAGGGCTACGCTCCTTCCGAAGGCTCCAGGGGAGGCCCCTGCCCTGCGCTCCCAGCTTCTGGGGGTGGCCTGCAATCCTTGACGTTCCTTGGCTTGTGGATGCATCCCTCCCCTGGGTGCCTCTGTGTCCAAATTTCCCTCTTCTTCTAAGGACACCAGTCATTTTGGATTTAGGGTCCACCCTAGTCTAATATGAACTCATCTTAATTACATCTGCAAAGAGCTCATTTCTAAGAAAGGTCACATCCTGAGGTTCGGGTGGACATGAACTCTGGGAGGAACCGAGTCAACCCAGTGTAAAGGGCTTCGCTGGGAGCTGTTGGCACGTCTGGGAGTGTTTAGGTTCCATCTCCTTCCTCAGGGACCCCAAAGGGCTCAGGCTGCGACCCCTCCCGTCACACCAGCTGTACTGGGGCGGGTCTCCTCTTAGGGACCAGTCCACTCCCCTGGGAGCCCCTGGTCACCTCGGACCCCCAGCACTCTGCCTCCACATATACCCCGACTCTGCCGACTGTGTGTTCAAGCCCTGAACGCTGCCCATTCAGTCACTCAGTAAGTCAATCAACACTTTCTGGCTGGCTCAGCATGGGGGTAAAGAGACACCCTTCTGGAACACCCGGCCCAGTGAGGTGCAAAGACGGGAGCTGTCAAGGAGGAGTGATGATGAGCTGGGGGTGGGTGCCTGGCCCCATGCGTGGGGCGCAGGGCTTCTGGGGACTGGGGGAGGCATGGAGGGAAGTGAAGGGCTGCTCAGTGAAGGCCTTCTTTCTGTTCCTTGAACCACCCAGCTGGTTCCACCTCTGGGACTCTGTACTTGCAGTTCCTTCCACCTGGACCACTCATCCAGAGCCTTGCCTGGCCAGCTTCTTCTCACGACTCAGACCTCAGCTCAGATGTCACCTCCTCGGAGAAGCCTTTTCCTTGCCCCACCCTTGCACTCTCACCCCACGCTGTCCGTCCCCCCAGCAGCCATGTCCCCACCTCTGAGTCGTCTTTTTTTTTTTTTTTTTTTTTTAATTTTTTAATTGAGATAGAATTCACATGCCATAGAATTCACCCTGTTAAAGTGTGTAAGTCAGTGTTTTGTTTTTTTTTTTTTGGCAGTGATGGTTTGTTTGTTTTGTTTTGTTTTTTAATTTACTTATTTATGGCTGTGTTGGGTCTTCGTTTCTGTGCGAGGGCTTTCTCCAGTTGTGGCAAGCGGGGGCCACTCTTCATCGCGTGCGCGGGCCTCTCACTATCGCGGCCTCTCTTGCGGAGCACAGGCTCCAGACGCGCAGGCTCAGTAATTGTGGCTCACGGGCCTAGTCGCTCCGCGGCATGTGGGATCTTCCCAGACCAGGGCTCGAACCCGTGTCCCCTGC